>NW_027464592.1:3002500-4202500 GCF_043290135.1 Rhipicephalus microplus
CGAAGGTACGTGCTATTCCATTTTTTGGCACTTTTTGGCTAACTTCTACAAGCAAACTTGCAGAGTACCCACTCCGTCAAGAACCATCATAGGTTTTATTTTGTCGGGGGGTATTTACTATGCCATTCTTGGTCATTTTTCGTTGAAGCGTGATAACCGGGACAAACTTGCATGCAATTCTGTGCAATTTTTTTATTCTGTTGCTGACTACTTTGAAGCCTGAATATTTTGTGATGGGCTGCAGGATTAATAGTTTTTTACCTATTTTATTCGTAGGTAACCTTATGGCCTATTGATATATTACCTAGATGTCTGAATAAATATGGTTCTGCATCAAAACTTACAAATTTCTTTTTCCCGTTACAATAACTGCCGGTTTATTAATCCCCCGTGGTGGGTACAAGTTCTAGCATATAAGTACAATCGAGCAAGCAAGCAGTTCGACGACCCACTCGTTATGTGACTCGGATGATGTGATGCCTGGTTCTCCCTTTGATGTTATAAAACACTGTATTACTCATATTGGTGGCATTTTTTCTCAACATGAATCCTGCCTAAGGTTAGTTTGCAACGGGGTATAAACAATGGAGTGGCTCCGTGGTAGACTACTCGACTTGCACGCAGGAGACGTGCATTTGAATCTCAAGGTGTCCTTGGTGTTTTCTATTTAAAAATTGACGTGTTTGAGGACGCCAACGGTGGCAGCGGCTCACAACTACGGCGCCAAAAACACTCGTTGTTGTGATCGAATAAGTGATTTTGTTGTAAAAATGCACTCGAACAGCCGCAGTGCAATGGAGAGCTTTCACGAAGATCATATAAACATAAATAGTTTCCTGGTATTCACATGACTGCTGCCGCACAGTTTCAATAGAAACGATCTCACGCGATGTCATACGGACCCAGTGTTTGCGTAAGCATGAGCTGTTTGCTCATCTGCCGGGCAAAATACTTCTCATTGCTTGGCTGTGTTCTACACTGTTGTCGTTCAAGTTCAGACATAATCGGGACTGTTTTCTTTTGTGTACACTTATCATGATAGTGGTGTGGGGATTTTTATGAACCCCATGTACTGAACCTGTCATGCTTTCTTTGTTTGTGTTGCTACCGACCAGCCAAACCAGCTTTGTGACCGCACGTTCGTGCACACTGTTCTGTTGCTAGCGCTCATATTAGAGGTATCGTCATGTTCCCTTGCCCTAACTACTTCACCCCTGTTCTATATATGCTGCAGTGGTGCTATCAATAAACGTTGTTCCACCACCAGCTAGCGTGTCGTTCATGCTGCGGCTGCCTGTCTCAGTAGGTTACTACCGAGGTTACGAGTGTCATGAATGTCGACCATGTGGTGAAGGTAGCCCAACACAGCGGCGCAACTTGACTACCACTACGGGAAGCACCGAAGAAAAAAAAAGCACAGCCCGTTTTCAGCTACCCCTCTTCGATAATACAAGAGATAAGATGAAACCATACCTTTTAAGGGCAAAAGCATATTTTGAAGCCAATGACACTACCAACTCGAAAAAGCAACATGTGCTTCTGTTCGCTGCTCTCAGCACGTAGACAGTTCAAGTGCTAGCGGGTCGAATTGCGCCGGGAGCCCCCAGTTTGCTCATGTATGCCGAAACAGTTGTAGCCATAAATAGCAACTACAACCCCAAGTGACACAAAACCGCTGAGAGCTACAAGTTTTTGACGCGCTATCATCAGGAAGGGGGGTGGGTTCGAGCGTTCCTCGTCGACATAAAGCGCATAGCGGATAACTGGAATTTTTGTAGTGCACTGGACAGATTGTTAAGGGATCGTACTATTTGCGGCTTATATTAAAACAGACTGCGCAAGCAGCTGCTGACAAAAGAATGATTGATGCTGAAAGAGGCACAAGCTATGGTCATTCCAGCGGAAGCAGCAGAAATCGACGCTAAAGAGAAGAGCGTAGGATCACCGACAGTGCTTAAAGTGCAAGCCCGTCACTGGGTCTTTCACGATAACCACAACAGAAGCGCAGAGCTGATGTGCGGAAGATGCGGAAACACGAGGCATGATGACAACGTCTGCCAGTGGGCTAAAGCACGTTGTTTTCGTTGCGCGCGGCACGGGAACTTGGCTAGGATATGCCATGAGGCGACCAAAGCAGAAAGGCAGAGCGTAAAACGGGCTCAAAGTGTAAAAGCTTTGACAGCCATGCAAACCACATCTGGCCATGACGAGAGTGACGAAGCCAGTGCAGCACACGTTCGGACTATCATCATCATCATCATTATCATCATCATCATCAGCCTCAGCACGTTCACTGCAGGACAAAGGCCTCTCCCATGTTCCGCCAGTCAACTTGGTCCTGTGCTTGCTGCTGCCAATACATACCCGCAAACTTCTTAATCTAATCTGCCCACCTAACCTTCTGTCTCCCCCTAACCTTCTTGCTTTCTCTAAGAATCCAGCTAGTTACCCTTAATGACCAGTGGCTATCCTGTCTACGTGCTACATGCCCGGCCCATGTCCATTTCCTCTTCTTGATTTCAACTATTCCTTAACCCCGGTTAGTTCCCTAATTCACTCTGGTCTCTTCTTGCCTCTTATGGTTACACCTACAATTTTCCTTTCCATTGCTCGCTGCGTCTTCCTCAATTTAAGCTGTACCCAAGGAGGGAGTCTAAGCTGTACCCTTTTTGGGAGTCTCCAGGTTTCTGTTCCGTAGCTAAGTACCGGCAAGATGCAGCTGTTATATACCTTTCTCCTGAGGAATAGTGACAATCTACCTGTCATTACATGAGAGTGCTTGCCAAATATGCTTCACCCCATTCTTATTCTTCTATTTACTTCAGTCTCGGGGTTTGGCTCAACGGTTATTACGTGTCCTAAGTAAACATAGTCTTCTACAACTTCAAGTGCCCTATTGCCTATCTCGAACGCTGTTCTCTTCCGAGGTTGTTGAACATTATTTTCGTTTTCTGCAGATTAATGTGCAGACCATTATCTCGCAAAAGAAAAACAAATTGAAACCACCGATATGGCGTAAGTTTTGTTGGGGAGACGTTGAACTACCAGTGGAAATCGACACAGGGTCACCAGTGTGCGTCATATCGTGCCAAATCTACGAGTGACACGGCGCGCAGTGGCCACGCCTAAAGGATTCTCAAATGAAGTTATCGTGGTACACGGGAAAACTACCCGTGCTGGGAAAGCTGGAATTGTCTGTGCATTACCCAAATGTGTCAGTCATGTGTCCGCTAATAGTGCTTGACTGTGCAAGACCGAGCCTCTGTGGACGTTACCTTATAACAGCGCTCACGAAGAAAGGCGTATCAATCTAACAGCTGATGGTACCAGGTTCGATTGATTGATATGTGGGGTTTAACGTGCCAAAACCACCATATGATTATGAGAGACGCCGTAGTGGAGGGCTCCGAAAATTTTGACCACTTGGGGTTCTTTAACGTGCACCCAAATCTCAGCACACGGGCCTACAACATTTCCGCCTCCATCGGAAATGCAGCCGCCGCAGCCGGGATTCGAACCCGCGACCTGCGGGTCAGCAGCCGAGTACCTTAGATGGCACCAGGTTCACCTGCCAACCTTAGTTCGGCCACATGCAGGGTGAACAGCCACCTTGCTGAGTATAGAGACGTGTTTTCAGCAGACCTGAGGCTCATCAAAGGTCCTCCTGGCAGCCTAAAGCGCAAGCCGGTGGCGACACCAAAGTTCTGTAATGGTAGATTCATTCCTTATGCCCTTTCGGATAAGGTCTCAAATGAGATTGATCGGTTGGTGTCTCTGGGAGCGTTATCGCGGGTGCAGCCTGCGGCCTGGGCTGCGCGTATTGTAATGGTCTTGAAAAAAGACGGTACTGTGCGCATTTGTGGAGGCTGTAGCGTAACCCTCAACCCAGCTTGCGACGTGGAGCATTACCCGCTTTCAGTAGTCGAGGGCATGTTTGCTAACCTAAATGGGGGTGAGCAGTTTAGAACTTTGGACTTGAAGGACGCGTATAATCAAGTGCCGCTGGACAATGAGTTACGCAAGTTGTGTGTCATTAAGACTCATCGTGGCCCTTACTGTTATAACATATTGCCGTTTGGCATAGCTTCATCTCCAGCTATGTTTCAATGGAAGATGGATCTCATACTTAGCGGATTACCTGGCGTTCCTTGACGACGTGCTAGTGGCAGAGTGTACAAGCGATGGCGGAAAGCGGTTCAAGGAAGTGTTGGAACGATTTCAAGACCACGGCATGAGACTTAGTTCCGACAAATGCAAGTTCAGGCAATCTTCACTCATGTACCTTGGGCATCGCATAGATAGAGAAGGATTGCATTCGGTTGAGTACAGGTTAAAGAAAAAGAACCAACATGCGCATCCAAAGACTGCGAGAGAAGACGAGCAAGTTGAGCATGCGAAGGGCAAGATGGCTCATTGTCTGATTTCTCGCGTTAGCACATAGTTTTCTTACATTTTATGGTGCGGAACGTACCCCCTTCTACGCACTACTCAATGAATCTTCTACTCGTCCACGTCGCGTCGTGGGTGGCGAGGATCGACCGACTGACGAGCGCTTCGCTGATCGTTATTGGAAGAGGTGGATGCCTGCCTATTCGCAGCGGAAAAGCTTGCATCATGGAGCGCCTCAAGACCAAGAGGGCAGCTCGATGCGCACAGAATACCAAGCAATTGCGGGAGGCTCGAAAGTTGATCAACGATCCCAATACCGACATCACCATGCTCACAGGTATTCTCGACCACATGAGCGCGAGTAACTTGGAACTATCAAGCATCAATGCCACTCTCGAAGAGCACATTCCTGACGACGAGCTTGAGGCAGAATAAAGCGCTGTGGCGAAGTGCAACGACCAGGTGATAGGCGTGCTTACTGAATTACGCTGTCAGATGGCTGCTTTAGGACGTCTACGAAGCCAGCCGCAAGCAGCAGTATCAGCTCAGACTACCGCTATGGCGGAAGCTAATGATCAGCCAGGGCTTATTCCGCCTTATCATTGCCAAAGCTCAACCTTCCGACTTTTAACGGCGATATTCACAATTGAACAGGATTTTGGGAACAGTTTGAGCAGACGGTTCATCGTAACAAAGCATTGTCTCCGACAACACAGTTTTACTACTTACGTAATTGCCTTGTGGGAAATGCGGAGGCTTCTATCGCGGGGCTACCAACTTCAGAATCATGCTATGCGGATGCCGTCGAAATTCTCAGAGAAAGGTTTGGGGACCAGAAAAAAAAGAACAGTAACGCCTGTCAGCTTTAAGATATCTTCCTCACGTCATATTGGGAAACGTTGTAAGAGGTCTTCAGAAGTTGTACGACGCCGCGCAACTCCACATTCGTTGCCTGAAAGCTTCAAACATACCGACATTCAGATTTTCTGCAATTCTTGTCGATATCCTGCGCAACACCTTACCGGGTGACATTTTCCTAGCGTTCGTTCGCGAAAAACGGAGAAAGACAATAAGAAACACTCCCATTGCAGAACCTGTAGGTAATGTGTCGCAACAGGCACTCGCGATCACGTCTTCAGAAGGCGAGCTGAATGACCTGCTCAGTTCCGCAAGGGTTGAATTAGAAAGCCGAGAGCGGTGTTTACGACGCCAAGAGAGCGAAAAAAATATGTTGAAAAATTTAGAGGCTGCAGTACCCCGTCAGTGTTGCATAACACTACTGGGGCAAAGCGCGGAGAATGGTTCTTTTGCGGACCAGAAAAACATGGCAGCCTTTTTTGTCACCCCGACATTGCTCCCGAGTCGAAGAATCAACAGCTAAGCGAAGACAATCGTTGCTTCAGGTGTACATCCCTAGGTCATCACGTACGGTTCAAGCCATGTGAAGCTCACTTGTTCGCGTTGCCATGGAAGACACGCCTCAAGCATGTGGGACCCAAACTATAGGAGGCAAAAAGGTAAACTAACATATGACAGCACGACAGCATTTGTGTCAGCCAACACTGTACTCTGGCATAATGAGTCATCATGCATTCTAACAATGACAGGCAACGCAGTATACCTTCAGACATTCCGTGGTTAGGCAGGTCACGACGATTACTGTAGATACATGAGCGGTATACTGGACGATGGCAGACAACGGTCATTTAACAAAAAGGATCTCGCCACTAAGCTACGACTCAAGGTTGTTCGGGAGATCAGAATCGCATTCAATGTTTTTGGAAGAACAACTTCCAGAGCTGAAAAGCTGAAGGTTGTGGAAGTGTTTTTTCGTAGCCAGCATAACTCGCAAGTTTGGATTATTCAAGCAGTCACAGTACCGTTTATTTGCCACGATGTTTACAGACCATCCGACGACAACAAATTCATGAGACAACTGCGATTTGAAGGAAAATTTAACACTGACGAACGATGCTTCCTTGAAGCAGATGCAGAACTCGTGCTGTGTTTAGTCATCGGGTCAGATATCGACTGGCGAATTCTCGCGCAGCACAGATATCTATGATTTGGTCGCTATGAATTCACTATTTTCATGGACTTTCCAAGGACCAACCCAGCGAGCGCCATCTACCACAAGCAATGCGAATTTGGTCATCTGTGCACTACACGTGAGTACTCAGTCTGACAAAGAGTGACATCACAGAGATTACAGTCTTCTGGGATACTCGGGGCAAGTGGTATCACGGACCAAATGACTCTGCACAATTTAAGACTCTCCACGCTTTCCGTCAGACAACAGGTGAATCGCATGAGAGGTGTGCAGCTGAGCCACCACGGAATGAAGATAACTATGGAAAACCTCTCACTCGACTACCGAAGCAAGGCGGAAGGCTTTTTCTAAGCGGACAGCTTCAGCGATATGACGTGGCCATAACATAATATCCTTTGCCTGAAGATGTTTCTGAGTGTCGACATGTCTACGGTATACTTCACAGAAAAGCGACACAAGAATCGCTGACTACAAAGCTGAGCGCATTTTACGCATCGTCTCATACACAATCTACACCATCTCTTAATGACTTTCTGAACAAAAAGGACAGGTGCAAGGGTCCTAGATCACTAGATCAGCTAAGTTCGACATGGCCTACTGAACCAGAGTGACATCCTTCTTCCGACAAAAACGTCTCGCCATTTTATGAACCAACGACCCGTTTTCTTCCCACAGCACAACTTACGCCAATATGCCCTGCCCATTTCCTGGTCGAATGTTCATTGATTGCTTCTTCAGGGCCACACAGCTTCGAGTATGGATCTCGATGCGCACAAGCAACAACGAATGACTTTACGAAGAAGTTTAGGTATCGTATGCAACTGCTTGATCACCGCTGGATACGATAGAGAAAGAAGTGACTGCTGCAGCTGCGAGCCCTTCATCGGTATTCATCGCCGATTAGCAAGAACCTAAATGTGCATACAACCTTCTTTTCAAGCAGTCATTTGTTTCAAGGTGCATCTGTCCTCTTGGCCGTGTGGCAAAAGTTGTTCTTGGTCCAGACGGTGTAGTGCGGGCCTGTCGAATTAAGACACAACAAGGCAAGATTGTGCGGCGACCAGCAAAGAAGCTCTATAAGCTAGAGATAGCCTGCAACTTCTTCGGGTGGGAGGATGAAGAAAAAGAATAAACGTGCACAGCCTAGGTCTGCGAGAGAAGAACAGAAAGTTCAGGATGCCAAGGGTAAGTTGGCTCCTTGTCTGATTTCTCACGTTAGCGCATAGTTTTCTTTCAAACGCTATCATGCAAGTGCCATGACCACCTAATGCCAAAAAGTTGCGCACTTTCTTGAGCAGGATCACGTATTATGCAAGAATTTTGCTGAATATGTCCTCACTCATGTCTCCGTTGTATCGGCTAATAGAAAAGAAATCGCGCTGAGAGTAGCTGCCACTGCATCAGGCGGCATTTGAAAGAGCCAAGAAAAGCCTTAATAATGCGCAACTGTTGGTCCATTTTGATCGCAAGAAGGAGCTCAAGCTATAATGTGACGCATCTCCAAATGGTGTGGGAGCAGTTGTGTTTTATTGAGAAGGAAATGAATATAGGCCAAGTAGATTCCGCTCCAGAACGCTAACAGAGGCAAAACTGAATCATTCGCAGCTGGAGCGAGAGGCACTGGCACTTATTTTGGACGTGTCTCGTTTTCAGGATTACCTTTAATGTCACCAGTTTACCCTGATTCCGACCATCAAGCCCTGCTCGGCCTACTGAGGTCCGACTGCCAAACACCAACGATGGCAGCAGCTCGCATTCAACGGTGGGCACTGTTCCTGGGCGGCTACCAGTGCAAGCTACAGCACGTGCCGGGAAAGCAACTGCTGAGAGCAGACGTCCTCAGCAGACTTCCAGCAGAGGCGACAGGGCCAGCGTCAGATGGTGACGCACCCGAGTTCGTCTTGTCGTTGGAGGCCCTGGACGAAGGTATTGTAACCACTCACGAATTACAAGAGCTCACTTCAAAGGATACTGTAAAACTCCGTGTCACGCGCTGTATATTACATGGCTGGCCCGGAACTGCTAACAGAATGAAAAACTCACTGCTGCCGATTTTGCGACCACAAGTTAAAACTGTCATGGGCCCACAAGCAAATACACCAGGAAAGTAGGGTTGTCATACCGTCGGCCGCACGAGAAGGAATGTTACAGCTAATACACGAAACGCACCAGGGTTCCTCATCCACGAAGTCGGTCGCATGGTCATTGTTCTGGTGGCCAGGTCTAGACAGGGACATAGAGGACGTGTCAGCTTAGTTTATAAATTTCGTGCAAAATCTACCCATTTATTGGCAGCCCCGCCAGTAAGTTGGCCCAAGACATCTGAAGGTGGTCCCGTATCCACACTGATTTTGCTGGGCCAATAGCAGGTCAGTTGATACTCATGGTGTTTCACACACTTACCAAGTGGATTGAAGCGGTTCCCACAAAACACGCGAATACAGCTTGTACTGTTGGCTTCTTGCGAAACATGTTTTGCTGCTTCGAAGTACCATACACTATCGTCTCGGATAATGCCAATCAATTCACAAGTCAGGAGTTCGCCACGTTCGTAAGGAGGAATAATATTGTGCACCTGCGGACAGCACCATTTAATCCTTAATCGAATGGAGCAGCCAAAAGAGCCGTTCGAAGTGTCAAGGATGGGTTCCGTAAGGTGACAGAAGGGGCGCTGGAAGATAATCTGTTGCGATTGTAGTTCAATTACAGACGTACTCTCCAAAGGAAGGAAAGTCTCCGTCGGAGCTGCTACTGGGCTACAAGCTACGTTCGCGCCTAGATACGTGTTTGCCGCCCAGACCTGCGTATTCATCAACAGGCACAGGCGAGTGGGCTGTCTCGCCAGGCAGCAGTGTATATGTGCGCAGTTATGGCACCGGACAATAGTGGACACCTCGGCACGTGCAATCAACATCTGGAGCCACGATTGCAAAGGTGGAAACTCAAGCCGAATTTGTGCAACGTCATCTTGACCAAGTATGCCACTGTCATGAAGGCACGCCCAGAAGTACTGCTATTTAAACCTCAACAAGTAAAAAAATGGCCTGAATATGCATGTTACACTGCAATTGTCGTCCAAAGACAATAGTCTTGCGTTTGAAGAGAGTGAACAAAACGTTTATTAGATGTTGTGCGTAAGAAAATTGGTGAATGATATTCTGAAGGTGCTGCGTTACAGTGCCTCGAGCGTGTAGTGGAGGCGAACGAGTGCATCGAGGCACATTAGTAACGAGCGCCATGTGGAAGTTATTTCTGAAAACGAAGGCGCGCGCACGCGTAGAAAGATGCACGCATGTCTCGGAGGTGATAAGTGTAGAACGCAAAGCGACGGGGTGGTGCCACCACTGTGTCGTCGTACCAAAGCGTTGGAATCACTTACCTTTTTGAGCATCGCATTGCACTGTCCGCGCAGCGCGATAAACGATACACTTCTTAGTGTTATTGTGTGTGCCTCTTCTAGTATAAAGGCAGACTACAAAACATCGACTTCTTGTTATGTCGCCTCAGATATGCACAATTATTGCTTTTAATTGACAATCGCACAAATATGAACGCTATACCTTGAGCAATATTGGTGGGTGCTGCGGATGGGGTTTGCCGTTTAGTGCCTTTTGATGTAGCCTTAAGGGCGGACAAACAGACGAATGTACTGACAGACAGATATACCAAAATTTTTCTGTTGAAGGTGCCCAAGAAAGACTATCGTCTTTAAAGTCGGACGGGTGAACCAACACTATAGCACTGCCGCTTCGACTGGCGCGACCAGCGAGGCCCTGCAAGCGCCAGAGAATCATGCAGCAGATGTACAGAGTTCGACTGAACAGCCCCTGACGGACCTGAATAATTACTCAGCTCAACTGTCACAGCATAATCCTGACGTTCACGTAACCACAGAGACAACTGATCTTGCACAACCATCTTAACGAAGATCGAGACGAATTGGGAAACGGATACAGCGGTTCTAAATGAAAAGAAAACGAATGTTATGTTTTCTTTGTGTTCGTTTCTGCCGACCATCCAATCCAGCTGTGCGCGCGCACGTTCATGCACACTCTTCTGTTGCCAACACTCGTAGCAGAGATATCATCATGTTTACTTGCCCTGATCCCGTCACCCCTGCATTATATATACTGCAGTGGTGCTATCAATAAACGGGGTGCCAACACCAGCTAGCGTGTCTTTCATAATACGCCTGCCAGTCGCAGTAGGCTAGTACAGAACCATACCTGTCCTTTGTGCGCATTTTATGAAGTGTAGCTTGCAGTAATATGACAAGTGCATGGCTAACACTCCAATAAATAAAAATTGTGGCTAGCTATATTGAAACTTGGTTTTGCCACAATTTCATACCTGAATAAATTATTGCACAAGCTCATGTGCAATTACTTCTTATCTTTGGGCAAAAAAAAAGCAGCTAGAAGGACTAAGCTGAAATGTATGACCTTGTGATTTCGGGGTTATTTTGGCACGCAGGTTGAACTCCACTATTTATTTCTATTTTAAGTGATAGTGGTACAATGTGGTACAGTGGAGCAGCTCCGTAATATATCATGCAGTCATCCTAAGTTTCACATCACAGACTCAATTTTGTTGTTGGTAAAAGTCTTCACAAGAATTTTCCCTATTCAGCGCATGCCACAATACCGGCGTTGCACAACCGTGTCTCACTTTATTTCTCTATTTCCCATTATAGTGTTTTTCTTCGAAAACCTGGTGATCGCTCAATGACGCAAGCATCTTTCAGAAGGTACAGAAAAACAGCGCGCAAGAATGCTGTCTTGCCAGGAGGCGTAAGACTTGGCCGTGCACCCGGTGGCAGCGTAAGTGCTGCGTGTGGGGAAAATTATTGTTGAAGCAACTCGGCAAACATCTGGTGCTTCGGAAAACTGCAGGAGGGGCAGCTCGAAATCCCCGCAAGATGGTAGCTCCACAAAATATAAACCTCCGACCACGCATGTGCCCGAATATTCCTTCTGAAACACCCGCCTTTATCTGGGTGCATTTTTCTCACGTCAGCTGTTCTTTGCTGCCTCGTTTCGTTGTTAGGCCCCATAATTCGACTAAAGCAAGAAAAGAAAATGATCGTATCTAGTGGCATTCCGATAGGCCAAAATTCAGATGATAACGCAGGGCACGTTCACATGTCTCTTACAGGCAAACTTTTTCGCCTATCCTTGCATCTTCTTTATCTGTTATTTAGAAGTAATTTCGTGTATCGGCGGATATATGCGAGGACACTAAACAAACGTATATGTGCTAAATGGGAATGGCGAATGCGAACATCTGCACAAGGCCACCTGTGAATCGTTTACTGTGGCCGAAATATACATGGTTGTAAGTGCTTCTTGGACACCGTTTAAGCTTTGTTAATCATCTCATCTTTTATTAAAAAGCACATTTTGTTGCACCAACGTGCGCTTGGACACTGTCAGCGTGTTTTAACGCGCTGGTGTTGAAGACCTCGCTTCGACGAGATGCTCGTGTCGGTAGCCGCATCGGTGTCGTCGTAGGTGTTGGAATAGTTGATTGCTAGCTAATAATAAACGTTGCCGTTACCGGAAAATTGAGAGACCTGCAATAATAAATAATAATAAAGTTGGCCAATTGCACGACTTTTGCAAATAGGTGTCATTCGAAGCAGGCAGCGGCGATTTCGAAGCGGTATTTGCTGGCTTTGAGCCAAGCTTTATGAAGTGGTTCGACGTATTTTTGAAAGTGGAGTAGTTCGTTGCTATCGTGGGCTTACCGGACACAACTATGGCGTTTAAAGGTCGACTTATACTTTGACTTAACTTCAGCATTTACAGTAAAGCACAAACGTAAATATTATCAAAGTGAAGAGCATCGATGTGAACATCAAGATCGTATACCATCATCGCGTCGGTGCAACCTGAATTGTGGTTGCAGTGCTGATTGATATGTATGGTTTAAAGTACCAAAACTACCATATGATTATGAGAGACGCCGTAGTGGAGGTTTCCGGGAATTTTCACTGCCTGGGGTTCTTTAACTTGTACCCGATTTTCAGCAAACTGGCCTACAGCATTTTCGCCTCCATCGAAAATGCAGCTGCCGCAGCCGCGAATAGATCCGGCGACCTCCATATCTGCAGCCGAGTACCTTAGCGACTAGACCATCATGGCGGCGCGTGGTTACTATGCTGGCTATTTAATTCTATAACAACATTCTATAACAACAACATATAATTCTATAATAACATTTGTAAACTTATAACCCAGATGTCCCAACTAATTAACGTAAATTTTTTCTGTCTTGACTTTAGTTTTATAATAGTGTAATTAGCATTACAGTTACATGCCAATGAATCAGGAATCTATATTCTAGCGTTGCTTTACTTAGCGGTAATAGACTTATGAAAGTTACGTGTGATCATACTGTAGAGCACTGTTACTTTTGATAATACTGTCATCTGGGCTCTAGCATGACGGCTGATGTCATGTCATACCGTATGTTACGCCAGGAGACACTTGTAGACGCCATTGTAACGGAGACCCTTGGTCAGCCCATAATTTTCACACTACTACGGCATAAATTCACATCATTCATTCTTGTAACTCTTCCCTAAAGCCAAAAAAATAATAAATTCAATATATACTTCTTCATTACACTTGCCGAAGAGCACATAATTAAAAACGAGAAACACCGGTAACACGTAGACAGACTTGGATGGCTGGCTCAGCCTAATTCAAAGCCAGCGCTTCTATACCAGTGCTAGCAAGCTTTTTTGCAGTGTGCTCACCATTATGCCAGGGAATCGGAGCATGTGCCAGTGTTCCTTGTGCGACTTTGTGAAGATAAAAAAGACGCACAGGTATAACGCAGGAGGTACTGGAGGGCGTTTCTTATGGCAATAGTGGGCCTAAGCATCTCGATAAATAGCTTCTTACTGATGGGTGGTCAGTCCAGGAATGCGAGTTCCTAATGTTGCAACTAAACTGTGTTCTTTTGAATATGTATCTCCATTCTAATATGCTGTTTATTACTACCATCATTTAGTAGCCCTTGTATAGTTAACGTAAACAACATATGAATTGTCCGATTCAACCTTACCTACGTACAAGCCTACTTGAAGATGCCCCCTTTCCTGAAACAGCCTCATATGTGAGGCTAGCAGTATCTTCAAGTAAATGAATAAATAAATAACTCAGGTAGGGTGTGGAGCAGACGATTTTGTGCGACGCTGTTCACACTCTGGAAGCCTAGATTCACGAGATGGTCAAGATGCTGCCTCAACAGAGCTGGCCAATCGCATCATGTGTTCTTTGGCTTCGATATGTTTACGCGCATGTGGAGGCTAGTGTAGGTGAAAACAAAATAAATATAAAAATCAACTACCCTTTTGCTACGGGTCCAACCAGTTTTGGTATTTCTGTAATTTACACGTAAAAATAAGAATTGAATTGAATTGAAAAAAAAGGTGAGGGGCTGGGTGGCTGTTTCGGTGGCTTGGGTGTGTTGTCCACGTGACCCGTGCCGCAAGTATTCCATCTTTCGTGCATCAGAGAGGTCAAAGTGGCAATGCTCTATTATACTTAACTTGGCAAAAGCATACTGGTGCAATCTTTTGGATGTGGGCTTGGTTCTATTCATGATTTTTTTTCTTATGCTTTGATGAGGCAGACTTCTGAAGAAAATTGGTCCTTCAGGGTCACACGCCCCTTGGTATAACTGGTTTATTACTTACAGTTTAGCACGGTACATTTCAGCTTGCTAGCGGTGATGAAACGCGTAGTGGCTTCATCCCACGAAGCAAGATGCTGCACTAATAGCTTTTGGCTTATAGCTGTTTTCATGTTCCAAAGGCCTCCGTTAAATCAGTGTTCCCTGGAAAGCATGCTGCACCAGCTCTTATATCTTCATCATTGAAGGCTGCCTTAGAAACACTCTTCTCTTTGCGCTTAGAGGTAGTTGTAGTAGCCAAGCTGTGACATGGTTGGCGGAGTTTGCGCAGAGACGGCGTGATGACCACTCACTATCTCTGCAAGTAAGCCGTCCAAGCCTAGCCCACCAGGCAAAGGATGCTCTTCTTGTTAAAAATCAGCAGTCGTCTGCTTTACGGGGTTATATTTCCTATTATCTGAGGAAGACTTCAACCTGCCATTTAAGCAGTGTAAGCAAGATGTCATATGCAGGATGAAGGGTTTCTTGTCGGTCTTTTGCTGAATGATTTCATCAGCGTTTTTCGCACTACACGATAATACGCCGGCGTCAGTGTGCCCAAGCAGTCTCAAGGCTTTTGGCACATATTCCACATTAGTGATACTAAACTGTGGGGGTCCCGTAGACTTCATTCCAATAACAAGTGGTTTGTCCAAAGCCCCATTTTGTAACTTCACAGAGGCATATGATATCTCGCCGGCTTACGATCGCTGTAGGGACACGATTTCGACTGAAGCATCTTCTGGGTCTTCATTGTGCGTATTCTCACTTCCCTCTGATTCTAATTTCATGATTTGCAAGTCCACATAATTCTCTGTATTCTTACGGTTTATCACTTCGGCTTTCACCACGATGACCTCGTTGCAGTGCATGGCGGTTGCGCAAGAGGTTGCTAGTTAATGTAGCGTCAAGCCTAAGAAAGTCTTCTGTGCTTTTAGTCCATTTTCTAAATCGTCGATGACATTAGTGACAGAAGACCAGTAATAGTCACTGCGGATTCAAACGTCAACAGCGTTTAGGCTCTCAGCTTAGTCTATGTCGGGGTAGTAAAGTCCTTGGTGTGCGAGCTTTTCGACGAAATCTCTTGTTGGTGTGGAATTGATTGGTGGCTGATATTCACCGTGACGGGAGCTTCTACCTGCTGTGTCTTGCAACCACGCACTGAACTCAAGGTGAGTAACACGTGTGAAAAGGGCTTCTCTTCATGTAGTTCTCCTAAATAGCCCACTCAAAGATTTCCATAACCGAGTAATCGACAAGCAACTTTTCAGCCAGTAGCTTCGTCCAAAAACTGCGCTGACTGCCTGCGCCGAATAAAACTTGAACGATCACTGTGCTGTCTTCGTCTGCTGCCCAAACTGCAGCAGTTTGGAGGTACACGCTCGGTTTTGAGTTTTCCGTTTTAAATGTTTTGCATTGTTTCGATTTTGGTAAATTCTGGGTACCGGTAGGTGATTTCTTTATCCGTATCCGCATGGCGCTGTATCCACATGGCGTCGATAGCACTTTGCACATTTGACCTTTCGCCTACATTATTTTGCCATGTGGTTTTTCAAGGTGCAGTGGAAGCCGCCATCGGCAGCTAGTAGGCGCCCTTTTTTTCTTCTGCTGCTCGGTATAATGCGTAGCTGAATCACAGAAAAAGCCGGGGTTCTTTTGAGTAGCTGGTTTTACGGATGAGGTCAAACACTCCGTGCTGGATCGATGTCGTGACGATGACGTCGTGCTAGTGTGAAAATCTTTAGCTAGGTTTTTCGAAGTGTCCTCTCTCACAGAAAGGCGCATGGCTGTTAGCCCTCGAGCTTCGATTTCTGTTTGAACAAAAATCAGTAAAGACTTAATACTCGCCCGTGGTTGGCATTGCATGTCTGTGGGCTCTGTACGCTAACGCGTGATGGTCTTGTTGAAGTTCAGAACGATGTCGTGAGGAAGTGACTTGAGCAGGATGGAGTATAACATTGCAGAGTAACGGTCCTCTGATACCCCGAGAGTCTTGAGGACACACATCTGGGTTCGGACCGCGTCTTAAAGGCATAGAAGTGCTCAAACATCGGTGGAGGACTGCATGGGTTGCATGTCGATGAGTTGCTGCATGTGAGCCTGAATTATGAAGTTGGTCTTAGCGAAGCGTTGGTTTAAAATGTCCAGGGCTTCTGAATAGCACCTTGCCGTTGCTGGAAGTCCGGCGATTCTGCGTCACCGGTCAAAACGGAAGGTAGATAGGTGAGGCGGTCTACGTCGGTGAGCGCACCATTGTTGTGGATCTGTTGACTGAACTGTTCCCAAAAAGGCGTCCACGATGATGGTTGGCAATCGAACTCCTTAAGGTAGATTTTCGGAAGTTGGATGGCGGGCTGGGGCGTGCGTGACACGGGTTAAGTAGGTGCTGCCGGTGGTAGTGCACGGTTCCGGAAATCTTGAAGTTGGCGTAGCCCACACTTCAGCTTAGCTGACTTAGTGCAGCCGTGGCCTCGTGGCAAAGTGTTCGCTTCGGCTGCGGGAGGTCGTGGGCTTAATTCCCGTGGCCTACGGATACCCACAGGTTTCTGCAAAATGGGCGCAAGCACTTCCCCGGCCTGGAACTTCGCTATTCAGTGGTTACCTCGCTTGGGAAAAGAGCCTGCGCCTTGAAAACTCGTCGAAACGCACGTGAGCACAAAACGTGAGACCTGCTCGAGTGGGGAAATCAAGTGGCTTCGAGTCGTATGTCTCTTGGCTTAGTCACAGGTTTCAGCCCCACTTGTAGCAAATCTAGGCCCCTTTTGAGAAGAAAGAAGGGGTTTATTTACAATAAACCGCAGCCCAACTCTGTGGGTTGCCGCTGTAGCGCATGATCCCAAGGCAAGCTTTATTCGTTTTATTCTTCGTCAATCGTTTTCTAAAAAACCTGGCGATACCCGCGTCACTTTGCTGGCCTGCGACGCGTAGAGCCATGAACCGAGAATCTTCGGGAAAAAAGTGCAATATAGAGTTTCTGTAAAGTTATGCGTGGCAAGTTGCTTTCGTTCACAGAACAATCCCATGAAGACAGTAGATGTTCTATTTTCTCGTCACTATCGCACGACTCGCATCTGGAGTTATCCGCCGTTTCTATGGGAAAAGAAAACGCCTGCGTGAAAGCTACTTCTAACGGCAGGTGGCGCAGTAAAGTTGCATCCCGGCAATTGCGGATTGGGCAGTGTGGCTGCAGGGTGAGCGTGCTGCTGAAACAGCACGGCAACACTCTGTAGTGTGACTGGGTCTACTGTCAAAGGCATACCAGTGGTCACGGCGCATGCATTCGTTCCTACAGAAGGAGAGCGGGGTTGCTTTACCATGCTGCTGAATGTCGGCTTGTAGTCACTAAATGAGCTCATCTTTGAAACCTGCAGTGTTCAGCTTCTAGTTATCAAAACACCTCGCGCATGATGGAAATTTCTAGGTGCCACTTTGGCACTGCGTGGAGATGCTCCCACACAGTTCCAGGCATGACGCTCTGGATAGCCAACTGTAGGTTGGCGTTCATGTACGGAACACTGTCTTGTCGAGCAAGTCCACGAGCAAGCACACCCAGTTGCGCACTCACCGGCAATTGACCCACTGGAAACGTTCCCATGAGAACGAAGAGAAAAACGACACACTGAATGCCTAAAGGTGAAGGCTGGCTTGATTACCAAGTCCTGCTAAAACTGCTGAGTCATGACAGTAAACAAAAGAAGAAGAAAATTTATTGAGCCCAGAGGAATAACGAATGGCTCTACGTGCAAAATCACTGCGGAGTGAAGATAACAAAAGATCCTCTTAGCAGAAATCATCGGAATGCAGCCAGAAACTCTCTCTGGTACTTCTTCATGAAGGAAAAAAACAAGGAAAAGGAAAGAGAAGTATAAATAAATGTAAAATTAGAAGGCTACAGAGTCATTGCATTCCTCTTCGATGAAGGGACATGCAAAACAAGTGGCCAGAAAAGGCTTTAAAGAGGTCTTGTAGACAAAGTTTTGTGATATTTTTGTTCCCTTTCACATGTCCTATACAGGCAAAAAGAATGTAGTGATAAAAAGTGGCCCAAGAAAGCTAAAAAAATATTTACGGTGGCATGACGGTGAAGAAATTGTTTCTAAATAAAAAAGAGCGATTTGCGGAATAATTAGCGTGATAGGTACGAATGGTCATTGTGGCTTCGAAGAGAAAGTAAACTAGAGCTTCACTGAGAAATAGGCCGAAGAATCAAGCAGATGTGCTTGCTGTCTTGCTTATGACTGAAGCACAAGACTGATAAGAGGAAAATGACCGGTGAAAGAAGCAAGACTATGATGCAGTATATATTTTTCTGTAGATGGCATAACGTGATTGTGTTGCCATTGTTCACTTTGAGACTATAGCTTTCGGAAGATATCTGATCTCGCATGCAATACTGATATACCTGATGGTGCTAAGTGATGAAGCTTTCGAGCGCAATCCGGTCACACTTTTATAATTTTTCACAGCACACTGCTCACAAGAGTATTTTCTCCGATGGTCGAATGAAAAGCGTGATGATTTTTCTAAAAAGTGTTTATTTTTTTTCATTACTCACGAAAAACGTATTTTATTAAATACGAATAGTTTATTTGGTATATAGTAGCAGATCTCAATTATTAAACTGTCGCTTTATTCATGAAGCGCTGCGCCAATTTCATCCCAGGCTGAAATGTTCAATTTTCTATAATTTTTATGTGCCCTTCTCTTTTATTTCACTGCTTTGTTACAGCACATTCTATTGTTTTTCAGCAGGTGTCTTCAGCTAGTCTTCGCGAACAGCCCACCCTAGGTAGGAGGAAGTTACTTCGCAGGCTGCTCCGAATACCAACTTTCACATAGCGATCATGACAAATCATGACTTGTCACAACTCCAAAGAACGTTGCAGGGATGAACTGAAGCTTCAATCCATGTACCTAGACATTTCATGAACAGGTACTTTTCTCTGTATTTCAATTGCAAGAAAGCAAGTATTCATAGTAAGCATAAGCCGCCGAAAATCGATTATGAGCAATGTGTACGCCCTGCTTAGAGGATTCATAGTATGAATAACAATGACCCGAGTCCCACGCCACTGGCTATTGTTTAGCGACACTATTTTTGGTCTTCATTCATAGCGAGCCTCGGACCCATTGCGACAGTCACGCGAAGTCTCGCTTTATCACACGGACGAAACAGAAAGCCATTACGGCGGGGTGCATTCAGCCGTGAACAGCATCCGCGAGACGACAATATCCATATGCATATGACTGGTTCCCAACTACTCTCCGAGTCGTCAGAGAGTTTCTTTTCTTTTTCTGTTGGTTTGTCCAGCGTGGTGAAGATTTTGGCTTACTATAAATAGAAAAAATCTGGATCAAAACAGTGTAACCTAACCTGCATGTAAGTTACTGGCTGCGTCTCAAACACTGATCTCGTGGTCTGTGGACGTAAAACACCAGATATTAGGTTATTGGCTTCCTTAACCTCATACCTGGGATGTAAATATGAGTAGCATGCATATTGAATTGAATTGAATTGAATTGAATTGGGTTTATTGGCCCCGCCGCGGTGGTCCAGTGGCTAAGGTACTCGGCTGCTGACCCGCAGGTAGCGGGATCAAATCCCGGCTTCGGCGGCTGCATTTTCGATGGAGGCGAAAATGTTGTAGGCCCCTATGCTCAGATTTGGGGGCACTTTAAAGAACCCCAGGTGGTCGAAGTTTCCGGAGCCCTTCACTACGGCGTCTCTAATTATCATATGGTGTTTTTGGAACGTTAAACCCCACATATCATCAATTGGGTTTATTGCGCGACAACGTTGCGAGAAGACTAGGCGGAAAAGCTTGATTGAGCAGCTTACCTAGCCACCTCACACACTGACTTCTTACATTAATTGAAAGCATGTCATATACATAATGCATGAACAAAACAGCAAAAAGTGTAAACAAACATGGTAAAAAGTAATGAACAAGGGTATGGTGTGAACATTTAAAAAAACCAAGAGAAAAAAATGCCCGTAGTGATGAAAAAAGCACAAACAAAAAACAACAAATGAACCTGTTGGCGCAATTCATCACACGAATATGTTAGGTAGGCTTTTCAGCGACGGAGTGGATCATCGAGATCATTTTCTTTATGTAACCGATTTAAAATAGTCGGTAAACAAAACTGTAGCATTTTATTATCGTATATAGTTCTGGTTTTGTTGACAATCCAAGGACAATTCAATTGTAAATACGTAATTTAAAAAATACTTATCTTGCAGTGAGGATGCCATTGGTAATAAATAGTCATCATTCTTAACTTTTCCCAGTCAATACATGCGACAAATTATATGTGTACAAAAATTTAATTTGTATGGTACTATGCTATGTGAACAAAGCAGCAGTATGCCAAAGATATGGCACCCTGGAAATAAGGCGTATGGCTCTTTTTTTTTTGTAGTACCATGAGTCAGCGAATATTTCCCGGTGTAGTGGTCCCCCACTTAAGAATTTACCATCGAACCAGAAAAAGATAAAGATACGTAACATATTCCTAATTGATGTAGGAAGATCAGTGCAATGGCGGCACATATTACCCATAGCTCTGAAAATTTTAAAAGTGATTCACTTAGTTAATTCATGACATAGTTTCAGAATACGCGCCACGTTTTTTGAAAGGCGACAGTATTTGTATTTAATTATTGTTCAATTTATTTGGGTTTAGCTGAAATTGTTTATTGCGCGAACGAAACATTACTGCCTTTGTTTCTCCTACATTAATCCTTAGATTATTAGTAGTCGCCCATATGTGTATGTTTGCAAGCGTCTTATTGGCTCGGTATGACATTTCAGAACCTAAGTCACCGTAAAAAAATATGGCTGTATTGTTTGCAGTAATTACGCATAACTGCAGTAAGCTAAGCATAGAAAGATACCATCGCTTATATTCCTGAAAAAAAGTAAAAATGAAAATATTTCCTACGAGAAACAAAGTATTGTAATCATCAAGACGATAAAATCGTGCAATAATACATAAACATCCACAGTTTTGTAACAAACACGAAATAACTAATGTGGTAGCAAGACACTGGAATGTAATATTAATATGATCTGTGATTCAACGTCCCGACACTACTATATCATTATGAGAAATGCCATAGTGAAGGTCTCCGGAAATTGTGACCACTTGGGGTTCTTCAACGTCCACCTGGATCTAATTCTCAAAGCGTCGAACCTTTTCGCCTCAATCAAAAATGCCGGCGGCAAAGCTGGGATTCGAACTCGTAACCTTCGGGTTAGCAGTCGAGCGCCGTAATCGCTAGACCACCGTGGCGGGGCACACTGGATTGTAATACGATGAGAGACTAGCGGGTCATTTTTTTAGCAAACACGTGAAACACGCGTGCTGCAGCGTAGAACGTGAACTTCCTCTGGTCAATGGTTTCAACGCAAGCATTTTGTTAAAAGAGTTATGCGTCGCAGCCAGCAACCACTTCGTTTGGGGCACGGATTTCAATTCACTTCAGCCAGAGGGCCACACTCACTCAGTCTGTCTGCCGCACGGGGTGTTTTATTGTAGAGCGTAAAAATGGTGTTTAAGGGGAGGGGGGTATGTACAAATTTTGTGTAAACATCTTTTCCGTAGCTCATATACAGATTATATTTGCTGAAAAAAGATTTGTGCCACGATTCTAACAGCATGTCGATTCCTATCTCCAAAACGACTTTCTCGATGCCCCTTCTGAATTGTAGTTTTGGTTTCACGGTTAACTTTCAGCACATAACCATGTGGGTTACATCAAGAAAACAATTCTTCAAACTAACAACGCCTGCAGTAGCTTACTAAAATACTTAAGCTACAGTAGAAAATTAGGGTAACTGGAACATTTTAATCGCAGTCAGTGCACAAAAATGACAAAAACACAAGAAAAAAGAGACACAAGAGACGCAGTACTTGTAACACGCACTTTATTGTGTTTTAGGGACGAAGCTTTCTTGAGGCGTGGGTCGTGCATCACCTGTTTGTAGTAGTCATCTCTAGTTTAAGTCCTTGGAATGTCCGCTGGATGGCGGTATTTGTAATGATGAATATATGATGAAAATATGCCAGATGACGAGAACCTGAAGTGTGCACTGGATGCATGGACGCACGGGTGGAAAGACATACGGACATGCGTATAGACGGATGGACGGACGAATGGACGGGCGGGTGGGCGGGCAGACAGACAGACAGACAGACAGACAGACAAACAGATGGGCAGGCAGGCAGGCCGACAGACGGGCAGGCAGGCGGACAGATGAATGGACGGACGAATGAGCAGACAGATAAACAGACAGACATACATACATACAGACAGACAGATAGACAAACGGACTGACGGACGCAGCGAGCGGATGATATGCCGTGGATATGCTTTGATTTTTTTAATACCATACTATACCGTGATTCAGGTGTACTGATTTTCTAAATGTTCTCGTTTGCAATCTTCACCAGTCTGTTTCTTGAGATCTGTCTAGCTGTTTGTGTGATGGCTTATATTGTTCTCGTTGTTGCTTGTGATGTGCCTAGATTTTCGTGGAACAAGACCAGTCAATTTATGTCACCTGGTATCATATATTCGTCAAAGTCGCCGCCTCCACCATCTCCATCGCCTCTGCCGGAGTTGTCCTCCCGTCCATGGTGGGTGCGAGGTGTCGGGCCGTCGCTGTCTGAGCGGTACTGGGTTAATTACTGTGCCTTTCAGTGGCCCTTTTCGCTGAAGTGGAAGGTACGCTCGTGTCGCGTATGTTGAGTTCATTTATATGCACCATCCTCAACAGATATTTCAGTATGATTTTGCCATTCCGAAAGTTCTCTACTGTGCGGTTCAAGACTTTGCCTGCTTCGGTAAAGACTCATTCCTACGTGAAATTCGTAACAGTCATCTTTGAGCAAGTGATAATTAATCTCAATAAAGCTGCGAACATTGTTGTGGGAGATTTGTTGTTGCTGCCGTTGTTTCCACTCTTGCAGACGTCATACCAAATTCGATGAGGCCATCTGTCAGGACACTCCTATTAAAGGCAGCCATATACGAAGACAGTTTTCGAGCCTTGTCCTCGCACTGGGCTTTCTTACTAGCCAGAGAACGTATGTTGCTGATAACCGTGCCATAAATTTTATTTTTGCTCAGTCGAGCACAAGAATGGTTGCCCTAAATTGTATATGCTGGCAGAGCCTATATCTAGAATGCCACCACCTTCTAATGGTGTGAGCGAAGTTCCGTGCATTTCTTCGCCTTGCATATACAGCTGTACAAATGAAGGTTTGTGCAAACGATGAACACGGTTTATACCTATCATGATTATTAGTGATTTATTCTACCAAGCCATTCCTAAGATAGTCAGTCAAAAATTTTCGGGCTCACTGTTTCAGAGTTGAGTTGAGTTGGATAAACACTATTTGTCCAACGGTTGTTCCTGTGCCCGGGGCTAGGCTGCCAGGGACACATCATTCGAGGAACATCTTGCGAGGTCCTCGGCGATGGCTCTGGCCCACTGGATGGCCCACACCTGGTCTTCGAGCGCCTCGCTGAGAAGAGCGGCTTGTCATCGCTCAGCAAGGTGCCTCATTTTGGAGGGTCCCTCAGTTGACGTCATCCTTTCTCGTGACCCATCTTCATCTCTTGCGCATTGCCAAAGTATATGTGCAATATCGGCCCGTTCGTGCGCGCACCACGGTCAGCCAGGCGACGGTTGCAGTGTGGGCCATAGGCAGTGCAGTTGGTAGGGGTTGGTGAACGTGCCCGCCTGCAGCCTGCGACCTGTGCAGGTGCACGTGGCATTGCGGAAATTTCGCCCGGTCTTTCCTATAATGCTCAAGCACGTCGTGGTACGCAGCAGGAAATTCTTCTGCATAGCAGTCCGTGCACCTCTGCTGCCTTGCCTCTTCTGCACTAACTTCAGTTGCCGCAACAATGGAGGTAGTGGTAGTGGCAATTGCGGCAGTGCCGGTGCCTGTGGCCATCACCGTGCCTCGGTCGATGCTCCTCCCAATCATGGTGGCGGCTGTGCCTTTGTGGCTGCGTCGCGGCCGGTAAGTTGTCTCGGGCCGAGGTGGGCGCGCTCATTTTATGGTTGGGCATGATGCCGGGAAGGCTTAGGCTGTTGTCTTTGCGGCTGCTAGTTTTACGGCTGCTAGTATTGATAGTTGAAATGTCCCCCATGTGTATTCTAGTGTAATGAAGAACCACTGTGAAGAAATACAGTAAAGTTGCAAACCTAGTTATCGCGAACGAAATCAGGCGCGCTGTCACGCGTACGTTTCGGTTGTCACTCGGAGTAGTGGACACTACTGTGGTTGTCACTCGAAGTAGTAGACCGACAAGCCGACGAGCGTAGCTCAGCGAAGAGAAGAGCCAAACTAACGAGGTTCGTGATTCGTTTATCGGATGCGTGTAACATCAATAACGTTCGCTCTAAACTCGCCTACAACTGCAATGCCACAACTTAATACTGACATCTGGGTGCTTCAAGGGCCATTTAATCCTACGTTTGGTTCAATGTCACCGCATAGGCGAGGTTAGACATCTCCGCGGCGGATCACGTGCGGTTAAGTTTTGCCTGCCACACTTGCGTGGCGGCACGTCACACTCCGGCGGCTCAAGGTAATTGAGACGGAATTGGTTACTTTGAGAGGCGTGGAGTAGTATGTCTCACCCTAAAAGCAGTTACCAGAACCATCATACTTAGTGTCCCCATCTTTCTTCCTACACATGCAACAAACTTCGGAACGCCGGATGCAAAGTTCATTTTTTTTCAGTTTTCTGACCTAATCAGCTTCGTTGCTACTTGACATAGCAAATTCAGGAAGTATTTCTGGAAGACCACGTAAACTGAGGCTCGGTATATTCATAGCGTGCACGAAACTAACAATACGTACAAGCCCCGTCCGAATGCGTCTCCGTGGTCAACAGACAGATTCAGCAGTGCATCTGCAGCAGCCGTGCAGACGCAACCTGCCAATGGAAATGGCTAGCAGGCTGCGTCCGTACGGCTGCTGCGTTCACGTGGCTAATGGTGTCATCCATTGGCAGATTCGGAGCACTTCCGGTAATAGTTTATTCTGCTCCATGCAGAGCAAGTCTATTCCATTTGCAGATTGACAGTGCTCCCTGTATGTTCAATTGGCAGACCCGGACGAGCTCCCTCACCACGGTCACTTCTCGGAGCAACTTTTAAATCCGAAGCATTTCTTAGCAAACTTCGTGGAGATTGAGCGTATCTATCTATCTATCTATCTATCTATCTATCTATCTATCTATCTATCTATCTATCTATCTATCTATCTATCTATCTATCTATCTATCTATCTATCTATCTAGCCGCCGACGACATTTAGCTCTCCTGGCCGTTTCGATAATGGTATCGACACCAAACTTGGTATGGCATAACATGACTGCAAGACTTGCATAAATGACTAGTCATAACATGAAAATCGTGCTGTGTATGCCATTATTTTCATAACTTACATTTCATGGTCTTGCTGCTCTTGTGGTGATTTCGTTTACGTGACATGTTGCAAAACTGGTATGGTTGACATGACCAAATGGCGAACACAAAGAACAAACTCAAACATGGAAATCATGACATACGGGTCATGTAACAACCTGACTATATTGTCACGGGGTCGTGACGTGGCCGAAGACAGGAGACTTCTTGTTGGGATTTAACTGTTTATTTGGGCGAACCTGTGCCCGGTAAACAGAAAGTTCAATTACAGCAGCAGTCTCGCACAGATAGCAGTCTCAGACTGATAGCGGCGAACGGAGCGTCGGCCTTCGATCAACAACTGACAAGCGGCGAAGCGCGTCGTAGGTTCCAGAACAATCCGTACCGTTCGCAGAGTGGGCGTGACCTTATCGAATCGATCTACTTCAGTCCGGAACCTTCTCGAAACCTGCAGGCGTGGTTTGCGCCGAGAATCGTGTGGTGTTTCGGAACGATAACAAAAACTTGTGAAATGGAACGTGGCAATATGCTACGCTCATGATGCGCTCGTGGCAATTTCGCAAACTTCATATATGCGAAATTTGGTATTAAGGGACGTGAATAGATGACGAAGGAATGTGACTGGTGCACACATAATAATCATAAGGTGTGTGTCATATGAAAACATGACTACATGCCACACTCAAGGCACGATACGCTTCGACGTGAACCGGTGCATGTGCGCGCCAGCGTTCGTTTTGTCGCGTCACACCGGCGCCTCTATGCCAGGCGCCGATTTTGTGCTGGGTCGCGTTCATGCATGCGCGTTCGAGTGCACTCGGCGTCCCTCCGTCACGAAAAGATGCAGACGCAATGTTGTTTGGGTAACGTTATGTCACACCGGTTGCCGCTGGGCAGCGCCGACGAACGATGGTCGCGCCGGTCACGCCTGGCGTCAGACTATAGAGTGCTCGCGTTTTGCTAGGGTAGCGTCGCTGCGCCCAGCGTGCGCGCACGTCAACGTTACGTCAGAGTATATTGGGCCCTTCACGAGGCCCTCGTGGCCGTTTCGCTAGTTCCAGATAAACCAAATTTGGTGTTACGTGACGTCAATGAATTACGACAGTATATGATTGGTGCAAACCATGATAGTCCTGACATGCGTGTCATGTAAGAACACGACAACATACCATGCACGTGATGTGCTCACGGCCATCTCGCCAACTACACATATACTAAATTTGGTATCACGGGACTGAAAAAACGAAGACGATGAATGTCGAAACATGATAATCAAAATTTCCTTCTCATGGAAAGCATGACTACATGCTACGCTGATAGCGTGCTCACTGTGGCTTTGCTAGCTCAACATACACTAAATTTTACATCACGTGACGTGAATAGATGGGAAAGGTAAACGACACGTTCAAGCGTGATAACCATGGAGTGGAAGGCATGTATGGCACGATTCACTTCCACCTTGTAACGTTGTGCTGATTTCAATGTGTAAATCAACCTTACTGAATCGTGCTTCAACCTTGCTGAATCTGTCTAATGTTGCAACACAGCAATATTTTAAGGTCTGGAGCTGCGCTCATGAGCACTAGATTATTCCTGTAGGAGGCTCATACAGATTGGCTCACTTGCACATACTAATACTACTATGTGGCCTAATCATTGAAATTATACCTCAGCATTGGTTCACACTAACTATTCGAATATTACCTGCATTTACAATTTAGAAAATATTGAGCTTTCTGCTCTTCGGAGTGATCAGGGTGTTCCGAATCTTGATAAAACAGATAACTACCTAATAAAAGATATAGAATTCTAAAAAATGGTATGTTACCAATGCTTTGAGGTTTAAACCTTAAATTGTATGCGATAAATATATGCATAACGAGTTAGTATTTAGTGTTTTTTATTGCATTTTCACTATGTCCTTTCCTTTTTTTATCTAAATACTGACTTCTCTGCAAAATGTAAAACCTCTCACTTTTATTTCAACTTCTAAGCGAATGCACACCTATGAGTGTACGCAATAATGGTTTGTATAGTCACCTCGCAGACATTGCGAGGTTATTAGTGTAAACTCAAACTGTATCGATGGACTCTATCAGTAAAGAACTATGTTTATTCTTTTCCGCACTTTCCTTTAGTGTGTAAACCTTACATGTTTTTAACTGGAATCCTCATTTGAAGATTTTAGGGGCGAAGCTCCTTATAGCGTGGGTCTGTCGTCACCTATATGCATGCCTGTATGTAGAAACCACCTCACAGCATATCCACGGAGTGAATGTTGATGAGTGGGGTGAAGCGTCAGTCAGTCCATCAGTTGCTTTCGTCCGTCCATGCGTTCGTCCGTTCGCGCGCCCATCTGTCCGTCTGTTCATGCGTCCACCTGTCTGTCCACTCATGCCTCCATTCATGCTTCCGTCTGTTCATCCGTCTGCGCGTCCATCTGTACGTCTATCCATGCGTCCATCCATGCGTCTGTTCGTGCTTCCATCCGTTCGTGTGTCGAATGAACGGACGGACGGACGGACGGACAAACAAGCGGGCGGGCGGGCGGGCATACAGACAGACAGACAGTAAGACAGACAGACGGATGATGGATGGACGCGGCCAGAGGAGGACTTACGGTTTGCCGATGAAACCCTCCGAAGCTCCATGTGTATGCTGTGAATTTTCGGTTCATTTTTGGCCTGCATCGGGATGAATTCCTAAGCTTGGCTAGTGATTGTAAAGACGGTGCAAGGGGCCCGCTTAGAGTATCCTGTTCAACTCTTGATCGCGAATTTCAAGAGTCTTTGAAGTTTTTTTGGCGAGAAAGTTGTGTGAGCTTACGCATTTGTTATATGTGATACTGGAAGGGTTCTTCAGTGATATTTCAGAGTGCTGTCTTGATGGCTTTTGTAACCGCGCATTCGCCTTAAAACTAAGCCATTCTCAATGTATTGTTGCGTATTGCAAATGCGTGTAATGATGGAAGTCGTAGAGGCAGAAACTAGCTGTACGTCGCTGTCTACTACTTTCAGCAGATATTGAGATTCTGAGAGCCTCCCAATGCCTCTCAAAGTGTGCGTTAATAGTTTGTGTCGTATGATTGTGCACAGAATGCACAATAAGCGGTATCAAATTCATAATAAGCTTAAATAATCTTACCTACCGGGCCAAGTAAAAGAAGCTTAATAAATATTACAACATCTGAGGTTTCACGTCCTAAATCCACGATAAGATTATCGGAGGCACCGTAGTGGAGGGCTACATAAAGTTTGACCATCTGGTGTTCTTTATCCTGCACTGACACCACGCAGTACACAGGCCTCTGCCATTTCGTCTCCATCAAGATGCGACTGCCATGGCTGGGATCGAAAACGCGACCGACGGGCCAGCAGCCGATTACCATAACCACTGAATCATTACAATGGACAAGCAATGAAATCGATCTTGAACGGTTTTTGTTGTGCCCGCCTATAACTCCGCAATATCTTTCCAAGGAATCGCCGCAACAACCTTCCGCTACAACATTTGGGCAAGGTTGCGCTTTTTTTTCACGTTCTTCGTGCATTTCCAAAATAAATCTTATAGTAGAATCCTTATAAGCGCATATACCTACACACATGCACCATTCGCAACATGCGGCTCAGTCTTAGATTTCAAGCACAGTACACACACAATGTCAAAACTACGACCTCTAGACGGACGAGATAAAAGAGAATGCTTTGAAGTTCGCCGCAGCCACATGCAAACTTCACGAATGGTGAAATGATTGCGGTGGCCAAAAGTTGGTACAGGAAGCATGGCTGGCAGTCACCTCTTTTATATACACCTTTGGGCAACTGTACCAAACGCTAGTGTTAGAGAACGCGGCAAAAAAAAAAATGGCGCAGCGAAAGTGGTTTCTGGGAAAGGAATGCACAAGTTTGCTGCGTGCACTCCTTTGGTAGGCCGACGTGGGGCCCAAAGAATGCGGCAATTTCGTTTCTGCTTGCTTGGCTGCTTTGTCGAGTGACAATTCTGTTCTTCTTTCTTTTTAACACGCACATACGCAACCTCCAGAGATAGTTGTTGCTCGTACGTAGAAATGCCCTGAGATGGTTCTTGATATGAAAACAATAAAATGGAATAAAGTGAGTGGAGCATGGAATCAGAATACCCGGACGACTATTCGTTCGAAGCAGCGGCAACGGTCGATGAGGAAGCGCTGGGCGAGTCACGGCGTCCATTCTTGCCTAGAGATCTAGTAGACACATTATCCAGGATATGCTGCGGGTGCATTAATTACTCTGAGCAGCGCCCGCACGTTCGTCTATTGCCGAGCATTCAATTGAGGTGATGTGATGCGCTGATGCCGGGATTCTGCTTTCTAAAATGTGCAACAGCGAGATGTCAAAGATAGAGGAACAGTACAGCATTTATTTTGGTAGCAAATTAGTTTGTCATTGAACCACTGAATCTCTCAGCACCTGCAGTTTTTTTCGCTTTATCCTGTGCAGGAGGTCCCTCTCTTCTGTGTGCATTTCTCACTGGTGAAGAGGCAGTAACTGCACCAACGGTTTCGACATGGTTCGGACACTATGGACGCGTTGGTTTCGAAAGATGCTAAGTAGAATTTTCACTAAAGGTATGGAATTTGCGGATAACGTAGAAGTGGACGTGCGTGGCAAAATGGCCACTTACCTTCCTCTATAATTGAATGGCCGGTAGTTTTTTTTTTTCAAGACTTCGTCATTTTTATGTATAAGTCCGCATTGTTGTACGTCCGTTTTGCAGCACCATGCTAAAGAAACCGCAGTTCCTAACCATGGCGTGAGTGTTATTCTTAACGTTAAGGGCTTCCCAGAGAGGTAACTTTCGAGGCGCGCCCTACAGACTGAGGACCGGTCTAGAGGTGAAGGATACTCAACATTTGCTCAAGGGCTAAGGCGTAGCTGGCACCTTACTTGTGCACCGATATGTACTTGTATATCATGTCAGTAAAAAGTAATAATACGCGCATTATACAAAAAAATTGGTATTGTAGAAAACTCATTCAAACCGAGACAAAATTGCATGAAAGCATCGCTTTTTTCAATGTGGGACATGACAGCATGAAGTATTTTACGAAATTGTACATCCACGAATAACACTCAAGCGCAAATGCGTGATGTGACAGCTCCAAAAATTGCGCACTAATAGATGGGGTGATGAACAAGCACACATACGGGACAAAGACACGCGAAAGTTTTATCCCAATAGGATATAAAAATAGGTGTACGAAACAGATTCAGTCATTCAACATTAGCAAAAATTATTATTTTTCCGGGTAGTCTCAACCGATACACGAAAACCACTCACAGCACGGTTACATCACTTCTAATCGACGTTATAAACACATCAGTTGGGATGATTGCGCGTCGGCAAGCATTAGTATCCATGAAAGCCGTGAACACACACAAATAACGAGACGATTACACAGTGAGACAACTTCCTACAAAAAAATACTACCCTTGCTAGGCTCTGGTGAAGTAAGGCGATGCAAATACCGACTCCTGCAAGCTCATCCAGCAGTCAGGACTCCACTATGCAGCTAAGTGGAAGGAAGGCAACATAAACATTGTTGACACGATAAACACCTACCATGCGCCATTAACACCACGTTTTTGTTACGGCTACGTAAGGTGCTCGAAAGCCTCTTAAAGTTCTATATTCTCGGGCAGTCTGTGTACTTCCTACAAAGGGCACATACGCAAACTCTTGAGCCAATAAAATACCATGGGCAACAACTAGCACGCAATCGTACAAGGAATGTGATGACACTGCCTCCGGTGGCGACATACAGACATCATGAACTTTATTATAAACCTGAGCACCGACTGACCAATATTTGGTAGATTGACCTCTGGGGGGCTTTTCACTCCAACGTATCACAAGTATAAACTTGAGTAATGGTTTATTTTTTAATGTGGCGAAGCTAATGGTATACGCCTTGTGGCCAAACACACATATCCTTTTGCGATGCTTTGAGCGCCACGACGGTAAAAGAAATTATGGACCATATCTGCAAACTGAAACCTGATGGGATGCGAAGCAGCAGCGGTGCGCACGGCGCTGACCAGGTTGAAACGGGCGTTGACGCGGGCTCTGAAAGAACGGTTTGAAGCGAAACTCGGTGTAGCGTTTACTCGAGTAAACGCTCTTTTGAAACGCAAAGACACGGTAGATGGGTTTGGTATTGTGCAAGTTTCATTGCAGATAAACGAGCCGATAGATTAGACAGACTAACCCCCGCGTTCAGAAACGCTGCTTGACTTCAACTTCACTTGCCACAGACTTCAATGCAGCACGAGCACGTTGCGAACGTGCTGTCCTTAGGCGGTGCCAAGGCAACACAAACGCGCTACATTAGGCGGTTTGAAGTCAACTTCAAGTCGAGGACCTTTTCTGATTGCGGGGGTTAGTCACGTGCCCACAGCACCCATACGGGCGCAGCCTGCTGGCCGTTTACAATGGCCGGCCACGCCCGTACGGTGGCTGCAGACCCGTAACTAAATATGCCTAGAGTTTCAACTCGACGTGCGCTCGAGCATTGCGTGTGGTGGAAAGGGTGAAGTGAGGAGAAGTTTGTTGCAAGCCGGTGGAGGAGCTGAAAGCTACTGCAGGTGAGGAAGAGAGTAACGTCAACGCGCAGCTGCACCTTGACCGATTTGGCACCGCTCCAACACCTCTGGTGAGGGGGTTGTGCAGAAACACGGTCAGCGTTACGCAGGCTAGTCAAGGAGTGGCATCGCATCCAACAGCTATTGTCGCACTCTGCCACCACATGCTGCTGTTTACAAGCACACTTCTGAACTATTATGTGCTACTGTCAGTGCTTCTGATAGCGGCTAGACACCGTGGAGTATTACGAACAGTTTTTAGCGTTTGTGGCACCGCAGTCCTACGGAAAAAACCTAAGAAACTTGGTAAGATTAGGTCTAGCAACTTCTTGGTGTGCTATGCTGCTCCTGTGCCATCCAATTTTCATGGACCTGGAGATGTTAAAAACAACGAAAAAGAGTCAACTGCTAATTCGTAAAAACATCAAAAATGATAAGAAAAATAATGCCAGGAAAACCCGTCACAGGGCAATAGTACAAGGGTAAAAGAAAGAACGCAGACACAAACAGACACAGACAAATAGAAGAAGACAGCAAGAACGCGGCGTTTGTGTTGTCTTGACTCTTCTTTTGCGTGTCTACATGCGTACATTATTTATGACAAATCTGTATTAACTAGTTGAACTTCCTGCCGTTCTAAGCACGATGCTGCCACTCCTCTCGTTCTCCCCCAAGAAACAAATATTCCACTTTACATTCGCAGACATTGAGCAGCTCGAGACAACTGGCTTCAATACGTCCTGTAAATCCGAACATACACAGGTTTTCCAGATACGTTGTAGGTCACGGAAACACGCCCAACGTTACGCGCACTGCGATGCGATGATTACGTCAGACATTTTTCGCGAGATCTCCTTGTATTGTTCCGGTGCTGCATTCCGACTTTACTTGATTCGTAAACATTTATAACACGACGCACACAACGACACAGTAACAGGAACCACATCTGAGCAAATCTGTCACACTTTGAGAGAGTTACATTGTGATAGATAACCCACAAAAAACTCTGACAATCAGAAATCTAGGCACGTTGTTGCATAGACTTATGCCACTACTCGAAGAAGTGGTACTTTTCACTACAGCAAACCGCATAGATACTGACAAAGAGGGTGAAGACAAGTAGGTTGACACACATGCTACATTCAGTAATACATTCATTCAGTGTTGTCGTCTATTTTTTTTTTCATTTCTTCTTAATGGCGTAGAAAGAAAACTACATAAAAAGAGGATCGTAGTAGACATTCACTTTTTGTGTTGATATTAAAACTCCACGTGAACAATCTAAACGTTTTCGTGCATCAGAAATCTGGGCGAAAAATCCAGTGCATTATTATTTTTTTTTCTTGAACCAAAAAACGAAATTCTCTGGAAGTATTTTTGAAGTCATATATGTTAACAGGGGCAAATAGTTAACGTGCGAACATTGAACATTAACAATGTGAGACGAGTTCATAGTGTAGTATCACAATTATTCCATAAAAACTACTGCGCGACATCACGTAGTTTCAACAGGCATATATAGGGCACAGGTTTTCGCCAATTGGAAAAAACAGAGTGTCCCGGTGTCTGAAAAATACCTATTCACAAGATATCAACCTTACTAATTGAAAACTAAAAGTTTCACAATTTCTTTTCGTTATCAGCACTGTGGAATAGGACGGGGTGTTTGAAGCATAAATGACGCAGTACATACACCTATAACACAAACTGCTACTTAGGAGTCAAGATACGATCATTCTGCACTTCGAGCTAATTAAACGGAATGTCTGCCTGCTCACTGGTAAAGTTTAGGGAACACGTGAAGCCACCTGAAAAGGCATAGTGTGAATGTATATATGCCGATAGGTGGCGCGGTAATTGCACTCCGACGAAGCTCCAGCACTAAACGCAGTCGTAGAAGGGCAGTGGCCTAGTGATTCGTCGCCTCAACTTGGCCATGTTGTCTACGATGAGCTTGTTCTTTGGATCCAGAGAGAGGGCCACTTGGTAGTGTCGAAATGCAGCTGGGTAGTCACTCTGGAAAATAACATGTAGCATAAATTTCTGATAGAATAACCTGCACAATGAGCTCTGCATTTATAAGCAGTCACTTAAGCCCAAGTGTGGCAACTAAGTATTACGTGTTTCGGTGAAGGCAATAAATATTAACGCATGATGAAACCAGTTATTGCATTGCGTTGCTATATCTCGCAACAACAAAGCGAACCTCCAAGTGCCTGATCACCGCAAGGTTCAGATGAGCGTGAGCAAGATCAGGATCCAGACGAATGGCAACTTCATAGCTCTGAAACAGAAAACGAAATGGCACATTAAATATTTTATGTATTTTATGCATGTTATTGACATAAAAAGCAGCAGATATTTGGTGTAGTAGAGTAGGCATTTCAAGCAGGGGTTTCTATAAGCATGCCTTATAAGTAGTGACTCAGCCACGGGAAAGACTTTATAAGCAATTTACAATCGTTTGACAAATATTTCTAAATTTCTTTGAAAAATATCCTGAGAAAACTTTTTAATAGCATTTACATGCTTAACCACACAACATAAGTGCGTATAATAAACGGGGAGGGATATTGATTCTGCTGTTAAGGTGCGATACCAATAAATGTCTCCAATTAGGTAAGAAATTTATATTTACAAAAAGTAAGTACATAAATAGTGATATATATATATATATATATATATATATATATATATATATATATATATATATATATATATATATATACATATATATATATATATATTTATATATATATATATATATATATATATTTATATATATATATATTTATATATATATATATATATATAATTACTCTCAAATCGCGTGCTGTATAGAACAGCTATTTTTGTTTTTTACTTTAACTTATTTCGCATCATCATGCCAGAAAATTGATTAGATCCGTGTAAAATTGAGGTAAAGTGTAAAATATCAAATTATTTTAATACATGCTCCTGGGACTATAACGTGCTTTTATATTACTTCAAGTCAAAATGCTACTATCTAGGCACACCTAATCTACGGGAAATTATGTCCAAACAATTGCAATATTATGCGTGTTGGCATAATTTACAGACACAAAGTGAAGAACTAAAACAAAAGAGGGTGTTTATTTAGGCTTTCAGAACATCATTATTCTGCCCAAGCTATGTCATCGAGTTTTGAAAAATGGTTCATTACTCTGATAAAAGCGCGTGCCTTGTACGAACCTGTGCCGATGAGCTGAAGTCATTTAGGTCCTTCAGTATGTCACCGTGGTCGCTGTGTATTTTTGCACATAGGTGGTCGTCAACAGCGCACAACTTTAGAGCCTTTAATACGTATTCCAGTGCCTGAAAGATTAAGAAAGACTCACTAATCTATCGATCATATTTATAGTACAAGAACGCACAGCGGTTCATACAATGTTCAATTGTATTCAGGGCTACTGAGGGAACTCTCAGTGGGGACGCAGCAAGTGCCCCATAATTATGTAAATTCGTAACATCCCCTTGAGAGCTGAGGTAGTATAATGGCATATAAACCTTGTAGTCAGGAATATTAAAAAATGAATCACATTGATTCAAAGCAAAGTTCTGCAAGCTTGCTGTGAACAAGTAGCAGTAATAATTACCAGATGAAGAAAATGCGCAGCATGTTCGCTAATTATAGAAATGAATTTCAGCACCATTCACAGTTAGCCTATTTTGTATGCATTTAAAATATGAACCCAGTTCTTGTAGTGAAACACGGTTAATACAGTAATATTCACAAGTTAAAGTAATTTGTAGTTCAGGCCCTTTATACGGTCTGTTCAACAGTACGGTAGCGGTAGAGCATCCCTACTGATTATATGATGTCATTCAATGTACCCAGTAGCCATCCACCCTTGTGTATTAGGCGGATCTGATAAACAATTATATCTTGATTATAAAGCTGGAAAAAATAAAAATTGGGAACCATTCAGCTTCGCTTTCAACAGTTGAACGCAATAGCGATAATTTTTATTAGTGCGCAATTCAAACCTTTAGTTTTGGAAATCTTTATAAGTTGTGTAGGAATCGAGACCGCCCTCCTACCTGGCGCCTCATTCCCCAGCTGCCGCACGCGCGCCACCAGCGTAGCCCGGGCGCGCATAAGCACCGGCATTCACTAAGATGGCTGCCAGGGCGCCTCTTGGTCTGGGCCAGTCAACCGTCGGCTTCTTCCCGCGCTGGCATGTCCGGGCACGCTACGCGGGCCTACGTCACAACGCAGTGCCATTTCCCATTGGGCGCGCGCGACATCCTCCTCTCCTGCGAGCTGTGTTGCGCCCAACGATTCGCTCGTCGCGGCAGATGCTCTCAGGCCTCCACGAGAGGTTTACGCGCTGCTTAGCAGGCGGCTTCTCGTTCGAGCGTTCGACTTCGGTCCTTGTGCGGGAGTCGTAGCGCCCTAGGCAAACGCACTTGCTCGGACTTGCGGAGTTTGCTATACGGCCTGCAAGCCAGTGAGTGTTGCACTGTGCTGCATCTTGGGTTAATAAACCCGTTGTTGTTGTTATCCTGCCTCGTACGTGGTTTCTGCGCCGTGCCGGAGAAAACGACGAACATCTTCGCACGCAGCGGCAGTAGAGGACGTCGCATCCCTACACGGTTGCGCATAGTAGGTAAGCCTTGTGCAAACCTATCTCCACAGTTGCTATGAACCCACAACATGGCCTTCAGAAAGCAGTAACATGAGTGCTTTTTGCAGTGGGTGACTGACTTCAAGCTATGAAGTCATTACGATAATATCATGTCCTGACGGCCAATGGTGCTTGTACCACGCAATATTCTTGCAACAATTCATGCTCTATTATGAAGCATGTATGTGTGTTTGGTGAAGCGTGAAAGTTACTCTAACTGTATTTCCAAGAGGAGGAAGTTATTTCCACTGTATTCGCAAGCAGAAGCGTGGCTGTGTTTTTTTTTAAAGAAGAAGCGTGGCTGTGTGGTAGAACACCCGCTTGCCACGTAAACAACCCGGGTTCGATCCCCACTCAGACCGAGAATTTTTAGTTATTCATTTCTTTTGCGTCTTTCTCGATTCTTCGGTCACACAAAGATGACGATTTTTCACTCACAACCAACGACACTGACACCAATGCGGACGCCACAATTTCCACGAAATCAGCTCTTTTATCTCGTTGAAACATGGCTGCTCCATACTAAAGGCTACGATTTAGAAGCCCTTATACTCCTTGCTTTCTGAAGCAGATGTGAAATTAAAAACAAATTGTTCTATGTGTGCGCAAAATACTCTTTTCAGACGTCTAAAGTACATTTGTGAACTGTTAAACTCTTGCGAGAAATCAAGTTACTTGAGTCATAAGCTATAAAGGTACGATTTACACAAGGACCGCAAGATTGCCCACACTATTATGTTATGCAATTCGTTAAACAGCTAAGGGGCAGTAATCAATCAGTCAAGCTAAAGGAGAAATAAATAACAGCAATTTTAAGTTGACGCAGGCAGCGAATAGAGCAACCAGCGACTCATTTTCTATGCAGAGTCAAATACATCGTTTGCACACAGAATAAGTGATTGATCGACTTGACGAAATGCAACAAGTACCTCGACTGTTTGGTTGATGTGGTGGTATAACAGGGCAGCCGTGTGCAAGGCACCTCTGTCGGTGCTGTTGTGGTCGATCACGTCGAGCAGAAGGTCCTCAGCAGCTCGAAAACTTCGAAGTTGAATTAGGAGCTGAGCCTGAAAATGGAGTTGAAACGAAACACTGTATGCTGCTTTCTACAATACCTTAAATCCAGAACAGTATTGATTGAATGCTTTCACCTAACAAAGCAGGAATACAACCCCGTTTACTTAGAGAAAAAAAGAAATTTTGCCTCTATAGATTCAGCAGTGCCTACGCAATATACAGCCACGCAACTTCTGCTCACATTTGACGTCTCTCAATATATCTTTAAAAATACGTTAGCGTCAACCCCAACACTCTGGAAATTATGCCTCTTCTTTGACACTCTCTTGACTTTTCTTCTATATTAGAATGAATGTGCGATTCTTTTCTCGTAACATTATTCTTGCGAGTATGTCAGTTGATTGAAAAGCACGCATACCAGTCTTGTACTCTTAGCTGGTAATACGTAAGCAGCTTTCCGAGACGTACTTTTGCATAAATTTTGCGGTAATAACCTAATAATTTTATTTGTATGTGTAATGCCGGAGTCATAAAAATTGAACGTTAAACCACTTCACACGAAAGACATTTATTATTGTAAAATACTGTCCTTGTCTGGTTATATTAGGCTTTATTATACTAATTGCGTTTAGTTTGTCAACGAGGGGCGTACTCACGCTGTGGCACAGCAGGCCCGTGCCCCGTCTCCTACCAAAATTGTTTTTCGCCATGGCACAGAGAGCAAAAATGACCATTTCAAGGATGCGCCCACCCCAAAATCGAAGAAGTGCCCCACCCCCCCTCCGAAAAAAAATTTCTGCCTACGTGCCTGTTTTCAGCAAGTCCTTCATAGCTTCTTTTTAATGAGGGACAACCAAACTACAGTGCATATAAAAACCTCTGCCAAATTTTTTTATATCGTGCATTCTGCCTAATTCTCGGTCGCATAAAATATGGACATAAATAAATGGACATAGCATAAAATATGGACATAGCATAAAATATGGACAAACAATTTTATCGAAGCCAAGAAGTAATAAAAAATATAGCGCGAATTGTCTCTCGTGATTAGTTCGAATTTTCTCTCACGTGAAAAGAAGCAGTCCGCACTGTCCAAGAGTGCCAACAGACCAGCTATTACAAATTATTACTCCCTAACGAACATTTCTGTTCGTCATTTCCTACTCACATAGTGAACCTTGCTGTCACGGTGGTCCGGGAAACACTTATTTATATCCTCGAACAGCTCTCTTGCTTCATCCAGTCGCCCAGCGCTGACGTAGAACACAGCGAGGTTGTCCATCACCAGTGGATCTGGCTCAGCAGCAAGGGCTCTGTCCGTCATAAACCAAACTTCATCATGGACAGTGAATTTGAGAGAAATCAACTAGTATTTCTAATTCACGTGTTGCATAAACGGTGTTAGTTTAACAGCAACGTGTGTTTCTTCAGGCTGCTTCTGATGGATTCAGCTGCTTGTTATTTGTTTTAAGAGCATCAGCCGCAAAATTGTCATGCACAGTCATTCATTACACAGATTACAAACAACGCTAAGAGGGTGTGCCACAAAATGATTTTGTAGGAAGTCTAGGCTAACAAGAAAAGTGTGGTAAAAAGGTTGGAAAATTCACTTTCTGATATCTGAGACGTCATATGATGTAGGATGTCTCTCCGCAAGATCTTATATTCAAATGCACACCTTGAACACACAACGGTGTTACTCCACTAAGTACAACTGAGGCAATCTTTCGAACGATAGCGCCACAGCTCTGCCTCACTAATGCGTCCACTGCTATCTGAAAGGCTTACACGAATTAGGGAGGCTGAAACGAATTTTAGGTTTATGCTCACTTCTTTTAAAGTCCTCCCTATTGTGACTTCTCCTGTCGGATTGAACAGGTGAGAAACTAATTATTTGAGGCATCGTACATGGTCTTGGCGGATTTAGGATTACCTAATGTGGACATGCTGTAAAAGAAAGGGTGGGTAAATAGAATCAAATTGACATATTCTTTCTTTAGGTCGCCTCTTATGTCATCGCGGCGGAGCATTGTCACAACACCACGGAGGTTCGTTGGTTAACTTTGTTCTAAGGAGGATGGTCGGCTGTAGGTATAACCTCGTAGCTAACCTCTTGTAGAGGCTTTCGGCCTGCATGTTTAGATTCATGCTCCGAAGGCTCTTAGCTGCGTTCAGAAGTGCCACGGTGTGGTTTTCTTGAATGTCGAGAGCATGATGATACTGTGCCATGGCCTCTTCAGCGCGGCCTGTAAAGAAAAGAGCACATGCTTACCTGAATAAGATCATTGAAAAGCAGAAAATGCCAACAAGTAATCTAGGTTGAATTAGAGATGAAAAATGATGGAAGAGGGTTGTCATTGGAGTTGAACAACACCCGTTGCCGTACTAGTGACATTCTTAGTTCAACCGTTTCACGCTTCGTCTTCTGCAGAATTTTCGCAGTATTCAAATTTTAAACTACCTGTTTTTTGTGTAGACAATCATGCTAGGCAGCCACACCTGATAACGCTTAATTATTTACCCATCCTTGCAACATATCTTGTTTATATTGTTGATAACTTTAGAAGTCCTGCAAGATAACGATGTAATCTCTTAACATTGTACAGCGAAACATATCCAGTCATTTCATTACGCTCGACATAATGGCTATACTTTGAGACCAGAGGTCGGGAAACTTATAAGTTGCAGTAGCGGTTTTTAGGGCTATAGCTGATTTGAATAACATATAGTTTATTAAACAGGTGACAAGTTACTTAGCTGCCGAAAAGTACATATCTTGTCACTACGTGGCACGACTTGAGCCTAATATAGAGGAGTAGAAGTTACTCTAAAGACGGCCTCACCCTGTGACTGAAGGAATGTGCCGTAGTTATTCCGGGCGTCGGCATTTCTGTCATCGCTCTTTAACGCCATCTCGTGCAGCCTCTCGGCTTCAGCTAGGTCACCTCTGTCAGCCGCGAGGACAGCAAGCGACGAGTAGGCCTCGCAGAAATCGTGGTCAAGCTCCACCGCACGCTCCAGCAGGGCTTTTGCGACATCTTTTTGGCCTTGCTTACTGTACGGGAAAAACAAAGGATATTTCTTTTTGTTATTCATGGGCAAACTGTTTACTGCAGGATAGATTGATTTCTGGCAAACAATGAGCGAAACATTACCCTGGAAGCATGTACAGAAGATGAGAGGTCGAGCATATGCTGAAGTGCGAGGCGTGGTCATGACAAAAGACAAAATAACAAACGATAGGCACAGTTGGGTTGGTAAGGCTTTTATTACGACACTACCAATGCATTACCAATATGCGTTGAAAGAGTCTGTTTTGTTTTTTCTCGGTTTTCTTTCTCGTGATTGTGGTTCACTGCAGCTTGGCTGTGCTAACTGTACTGCTTAACTGCCTCAAAAGTAGGGAAACCCTATGTACCTGTAGATATTGGCCAGGTTGAAATGAGCTCCTGGGTGGTTTGGGTTGACGTGCAAGGCGTATCGAAAGTGATGTTCAGATTCTTCCGCCGATGTCAGCACAGTGCCCAAGTTATTGTGAGCGCTGGCGTGATCTGGCCACAACCTGGGGTGCGAAAAGCAGAAGGAATAAATCAAATATTACCCCGTTTTACTACGCACAATTTTCTGCTGCAATAAACACTTAACGCCATCACCAGCGCAAGCGAAGGCCTCAGCAATCATTATCAGAATAAACCTTTTCTTAATTTCTTTTCACCTCAACCTGCTTACGTAATGCGGTCCTGTCAAAGAATAGTGGCCAGACACCATTTTGTTAAAGGTAAAGTTTAAAAGACAAGGTTTAAGGGCTGTTTGGCCGGCGTATCACCTCAGAAATCCCGCGCTGTACCGTTTGAAAATCTCGATGCCTCGTTTAAGGACTCGAATGGTCTTATTTGAGTGCCCATGTAAGGGTGGTAGCTTTTCGCTGAATGTCACTTTATTCTGCTGACCAGCGGAGCTTCAAAACACTTGTAACTTGAAGAACAAATAAATAATAAACAACGCGTCAAGACAAGAATACCCCTAATTAGGAGCGTCGAATAAATATTGGCCGCGTATCTGCATGTTAATCTGCAAATGTTGTCGAAAGACGAGAGTCTTGCGTCTGGAAAGATTGAACAAAACGTTTATTTGATGTTTTGCGCAAGAAAATTGTAGAATGGTATTCTGGAAGCGCTGCGCCAGAGTGCCTCGAGCGTGCAGCACAGGCGAACGAGCGCACGAAGTCACGTCACACCTGAGACATGAGCGCTATCTGGCAGTTATATTGGAAAACAAAATGCATGGCTCTTAGATGGGTGTGCACGCCCGTCTTAGAGGTGGTAAGGTGTAGAACGCAAGGTGACGGATAGGTGGCACTACCGTGTCGTCTTAGCAAAGCGTTGAAAACACATCCCTTTTCATTCAAGCGTTGCATGGTCAGCGCCGCATGATAAACGCTAGCGCTACAAGTATGAACGGTGAGCCTTGAGCAACATTGATGGGTGCTGTGGATGAGGTGGGGCATTTAGGGTATCCGCTGGTGCCGTGTCTGGTACCGTTAGGAATGGACGAACAGACAAATAGACAGACCAAAATTTTTGCATCGAAGGTCCCCAAGAAAGACTATCGTCTTTAAAACTACAACAACAAAGAACTCACTCGATTGCTAGCCTGTAGTGTTTGATGGCCAAGTCCGAGTTTCCTGTGTCCTTCTGCAAATTAGCGTAATTGTAATGCATCTTTGCGTTTCCCGGAAGGTCTCTTATACCAGATCTGGAATAAACAAAATGTCCTGTTCACATAATTTACATATATTGAACACAAACACAAAAAAGACAGTAAATAGACTCACATTCAGCATATGACTAACAGGGAATGTAGAAGTAACTTGAACTTCACGCGAAAACGGTATGAATTTCACCCACTCAAACAGGGCTTTCCTGGATGTCCAAACGCCGTTCCGGTTCCAGGTGCGTGCCGCAAAGAGCACCACTAGAATGAAGCAGAGGCTCGTGGGGCACCACCGGAGCACTCTAGAGCACCACGTGTGGAGGCGGGACATCCCTTCAGCCACCAGCAGAGTGACGCCTATGCTGCAATAGGAAGAATTCCACTGCAGCAAGGCTTGCAGCATCTTATATATAGTTGGAAGATCAAACAAAAAACCTTGAATTTGCTACAGTGAAGAAATAAAGGCTGAAATTTTTGTCAGTGATGTGCATTTCACAAGATGAGAAACGCGTGTCTCTGAAAGGCTGTTGATTGATTGGCGAGCCAAGTGCAACGTAAAAAGTTAAAGGATACACAGCGTTTCTCGCGAAGAAAGAAGTGTGGTTGAAGCCACGAACTAAAGGAATCACTGCGATGCAAAGCAGTCAGTACAGATGCGCGTACATTACTTAGTTTGTATCTGAGGCAAATGAAGGTTATGATGTCTGAACATTTAGTTCGCTATATGTATCGCGTGCTTGACATACACGGATGTATGTACATTATAGTACATACTATACTCATGAAACTCGCATGGTATATTCAATACATGACCTGTCATTTACGTGCATCATCCACTCCTGTCACGCTGTACCAATATTGGTATATATACAGCAAGTATAAAAGTAGAAAGCTCACCAAAGAAGAGTATTGTATATAATTTCATATATGACGTGCGTTTCATAACCTATATATGTTTGCCCTCGTCATTTATGTTCATCAGCCACGTCTATTGTTATCAATGTTTGTGCATATAAACCTAGTGAACCGGTCGTGAGAGCACCCTGAGCGTGCATTTTAATGATGCCGTACAAGACATGAATATCATTATTTTATTGTGACCACCTGTGAGTTGCGTTCGTTTCAACGTCACGTGTCGCAATACAAGTTTTGGTGTATCTCAGTGTAGCTTTTCGTTTGCCAGATAGTTTGCCACCCAAATCTACGCACACAGCCCCTCTGCACTTTCGCCTCCATCAAAAATGCAGCCGCCACATCCGGAATTACATCCTGCGACCTCATGTAACGGTGCTTAGTGACCTGACTACAATCAGAACATAAAGTAACAGATAGTAGCGTGACATGTCTGTCTGGCATGTTTAGGCATACTTAGTACTACCAGTGAAAATATAGGATCTCTGGCAAAATTTGGCATTACGAGCATAACTTAGCTAGTTCGAAAAGTAGCTCCACTGATAGTTCTAGCCTTTCACCACTAGTTCAACTTTGGAACGTTTTTTTAGAAAGACGTAATTTGCACAGTTCAATTCATACTAAAAAGTTGCTTTTCAGTTATCATATTTGATCAAATCACTCCGTCTTAGGAACACCACTCGATTTCGGCTAACATAGGTACACATGCAATCACTGTAATTTGCACTGTTAATGGCATTACCTAGGAATGTAGAGGACTCTCTCAGCTACAACGAAGCCAACGGTCACGAATAAGTTGGATGCGGGAAGGAATGGCAGCACTGTCAGGAGCAGGGGCACCAGTAGTCTTAATGAATGGCCGCGCAGCCGCTCATTATTGTTGTAGCAACACAGTTGTTCTCTTGATCCACCGGCAGGCTACATGCGTCACATGGAATAACAATCACTTCAAACTCTCCACCTATCTTAGTATACAGCTATCAATAACAATTTCGTGCAGCGCATGTGATTACAGAAAGTTTCTCCCGAAGACACACATGCAAGCACACAAATACACTCATGCGCATGTGCACAAATGTTAAAGGTAATACTTAAAGTGGCTGAAAGTCGAGCTTCTCTGTAAGGACTCATAATGAAGGAGGTAACGCATGCAGAATGGAACGCAACAGAAGGAACCCAGACGGGGTTTGTGTTGTATTCATCCCTTTATTTGTGTTTGTGTTTGCACCCCCTGCCTTCATGATTACTTTCGCCTTTAAACTTTCCTTCTGTCTCAGGTAGTAATTGTGTGGTGCTTGCGTCTATTTGATGATGTGTAAGCACGATATAAGTCTTCAATGATGAAGCTTTATTAGGTCATATCGAGAGTTCGGACTGTCACTACGAGAAAGGCCAATATATAATTTTTTGAACAAACGTATGAAGTTTGGCTAGTTGAATGTTGTTTATGGCAGAACGCATAAAATAGTGGAGAACACAAGGACACGAATTTCGCACCAATATAAATGCGTGTCTATAGTCATTCATGTTTATTAATTTATGTCTGTAAAGACAGAACAGTGAACCGCGTCTGAACGGGCTATTGAGACTACTCGTCCCGTCACAGAGAAACTCGTTCTCCGGTTTTGATAGATAATCCAGCTGATAGACAATATAACTCGCGTCCTTGTGAAAGGACAAGTATCGTATAGCCATCTGCAAATAAATATAGCAATGTCAAGCTTCCTTAGAATGCAACATACGAAAAAAATTGCGCAAGTAGGTTTAGACGTCATCGCCCTCAGATGTGAGGAGAATAAAAATACTGGTCGCCTCGACTTCTTACAAGTTGGCTACAAGACCAAACACAAGTTGACCTCGTGATGCTAATTAATTCTAAATTTCTCAGAAATCGACGCCATATAGTGCTTTCTAGACTCGAAATTTGATCGTCTTCGAAACCAACACAATATTTTTTGTGGCGGAAATATACCATTTTATGTCCATGCATGATCAACACAAACAATTGCATTTTAGTATCTCCCTCCCTCAAAAAATGGCATAAATGAAAAGAAAATAAATGATCGTTGTCCCAGTTTTAGGCAATGTGCGCAGGATGAGAATTACGAAACGTTATGTGAACTCACGCTGCTTTTTATTTTTATTGTCGTCAAAGCCCGCCAGCCGAGAGTCAATAGCGAAGCGAGTAACGCCAGTGTAGCCAGATTCCTGCAGTCACTCGGTGACGTCACCAGAGGTATACTGCCCATCTGCCAATCGTATGACAGGGTGTGTGGACACAGCACTAGCCAGGCGTTGAAGGCACACAGGTAGCTGTAAGTCAGCAGCCTGTCATAAAGGAAAGATAGGAATCAGAATGGGCGACGTACAATGCGCATTTGCAAAGCTTATTTTAAAACCAACGTCGTCGTCCACAATTGTTTACGCAGTGCTGCACACCTGCTCTGTCCTCGTTCTGAAGTGAAGAGAAGTTGTTAGCATGTGCTCAATTTTTTTTTTGTTTATGTGCCAATGATTGGGCAACAATTTGTGATGGAATATTGGTTCCCGCAGTTAGTAGTGACGAAACACTGTAGTATTTTTACAACTCAAAACACTATACACAGACATATACGTTAGATAAATAATAAAAGCTGCAGCATAATTAACATTGTTTTCTGAGGAGTTAGGATTTATTTGGAACTGTGTAGTTATTACATAAACATGCATAAATATTATGTACAGCATTTTCTTCGCGTTTTTCAATGCCTGGTTTCATTTGTTCGCCCTTCTTGAGCAACTTTTTCTCACTGTTTTTTTATTGTGAAACTTCATGTTCGATATAGCGGAACGAACAATGAACCGACAAAACATTATTCAACCTGTGCAGTAATTTAAAAGGCTGATCTTATTCTTATGTTGCTCTTCTCTGTAACTTCGAAATAGCCACTTATACCAAGTAGTTCAACACCTGCATTTCAATATCTCAGCTTTATCTGTGTGACACGCCAGTTGTCAAGGTGTTTTCAGTGTTTGAGATAACTATACGGGACTTCAAAATGAATACGAAGGAAACATCTTAATAATTTATTTTTCAACTATCTACAATAATGTAATCTTGTTCTATTCTAGGTTGTACAAGCAACCGCTTGCCCCTATAAAGACCACCTATCTCAATTATTCTGCTAAGCGAAGGGTCTTCGATACGCTGATTCAATGAACCTTTTTAGGGGCGAAGCTCCTTATAGCGGCAACCGTTCGTCCCCCGTAGTATATAACAAGTATAACATATTGACCTCCAAGGTGGTGCCGGTGAGAGACTTCTTCTGTGCGTTGTTGCTCAATGAAAAATAGTGCTCAATGTACATGTCAATGGCTGCTAATGGGGAATGAGAGACAGGAGCATTCGGCTTTTAGTTAACACGCATGCTGCGATCCCCATTAGCAGCCATTGGCATGTACATTGAGCACTATCTGACAAGAAAGGTTGCTACGTTATACTCGCTGGGTGTGACCTCCTTAGCTTTAGAAAGGTTTAGCGAGCGTTGAGCCACACTGCCATGAATAAAATGGACTTGTATATACCATGAATGAACTCGATGTGGTTAAAAATGGGAAGTAGATACGAAGCGCAAGCCGTAAGAATGTAAAAGCCGAATTCTCCGCCTCTCATTTCCCATTAGCAGCCATTGGCATGTACATTGAGCAATATTTGACTGAAAAAGTTTGCTACGTCATACTCGCTGGGCGTAACCTCCTTGGTTTTCGAAAGGTTTAGCGAGCGTTCGGCCGCAGTGCCATGAATACAGTGAACTAGTATATACCATGACCTCGAAGTGGTTAAAGGTGGGAAGTGGACCCGAAGCGCAAGCCATAAGAAAGTGTGCGTGTACCACCTCTCGTTTAGTCCTTGGAATATCCGCTGGATGGCGGTGCTTCTATATGGGGAATATATGATGAAAAGATGCGAGACGGTGGTACTTGGAGTATTGAATAGATGGACGAACGGACACATAGACAGATGCATGGATGGACGCATGGACGAACGCAGGGACGAACGCATGAACAGACGCACGCACGGACGGGCTGATGGACGCATGGACGGTCACACAGACGGACGCATGGACGGACGGAAGCAAGAACGAATGGACGGACGAATTCTTCGCCCCACTCTCCATCATTCACTCCGTGGATATGCTGCCATTTTTTTTCATAATTGTAAAGCAAGCCTTCCTGCTATGTAGCCAGTTAATGCTGATTAGGCAGTTACTACAAAGAGGTTGTTCGTGCGCAGTTTATTTGCAGTATGACATAAAAAATGTAGGCTCTCCTCCCTTGACATAAACAGGCATAACAGACAAGCCGCAGTGCGTGCAACTAGGAACTTGTCTCGACTTGAAACTTAGCAGGTGCTGCCATTAGTTCAGGGAATGTAAATGCGGAGAAGTGCACTTACTGATTAATAAAGGGGGTATAATAGCTAGAAGCCATTACTGCATTTGCAATTAGCCTAATGATATAGAATAGTGTATAAATACCACTAGTGCTATTTGAAAGATATGGTCACCTGGTTGCACTCGCCGACGAGAAGGACGCAGGGTTGTCCATCTCTGAGAATTCGGGTAAACTTCCTTGCAAAATACATAGCCTGAAGCACAGAAGCAATATCGTCTGTACAGGGAAGCAAAACACAAGATATTAGCCCAATATAAGTTATATTAAAGTTTTTTTACTTTAGTTTCTGCCAGTGATTACATCGAGGACGTCAATAATTTTGCCGTTTCATGCAAGAAAACGATTGCCATCCACCGACTAAACAGTAGCACGAAGCAAAGGATTAAACAGATAGATGCTTCTCACATTGAAAGCTTAGGCAGTTGAAGATTATGGCATTTGAACGATTAATCGGAGGGGCGGCACGTTAGTGAGTTGAACACTATTCGCTCTGAAAACCTGAATTATAGGGCAGAAACTAAAGCTACGTTTATTTTGAGAAGCCTTCATGATTTCTTTTGAAGTACAAAACAACATTCCTTTATTTTGTTTGCTGGCACTTCACTCGTATTTTTGTTGTGACAGCATTGCACTTTACGGCGCAGCACATGTATAGCAATCACTGTGATTGTCATTATTTTTGTCGCTTCGTTTATCTACATCTTTGTCAATTTTTCAGCATTAGCAAATTCTCATTTTTGTTTTTTGGAAACAATGTATTACACCGACATCGACACTGGAGTAAATGCGAAACGATTTCGTTCACACTGTGGCCTTATTAGAACGCGAGAAAGCACAGAAAAATATGGCGAGAGAGGATCGGAGGCGAGACCGTTGCTCCATGCTAGGATTGTGATATCGCCGTGCAATTCTTACACTTTTCCGGAAGTGACTATGCCTCACTCGCACGTACTGGACATACAATAAAGCAAGATACAGAACAAGTATTGTCATTCCATGCCAACTGTCCCCACCAGAGCACTCGATAAAAATTTATTTCTACGAAATAGTTTGACAAAATTACACACATATGGACAATAGTTTCAAAGTAATTTCTCGAGATATTTTGAGAGGCAAAAACTTTTCCCGCCCGTGACCACCCTTTACAATTCACGAAATGATGGAAAACAGGTACGAAAGAAATTCCCGTTATTTGATTGTTTCGCACATTATTTCAATACTTGCTTTTTTACGTTTCTACAGCAACATGCTGGTACTATTAAACAGTTCCTTATCATTGCTTAAAAATTTGCACTCTTCAGAGTGTACCAAAAAATAAGCAAATTGTAGTGTTTCGAGAATTTTGCTGCGAAACACGACCCTTATTAGAATGCGTAAATTACTTTTTTCAGCTCCAGGTAAAATTTATTATATACATATACGTTTGTTTTGTCGGGTTGTGACACGTAGACTCTATAATAAATCTCTAAACTTGGCGAAAACGCCACTTCAGTCTAATTTGTGACGTCTGTAGCACCCTAAGGTGGTAATCGTAGCCATTTTGTTCACAAAAGTATAATCTAAGCCATTTTTATTTAGTGAAAGAAACATTTTTGAAGTTTATTCAACCATCATTACCAGTGAGGTTATATTAAACAGAGGTAAAGATATAAAAATGCGAAGGAACTGCACGTCACTACGCTCCCAATGATGAATTGCGTTACTTACTCCATTAGCACAAAGCACAGGCGGCGGCTGACGACTACGCCATATAAGAATCTGATATTATCTCATGATAGCTGTGAGTCAGTGCATGTTACCAGACTGACGATTCCTACTTTAATCAATATCTGTTGCCAGCAGCCACCCAAACAAGCTGAGAAAAAGCAGCTTAGCATACTCTGTCGCGACATATGGACGCCATGCGGTAGGCGCGAATGCGCAGGACGTCGTCACATCGTGCGCCGTTTGCGGAATACACAGGTGAATTTTGTGTGAACCAGCTTGTGCGATCGTGCGAAGGGGTCGTGAGCGCGGTTATTTACTACGATCATGCCCCTTCGCACGATCTATATGAACGTTGCGACATCTTTTTTTTTTTACGTCAATGGAGTCTCATAGCCACATGCAATAAATGCAACGCGTTTCATTATTTGGAGTGTAGTGACGTAAAATCATTTGCATTGTTATATCTTTACCACAATATGTGGTATACAAAATAGAGTACTAATAAGCTGAACATTAAAGCATGTTTTGCAAGTGCACTACCACTTAATTATGCGGCGAATTCAGTTGGTTTGTATTGCCCCCAAAACAATACAATGAAATAACGCGTATAAACTTCAAAAATGTATTTCTCTACTAATACGAAAAATGACTTCGAATACACTTTTTGTGAACAAAGTTGCTATGATCATCAATCTTATTCATTTTTCACCAGACTTTTTTGTGGAGCACTTAAGAGTACTACAGACGTCTCAACTTAGACCAAACGGGCGTTTTTGCCAAGTTCAAAGTTTTATTTTCGGTGCTATGTGCCACACACTGGCAAAACAAAAATATTTCTACACAGTAAATATTACGCAGAGTTTTATGATAATGATTTATTCTTTCTATTGAAGGTTTTTATTATAGCGAAGTTCTGCGAAAACACAACAATTTGCTTAGTTTTGTGTGCGCTTTGAAGATTTTGAAGCTATGATGAGTAACTGTCTTATGTAATACGAGCACGTTGCTCAAAAAACGCCCAAAAGCAAGTATTGAAATAATGTGCGAAACAGTGAATTTATTGGAATTTTTTTTATTCCTAGTTTTCCGCCATTTCTTGAACTTCAAATGGCGGCCACGGACGCAAAAATGTTTTGACGCTGCAAATACCTTGGAAAAATTTCTTAGGGTTAATGCATATATTTGTGTAATTTTCTCAAACTATTTGACATAAAGTTATTGTTGGTGAGGGCACGGTTGGGATAGTTGGCATGGAATTACCCGATATAAGTAAGCGCGGAGGCGTACTCATTGAGAGAAGCCTGACGTAAACAGTATAAAGACTGTTAAGGTTTGTTCTATCACTCCTGCGCAGCGTGGCAACGCTATTGTTCTGGTCCAAGGCAGACTTATTGGCACCAAACTGCGCTGTTTATCAATCGCCGTTCTTTCCTTTATAAAAGCCTGTAGCCCGCCTACGCGATAAAAAATCCGCACGCACACTGTGACGGGCCCTATTCATTATGTACTTCACCGCTGAGTGGCATTTGTTGAGAAAATAGGCGACCAGTTAAGCGTCGACCTGTGTAGTACAGTGGCAACAGTTTTTCGCTCCTGAAACGAAAGGTACGTGTCGGCCGAAGTGGTCACATTTCAATGCAGGCGAAATGCCAGGTGCCTGTTTAGGTAAGGGTGTGATGTCAGTTCCAAGGAAACGAACACCACATCATCAAAACTTTAAGAGCTCAACGTGTCTCATATTCATGGCGCGGTTCCAGCTCGTAAACGTCCACATACTATACCCTTACTGGGCAGAGAGCTGTGAGAAAGAGAAGTCTAGATGTGCTAGAATAAATTGTCGGTTTTGTCATTATGTATGTGGATGTGGGAAAGTTTACAAGTTCTCAACACGCCGAAAAGATCTCCTGTTAAATACTAACCATAGCCCCAATGGTTGTTTCAAATAATTTTTTACTTTCATAATACCAACATTACCAATGGAATAAGACGTGTAATGTAATAAGTTTCCTGCCTATACAGCACGACACTATCAGTGATTTTAAATGCGAAGCATTTCTTAGTGAACTTCGGCGACTTTCAGCGTACCTATCTATTTATCTATCTATCTATCTATCTATCTATCTATCTATCTATCTATCTATCTATCTATCTATCTATCTATCTATCTATCTATATATCTATCTATCTATCTATCTATCTATCTATCTATCTATCTATCTATCTATCTATCTATCTATCTATCTATCTATCTATCTATCTATCTATCTATCTATCTAACTAACTATCCGCCACGAATTTTGGTTCTCCTGGCTGTTCTGATAATGGTATCGATACCAAACTGGGTATGGCATAACATGGCTGTATGACGAGCATACTTGACTTGTCACAACATGAAAATCATGACATGTACGTCATGAAAATCATGACTTACATTACGTGGTCCTTACTCTTGCAGTGATTTCGTTCCCTTGACTTGTTGCAAAACTGTTATGGCATGACATGTTTGCATGGCAAACACAAGCGACAGACCCTAGCATGAAACTCATGGCATGTGTGTCATGTAACATCATGGCTACGTTCCACACTCACGTTGCGCTCACGGCTAATTCGCTAGCGTCACATATACCAAATTTCGTATTACGGTATGTGCATAAATGACAAATGCATGTGACTGGTGCAAACACGATAAACATGAGATGCGTGTCATGTAACGACATGACTACATAGCATGCTCATGATGCACTCGCGGCCGTTTCGCTAGCTTCACATGTACCAAACTCGGTATTACGCGACGCCAATCGATGACGAAAATATGTGACTGGTGCAAATATGATAACCTTGAGATGCGTGTCATGTGAGAACATTACTACACGTCATGTGAGAACATGACTACGCCACTACATTTTGACGTGACGCCGTGCGCGTGCTCGCCGGCGTTCATTTCGTCGCGTCACGCCAGCGTTGCGACGCCAGGCGCTGGTCCTGCCATACACTAGCAGACGCCGCCGCGCTGCGTTGCTTTGGCGCATGCTCATTTCAGTGCGTCCGGCGTCCCTCTGTCACGGAGAGAGGTAGACGAAGTGCAGTCTAGGTAAGCTTTGGCGCGAAATACAGCATGTCGCATTTCGCACTGGTTGCCGTTGGGCCACGCCGACAGACGCTGGTCACGCCTGTCGCGCCTGGAGTCAGACTATAGACTGCTCGCGTTTTGCTAACGAAGCGTCACTGTGCCCAGCGTGCGCATGCGCGTGCGTCCACGCTACATTGGAGTATAATGGGCCCTTCACGATGCGTTCGTGGCCATTTTGCTAGCTCCACATGTAGCGAATTTGGTTTTACGTGACGTCCACGTATGACGAAAATATACGACTGGTGCAAGCATGATAACCCTGAAACGAGTGTCGTCTAAGAACAAGACAACAAACCACGATTATAGCGTGCTCGCGTCCGTTTCGCTAGCTCCACATACACTAAATTTAGTATCACGTGATGTGAATAGATGACGAAAGTAAACAACACATCGAAACTTAATAATCAAGACACGGAAGTCATGTACGTCATATTTCCCTCCGCTTTTTAACGTTGTGCTGATTTTAAAGTAACATATAACTGTTTTTCATTCGTGCTTCACATATCATCGATTGCAACTGTGCGTGGGATCTGCTAAAATTTTTTCATTTCGAAACAATATGAAAGTTAGATAGGGCCAAATTTCTATAGGACTGAGTTGCCGCCAATAGACGTACCTCTTGGTGAGCTTCCTGTCGATTCAGCAATTGAACTGCACCTAAGTGCTTTCCTGCTTGAAAATTCGGCAAGGCCTTTTAATAAATTACAACCTCGGGGCCCGCAATATGAACTTGTAAAGCAACATTGCCTCTTCATGCTCGTCATCCTTTTTCTCTTCTTCAAATATGCACTGTAGAGTGCGTGGTACAGTGATAGTCATTTGCTTATGACCCATATTACGGCTCCAAGCACACCAGTCCTTGCACGAACTAGACATACGCAGAGGTATACGGGTATATATGCTTCTCTTGCCATATAAACCACAGCACTTCGTTGGATATGTCAGTGGCAAATATACATAAAACATTTCGAGTTTTCAAGTGTAAGAGAAGAAAGCACAATGCGCCTTGAGTAAACACTTCAATTTTTTAGCAAGTTTGAGCATTACTACATGAATACAGATGTCCAGATAACTATGTTTAGAAGTCTTATACAGCGCTCCCTTTAACGCAGGCAAGTGTGAAGCAAGGAATCACTTACCAGTGCCGTGAGCTTCACAAGCTCACAATCCGTGATGCATCGGTGGGCAATGTCTCGTATACAGTACCTGCAGACTGGCCTGAAAGTTAGAGACGCTAACTTTTTCATGTGTTTAAAGCTGTCATTGAAAATTTCGTGCGCAGATCTCTTGCACTTTTTCAAAGACATGCTCAATGACGCTCGTATATTGAAATTGAGCAACAATGTTTGAGATCACAAGATCTACTTTCGAGAGAGAACCATGGCTGGCCTTGAAGTCGAGGGTATGACGGAAGCCCATCCCGTCAGCATGAAACATTAGGCTAATGTTTGTTTGTCAACCAGAAGTACAGACGTAACCCACATGTTGTTGTGGCCCAGTAAAAGGGCTGCAACAACACAAGGGTTAACACTTGCTGCCCGAGGATATGGCTACCACGGCTCGAAAGCGGTGCTAAAAGCCTTTTTTAAACTTTCTGATAAATCAGAATCAAACGGCGCATCTGTCAGGACCAGCAGGGATCGACCTCCTCACCTTGTTCCATCTTGTTCTGACGTTCAGAACGCTGTCTGATGCACTGTTTGATTTAATGCCAAACAGCAAGTTCACTGTGGCATGTCAATGCATTTATATGAAGGTTGATGCTAAACGCTTTTATTCCTAAACATTTGTTTGTTTGTTTTCTCGAAATGTAGAAGCGAGCTCACAAAGCTTTATTGAATGCACGAGTTTGTGAAGTAGCTGTGAACCATGCGTGGTGATTGTCGAGAAGGTTTGGAAACAATAATCAGGCACACATGTTTGTGCGTTCAAAATGTGCAAACAGGTTATCCCCATCTGGTACATCTCCACATGCTGAAAGGACGCAATAAAAGATATTTAAAGGGACCCTGAAACAGTTTTTACAATTTTTCGCAAACAAATTGGGCCGGTACACCAAGTTCCAAGGCTAATTTAGAGATCAATTTCAGCTCTTTGCGTAAACTGTGTAATTTATTGCAGCGCTTTAAAGCTGCGAATCGCTCCAGATCGCTGCGACTCTGCCAAACGGGTTTTCAACCACCCATACACCAAGCGACACGCTCTGCTTCAGTGACGTCATCATTTCCAGCTGGTCTGATTGGCTGTGGAACGTGCAGCACAGACTGCCGGTATCCAATCGGCTGCAGAATTTGCGCGTATGCGGTCTCATGCCACATCATGACGTAGGCGCCGTCAAGGCGGAGCTTAGGCACGAGCGCTCGAAGAAAGAGTTGAGGGCAGTTGAGAGTGAAAGGCGGAGCGGAGGAGGAAGGTACTTTTTCAATACTCGTAGTTCCGTTAATATTGAGTGTTTTTTTTTTTTGAACTCTGGTGCCAATGATGCTTCAGTAGTGGTCTGATAAAAAAAGGAATGTTAAAAAACTGTTTTAGGGGACCCTTTATTTCAAGTGACGGTAAAAAGATATAGAGCTTACCACTTCCGGCACTGAGCTTTATGGCACCGAGTCTCTTGTTCCGCGTGCATAGAATCACACACTAATGTGCACACTCTGAGAGCCATGCACAGCGGCAGTACTGTGATGCCTTGCTCTTTGGAGAGGAGTGCACACACGGAGAGCAGGCCACAAGCTGCGAGCCACTTTGACCTTTCATGACCTCCTTGTACATCTCGAGAACGTTGGCAGCTGTTCCGAGAAAAAAGCGAATTAGAACGCGTATCTCAGGGTTGTCTTAAACTCTGGACTCTCGTACCTGTTGAAAATAAGAACGCGAGTATTTCAGAACGTTCTTTTTTAGAGTACGCAGTCTGCGTGCAAATTGTAACGAGATGCTCATGCGACAACAAAATTACTTTGCTTATGAGATATGCAATCTGTAATTCTCTCGCCATATCCGTACATTTGTGACAAAGCAGGAGCGCACTATTTGTGGAAAGGATGGCTGGGTAAGATGCAGTATCTGTAGCTTGACTGACTCAACATGCCGCACCGAAACGGTTTCAGTAATATAAAACCTGAAGTCACATAGCAAGGTTCATAAAAATAACCGAAAACTAAACCTCTCATATTTACATCAGATTGCAAAACCAACAGAGGCACTATATCCAAAAATAATTGTAAAAGATCACTCGTTTATGTAGTCTGTTTAAATATCTTGGTAAGGTTGGAAGGCAGAATTATGGTAGCTGTATTTACAATTTTTACGTGGCCTGGTAGTGTGCCAGTGAAGAACATTTTGTTGAACTTCTAGAGCCCATTTAGACGTAAGTTCTCTAAACTCAGTAATGATAAATTACGCAATAATAGATGTTTATTTGAAATATGTTGACAGCCAATGTTGAGTGCACTGAGTTACTCCTAATATCACACAGCCTCTAAATCTGCACTAATGTGCCGATCATGCTCATGGCCATCTTTGTTTCATGAGAACCCGAGACCCTTCACATTATTTCTATTTTGGGATATTCTGAGCGCTAACACATTTTCGGTGCAGAAGTATGTAGCGAAAATCTCTTCAGCGGCACAGAAGAGCGCGTTAATACTTATCCTACGCATTCCCGTGTCTTTATCACTACGTCTTCACGAAAAAAAAAGCGAATAACCAACTAACAACGTTCTTGCGAAACACTCATAACTCACAATTGACTGATTGGGCAGTCTTTTCATTCAAAATTGAAAGCACCTCTCCTAAATTAAGGCGGCGATCAGGATCCAATTATTACGCTATGTAAAGTTGCTAACAATCCCCGTGCTTTACCCACCGAACCTTCATATTGGTCATTTGTACTTGACATTAAAGGTCCGTGCTTAAGCGCGAAACTGCAGCGTCCGTTCCTAGAGTCAGGTATGCCTAACAAGACTGCTGAGACAAGGCATGCGTAGGCAGCTTGTATATGAGCGGGGTTGACCTTTTTCGGAAGAAAATTACGTGCGAATCGGCAACACTGCAGCAGGGCAATTGTGCCCCGAACATTCGGCGCACATCTGATGCAATGTCTGGTGAGAAGCACACTGCTATCGAAAACGCATAAATCAGGCAACAGCTGAAGGTGAACATTTCAAAGCGTTTTTACGTAAGACTTAATTGGAGCACTATCAGTATTCTTCTTTTTCGTACTTCTTTGTTGACTGAAAGCAGGAAAGAAACACAAATAAATGCAGTAACGCCAAGAGACTTTATTTGATTATCGCAGTTCATAGTTCATAGTTCTCCAACTAAACGCTATTAAACATACTTACTCTCCAATCTTACTTAGTTCGCAAATACAAGGCCTGTAACCATGGTCATTGCTTCAGGTAAATCACGAGATTGTTTTTGATACAAAGTCACAGCTTAATATTTCTTCTCTTTTATGAGATATAGGTGTTATTCATCTCATTACGCAAGGTAAGAAACTCTGTCGTCAACTTTCCGCCCGGATCTTTGGCATTAGGATCTACATGGTAGAATTAGTAGAATAATATAAAGTATGCAAATAACATACTGTGGAAAAAAGAAAAAATATAGGAAAATATTAAAAAAACGAAATAAGTTAAAGTCTCCCACACGCACATATACGTCCCACGGGGACATTAGTGGCAAACCGCATATCTGCATCTTATCTCACCACGGTGCTCTAGTGGTTTCCAATTCCTGCCATGGCGGTCCATTTTCGATGGTGGTGAAAAACGTTTGATGCGCTGCGCTAAGATATAGGTGGATGTTAGATAACTCCAGGTGTTCGGTAATTCTAGAGCCCTGTACGGCCTTCCTCATATCTTGTAGTAACGTGGTGTACTGGTCGAGTGTGTAAATTCATGGTGACACGTAGCGCGAGGAAAACAAGACGCAGGGAAGAACACACGGCACAGGCGCTGTCTCGCGTGTTTTTCTCTTTATCCTAATTTTCTCGTGCTAAGTCTGGCCATCAGTCCCTCATTATTATATCGTGGTTCTGAAACGTTAGGCTATGATAATTTTTATTATTGCCAAACACTAAAATAGTCAAGCCGCCGCTGACAGTAATCGTGTCTGTGACGTGAGTTTTCAAATGAACCACATTGCGTCTATTTCAACAAAGTTTGGTTCAGTTAGAAAACTTAAGCTTCCTACTCACAATGACACGTGAATTGACGACATTTGGCTGCAATAAAGTACCACGTTCTCATCAGGCGTCTGTGGTACACACATAAAATTGAACCTAGTGGTTGGACAACTTGACCGCGTGCTTTGTTTTCTCGTTATACTGCGAAGGAAGTCTGCTGCACCGCAACGCTATGCTTCAACAAAACTCATCGGGGCAAGTGAAGCGGAATGACTATCAGCCAAAAATTATGTAAAGCAATGAGTATGAAAGCTTGTTCGGCAGGATATGAAAAAAAATTCTTTCGGAATCATACGCGCATCGATGAAGTAGCTGCATCTTTTACAGAAGTAATTGATTGTTTTTTTCCAAAGCGAGAATAGTTTATTCCGAATTTATCCTTATCTTCGTATATTCTAAAAAATGATTCATATGTGTATTTTATGACGTAGCAAGATCAGACAGTGCGACAACTGCGGGGATCCGTAATGCCGAAATATTTATGCTGTTAATCAATCTATGCCACTCCTCGGTCTCTTATTTTTGGGCTTAAAGAATAATACCTTATGTCAGAAAATGTCCCACAATCGCATAGAAAAAAAAACGTTTTATTGAAAGACCGGTTGTCTACATGAAGAAGTTTGTGACGAAAGCTGATTGTAAAATTGACAACACAGAATTTTACTTTTGTCAACTTATTACTAAAAGCCGCACATTAGTCTGTCACTGAGGCACGACCGGAAAGTAAAAGATCGCGCACTTTGCCGGACAAAATATCCCGAAAAATAAATGCGCGGTGATTTTTCTCTATGGCCGAGTAAGTAAATATATCCGTCATCTCTCCTTTCTTCTTAGTACAGCTGCAAGATAGACGCCCGAAAAGTTTGCCAAAGGTAAGTCAACCTTTCGCGGTCAGTAAAAGGGCCTCATACATAGAAATGTCATTTTTATTGCGGCAATACACCCGATAGGTATTTAGCAACTCATGTCTTGCATGAGGCTATTAAAAGGCGATTTGAAAGTGATTTTGAAAATCTATGCCGAGAACTTGGAAGTGAAAGAGTTCAGATTCTTCGCTGGAGCAGAAGAAAGGCTAGAAACTCATATTTAAAAGCACTGTTTGAAGAACTCTGGGGAATCGCATCTCAACTATGTGTTTTAATTATGATAAAGTTACAACACAGCGTTTCATTTATGGCCATTGCAAGGCAAGTCTTTTAAGTGACGACCACGGTTAGAAAATATGTCTCATATCTCTGCAATCGAGAATATAAAGTCGAATAACTGAGACCACAAAACTTCACGATGATTACAAGGTTGATCACAGTATTTCATTCTAAGAAACATTTTCCGAATTACTCTGTTGCGTAATTTAGGAGAAATACGGATGTTCCCCTAGACACAATCAACGAACCTACTTTCAAGATTGACTGTATTTTTTTTCGATTTTTATGTATTTTATTTTGGCTTATGCTAGCTGTACAAGAAGTTTTGAAGTGTTCTGTATCACCTTTGCGTTCAACTGTGGAGATTTTATATATAGATAACGTAATGTGACAATGAAATGAGCACGACTGTTTTAAAGCTTCTGTGTACAAGATTATCAATAGACTTCACAAATCTTACCGCGTGGGAAACTTAAGCGTGCAATCAGTGGAAATGCATTTGGTGCGAAAAATAATTATGTGTAACTAAATAAAATGAATTGTGCCCGAACAAAATCTTAGATATATAAATGGAGCTCTTACTTTCTAAAATCAAACCACTATCGATACCAGAAAAACAGACAGGTTTTGGAGACATCTCTGTGCTTGAGTGCAACACAATAATATCGTGGCATTTTCTGACGTCAGACTAGCAGAGTAATCACGTGCATTAATATTATTCGTGTAAGTGCACGACCAATGAACACTCATACGTATTCTTACCGGTGGTAGCAGAGGAGAGACAGCAAAAAGAAGAGGCAGCACAGCACCTCGGCGCGGCCCACTATACTCGATACCTGCGCCAGGGTGACAGATATGGATAAACAAGCACGTTCTACATAGCACACTACACGACGAAAATAATCATAAAGTGCTCAGTGCGGCATATTGCTGGAACTTATACAATGCAGAAATAGAAAACAAAACAAGGAAAGAAATGAAAAATCGAGGGGCCGCAACAGTCTTAGAAGGTCTTGGCGAAACTGCACTCTTGCTTCTGCTGCACACCACAACGAGACACGTAGAAGATAAGACAAAGAAAAAAAACTTGTCCAGAACACAACACCATTGGTTGAAGTATAGAAATAAGCAGTTGGAGTAATCGATATATAAAACCAATCAGAGCAGGCGTTCTAGTCTTGAGAAACAAAAGAGTACTCACGGCCTCGCTGTGCACTGGATGAGCAGCGAACAGCATCGCGGCCAGGCACGCATGGAGCGCAGCTATTCTCATCACACGGCGTGCGACGACAGCCACCAACACTGAGCATGTGCAGTGCAGGGCGACATTGACCACGTGGTAGCCACGCACCTGCCGCCCATTGACGTAGTAGTTGGCTCTGCGAGAGAATACAAGAAGACGTGCACATGAAGAGTTTCCAACGTAACCCATCACTGTTAAAGTGTATGACCAACCACCTGGCATAGACCAAATAAATCAATGTGATGCTGCAACTGCCTCTGCAATAAGCTCTCTATTCTGTCAAAGCGGAATTGCTGCGTAAAGTCTGATCAAGTGACGAGTGAATATCCTTTAGGTGGTTGTATTGCGTCGATGCGAATGCATGTCGTAGAGAATATAACGCTACTCCCTGAAAAATAACATTAGCTGTTCATTAGTGTTATAAGCGGCACGAGCAGAAAGTGACGCTCTCTTAGCTTTTGTAAGCACTTCCGTCACAATACTCATTTTCGGTTTTCAGAATATTAAAAACAACCCTTTCTCAATATCTAGTATGGAATTACCAGTTCTGGTCAATATTAAAGGTTATTTCGAATACATATATTATCAGACCATAGGTATACTTAAGTTAAAAATGCTTTGAACTTAAGGATAAATCATACTTATAAACTGAAATAATTTTTTGAAAGGCAAGCTGTTTTCTTTAGAGCATTTGCGATCACTGCGGTAGCTGGCGGACAAGGTATTTTAACCAAGCGCTACTTTCTACGTCTTGAAAGAAAGACTTGCAAGAAAGACGAAGGCACCGCCACTGTGGTCTAGTGGCTAAGGTACTCGGCTGCTGACCCGCAGGTCGCGGGATCAAATCCCGGCTGTGGCGGCTGTATTTCCGATGGAGGCGGAAATGTTGTAGGCCCGTGTACTCAGATTTGGGTGCACGTTAAAGAACCCCAGGTGGTCGAAATTTCCGGAGCCCTCCACTACGGCGTCTCTCATAATCATATAGTGGTTTTGGGACGTTAAACCCCACAAATCATCATCATCATCAAGATACGAAGAGCAGGTCAGGCCAGAACGCGCGACGCTTCTCTGCCCTAACTTTTTAGCCAGTACAAAAAACTACAAAATTTTAATGCAGTATACCCTCTGCATAGCCTGTCACGTAAGAAAGGTCGTCTCATTAGTTTACGTAGTAATTTTTTAAGCGAACTGTAAGCCATTTCTGTCTCCTCCAGCGGTACAGTGGTTACAGTGTTCGGCTGCTGATCCAAGGTCCCGAGCCATGTCCCGAAAGCTTCAGTCACACTTCGATGGATGCTATGTCTCAGGTGGCTGTTTACTCGGCGGTACCAAGGCAGGTTAAATATCAACATATTGTAAAAATCCGTGGAACCTTCCGCACCGCTTGCTTCATAGATTACACAATGCTTTCAGCAGATAGAGCCTCAAATAATAAATTTTATTAAGACATGTAGTTCTGTATCTCTACACGCTGGATAGAGACAGCAATACAAAACTGGAAATGAGAGTTCAGTACACCGGCGATTAGTAAGTCAGCTGCTAAAAAAACACCACCCCAATAATCCTACATCATATTTTTGTCGCCCCTTTTTCATTTTCATTCATACATACATATATATATATATATATATATATATATATATATATATATATATATATTAGTAACACTTTTGTTTTCTAACGCACGTACTTAAAGAGCAAGCTTCATCAAGAGCAGCACCTTCTATGTTTTTTTTTAATATTATGATCCCTGCAGACGATGCATGTCGTATTCTTTGAGCGCGCTAGTTCTTTTTGAATAGCATGATTCATTCGCTCTCAGCAGAGGACAGACACCGCACATTACCGCTGCACTTCGCTGTTCTTTTTGTCGAGTGCAAGTACACCCTCGAAAAGATTGAAGCAGCAGAGGATCTGCATGTGCTAAACCTTCTCTGCTCAAAAGGACGGACGTCGCAAGTAGAAGCGTTGACTCACCAAGAGCGTCATTAAGCAAAAAACTAAGATGGTTTTTGGTGATAACGTTGGTCGGTTTTACTGTTTCTTTCTTTTTCGGTTTTCTTTTCTTGTGTGTTGGCAGGAGCAGCACGACCCGGTAAAAGAGACATGTGTAGATGCGTATATAGAGACATAATTTAATACTCGATATGTTGAAAACTACACTCGCGCAACTTTGAAGAGGAAGATCTATTTTTTCTTGTAACACGTACTTTTCTCAGTGATGCTGAATGAGTGAGCGTATTCTAGCTGCTCAGCATTAAAAAAAAAAGAGGTGTGCAGACTTCGTTTCAAATACATACATCTCTCCTTGCTAAACAAGGTTTTAAGCCCTGCATGCCCATTTAGATTCCCAGCGCAGAGAATACAATACGGACAGCGGTGGACAAACACATCTTTCCACTCTCTCAAAAAAACCACGAATCGTTCGGAGCTGCACGTATAAATATTATTTAGCCATTCTTAAACAGCGCCCTGGCACGAAATTACTCCTTTTTTTTCATCTAAACGAACTTTGCAAATCCCTGCAGAACTGGTTGCAAATGCTAGTGTGCCGGCATGAGCAGTTGTGTGTCAACTTTTTGTGCATTTTTTATTTAGGCCACATTCCTATCTGCCTGTCACATCAATGCGGAAAGATTATCTGTTATACGCACACGAGTTGTTTTCCGCCACACATCTCGGAATATTCATATCACGGGGGGCTACGACACTGTTATGAACAAAGTACATATCTTGAAACAAATGTTAGTTTATCTCGATGTCTTCTTAACCTATTGAATAAACATTGTCTAATATTAGGAAAGAAACAGCTGTGTAAGGACACTTCTACCTGTTAGATGAAATGGCTGTTTCATTTTAAACCCTGACGTAAGCTTTCGTTTCTTCCTTGTGCAAATTGTTAACGTCACTCAGGGAATATAGACACCTTGTTTTTTACACCAAAGCTACGTGCAAAAATTGAGCAGTTCCTGCCTATCTGATAACCTCATGACTTGGTCAGAAAACAGCGGCATGGTTAGCACGTTCGATGCTTCACCCCCTCCTTTTTTTTTTTGCTTCAACGCAATTCATCATAGCAAAACAGCGCAAAAAAAAACACGAGCACACAGGAAGAAGACAAAGCAAGTGTCTTCTTCCTCTGTCCACGTGCTTTTCGCGCTATTTTACAATGTAGTACCAACTAGCTCGACTTCCTGTATAATGTATCATTCTCACTGCTTTTTACATCTGCAATTATCTGAAATATCAAACCTGAAGCAGCATTTTCGTGTCGTGCTGACATACATAACCTTTCGTGAGAGCCCGGACCCCTGACGCTTAAAAGCCCATATCGCCCTTCACCGAGCAGCGGGAGAGAAGTGCACCCTCCTGGGGTGGTGTAGATGTGAGCACCGCGGGCATCGATTAATCCCCGGTACTTGTTATAAAAGACGACGGGGTTCATATCGAAGGCTTAACCTCCAAGCGTTTCCTAGGGTGTCCTCTCTTCCCCCTGTCGACTTCCCCCTAGAGCTGCGGTACGAAATCAGATTCCCTTCATCGCTTCCTTCGTTTACATTTTTTTTCTTCCTTATCTCATAACGACACGCTAACGACCTGTTCGCTGCGATTTTGTTCATTACTTCCTATGTGATAGATATACGAAGAAAAAAAGAAGCTCTCGTAGAAGACGGGGACCGCAGGGGCACCCACAAAGCAAGCCGGTATGAGGCGAAGAAAACGGTCGATAACAATTCAGCTTATGGCTTTCCACTGACGAGTCTACAAAGTGCACGGCGCTTACTGCATAGCCGATTTCTCGTTTGTCTATTACGGGAAATGCAGTTATGGTGTACGAAGGGCCCCATTAAAGACGTTCTTTTGCGTCAGTAATAACTGCTGTGCAAAGAGTAAAGAGCATGGCTGCAATGAAAAAAATCTTTCTCAGAAGGTACATGCGGCAAAATAGGACTTGAAAATTCATAATATTAAGTATATATAAAATGTGTCAAGAGAGATACAACAGTCCTCAATAATCAGGCAAATGCGATATTTGTTCTATTCCTACACAATTACTACTTCGGCGGCTCCAGGCATCCTAATATTGCTGAAAATATCATTTCGAACTGTAGCTACGAGGTAAAGTTATTTTATAAAATAGTGGAGTCAAGCGATTATATCAAGTTGGAGAATTAAATTAATTCACTCGAAAAACCCTTTGCTGCTTTCAGATTTCGAAAAAAAGCAGCCTGAAGAAATATTTACGAAGCAATTGAATTCAGCCGAGTTCATTGGGAAAACTCTAACCAAAACGTGTTAGAACGCAAGTGACATATTCTGCTGCAAAGCTCAAAAAGAGTTATCTTCGTTATATCAAACATCCATCGACTTTTTTGCGTGAGTGTGCGCACTGCGCTAGCAATTATAGGATGCGTGATGCACATATGTTAACAAACGAGGAATAAATGCACATTTGTAATCCATTTTGTCAACAGTGAAGTCATTCTAGTCGTATCCATGTTTTCGGGTATGCCAATTAGCATGGAAATCAATTTCGTTTGTGCCATTGAATTTTGTTGAATTTTAATGGGCACCATAAATACAACAGAAAGATTTGTCGACATAGACGAGAGCACGCCAATCTCGCAACCAGGCGCCTTTGGCGGTATACCCTCACTCGCATAGACGCCATAATTTGTTTGCAACTGCCAAGGCGCACGTCGCTAGCATGGATTGCAGTGGCCCTGGGAGTTTAAAATGCGGAAAAGCGCCTGTTCACGCTGCCCCCGCTTGTAACAATTCATCTGGATACCACTGCGCTGTCATCTGATGCGAAAACAACCAGCGCAAGAGGAATAGATTGATAAGCACTGCCTTTGAAGTTCACAGCGCATCGCGGGAATCGTTCTGGTGCGGTGTTTTGCGATTGCACAAACTTCCATCCGCAACGAAAAACGCCGAGCTCCGCCACCGGTGGATATGATGTCAATCGGCAGGAAAAACTATGAGTCCAGTAAAGGTGTACGAGTAAATATAAATAATGCGTTTACTCAAGCGCAACGCCAGCTGTTCCGCTTCACAGCATTTTGCGTGCAGTATGACTGTATAGTATGCAGCACCGAATCATTATCGTACTCTTTCGCAGGCTGCATGCCAGTAATTGGATATATTACGACTCACGCGTGGATGCAAGCACCGCGCAGTTATACTTCTGTAACGGCGTACTATAGCAATGCAAAGCGACGTGAATGGCGTGAAAAGCATAGCTTTCAACTCAGTCGAACTGCGGCATGCCTTCACTCCCTAGGCGAATCTGTGCTTTCTGTCGGCGTCACCGTAGCATTTTAAAATCTTGTTCTGGTTGGCAGTTTTGCAACGCGTGTGTTCTGAGTGCCCGGAATGAGTGGCAAATGATCAACACAGTGGATGAGTGCAAGTTGGAGCGAGATTCTAGCACTACCCTACTGAAAAATTCCGTTTGAAATCTTACTGAAAACACTTGGACTCCATACGATTTCCTTATGAGCTATACGGAAAGTGTACGGATTTTTATGGAAACATACGGAAGTTGTATGGCGTATACGCAATTTTTTTAAGGAAAATATGGAAGGATGCGGAAACTATATGGAACATACGGAAAATTTCTTAGGAAGATATGGAAAGATACAGAAGGCATGTGGTATATACGAAATATTACTTAAGGAAAATATGGAAAGGTGTGAAAATATGGAAAGCTTTATGGAGTATACGGAAACTTCCTTAAGGAAGTTCTACGGAGCATGCGGAAATATGGAAGAATAAGGAGTGCGAGCAGACTAATAAGACCGGAGATGTTCATGTCACTAGATTCAAATGGCAGTCTGAGATACGAATACCATTCGATCCATGGTGGCGCTACATCGCGTCCAGAAAAAGTAATGTCATTGCGATTGTACGTGATGTCAATGTCGACAATTCAGAAATAAATGGCCGCGAAAATATAAGAAGGAAAATGTAGAGTGATAAAAAAGTGAATATATACAGAAATATTTAGTCCCGTGCCAAAATGATCAGCACATAAACGAAAAAAAAAACTTCTACAGGACAAGCGCTCACTTGCAAAGTTTATTCCTTGAGTTATTGATCTTAAAAACATGCTAGTTCGCTAAATAAATACGCATAGAAATTTTATATCGCAGAATAAATGGTGACCATGAGCCAAGACAACCCGCTGAACCAGTACACACACAGCCGATAAAATAACCACAAGCAACAAGGCGTGCGCGGCGTGACAAAAAAAAACTAAACGGTTGACGCCGACTTACAACACAAATTCTTCCTTGCCACAGCCAAGGCACGCTGCAGTGCAACTGAGTCGAAAGCAACGCTTTCCGCTAATCGTGTTTTTTTTTTTCAATCGCAATAGTAAGCACTTGATGAAGTTGCTTACGAAGTCTGCCATGCACGTGCTGTAGACATTTCGGGCTGCCGAGGAAGGTCTCCTCGACGTTTCACACAAGTTCAGCAGAAAATTCCAGGAGAGCGAAACATTCTTGCAGGCGAAACGCGAAACATTCTTGCAGCCGAACTCGGGTTGTGCAGTTTCGCGTTTGGTTTGCGCAGCGTCAGCTCGCGTGGCAGTGCATGGGTGTTGCTTCGCCAAGCTTGAAACAGATGGCGCGACGTGCTTTTGAACATGTCAGCACGCTCGGAACTCGCTGTGTTCTGGTGTATATCTTTAGGCTGCAATTTGTTCTGCGCAAGCAAAACTTCAACCTCTCTATTTCAAATAAAGGTCCAACTCCCATATTCAAAAAGCTAATAAATTTAACATCTCGATGGCTGCCCCAAAAGATGCGTTTAATGGTCCTAATATGCCTAGTGCTAAAGAAAAGTGAGTTGTGATGACAGAAAGCAAATATCACATTTTCCTGATTGTTTCCTAATTTCTTGAATTACACAGTATACGTCCAAGTTAAGCCAACACTGTGCCTGCTTCAATCGATCAGCGGGAACAGACGTGTCAATTCAGCGCAAGAAGCTCAATTGGCCACTGTCCAAGGCCTGGCAATAAGCACCACTTCATTGCAAATAAATTTTAAAAAAAGACACACACCACTTGATTCCACATTACGAAAAAAAAAGTTCTGCAAACAGCTAGGTGATGGTTATCAGCAAAAATATATACGGCGATGAAAAATTGTGATGCATGCGCATCAGAACAGTGAACGTTCATGAACGGTATCTTCGGAGACGCTGCTCGCTCTTTGACCTGGTTAGGTTGCGCTAGTAAAGCATGCTTGACCGAATACGTAAAGGCGTAGGTGACGCTGAACTGAGGAACGCCGCTACTTACGATCGCGTCCCGGAACGTCCAACGCAACCTGAATTTACCCTGGTTACTCTCTTGCGGGTCACTCTCTCTGAATGCATTATGCGTTTGTATGCCCGCGTATTATAGAAATAACCGGGGGCTTGTGCTTTCGTATTTGCCAAAAATACCATCACGTTCCCCTTGACGACCAATCTTGGTAGGAGCGCGGATTCGCTCCAGCCACAATTAAGGTAAGCATCAAATATCAGAAATGCTCAGCCAGAATTGATTGATTGATTTGTGGGGCTTAACGTCCCGAAACCAAAGTGCTCAGCCAGAAATGCGGACGCATGAACTCTCACTATCTGCTTCAATAGCGTACTGCTGCGCATCATCTGAAAGAGTTTAGCCAAGTTTGGCCACACTCTGCGTACTCTGTTTGACATATGGGGCAGCTTTACATAAACCAGAAATAGAACAATAGAGCAAGCCTCAAATGCGAAACACTGGCAACGAAGCCTCCAGCACGCTGCACCTAACTACTTTATCATCCCCTGCAGTGCACTGCTCCTCAGTTTTGCGAGTGCCAGTTCACGCTTTCAGCGCTAGCTAGCTTGTTCATGCAACCGTATGCGTCATAGACGTTCGTGACATGAAAGACAAGCGAACGGACGAAGCCCATTCTCTCCCTCTGTTGTGAAGATAGCCAGAAAACCGAACTCCCTTTTTTCCCTTTAGTTAAGCTGCTGCTCAAAGCAAAGACAGCAACAGTTGCGCACCGAAGGAGCACATGTGACATTTTAGGGGCGAAGCTTCTTAAAAGGGCACCCGTTCGTCCCTCGTCGTAGTACCTATCATGTCTTACGCTTTGAACTGCAAGGTGGTGCCGGTGGGAGATTTCTCCTGTGCGTTGTTGAACAATACAAAACACGCAACGTGCGTGTTAACTAAAAGCCGAATTCTCCAGTCTCTCATTCCCCATTAGTAGCCATTGGCGTGTACATAAAACACTATCTGACAAAAAACGGTTGCTACGTTATACTCGCCGGGCGTAATCTTCTTGGCTTTAGAAAGGTTTAGCGGGCGTTGGGCTGCAGTGTCATGAATCCATTGAACAAGCATATACCATAAACTCAAAGTGGTTAATGGTGGGAAGAAGGCACGAAGCGCAAGCAGTAAGAAAGTGTGCGTGTGCCAACTCTCCTTTAGTCCTTGGAATGTCCGCTGGATGGCGCTGCTTCTATATGTGGAATATATGATGAAAAGATGCGAGACGGTGGTACTTGGAGTGTTGAATATATGGACGAACGGATACCCAGAGAGGTGCGTTGACGGACGCACGGGTGGCTGCACGGACGGATGGACGCATGGACGGACGTACAGATAGACGTGCGGATGTACGAACAGACGCACGCACGGACGGGCGGATGGACGCATTGGCGGCCACACAGACACACGCATGGACGAACAGAAGCAAGAACGAATGGACGGACGGATGCTTCGCCCTACTCTCCATCATTCACTCCGTGGATATGCTGCTATTTTTTTTCTGTTGGCGAGGAGCAGTGGGTTCTATGGCTTCCAAACTTAAACAGGAAAAACTTGTTATCTTCCGCGGGTACTCGGGTATGTTCAGAGCACTTGCTGTCAGGCGAACGAACCGCGACGACTTCGACACCGATGCTCTACATCCGCTATGAACGGAAAGTACGCAGCCTATACAGCTATTCGAATGATGACAATATTTCCCCGGTAAACAACACAATTTAAGATTTCTTTCTATCGTCGGTCAAAGTACCGTGGCACCGAGAGTTTTAAATATCACGATTTAAAAAAAGAATATAAAAAATTGGCAGATCCCACGTAAAGTAGGAATCGATGATAAGTGAACAACGAATGAGAAATGTTGATGTCACTTTAAAATCAGCACAACGCTACGACGTGGAGGTGAATGTTTTCATACAAGATTTCCGTGTCATGATTATCACGTTTGAATGTGTCGTTTATTTTCGTCATTCACGTCGCGTGATACCTGATTTAGTATATGTGGAGCCAGCGAAACGGCCGCAAGCATGCTATGAGCGTGTATGTTGTCATGTTCTTACATGACACGCGTGTCAGGATTGTCATGTTTGCACCAGGCATATATTTCGCCATCCATTGATGTCACGTAAAACCAAACTTGGTGTATGTAAAACTGGAAAACGGCCGCGAGCGCATTATGAATGGCCCAATATACTCCAATAGCGTAGATGCGCGCGCACACTGGGCACAGCAATGCTACGTTGGCAAAACACGAGTACTCTATAGTCTGACGCCAGGCGCGACCATCGTCCCTCGGCGCTGCCCGACGGCAGCCAGCACGAAATGCGATATGCTGAATTTTGCGCTGATGCGTTACCCAGACAGCACTGCGTCTCCCTCTTTTCGTGACGAAGGGACGCCGGGCGCAATGAAACGCGCATGCTTCAAAGCCACGCAGCGCGGCATGCGCCTGCGAGTATATGGCAGGACCGGCACCTGGCGTGGCAACGTCGGCGTGACGAGCCGAAATGAACGCCGGCCACCTCGCCCACCGCGTCACGTCGAAATCTGTTGGAGCCTTGGCAGTGGCATGTAATCATAATCTCACATTGCATGCATCTCTTGATTACTATGTTTGCACCGGTCACGCATATTCATCATCCATTGCCGTCGCATAATACCGAATATGGAATATGTGAAGCTAGCGAAACGGCCGTGACCGCGTCAGAAGTGTGGCATGTAGTAATGTCGTTACACGACACGCATGTCGCGATTGTCGTGTTTGGATGTGTCATTTACCTATTTCGTCCGTACGCGTCACATAATACCGAGTTTGGTAAATGTGAAGCTAGCGAAATGACCATCAGCCCAATTATGAGCGTAGCATGTAGTCATGTTGTTACATGACACGCCTCTCAAGTTTATCATGTTCGCATCAGTATCTTACCTTCGTCATCTATTCACGTCCCGTAATACCAAACTTAATATAAATGAAGCTAGCGAAATGGCCGCCAGCACATCATGAGCGTAGCATGTGGTCATGTTGTTAAAGGAAACGCATCTAATGATTATCATGTTTGCACCAGTCACATATCTTCGTCCTCCATTCAGGTACCGTAATATCAAATTTGGTATATGTGACGCTAGCGAAACAGCCACGAGCACGTCGTTAGCGTGGCATGTAGTCATGTTGTTACATGACACACATGTCATGATTTTCATGTTAGGGTTTGCCGCTTGTGTTCGCCATGCAATCTTGTCATACCATACCAGTTTTGCGACATGCCAAGGGAACGAACTCAACACAAGAACAGCAAGATCATGAAATGTAAATCATGACATTGATGACAATCATGTCATGCGTTTTATGTTATGACTAGTCAAATATTATTTTCATCGAGTTTTGTTATGTCATGATAAGTTTGGTAACGATACCATTATCGAAACGGCCAGGAGAGCTGAACGTCGTAAGCGAATAGATAGATAGATAGATAGATAGATAGATAGATAGATAGATAGATAGATAGATAGATAGATGGATAGATAGATAGATAAATAGATAGATAGATAGATAGATAGATAGATAGATAGATAGATAGATAGATAGATAGATAGATAGATAGATACGCTCAAAGTCGCCAAATTTCGCTAAAAAATGCCTCGCATTTGAAAATGGGACGCGCAGCTACGTCACCTTCGTTCGATGTAAGAGTGGTATTGAAGTGCACACCTATAAAACCAATTGATTGATTGATTTGTGGGGTTTAACGTCCCAAAACCCCCATATGATTATGAGAGACGCCGTAGTGGAAGGCTCCGGAAAGTTCGACCACCTGGGGTTCTTTAACGTGCACCCAAATCTGAGCACACGGGCCTACAACATTTCCGCCTCCATCGGAAATGCAGCCGCCACCGCCGGGATTAGATACCGTGACCTGCGGGTCAGCAGCCGAGTACCTTAGCCACTAGACCACTGCGGCAGGGCACCTGTAAAACCAAACCAGCGAGTAAGATATGTTGACTTCTCCACAGTTGAGAAACAATCTGAACAACAGCTAGTGTGCAGTTGACAAGAACTGTCAGAGCAACGAAATGAAGCCGAACCACTACACTCCAACACACGGCTTCGTGCAAGAGCGTTAGCTGATGCGACGGCGTGGCGTAAAAAAATATTGTTGAAAAAGCAGACTACTACAGCTCAAGAAAGATAACCGTTGTGCTCGCGAAGTGCGGTTGCTCAAAATACTGCGCATTCTTCGAGCAGAAAGTTGGTGGACTGGACTCGTTCGCGGAACTGTATAATAAAACAATTGGCTCTTAACGACTTGAACCTTGTCAGAAAGTCTCTAAGACTTCTTTTTTACAGAACCTGCGTCACTTCAGTTGAAATTCACCTTAGCGTGGAACGATAAAAATGCAGCCGATAATACTGCAGATGGGTTGCCATGCAAGAAAAAGGCCGCCCGTTAAAAATATGGCGGAATATGTAACTGAAAATATGTAACTGAAGGAAAATATGTAACTGAAGAAATATGTAACTAAAAAAATAGTTTTGTGGTAAAGCACAAACAGTCACAACACGGATGTCCAAACTCCAGACACAGGAACTCATGTTGAAACCAAGAGTTCGCAGTTCTCACGGATCTACGGGCCTAGCGTCACTTCGGGCGTTGTTTCGCAGCCACCGTTGGCATGTCGTTAACTGTCTTTGTTCTTGATTTTGCCTCCATCTTTTTTCTTAACAGACCAGTGGGAAGCAACAAAACTCACCCAACATATATATCATACTGACAGCTTACGAGAATGACATTTCTCATACACCGCAAGATTTTCTATGACAAATACCTGTTTGTTGGGCTAAGTTTCGGCGTATTTATTTTTTCGGGACCAGCAGTTAGCATGCAAAGTGATTTACTTATGTTATTTGGCACATAAGTGCAGGCCACAGAGGGTAGGCCCCACAAATCACTGCTGCCTTAAGGTGGTGGTCCCACTCCGGACGCAACCACTCCACATGTTACGCAATGTTTGCGGATGCACTGGGCGTGCTGCGCTTCACAAAGAAAACTGAATTGGGATTCTGCAGAAAGCTTATTATCCTCTTTTTTCAAAGACATCTGATTTTAATGCCTGGTTGAAAGCGTTACCCAGTAGCAATGAAAATAGTGTGAGCCGCAAAAGCATTTTTGCTGTACAAGCCTCCATTGTACTGAGTACGGCGAAACTATTCAACTTAACAAAGCGAAATTTACTATGCGTTTAGACTGAGTGCTCTTCAAGGTTTCAATGAAAAGATATTGGACGTAAAGTAATTAGTAATTTATTTACGTTCCAATGAATATGGGCAAAACAATGAAGGTTTGTGTAAGAATATCTTTTTTTCTTTACATAGCACAACCATTATATTGAGTGGCTATGTAGACTACATTAGAATTATTTTTTATGTAAAATCGCTTAGTGCTCCGATGAAAACTTGATTAATTATAATTGTGCCATTGGGGCAGTATATGGCTGTACTCGGTCATGCATTACCAACTAAGCGACAAAACTTTACTAGCTGATCCTCTAAAATTCTATATAGTGAAGCAGCAAGATCGTTACTGTGATTTTATGAAGAAAAAAATTCTTTATTTTTATGCCAGAACCTAAGAAACAGCATTGATTATAGCAAATTTTTCTGCTGGCCAGTTCCGTAGAGACTCGCTTTTTTCATTTTACTCGCTAACTACCAACGAGTATTGCACATTTGTAGATGCATATTGCGTCTAGTATATATTTTTTTGCACTAACCTGACCACTCAGTGCTTCAAACAATGTATTTTCAATGAATCATAAATCTCACAGGCGTTTTTTGGTGGTAGCTCTATCTATCAACTGAAAAATCAAGTTGCTTTATGTCACTTCAAATGTTTGCCAAAGGTGGCGCAATTAAACATAAAGAAACAGGTGAAACAGGTATGGATTATATGTCCAAGCTTCATCGTTTGCCTCACAAGGTGAGTATAATCACCACTCGTAAGCAATACAACCCGTAAAAGGAGGAGGGCTGAGTAATGAATCATTTCCAGTGCCACCACGTCCGCAGGGTGGCGGCATCGTCAAGTGGCAAATGGTTTCGGTACGCCGTATAATTGCGCGTTGGTCACGCGTTCGCAGAACCAGCGTTCCCCGCCGCATCTTTAGTAATGTGCGTCTCTTTGTGGTACAGCTGCTCGTGTTTCGCGCGTTCTTTTGAGCTTTTAATGCCTGTGAGCTTCGAATTTTTGAAAGGATGGACGATGACATACCGTGCGAATGATATGTATGTAGTGCCACTTCAAATGAGACAAGATGTTTTTTTTTCTTTTTTGCCTTGCATATGAAAACTGTGCAGATTTCACATACTCGACAAAATACAAAAGTACCACAAAATACGATGAAGAACCATTCGGTCTGAACAGACTATTGGTCAATACTTTGGCATTCGTACCAATGCATGGTTCGATGTTCACAGTCCACTCTGGTACATCCTCTTCTACCTTCACTACTTCAAGAAACTGGCGCACTTATTCGCAGAAATATTGTCACACAGATCGCCCTTCTACATCCGCATTTTCTGTGGACCTTCTCAAATTTTGTAACTGCCGAGAGTTTCAGTGTAAGCATGTATGGTCATCGAAGAATAACCTGACCTCGGCGCCCATGAGAATGGCCACATGAAAAAAAAATAGTGCTGTTACATGTACTGTAGCACCAACAGACATTTTTGATGCGAAGCATTTCTTTGCGTACTGCAAGCACTTTTGGCGTGTATCAACGTATCTATCTATCTATCTATTTATCTATCTATCTATCTATCTATCTATGTATCTATCTATCTCTTTGTCTATCTAGCCGCTTACGTCTAGGTGCTTGCGCGATCGCATGAACCAAAATTAGTGTAGGAAAATAAGAAAATTTTATGAATATGACGCGATAGTCAAGACATGAATACTTTCATAATCCCATCGCGAATGGTGTCAAACACCTCCCACTTCAGTGTGGCACGAACCTGCGAGCGGGTATGTGCCACAGCTGATCGACACTTGGAATCATGCAGCAACTACGAGAACACATAGGAACAGTTTTAACACGTGAACGTTTAGAAAAACTTGATATAGGCAAAGCTCATCCGATTAACACAAAGAATAAATGTCAATGTCGCAGCAGGAATTAAACCGAAGATTTGTACTTGGCAATCAAACAATCTACCACTAAGCCGCGCCAGGTTTCAGAACAACTTTTCATATAGACCGTAATGTTCGTGTAACGTTAATTGTGGTTATCGTGCTGGCTATCCAATTATATCACGATTACATAGGTGCACCTGCGATACAGTTGTCACGACGGGTTAACGTCAATTGTAGTTAGATGCCATGCACTGAAGTTAATTTATGTAAGAGCGTTCAGGGGTACCATCCTCGCGAGCACCAGTGCTTCATATCAGCTTATCGCTTTTGGTGTTACTAATACTCATGTTCCTCGTTGAAATCATCGCGCAAGTGCGAAAAACTGATTATACAAACATCTGCAACCTGTTTCTGTGCGTGCAAGATTTGTACATATATTTAGCGTCATTTCATAATGTGTCGCGATATAAAGATTGCGACATGGTAACTTTCCCTACACATGCTTAGCATAACGTCGATTAACAAGGTACGTAGAATATGCCGGTTTATTTTTTGAAAAACTGTTGCAGCAACCTAAATGGCAATCTTGTCGATGGTGCCTGTAAGTCAATATAAAAAAAGCCACAACTTTCCAGAACAAACAGGTGTAAGATTTGTACATGGCAATCAAACATTCTACCACTAAGCCGCGCCAGGTTTCAGAACTAGTTTTCATATAGACCGTAATGTTCGTGTAACGTTAATTGTGGTTATCGCCACTGAAGGAAGAAGAATGACAGAAATGTTGCAACACGTGATTTTAGGGGCGAAGCTTCTTATAGCGGCACCCGTTCGTCCCTCATAGCCGTTTTACTATGTAACAAGTATAACATTTTGACCTCCATGTTGGTGCCTGTGAGAGATTTCTTCTCTGCATTGTTGAACAATAAAAAACCGTGCTCAATGTACATGCCAATGGCTGCTAATGGGGAACGAGAGACAAGAGCATTCAGCTTTTAGTTAGCGCACTCGCTGCGATCCCCATTAGCAGCCATTGGCATGTACATTGAGCAATATCTGACAAGAAAACCCCCAAGCATTTCCCCGAGGGTGAACATGGTTAAGTGCGAATGCACGGGGTGATTCTATGAGGGGTATTTATTAATTCGCACTATTATTAGCCTCGCGAGCGCGAAGTTCGGCATCCTCTGCACGCTTCGCCCGCTTCTCCTCGGCCTCGCGAGTGCGCAGTTCGGCATCCGCTGCACGCTTCGCCTGCTTGCACTCGGCCTCGCGAGCACGCAGTTCGGCATCCGCTGCACGCTTCGCCCGCTTACGTTCGGTCTCACGAGCCCTTCGCAGCGCCGCCTTGTCTTCCAACGTCGGCGAAACCACCTCGGTACCGTCACCTCCAACGACGGGTGCAGTGCTGGCATTCGGTTGTGCTGCATTCGTTGTTGATGGTAGCGTTGCCTCCGGGACATCCATTGCACGAACTGCTCTCGACGGGAAACTGAGAGAGAAGGCGGGCGTGAGAGAGAGGGGTGCGCACGCAGCTGCAGCGAGCGAGGAGAGCGGAGGAGCGAGCGAAGGGGGAGGGGGACGCGCGCAGCGGCGTTAAAGATATAAGGCGCGTTACTGACACCGATATCAGCGTCGTGTCCGTGGCTTATTCGGCAGAGCGTCGCGCTGCGGCCCGCCAAGTCCTCTTTCTTTTAAAGATAGAGAGAAGACTGCGGACGCCGCCGACGGCGGTGGATGGTTTGGGGTCGCTTATAAAGTGTATTCACACTTAAGAGGCTTGCTACGTTATACTCGCTGGCTGTAACCTCTTTTGTTTTAGAAAGGTTCAGCGAGCGTTGAGCCGCAGTGCCGTGAATACAATGAAGTAGTAGTAGTAGTAATAGATTTTTATTCAGCCAAATTTACTGGCCTAGGCATTTCGACCGCCTGTGCGATCAGTCGACGCTGTTCTTTTTCCCCTTCGGCGCCAATCCAGTCGAGCCAGGAGGTGATGGAAAGGGATGGGGGAGGGTAATAGCTGGATTGCTGAGCAGTTGGGCAGTAAAACAGGCAGTATGACAGGTCAGCGTATGGGGAGGGACAATTAGGACAGCAGGGGTTAGACCTATATTTATAAAGGAAAAGGCGAGAGAGGGTTATCAGGCAGTTAATTTGGATGTGCCGTAGAGTTCGAGCCTCGAGCGCAGTGAGTGATGGATGAGGGGGAGGGTAAAGACACTTGTCGAGCCGGAGCTGGAGATATACCTCCTTGATAGTGTGACGCAAGGAGATCTGCCCATCGTTATTCGCGGAGCTCTCACTGTCTTCCGAAGGTGTGGGCCAGGGAATGAACGGTGCCCGGTGCAATATATCGCGGACACGCTGATGAGCTAGCTCATGGCCGTTAATACCTGAATGCCCAGGAACCCAGCGGAGGAAGACAGTGGAGGGTTGAAGAGCAGACGCCGCTCGCTCGACCTCCTGTTGAAGAGCAGGGGGCAACGTGTTGTTCTGTACGTGACGGATGGCGGCGTGAGAGTCGGAGTAAATCGTGTATTCGGGGAGAGAAGGAAGGGAGGAAAAGGACTGCATGGCGTGGACCATGGAAAGGACCTCGAGCGAAAGTACATTTGGCGGGTGTAAGTATGGCCCGCTGGTGTGCGTGTCAGGTGCCGAAAGGTGTGGATGGTAGATAACGTAGCCACACGAGCTCCGAGGAGCCATGTATGAGGCATCCGTGTAGGCAACTCCCTGTGTAGAGAGAGGAGGAGAATGATGCTGTGCTGCCGCAAGACGCCGACCGGCGTGAATAACGGTAGACATAATAGATGGGACGGGAAGGATGCGAAGGTTAGAAGCAGCGGTGCTAGCGGCAGAAGGCAAGGTGGGAACGGAAACGGGAATGTGAGGGATACTGGCTTGGGCTTATAGCCATCGGCCTTGACGAGTGAGAGAAAGACGGGCAATCTGAGAGTCGTGGTGCAGAGAAGAGAACGTAATAAATGGAAGAGGCCTGTGGCAAAGAGCTTAGTTGTAGAGGTAGTGACAGGGAGGTTTAGAGCTGCCTTGTAGAGGCCTAATAGAGCTCTTTCGAGTGTGTTGAGTTGCGTTTGGGTGAACTGAACATATGGTACAAAATACAAGAACTTGTTAAGGGCAAGCGCTTGTGCAACCCGGCACGCATGAGCCTCGTGGAGCCTCGACTGCCGAGTGACAATGCGTCCCAGGAGGTGGGTCACCGAGTGGCAAGTCCTCACAGCGTGATGTAGGGCCTGCGCGTTCTTTGTCACGTGCAAAGGGAAGCCAAGAACTGTGCATTGCTGAACAGTGGAGATGAGAGAGCTAGAAAGATATAGGGAGATGAGGGTATTGTGGGAGCGCTGGTACGCAGACCGGTTTAGCAAAAGTAGTTCACATTTCTCCGGTGCAGGGGACAGGCCAGCAGTAGTGAGAAAGGAAGCGATAAGGTCCAGGCCACGTTGCAAAGTATCCTGCACGTGGCTGGGACATCCAGACGTACACCAGTGAGTGATGTCGCCTACAGAAAAAATATGGTGGAGGTCAGGTATTTGGGACAGTTGGCAGGCAAGGGGGGCCATAGCCATATTAAATAGAGTAGGAGATAGTACGCCACCTTGAGGAGTGCCGCGGGTGAGGGAGTGTGGGTTGGACAAATGAGTATCGACTCTAAAGCGAGCAACTCGATTGGAAAGAAAAAATCAGATGTAAGAATACATGCGGGAGCCACATGACAGGGAGGAGAGCTGAGCGAGTATGTAGTCATGACTCACGCCATCAAATGCCTTCCGTACATCGACGGTTACAAGCGCATGGATCTGACTACGAAAAGGTGAAAGAAAAGTATGCTGAAGAACAGGGAACATGTCCTGCGCGCAAACGTGGCGTCGGAAGCCAATAAGAGAAGGATGGAAAAACTCTTTCGCCTCAATGAAATCAGACAGTCGAGTCAAGGCCATTCGCTCAAGAGTCTTGCCAATGCATGACGTCAAAGAGATAGGGCGAAGGTTAGATAGAGATGGAGGTTTGCCCGGCTTCGGAATCATGCAAATTAGAGATAATGTCCAGGAGCTCGGAAGACAGCCGCTGTTCCATGCTTCGTTGAATGTGTGTAAGAGAAATTCCTTCGCGTTGTCGGGGAGATTACGTAATGTAGTATATGTTATCTCATCCTCACCGGGCGCCAAGCGGGTAGATTGAGTGGCTAAGGCCGCTTCCAGCTCCCTGAGCGTGAATGGGCGGTCCAGGTCTGGGTTAGCTTCACCACAGTAATCTGGGTAGGAAGGTGTGAGTGGGGGTGGGATATACAGAGATTTTAAATTTTCAAACACATCAGATGGAGTCCCTTGAGCGAGAGTTTTAGCTAGGGTGGGAGCAACGGCAGGCTTGGTACCTAAGAGAGACTTAAACAGAGACCATGTAGAGCGCGAGTGCAGTGCGTAGTCAAGGCCGTCACACAGCGTGTTCCAACGAGAGTGCTCAAGAGAAGTGCCGTAAGCGATAATTTCATCCCGCAGAGCATCAATTCGGAAGGAAAGCTGGACGTTGTGTGGCTGGGAGCAGAGAGCGCGTTTCAAACGTTGATGACGTCGCCTTAAGCGGAGGAAGTGAGGATCAGGGTCAGGAATGGGGAGTTGAAAACGAGCGCGGCGACTACAGGATGTCATTGCTGCGGAGATCCGCGACGTCCAGTCGTCGTAAGTTTTAAATGAGTCAGACAAAAGGTTTTTACGGAATGCTTCCCAGTCAGTGTGATCGACTCGTTGTTTCCGCCTATTGTGGGAAAGAGGGGTGGTGATGTGTATGAGAAAGTGATCACTGAAAAGATTTTCAGCGGACACCTGCCAGTGAAAAGGAAGGGAACTCCTAGAGAACGTGAGATCGGGTGTAGTGGAACGCTGTGAAACAGTGCCCGCTCGAGTAGAGGTGTCAGGAGTATTAAGAAGGGTGAGATGGCGTTCCTGGGCGAGGCAGTGTAGAAGGTGACCTGGTTCGAGTGTTTGGGGGTAACCCCAGAGCCTACGAGGAGCAGTAAAGTCACCCCCATGAACTAGTATATACCATGATTGAACTCGAGGTGGTCAAAGGTTGAAGTAGATACGAAGCACAAGCCGTAAGAAAGTGAAAGCTGAATTCTCCTGTCTCTCATTTCCCATTAGCAGCCATTGGCATGTACATTTAGCACTATCTGACAGGAAAAGGTTGCTACGTTATACTCACTGGGCGTAACCTCCTTGGTTTCAGAAAGGTTTAGCCAGCGTTGGGCCGCAGTTCCATGAATACAGCGAACTAATATATACCATGAACTCGAGGTGGTTAAAGATGGGAAGTAGACCCGAAGCGCAAGCCGTAAGAAAGAGCGCGTGTGCCACCTCTCATTAAGTCCTTGGAATGACCGCTGGATGGCCGTGCTTCTATATGGGGAATATATGATGAAAAGATGCGAGATGGTGATACTTGGAGTGATGAATAGATGTATGATTGGACACACAGACAGATGCATGGATGGACGCATGAACAGACGCAGGGGCGGATGCAGGGACGAACGCAGGGACAGACGCACGAACAGACGCACGCACGGACGGGCGGATGGACGAATAGACAGTCACACAGACGCACGCATGGACGGACGGAAGCAAGAACGAATGGACGGACGAATGCTTCGCCCCACTCTCCATCATTAACTCGGTGGATATGCTGACAATTTTTAAACACATTATTCTCGTTGACACATGTGTATGCGCGCGTGATAATTACAATTACATAGCTTTATTACCTCAGCTTTTTTTGTGTCTGTGTTCATCGTACATTCGAAAATCACCGATTGAAGTGTACTTTGCTTTTTCCAGTAAATGGCAACAGAGCTAGAAGAAAAGAAACAAATTTTGGATTGTTTGTAAATGTTTCAATACGTGCACAATTTACGCTGCACGAACTCGATAATCTATACCAAAAGAAAATTTAGCAAATAACTATACCTTATGCAACCACTGCATGTTCAGACCTTATATCTTGCTTTATAAGCACCCTTGAGTGACCCCAAGGTGCTACGTAACTTTCATTGATATTTTTAGCATCACTGGCGTCGTCTGGCGGATATACACGTGTGGAGGGTTCCCCTTCGAAAGAAAATCAATGGTTAATAGCAGCACCCCCCTTTTTATCAATGCATTGTATGGGTGCGTATTCTTGCACTATAGTACGGGACCGATTTTTCGCGCTGACTATTAAGACAAAGGGGCGCAAGCTCTCGCCCTGCCCTCCTCGTGTGCACGCCTATGCTGACAGCTATACTCTGTTTCATGCATCAGGTGCAATGCTGTGAGAGCTATGCAAGAAGTTCGGCCAGAAACATGTGTGACTTCGCGCATCTCGCGGTTAGCTTCCATCATTGTAAACGCTCGTGCTAGACGAGCACAAACGCACCTGCAAAGCGTCGCGTAAGGCTACAAGTGAAACATCAGGAAATAAGAACCAAGGCAAGCCGTATAACTGGCCGTTTTTAAATGCGAAGCATTTCTTAGTGAACTTTGGCGACCTTGAGCGTATCTATATATCTATCTAGCCGCCTACGACTTTTAGCTCTCCTGGCCGTTTCGATAATGGTATCGATACCAAACTTGATATGGCGTAACATGACTGTGTGAAGAGCATAGCTGACTAGTCATAACATGAAAATCATGATATATATGTCATGAATGTCATGAATTGCATTTTATGGTCGTGCAGCTCTTGGTCTGGTTTCGTTCACATGGCATGTTGCAGAACTGGTAGGGTATGGCATGATTGCATGGCGAACACAAGCCACAGACCCTAACACGAAAATCATGACATGCGCGTCATGTAAACAGATGACTACGTGCCACGCTCATGATGCACTCGAGGCCATTTCGCTAGCGTCACATATACCAAATTTGGTATTACGGTACGTCAAGTGATGACGAAGGTATTGCCACCAACTTTTAGTAGTGGGTCGTATGCCAAGGTGAAGGCTCCACCACATAGAAGAAAGAAGTGCGCGTGGGGCCCCACTCTGGCAAACAAGCCCAACCGACGCGCTTGGTTAGAGCCCTGTTGCTCAGACGTCAATAAACCTTGTCGACACCCCCTGGAGCGGCGTGACAATTGGTGGAGGTGCTGAGTAGCCCCTCACGGATGTTTCAGACCCTCCCTGGAAGCGGCACCACAAGTCCAGTGCGAGTCAACACTCCCATTCATCGGACAAGCCGCAGGATCAGGGGATTACCACCCGAAGCTGACCCTACAGTTCACACCAGTATGATGAGCAAGTCCGTTCAAACTACTTTAACAGGTACAGATACCCCCCCCCCCCGGTGACATGGTACACTTTCGAAAGTCCACAGGTTCCGACACCATTTCAAGGCACCGAGCTCGAAGACGTCGAGGACTGGTTGGTCGACTTCGAGCGCGTGGCTGCTTTGAACGACTAGAACGACGCGGCCAAACTACGGCGTGTGTACTTCTATTTGGAGGATGGAGCACGTACCTGTTACATGAATTATGAGGAACAGATGACATCGTGGCCCGAATTCCGCCGCCGGCTGTTGAATACTTACAGAAGTGCTGATCACCACGAACGAGCGGAGCGAGCGATCCAGGCCCGCATCCAGATGTCCGATGAAACTGTTATGACCAATGTGGAAGATATGACGCGCCTGTTCCGACGGGCTGATCCGAGTATGATAGAGGAAAAGAAGTTGCGTCACCTGATGCGTGGAGTTAAGGGGCAGCTTTTCGCTGGCCTTGTACGGAGCCCTCCGAACACGATGGCCGAGTTTTTGTCCGAAGCCGTCACGATAGAAAAGATGCTTCAGCACCGATCCACCCTGTATGAGCGGCAAGTGAACACGTCCACTGCTCAAGTTCTCATGGCTATTGGGGGCAACACCGAGTGTCTGCGCGACCTTATCCGCTCTATAGTACGCGAGGAGCTCCAAAAGACTGCCAAACCACAACCACCTACAGTGTGTTCCATTGCAAGCATCGTTAAGGACGAGCTGCATCATGTCATTCGTGACCCTGTGAGTCTGGATAACGCCACACCCGCCCCGGCTGACTACCACCGTGCGACCTATGCGGAAGCCTTGAAGCGCCCAGCTTCCTCTTCCCCGCTGTTTGTTCAGGCACCTTCTACGGTTTCCCTTCAGTCGGCGCAGCCTCTACGGTATTACGAGAACACACGCATGCCCCCACCCCTCGTTTACGCCAGTCCTGTGCATCTTGTGGAACGACCAGCACACTACCTTGACGACAGACGCGTTTCACCTCGGAAATCTGATGCTTGGCGCACTCCTGATCGCCGACCTGCATGCTTCCACTGCGGTGAAGCGGACCATTTGTACCGCCAGTGTCCATACCGGCGCCTCGGGATGCGCGGCTTTTCAGTATATTCAGCACCTCCTTGGTATGGCCAGCCACCCCGGGACATTGAGGACTACCTGGCTCAACAGCGCATTTCACCGCCTTCTGGACGGCAGTCGCGCTTACCGTCACCGAGGCGCTTTGCATCTTCGCCCCAGCGCCATGCTGGCGCACGGCCCCCCAGTCCACACCGGGAAAACTAACGCAAGCGACCCTTAGAGGCAAGGTCGTTGGCAGTCGACGTGCTTAAGACCTCCGATCAATGCTAACAGTAAAGGGTGTAGATTTGACTGAGCGATATGTGCAGCTTTCTCTTGATATACCGGTGCTGATGGACGGCTATGCAGTAGGTGCTTTAGTTGATACCGGGGCTGACTATTCGTTACTAGGCGGGAAAATGACCGGACCACTAAAGAAGGTAATCACGCCCTGGCATGGCTCCGTGATTCGAACGGCCGGTGGCCACACCGTCTCTCCGCTTGGAACCTGCACGATTTGTGTTCGGGTCTGCGGTTATAATTTTGTAGCAAGTTTCCTTGTGCTCCATGAATGTTCATGCGACCTTATTCTTGGTGTTGACTTCCTGCAGGAGTATGGAGCTGTCATTGATCTTCGAGAGAATCCCATCACCTTTTCAGCCGACCGAGCAATCGACAAGCAGGACGACCAACAACGTACCAACGTTCTTCGTGTTTCTGCTGAAAGTATAACGCTTCCTCCAAGAGCCAGTGTTATAGTCGACGTCACATGCTGTGGAGTGCGAGATGGTGGAGCGATTGTAGAAAGTAATTTTGAACGCCTGCTGACTCAAGGTGTTTGTGTGGCTAGGAGTATCATACAGCTACGTGATAGCCGATCCCAACTGCTCGTTACAAATTTCAGCAACAAACACCGACACCTTTTCCGTGGCACTTCGTTAGCGTTTGCAGATGAATTAGGAATCGTTCCCATCTGCTTCTCGTCGGACGCAGTGGAGGCCGCCAATACGTCTCTAAACAATATCTATACTAATTCTAACCTCACACCAGAAAACCAGACAGCACTGCGAAAACTCTTGCTTGAATTCAAGTCATGCTTCGCTACTTCCTCTAAGGTGCGCCAGACTTCGATCACTAGGCACAGAATCATCACTTACGACGATGCCCGCCGAGTACACCAACAGCCTTACCGCATGTCAGCGAAGAAACGAGAAGTCATTTGTACGCAAGTTCGAGAAATGCTTGACGACGGCATCTTCGAGCCTTCCAACAGTGCGTGATCCTCCCCGGTCGTCCTAGTCAAGAAGAAAGACGGAACGCTACGTTTTTGCGTCGATTACCGGAAGTTGAACAGCGTGACTAAACAGGACGTGTACCCGCTGCCACGCGTCGACGACTCGTTAGACAGATTACGCCGCGCCCACTAATTTTCCTCTTTGGATTTAAAAAGCGGGTACTCGCAGGTTGAGGTTGACGAGCAAGACCGCGAGAAAATGGCCTTTGTGACCCCTGATGGCCTGTATGAATTTCGAGTCCTTCCTTTTGGTTTGTGCTCAGCGCCCGCAACCTTCGAGCGAATGATGGACATTGTGCATACTAGTCTGAAGTGGCAAACTTGTCCCGTATACCTTGATGATGTTGCCGTTTTTTCTGAAACCTTCCAGCAACATCTTCACTGCCTCAGGAGTGTGCTACAGGCTATTCAATCAGCAGATCTTACACTCAAACCGCAGAAGTGTCACTTTGGTTGTGAAAAGCTCAAATCCCTTGGCCATGTAGTCAACGTGAAGAAAGTCCGATCCGACCCCGACAAACTTGCCGATGTAGCCGCGTTTCCGCATCCTACAGACAAGAAGACTGTTCGGCGCTTTCTGGGCCTGTGCGCCTACTATCGACAATTTATTAGAGGGTTTTCGAAGATAGCTGAACCCTTGACTCGCCTGACACGCGACGACATACCGTTTGTATGGGCTACCGAGCAACAGGCTGCTTTTGCCGAGCTACGACAGCGGATGCAGTCAGCCCCTGTTCTTGCGCATTTAGACGATGATGCTAACACAGAGGTGCACAGTGACGCCAGTAACATCGGCCTCGGCACAGTGCTCGTCCAGCATCAACACGGCAAAGAACGAGTCATAGCCTATGCCAGCCGCTCACTGTCCCGTACCGAGGTGAATTACGCGACCACAGAGAAAGAGTGTCTCGCAGTAGTGTGGGCGATCACCAAGTTGCGCCTGTACCTCTACGGTCGTCTATTTAAAGTGGTGAAGGACCACCATGCCCTCTGGTGGTTGGTAAACATACGTGATCCCTCTGGACGACTGGCCCGATGGAGCTTGCGTCTACTGGAATTTGATGTGACCATCATATATAAGTCTGGACGGAAGCATGAAGTCGCTGATACGCTGTCACGTGCACCCATACATTTAGTCAATCAAGAAGAAGAAGACGATGACGGTTTCCTGGGCGCCCTTAGCTCATCTGACTTGAGAAGACGCCAGCGAGAGGATGAAGAGATTCGACCGCTCAACGACTATCTGGAGGGTCATAGCGCGGTTATACCTCGCCATCTATCTCTCGTCGTGACGTCTTTCTGCCTCCGAGATAATGTCCTGTACGAAAAAGGACGCCCGTTCTACGAGCCGCGCTTACCTCCTCGTCATTCCGAAGGACATGCGGGACGAAGTCTTCTCCGCGTGTCATGACGAGCCCACATCTGGTCATCTAGGTTACTCGAGAACGCTCGCCAGAGTGAGTGAGGCGTACTACTGGCCCGGACTTTCGGCAAGCGTGAAGCAGTACGTTAAAAGCTGTCGTGAATTCTAGCGTCGAAAGTCGCCACCAAGCAAGCCGGCAGGATTACTTCAGCCAATTGATCCACCCCACAAGCCGTTTGACCAAGTCGGCTTGGAAATTCTCGGCCCATTTCCTTTATCGTCCGACGGCAACAAATGGGTCATTGTTGCAACTGACTATTTGACCCGCTATACTGAGACACAGGCGATACCACGAGCCACGTCTTCTGAGGTAGCACAGTTCTTCATGTGCCACATTGTTCTGCGCCACGGTGCTCCATCTACAGTGATAACTGACAGAGGAACAGCGTTCACTGCACAGCTTATTGATAAAGTTTTTCGACTGAGTAATACTAGGCATCGAACGACAACTCCTTACCATCCGCAGAGCAACGGCTTAACCGAGCGACTAAATAAGACAGTCACAAACATGATCTCCATGTACATCGACGTCCAAAACAATACATAGGATTGCATTTTGCCTTATGTAACGTTCGCTTATAACACCGGCGTTCAAGAAACTACCCGATTTACACCGTTTCGCCTTCTATACGGCCGTGAAGTTCAGACCATGCTGGATGCGATGCTTCCTTGTGAAGGCGCCATCAATTAACAACTGACGCAGAAGAAATCGCAGAGCGTGCCGAGGAAACTCGTCAGCTCACCCGGCTACACATTGGTCAGCAGCAACAGGTCGATGCACGACGTCACAATATGCGTCACAATGACGTATCTTACTGTCCGGGAGACCAAGTTTGGGTTTGGACCCCTGTTTGTGGCCGTGGCCTCTCCGAAAAGTTGCTCAGCAGATACTTCGGTTCGTATAAAGTATTACGCCGCGTGAGTGACGTAAACTACGAAGTGGTTCCGGACGCTACGTCATCACGATGGGTACAACGAAGACAACCGACCTCTGACATAGTTCACGTGGTGCGCATGAAGCCTCATTTTGCGCGTTCCTAAAAGACCACTTTTCCTGTTTTTTAGTGCTCCGACGATTGCCTCATCATTGGTGGACTTATTGCGTCTAACATTTGATTATTGGTGCCCTTTTTCATTGTTTAAGCTACTTTGTTTTGCTTTTTTGCAGTAACTTTACAGCATCGGGACGATGCTTTTTCTTTATTTTTGTTGAGGAGGAATATTGCCACCTACTTCTAGTAGTGGGTCGTATGCCAAGGTGAAGGCTCCACCACAAACAAGAAAGAAGTGCGCGTGGGCCCCCGCTCTGGCAAACAAGCCCCACCGACGCGCTTGGTTAGAGCCCTGTTGCTCAGACGTCAATAAACCTTGTCGACACCCCCTGGAGCGACGTGACAGTATGGTACTGGTGCAAACATGATAAACATGTGATGCGTGTCATGTAACAGCATGACTACATGCTACGCGCATGTTGCGCTCATGGCCGTTTCACTAGCTTCACATGTACCAACCTCGGTATTACTGGACACCAATTGACCACATAGGCAAATGACACATCGAAACATGATAATCACGACATGCGTGTCATGTAAAAACATGAATACATGCCACAATGATGATGCGCTCGCCGCTGTTTCGCTAGCTGCACATATGCCAAATTTGGTATGACGTGACGCCAGTGGATGACGATTATATGACTGGTGCAAACATGATAATCCTAACACGCGTGTCATGTAGAAACATGACACCATACCACACTCATAGAGTGCTCGCTGCCGTTTCGCTAGCTCCACATATATACTAAATTTGGTATCACGGGTTGTGATTAGATGAAGAAGGTAAACGACACACCCGAACATGATAATTGTGACATGGAAGTCATGTACAACATCATTTACTTCCACCTCGTAACGTTGTGCTGATTTTGAAAAGACATATCAACATTTCTCATTCGTGCTTCACATATCATTGATTCGACTGTACACGGGGTCTGCCAATTTTTTTATCTCCGACGCACAAAGCAGAAAGAAGAAAACAAGTCATGTCTTAGATGCGAAAAAAAATTCTACTATTTTTTAGTGCCAACGCAATCATTTCAAGAATTCTCACTAGCCTTCACAGCGTTGCACTTGATGAGGGAAACGGAGTATAGGAAAAAGACATTCGTAGAACACATGAACATGGGGTCAGAGGTGTGGCTTCTATGTGGGTGTCGCCATAATGCCTTATGATTTTCGAATATGCACAAACCCCTTTCCTCCCGCCCTCCCACTAAGTGTGACGCTGAGCTCGATTGTGCTGCCATTTTATATTCTGTGTGTGTGCAATTACGCCGCATTTGGAAATATACTTTTGATGAAAATGAAGAATTTTTTCAAGCAAACACTTCATGAGAGCTTATTTACCATAATTTAGTAAGTAGCATAAAGATGGCGAAAGCAAGACGGGAAACAGAGTGAACGAACCTATGGATTATCCCACGTCATCCTATGCACTAGGTGGTCCACGTAATACTCATAAAAAGTTTTAGAAAAAACCACGGGCTCTAGAAGCTTCCACCTCCTCTATATAAGTGTAAATAAGCTGTTTAACTAATCATCAACCAGATGCACTTCATTCAGGTAAACATTTTATAATCTAGTTGGAAAGGGTGAAACTCAGCAAATAACCTCAGAATCCTCAGGTTATTTTGTGCTGAAATGTGACTGGCTGTTTTTGTAGCGTAAGCTAATTGGCTGAAGTTGAGCAGTTTCAGTGGCAAGAAATAAACAAGAAAAGATTTGACCCAATTCTGCATGTTGCATTGCAAATGTCGTCGAGAGACGATAGTCTTGCGTCTGGAGAGAGTGAACAAAACGTTTATTTGATGTTGTGCGGAAGAAAATTGGTGAATGGAATTGTGTAGGCGCTGCGTTAGAGTGCCTCGAGCGTGTAGTGGAGGCGAACGAGTGCATGAAGGCACGTTAGACTCGAGTGCCATCTCGCAGTTATCTTCAAAAACGAAGGCGTGCACGCTTGCGGAGAAAGATGTCCGCCTGTCTCAGAGGTGATAAGATGTAGAACGCAAAGCGATGGGCAGGTGCCACCACTATGTTGTCGTAGCAAAGCATTGGCAACACTTGCCTCTTTGAGCATCGCGTTGCACTGTCAGTACAGCGTGATAAACGCTACGGTCCTTAGAGTTACTTGTGTCTGCCTTCTCAAGTATAAAGGAACACATACATAGACATGTTGTTATGGTGCCTCAGATATGCGTAATGATTGCTTTTTAGTTGACAATCGCACAAGTATGAACGCTGAATCATGAGCAATATTGGTAGGCACTGCGGATGGGGTCGGCCGATTGGTGGCGTTTCAGGTATCGTTAGGGTGGACAAACAGACAAATGTACATACATACAACAGAGAGACAGACAGACAGACAGACAGACAGACAGACAGACAGACAGACAGACAGACAGACAGACAGACAGACAGACAGACAGACAGACAGACAGACAGACAGACAGACAGACAGACAGGCAGGCAGGCAGGCAGGCAGGCAGGCAGGCAGACTAAATTTTTTCTGTCGAAGGTCCCAAAGGAAGACAATCGTCTTTAAAAATAATGCACTCGTGCGACGCTAAATCCAGCCAATGGCAAGGTCGCTACATCAAAAAGAAGGTTAGCGGTGATGCCAGTGCGCTCAAACACTTCGAAGTATTTGTTGACGTCCTGATCAATCGTTATTCCATAAACGTGAGTGAGTTGGAAAGACAAAGAGAGTGTGTGTTTGTGTACGTGGGTGCGTACGCACGTGTGTTTACACTTTAGTGAAACAACGCTGGTTTCAGTCTGCCAGCTGTCACTGGGGAACCTTTCGTCGTGTCGTTGAAACGACGGCCACAGTTGACGGATTGTAGGTTTTTGTTCAGTGGTTTTCTTCGGCCAATATCTGCCACCTCGCGTGACCGGCGATGCTGAATGTACTTGCACGAGTAATTTTCTTGCTGTTTACAAGCGTGGGTAAGTGGCGTCGTCTGGTGCATCCTTTTAAAATATTGAGAGAAGGAGGGCATGTAACCGCCACCTTAAGCAGTTGTCGGTCAAGCTGACCTACGCCTGAAACTACTGCAGGCACCAGGTGTAATAAGAGACATAAAGAGAGAAAAGCAGGCGCGTCCTCGCTTCGTTCTCAACTGGATGCTTATTTATCCCAACAACAGCAAAATAAAGTAAATTCGCCAGCTGCGTATTTTCTTCCTTTCATCCTCTTCACGTACTTTACGCAAGCAACAATGTGGAGGCTGCATTACGGCCCACATTATAGTTGTACAAAAGGCATGGCTTTCAAGGCTGGCCGCCAAAACGAGGACGCATATTTTGCACACCTCGACATGTACGTTTCTTTTTTTTTCTCGCCTATTTCAAGGTCCTTCAGCGAAAACAAGGGCTGGTGTAAGAAAGAGAAAATAACAAAATCTCTTGGAAGATAAATAGCCGCCGAGGTAGTCGAGGGACGAGCAAGAGCTCGCCTGGGGTGCTGAGCTACGCATTCATTTTCTGCCGGTACAAAGTTTCTGAGCAGCCGTGGCGAGGGGTCTTTGTCGGCAACTTTGTCATGCAGCTTGTAATCATTTTTACTCTCCACGTGGGTGGCATTTCTGACTGTCTGTAGTTGTTTCGTTCCCTCTGTTTCGTCCTCTATTGATTTCGATAGTCTTTCTTAGGTCACTTGGACGCAAAACGTTTCGTGTGTCTGTCGGTCTATTTGTCTGTCCATTTGTCTGTTTGTCCATCGAAACCCCTACCCGAAACGGCCAAAATCTAACCCCATCCACAGCGTCCACCAATATTGCTCAAGTTCAAGCGTTCATCCTTGTGCGATTGTCAATTAAAAAGCAATTATTGCACATATCTGAGGCACAATGAAAACACGTCAATATTCTCTGGTGTCTTTTTACACTAGAGAAGGCATACAGAAGTAATTCTAAGGATCGTAGAGTTTATTACGCTGCGCTGATAATGCAACGCTATGACAAAACGGCAACTGTTTCCAACTCTTTGTTAGGACGACAAGGTGGTGGCACCTACCCGTCACTTTGCGTTCTACGCCTTATCGCCTCCGAGACAGGCGCACACGCAATCCTTCTTTTTCGAAGATAACTACCAGATAGCACTCATGTCTCCCGTACCTCGATGAGCTCGTTCGCCTGTGCTGTACGCATCGAGGTACACTAACGATGCGCCTACAGAATACCAATCACCAATTTTCACGCGCAGAACATCAGATAAACGTATTCTTCACTCTCTTCAGACTCAAGACTATAGTCTTTCGACGACATTTGGAGTGAAACATACAGATACGGGGCCAATTGTTTTCTGAAGCTCGTATTGGGTGCTCCGCAGTGAATTTGGTCAGGATCAAAACTTGAAATAAAGTGACTCTGTCTGGCACATTAATATTGCCTCTATGCCACCGACTTCGCCGAAAACTACGCCACGTCGAAGCTTGCAATTCTCAGAAACGCCCGGCGAGTCAGTCGTACAACAACCGACAACTACTGAGTTCGTATGAATCAGTCAATGAAGCGATGTGGGTGCCCAATAGTCATAAGCATGTATACATTATCTTATTAAGATGAAAATAGAACTAAAGATCCTGCACATGTGCTTCAGCAACGCTAACGTTTCAGCTCCTATGCATGTCGTGTATGAGAAAAGTCAACATTCCACTTCGTTCTTCTTCCTAGTTTAGTCCTCTAACAAAGTTACGGCTGGGAGATCGCGTAGAAACTTCCCGAGTCTGCAGATCTTGAAATGAGCGTGAGCTCGATAATTGTACCAAACTATTTAATGCATCTCTTCTTTTATATGTCTGCCATCATTGGGATCCCCGCACTTCGTGGGGTGTCAGTCGACTTCCATTACCACCGAACTTCAATAAAACAACATAAATATATGATGTCCCTTTCCATTCAATTTTTGGCGCTTACTTTCAAAGCAGATTGCTGGTAGTATAAAGGGGTTCAGTGAGCCGCAGCGAGCTGTGCGCACAGGTGGAGCCTCTTCACATCGCACGAATTGTAAATCAAGTTCACTGCACACTACATGCTATAGTTGACAAAGAGGGACGCCGCATTCGGTCAGCCAATACTAGACGCACAAACACTGGTACAGAAATGTGTGCGCCGTGTCTTTTTATAGCACGCCCACCTCTACATCCATGGCTGAGGAGAATGGGCTGCGCATGACAAATGCAAACGAGCTGTTTGTTGGGGCATCGTGTTGTGCAAGGTCCCATATTATGGTGTATACTCGTGAACTGAAACGCACGTCGAAACTTACAGAGTAAGGGCACAGTGGGAAAGCAAGATGGAGGGCTCTCGTGTACTTAAATTTTAGTAAGCACGTTGTAAGAAAGGGGCCATGTTTGTGGAGGATGTCCGGTCGAAGTCTCTTTCCACAGAACTTTGTTACGGTATTGCTGTTCTGTCGAGTTTCATTGACTACTAATGCTGCAAGCTTATAAACTTGCGCATGTTGGTGGACGACAGACATGAAGTGCGGAAGAAAAGAACGCCTATTTGTTGAAATAACGAAGCTAATATCATTTCTGCATTCAGCACGTGGTTAGGTTTCTGTCGCCTAAAAAACAAGTTCCATCTAGCTTGCCGCATCAGGCAATTTTCTCAAAAGGCGAATGCATGCACTTGAGCTTTTTTTTCTTTTTGATGTCCCGCCTTCTATCGCCCTTTTTATTTTTACTCATGTGCCGTCACAGAAAGAAACAAAAACTTTTTGTCGCTCTTTACGCAACGCCTTCTTTCAAGTCAGATATCTCTCACAGGCGCCGATCCTAGATACAGGTCTCTTGGCAGTCTGAGTGGCTTTGAAAAAGAAGAGAAAAGAAGAATATGGCGTTGTAACTCTCTCTCTCATAGGAGGTCATTATAACTCGCAGTCTTCCCAACAGAATGCCCATGCCAGTGAGTTTTCTGAACATGTCGAGAAGAGACGAGGAATTAAATAAACAAACCCAACACGAAAGGTACACACAGTTAAAGTATGATCGTCTCTTCTGCAGGTCTATTTCTAATATTATTTTTGCTTCGACAAAAACTTTCGCGGCGCAAGGGCTTAATGGGAAATCGACAGACGAGAAAATGAGGACACGGCGAGCAGTGAGAACTTTTCATAATTTTTTCTTGGTGTTTTTTGTTGTATTGATACAAACTCATTTTCTAGTTTACTGTGCTAATTCCGTCCAATTCTTCGCTCTACAGTGTCTCGCAGGTTTGGTGACATTACGTTGATGGAACGAGTTTCCTAACGCGAAACAGCGGCGCATTATACAAAACTATAGCCAGAGGTTTGTGTACTTTTTTTTATTTTTCGCCTATTTAATGAATTATTTCATTTTCAGGCTGCAGTTCCTTCAGAGTTCGACTGACTGAGAACGTTGACGTTTTAACAACGCTCTTAGCGCTCCCGATTGGGACTTTCGGCACTACTCGGGTCTTTGTGAAACATGAGCTGTACGTTTATATGGGCGTTCGGAAACCAGCGGTACAGAAAGACGCTTCTTCAAGTGTGAAAACCCGGCATTAGGACAGGTGTTACTAATCGCGAAGCAGTTTTTGGTCAAGCCTTTATTGCGCGTGATCCGTCATAAAGCTCGTGGGTGTTAGGAACGGGTACGCGCCAGAGCCAATGGGTGTATCCCAACCATATAACTACTCGTCCACTACAAATTGAGGCAAGCTTTCACCGAAAACCGGGTATGTGCCAGAGAAATATGTGCGGCCTATCACAAAACCATCAATGTTATGAACGAGTGTGTGGTACAGAAATTAAGCAAATCCCACAGCAGGCAACTTCTACTAAAAAGGAAGAAGACAGCAGTTTGCCCCAAAAATGGCGTGTGCGTTATTATAGTCACGCACGACTGTCACGTTATACTTTGCAGCCATATATGCGGTGGCTATATAACCCCATCTACACGTAACAAGGAGTGCTTAACAAAGAGCAGCGATATAACATACCAGAGTTTTTCAAGTGAGTGCTTATTCGTAAACTTGTGTATGAAAGTGGTTAGGTAAAGTTTGATAAAACCGCCTGAAAGCTTAACAAACAACGTTTAAATAAAGAGCAGTGACGTAATATCTGAAAAAAACTTGCTAAACATAAAAATGCATCAGCCTGACATAAGAAACGTCAGCAGCCTTACTGTTTTGTAGGAGTGTTGGAAGCGAATTTGTCTCATTTTTTTCATCTTAATACAATCGAAGATAACACTAATGGGACACGGCTGCGAAGCTCGTCGTTACTGCCAATCTTCAGACACTCAAACATATGTATATTGAAATACAACCATACAAAACTATCACTTCTGGCATACGTTTGAAAGCGCATTCGCACATATACAATTGGTCAATATAGAGTGAACAAGCAGCGGTGAGCATAACAGCGTGTTTGCTACTAGTCAGAACAACTGCGTGGTATCACTCTTGGTTAATAAAGATTCTTTCATTGTCAAGCAAGTGCACCGAAGGTTGGCTTACACACGTGGCCTCATGCTTCCCGAAATGAAATGCTTTCACTAGCTCTCAGGTTTATTGATTCACATAAGGAAACGAGTTGCGCGTGCTTCGCTGCGAATTTCGTCGAAGAACGATACTGGTGTATGGGAGTTCTTCTTTCGCTTACTTATTGGCTAAATTGTGTGACAGATAGGCTGACAGAGAGACAGGTCAAAATTTCTGCGTTACCGTGTACCAAGAAAGACTACCTTTGTTTAAAAGGCCAACCTTGTTTTCTAATACAGGTTTGCTCCCACATTGTTTGGAGTGCTGTACCGCCTTTACTAGATGTGTGCGTGGACATTTCAACGCATGCAAATAATTCCTGCAAAAATGCGTTCAGAAAATCGAATCGGTGAGAATCAGTGATTAGTCGGATAACACTGCCATAAGGGAAAATATTCCCAATTTTCGCTGCTGGTGATATGAAAGTAGACGTCTTGTTCAATTTTTTAAAACATAAATTCCGTTTTCTATTCGCTGAATTTATGTCCCCCCCCCCAGAACCGCGTCAAAAAGAAGCACGATGAATATCAGCCACTGCATTGTTTATTTTCGGAGAGGGACTAACAACGCAAGGAAGAAATTCTTCGCAAGTTTGAAAGGCTGTTTGCACAATATCATAAAAGAGTTTTGAGACTCATGCTGTGGAGATAAAAAACAAACAAAAATAAAAAGTTTACAACATCTGAAACTGCAAGCGTTAAAGCAAGCAGTCATTTCGCAGAATAGCAGGGAAGCAAACTGTCTTCAGTTGAACGACGACAAGATTTTGATCAAGTCCGCTCTCTTTCAACACATCACGTAGACCACTTCATTAGTTCAGTGCGTACAGCGCTATCGAGGGAAATGAAAAGAAAGACGGAAGTACAGAAACACAACCGAAGTCGAAAGAATTTTCTCTCCACCCTGTACTTGACACGAACTTTAAGTGGAGAGAAAGAGAACGCTTTCCTTGTCTTGGGTAACGATCCCTGCGACTTTCAGTTTTTCTTTCACGGTGTGGGCATGTATGTCATTAAAACGACCATATCGAGGATGGTCTCCGTTCTTACCGTGCTGTGCGTTATGGGGATCACTCACGATTGCCTCTGAATTGTGGGCGGCTGTGGTTGCAACCCAAAAAACCCTGGGTTTCCCTTCTTTCTCTTTTTCGCCATGGCGTCTCTTAATTAACGCTCCTCTACCGTGAGGGTGACGTCTTCCCAATATGCGACAAAGGCAACAACAAAAGCGTTCTTGCGATCGCAATTTTTTTCACAATATGTAACGCGATGCTGTTTTGTTTCTTCATTGCCGAATTTTTAGAAATTGATTGAGTTTGAAGAGAACGACCCCGAAATCTCCTGTAATCTTTGGGAGATTTTTTGTATATCGAGAAATATCGATTATTTTTTTCGTGCATAGGCAGGCCTATTGTAGCTGACGCAGCTCCTATAGGTTCACCAAAGAAGAGACGTTTAACTGGAGACACGGAAACGCACCTGATTTACCGTTAGAGATACGTTTTTAAGTTGCGTCAACAACTTGTAGTAGCTTATCTTTATGTGCAGCAGTTGGTAAGTTACAATATGCAATGCAGAAAGGCAACGATGTCGACGGGCGAACGTTGAGCCTCGGTGGAGCGAGACAAAGGCCAGTGGGGCGTGGTACGCCTTCGCGCATTGTAAGCAGAAGCTGCTAGCCTCTACCTCCCGTGTGGCAGAAGCGTAGTGTGCACGAATGGGCACAGGCGCAAATTAATCCATAACTCGAGAACGCACACTGGGTCATTTGTCTCCTTAATTGACGACTCTTTAAGCAAGGGTATATTGAGTACCACTGTTTATTTGTGTTTGTGGAAGCCATTTTACCTCTTGACTCTCAATACACTGTGCCCAGGTATATGTTTACTACTTCAGCTATAACAAAGATTAAATTTGGTACTTTGCTTAAAGGGGTCAGCGTTATTCTTAGCCCATATTTTCGCCAGGCTTCCACATCAATATTTAAAAAAATCACCGCATATCTACGAAGTGAATAATGATGAGATGGGCGAAGCGGCCTCCAGCCTGTCCGTCCGTTCGTTCCTGCTTCCGTCCATCCGCGCGACCATCCGTGCGTCTGTCCGTCAATCCGCGCGTCCGTCCGTCCATCTGTCTCTCTGTCTGGTAGTCTGTCTGTCCGTTCGTCCATGCGTCCATCTGTGCGTACATCTAGTGAACGCTCCACGTACCGCCATCTGGCATCTCGCATCGCTGTGGCACATACGTCAATCCACCTGTCCGTCCGTTCGTGCGTCCGTCTGTCCGCCCATCTGCTAGTCTGTATGTTCGTCCGTTCATCTGTGCGTCCATCTAGTGAACACTCTTAGTACCGCTATCTCACATCATGTATCCCCTGTGTCGTGTCACGCTGACGGACAGGGGACATTGCTCGACTCAAAGAAGCTTCGCCCCTAAAAATTTTGCACTGCAAGACTTCGATGCGAACAGTGAATCTCAGAGTTTCATTGGCTTCGACGAAAGTAACCAGTGTTGAGGGGGAGGGGAGGGGATCAACAACTTCTAAATATATATTCAGTTTTGCATGTGTATATAGGCACATCCATGGTTACGTTCGTGGTCCTGTTAGAAGCGTTTATTTTGCGTATTTTATTGCCTGGCATATTCTTCCTGTATACACGCAATCACACTTACAAACGCACGCACGAACTACATAGGCTTAAATGCCAGTTGACCCCCCATCCCCCGTAAGAAATATCTGCTGACGTCATGCCACGTAAATTTTCTGCAAGGATAACTTCCACGATTTCACGCTAGGAATCGTGCGGTGTATTCTACAAACATTTACTCCGCTCTCACATTGTTCATTGACCACACAGAAAGCTGATGCGAAAAAAAGAGAAAAAAAATACGTACGTTTCACACTTTTCCGGGGCTTTTCCTGCAACCTTTACCAGCAAGTACAATAAACCGTTCCGCTACACCACGCGGCTGGCGTGACTGGCCGGCCGCCGCAGGTCAGTACGCGTGCAAAGGGCGTTTCAGCCCTCCTCTTCCTTAACGTGTCTTTTCTGTTAGCACTTGCTTTCAGTCTCTGCTAAAAACATAAATTGGCCTATAGAAGAAATTAAAAAGATTACGCACGCCATCGAACACCATCGAACGTGTGTGTGCTTCCACAAACAGGGCCCCTATTCGCAATTAATTTATGCTGACGAAGCACCGAAGTCTTCGGCAGATTCCCGAAAGACAGCCTTAGAACAGCGATGTTTAACTTCAGGGTGGGTCAGCGACTATAAAGAGGGAGACTATTCAAAGAAAATCTTGAAAAGGAATAGCTCCGAAGTTAAGAAATGTGTGCATATCACTGTCGACAAGCTCAAGATAAAGTATTTCAACTGAAATACGTCAGTTGTATTGTTAAGCTGTACTTTCTTAACCCGGCTCATTAGAGCGATGCCAGAGTGGGAAATATACGCAGCTAATCACACATTTTTAATTTTAGTGGGGATCTCGGCTAGCTGTTTATTTTGACTTTGTCCGCGTATAGTAATAATAATATTAACATTAATAATAACATGACAACTTTGCCACCAACGCAGATTGTTCGGTACAAACTATTGCATAATCTTTCTCAATGATGAGCAAACAAGAAATAGAGTTCTGTCGATAGCAACACACTATAAATTTATATAATGGCACACCAGAAGATTCAGGTTGTAACACAAAGTGCAGCAGTTTTCCTTAGTTACAAACGGTCAAATATTTCCTTTGTGTGTAAGAGGCCGTTTATCGCAACCGTAGAATAATCATGTTTAAATGAAAATGTTAAGAGACGTCTCCTAATAGCAATTTTTGTTATTCGAGAAACAACTCGTGTTTCAAGACAGGGCTATAAATATTTAAATCCTCCATTTTCAATATCCACGATGTTCAATGCACCACCTGCAGGGAAAATTTCCGGTTCACTTCGATGAACAAATTGTATGTCTCGCCGTATTCAGTATCGCCTAGCTGCAGTAGCTGAATATCTTATATACCTCAAATATTAAAACCTAGGGTTTTACGTTCAGAAACCATAAAAAGTTTATAAGGCACGCGGAATCAGTCGGCTACGGAAATAGCAACCCTGTGCGGTTCTTTCACGTGCACTGATATCATCCAGTGTACGAGAATCTAGCATTTCTTCAACATCCAAGTGTGACCCCCGCAGCTGGGATCACACACTTCATATTAGCAGCCGAGTACCATTCACTCTGTCCACCGCAGCAGACGACTTGGTTTGCAATCATTTAGGGTGGTGTCACGAGATTCGATCTTCGGGGCATGTTAGGAGGGGGGGACAGCGATGATGTCTCTATACAACAATTTTAGAAACAGCGTCCACATCTAATGTGCAAAGCAAAGTAGTCAGTTTCTCCTGCTTGTGAGCGCGCCCATTCTTACCTGAAAGTGAGCACTGTGAGCGGCCGGTACGACTTGTGGCTTCGAGGATCCGCCATCGGTCGCCCCCAGAAATCGTTCATCCAAAGCGACGACAATGACGAAGATGTAGCGTGTCGTCTATTTTCACCGGTGACGTCGGGGTTACCGACCACGGCCACCATGTCATCGTGCACGAAATCACCATCCAGCGAGTTCACGTAACACAGCACGGCCACGACACCGGCGCACAACGCGGGCATCCACGCGGTCCTACGTTCCACGCCATTGTCGACATACACCGGTTCTTTGGTGGCATCGGCTCCACCGTCGCTTCGCTTTTGTGGTTGTTGTTTCGTGGGGTGTTGACATCGTTGCCAATTAGATGATGGTCGCCGCTGCTTGTGCTGATCCTCAACTGGTGTCGCCTTCACACTGACTGCTCGTAATATCGTAGAATGTTTCAAGTAAGAGTGCGTCCTAGTTACTACAGAAACGCACTTGGCACTGAACGACCGAGTCAACGCACGCACTGTACCCGCAGTGCGCGTTGCTTTACTTCGACAAAGTCTGTGCCATGTGTCCAGGTGGCAGTATTTCCCATTGCCGTCTGTGTGATCCGAAAGTGCCGTCTCGGTAGACGCACCTCCAGATGTTTCCAGGTAGTCATAAAGCAGCGACGATTGCGCACCTCCGCTAAACCAGCCTCCTACAGCCATCGTTGAGATCCACACAACCAGCGTAGCACAATACAATCAAAGCACGCACGCTTTCGTCGCTCTACCGTTCCAAGCAATACACTTTAATCACGCTAACGAAGTCGATGAACTGCACAGACACACACACGCACACAAGCAAACGGAAAGCGTCACAGGACAACTGGGCGCTTTCCGAAGCACGTGGTCGCTCACAGGACGGCTAATTCCCGGCCGCCGGTGTGAATCGAAGCGTATGTCCACTCAAGGCCTTCATCTTGTGCGACACTCCCGGTGAAGTATCGTGGTAATCCTTGGTAAATTCGTTCCACAGACGTCACTTTCGGTTGGTACAGCAAATGAATGGAAGGAGACAATAGTGTCCTGTTTCTGTTTGGGGATAAGAACACCTCCCGCATGAGAAAGAAGGGCGCGCAGGGCATCGTGAGTACTAGTTCAGAAGAAACTAAAGAAAAACTAAACAGAACGTAAACCTATTTGAATACTACTGCTGCATTCTTCATAACGCATCTTCTTGTAGACACCCAAACGTTAGCGGAGCCACCCAGAAAGATATACAACCACTTTCCGGGGCTCGCACCTGGAAAAGAGTTCATCTGAAGCTACATGTTCACTTTCCAAAGACGTGTGTGCATCTCCAAACACCTTCCCTTAACCTGCCGACAGTACTTTGGAAGGCGAAACTTTGATAACACGATTCAGGCACCACGCTGTATTAAAATAAAAGATAAGCTAAGAGCACGAATTGAGATTCACGCGCGCACTGGGCGGAAACATGGGCGACCATTCTCGCTGAGAGCGCCCGGCAGTTGGAGCGCACAGCGCATAGGACGCACACGAACTGAACGGCACTGCAAAGTGAGAGAACCCCGGTGGGCTTCCGCGCACGCCCAGTAGAGGGCTTGCGCTGGCATGTTCGATGCGTTCCGTGGGCAGTGCTGCCATCTAACGGCTGGCGCAGATGTTGTGGGATAGAGGTGCCGTAAAATCTCGCTTTTTGGACGCACGGATTTGAGGCGCGGGTACAGACTTCTCAGTCGAAGTAGGGGTGCGCGAATATTGGAAACTTCATACGTTGAATACTTGTATTGTCTTCGATTCGGAAATCACATTCACTACTAGGAATATTTTAATGCTGCAAGACTTCGTGTGAAATAATCAAATCCGCACAATATACTGCATACGTGTGATAAAATTTGCCATCCTTGGCACCAAAAAATGCAAATTAGTTTCAGTTGCCAGGTTGTCCCCCTTTATCTCTCGGTTCGGCGCAATCGCGCCTTTGCAGTGGTAACGTTTCTAAGTGGCGTAGCCACAGAATAGCATTTCGTGTGAAACCTAGCATGTTGCACAAGATTTTTTAAATTATACTGAACGAAACCACCGAACTAAGGCTTCAGTCATTGCGAAATCGAATAGAAATACCTGCAACTAAAGAAATTTACATTTACTTTTGATTCTTACTGTGATGAAGCAGCCACGATAAACAACGTAACAATGTCTTTAGTTGTCTCATTCGACAAAGCATGCATATAAGGTTAAAGTATGGATGTAGCCCATTCAGCAGTAGTGTGTTACAGTGAGTGGATATAGGGACGGTGACATGCACATGTGGTAGCAGTTAGGTCATACAATTCCTAAATTGACAGATGAATACAACTGAATGCACTGCCTAGCAAGGTTTAAATTGACTCGGGCTTAGGTTTCCTTTTGGGAAACGTAAATGCTTTGCCTCAACACCACCTCACGAGCTTCCTGGAGTGCAAGCATTTGAATGCTGAGGTCTGAGCTGCTCCAAATGGCTGCTCACATCGACGGAAGAATCCTGTAAATAATTTGCTAGACTAAAACTTGCCTATTGATGTCTGACTGATGAAACAAAATTTTCAAAATTCAGTTGTGCTGTTCGTGACTAGATAGGAATTACACAGACTAGATTTGAATAGTTACATTAACCAACTATTGTGATGTATTTTTTCAAGTGAGGAATTCGAAGAAAATTACTGATCACTTTCTAACTTCTGACTACAAAGCACTCTTCTTAAAGCATAAAACAATTGTTCAAAAAAACAAAATAACAAAAAACACGTTATTTTGAGGGCATAACAAGTTTGGAAAGCTAAACAAAAATCTTTTCGTATTTTCATGTGTACGTGTTCTTAGTAAAGACTACATAAGTCGTCCATAAATTGTGAACTTTGCTCACTGTAACCTACAAGTATTGTCATAGCCTTTGATAAGTAATTGCTATGTAACACCTTTTCTTTGGTCCTAACAAAACTTTAACGCAATTTCCTTACTATTCAGGATTAATTTTCCTATCTCTTTACTGTACATTAGGAGAACGCGGAAAACTTGGGAAAGCGAAAGGTACTGCGCTAAACCTGGTTCACTATAGGCAGGCTCTGTAGTGGTGTTTACAATCGAGAAATACCTGCGAATGCTCCAGCAAATACCAGTCTCCTGTGGCAAAGGTAACGGTGGCGCTGTGGATATCGCTCGCTCTCCGCAGGCTCTGAGGCGCTTGGTGTTCATATTGTCACGGGGTCGTGACGTGGCCGAAGACAGGAGACTTCGTGTTGGGATTTAACTGTTTATTTGGCTGAACCTGCGCCCGGTAAACGGAAAGTCTAATTACAGCAGCAGTCTTGCACAGATAGCAGTCTCGGACTAATAGCGGCGAACGGAGCGTCGGCCTTCGATCAACAACTCACAAGCGGCGAAGCGCGTCGGCATTTATACTCTTGCTGTCGAATGTTCTAGCGTTATCGCTGGTGGTGGCGTAGGTTCCAGAAGAATCTGTACCGTTCGCACAGTGGGCATGATCTTATCGAAATGATCTACTACAGTCCGGAACCTCCTCGAAAACTGCAGGCGCGGTTTGCGCTGAGAATCGTGTGGTGTTTTGGGACGATAACAAAAACTTGGGAAATGGAACGTGGCAATATCAAATGTGACCTTTCTTTTGTAATGAAAACAAGTCTATATGAAGCCAAAGTTAAAACAAAATGAAGCAAGTAGAAACAAGAGCGAGGCAAATAGACATTATGGGACATACACTGCTTTTCTGATTTACATACTTGAATATCATTACCATCTCATATTAATCAGTATCTCTAAAGTTGTCTTTATTTGCGAATGGCTGCCTGGGTTTATAATTTTCTTTCCAAAAATGTTGTCATCATACAACTTCTGGTTACACTAAACATTTTCCCCTTCTTCAATTTGAACACAACTGATCCTGCAACATTGCTTCTATTAATAATGAACCTATTTACTGTGAGTAACATTTGGCAGATGGTTCACCAAAATATTAGTGTGGCAGGACTTCTTTTGTAGGTTTACTCTAAATAGTAGGTTGTAGTAACACATCCAATGAGCTTTGTTTATTTCAATGGCGGGAGCTTCCGAGAATCAATAATAAAAGCAACGGGAGAAATCTAAATGCAAATAATGTTACATTAGCCGAAATTCTGGAAGAAACTGTCGAAGAAGAGGGACATTCATTGAACAAACTGCACGTGGAAGTGTTTCTCCCGTGCACATTCTGCAGGCCTCCGTACACTCTAAATGAGTTGCACCCCTAAAGGGGCTTTACCGTGTCTGAAACTAACGCCTAACAATGAGAGTGCTTTGGAAAACTAAATCACCGATGTCAAGGGTATTTCGGTGATTCAAAACACCCTTGTAGTAGGGTGTTATATGTTCGCCAAGCGCCCTTGAGGGTGCCAACTGGTGCACAGTGTAGCAGCACGACATAAGTTGGGTGATAGGCAGCAACCCCGAGAGGCTCGAAACTGTATGAGCTGTTTCGGGAGAAAAATGGCGGAAACGTAGAAATTAAAGGAGTCAGTGCACGCTAAGGAAGTAAATACGGTTAGAGAAAACCAGCAAACATTATTAAATTGTAAAACAAAAGTAAAAATAATTCAAGCAGGAAATAAAAAAACTTGAATAACACAAGAGAAGCAAAAAGTTACAGTAACAAATGTGAATATGTCTGCTATACGTGCAAAGTCAGCTGAACAAGAAAATCAAAACGAAAAAAAAACAGTGAGTAGAAGTAACTAGTTCTTGAAGAAAACAATAAAGAGGCTAATTTTTGTCTACCTTGTAGGCGACATGGCAAATGTTCTTGTGGTGGATGGCGTAAGAAATAAAAAAAAATGAGGGGACCCTAAAGCTTTGCCTTTAGGAGGTGAACCTGATAGCGACATTCTGTTCGTAGTGAGTACTTCAAACACTTAGTGCATGAAAACTTTTTCGAATTTACTATTCACCCACTACGTGGCCTTAAGGAGTATAGGCGCAGTATTGTGTGCGCCTTTTGTAGAGGGGCACCGGCTTTCAACCACGTAGCCATCATGATAATCACAAATTCTGACTCACGTTGGCATCGGACACTTGACCACGCATCATTGATGCAATATTTAATGTTGCATTTTAAAACATATTAACAGAACGTGTGTGGCTGTGAAGCATGACAGCTACTTTAACTGCATTTCCAAGAAAAGAAAGTTTTGTTCACTGTTTTTAACGCGATAGCATTAAAAAGCTTTTTTCGCAGAAATTGCGGCGTGAGTGTCGTAGGTTGTGAGCGAAAAATTCCCTTATACTTGACCGAAAAATATAGAATGATGCAAATAAAATAAATAAATGATAAAAAATCCTGTAGCAGAGTGGGGACCAGAGCAGCGTTGTTTGCGGGATCGAGCGGGAATATAACAGGGTCGTTTGCGGGGCAAGCGGATGTTCTACTACACGGCCATGCCTCTACTTGTGAGAACTGTGATAAGAACTTCCTTTGCTTGCAAATTCAGTTAAAGTAGCCTCATGCCTCACAAACGCACACGTTCTTTATATATCTTTCCCGATGCAAAATCAAATATTGTAGTAATAATGCGTGTTACAAGGTTTGATTGCCAGTGAGCGTCAGACTATGTGATTATCATAATGGCTCCGTCATTGAAAGCCGGTACCACACTACAAAAGGCACGCACGCTACTGCGCCTATTCCCTTAAGGGCACGTAAAAGTGTACAGTAAAGTCGAAAAGGTTTCGTGCACTAAATGTTTAAAGTACACACTATGAACAGGATGTCGCTATCACGTTCAACTCCTAAAGGCCAAGCTTTAGGGTTCCTTAACTTCTAAACATCCGCTTGTCCCGCGAACGAGTTGGGTTTGATCTCCCACTCGGACCCCAACAACCCTGGCTCGGTCCCCACTCAGCACCAGTGTTCCTCATTATTTATTTTTTCAGTTTGCATCGTTATAGACGTTTGGGTCACGCATAAGATGATGAATTTTCGCTCACAACCTACGGCACCGACGCCGACACGGGAATTTCGATGACACTAGCTCTTCAACGCGCTCGCGTTAAAATATTAGCAGAAAGAGAAAGATATAGAAGGCAGACCACTCACCACACACGAGTGTTGAAACACAAGGAAAGGTAGAAAAGATGGCAAGGCTTAATCGAAGGAGTCCAAGGAAGGGGCATTGATCAGCGAGAGCTACACGGTGCCAGGAGATCGGGGACGGCGGGCTTATTGGTGAGAGTTATGCTGGAGTCAGAGATCGCGGATGACACAACCGTTTAGCACAGAATCCACCAAGCAACTTCTTCAGTAGGTATATGTGAGGTACACGTATGAGAAGCTAGCACTGATTTACGTGGTTCCATTTCCCTTTTTCAGTGAAACAGAGATAAATTGTTCAATTAGTGTGCCTCGGTTAACGACATTTTGGTTGAACTCAGTCATTTAGGCAGGCGCATATAACGCGGAGGTAAACAAAGGAAGCAACGTGGGTTAATAAAATATTCACACAACTTCAGGAACTTCATGAGCTTTACAAATTATTGCTAGAAAACTTTCGATGAGGATGTATAAAAACCAAGATCGTAAGTTTGATGGGTGGATTTATTGATATGTGAAGTTTAAGGTCCCAAAATCACCTTACGAATATGAGAGACGACGTAGTGGAGAGTTCCGGGAATTTCGATCACCTAGTGTAGGTTGCACCAAAATCTGAACACATGGGCCTATAGCGTTTTCGCCTCCATCTGAAATGCAGCCACCGCAGCCGGCATTCGATCACGCAACCTGCGGGTCAGCAGCCGAGTACCTTAGGCAGTTAACCACTGCAGTGGGGCCAGTGATAAGTGGAGAAATAACTGAACTAACAATATGAATTTCCATAAAATATTGCGCCCTACATGTAAATTGTACACAGTGACCATAACTCGGAGAACGGACTATATGCTGTAACAAATTACAAAATGTAGAACACGCTGCCAACATATTGATGAAAGTGTAATTTTTCAAGTGGAAAACAACTGTGAAATTGTATGCAAATTATGGGAGACTTCGAATGAAATCTTGGTATCTGTTTTTTTAACTATCCAGAAGTAAAACAAAACTAAGTCTGCGCCAAATATTCCTGTCATAATCCAAATCTGGCGTCTTCTAATTATAAACGCAGTCTAAGTAGAAGAGGCAAACATTGCTCGCACAGCAATATCTCAAATGCACAATCGCGTAAAAATAAAATTTAAGATAACTACCAAAATTATTAAAATTAGCTGTTTCAAGTATTTGGCAAGCAGCAATTCTGACAGCTGCGAACGATTCTTCATCTACATTTTTACATGCCTAGGCAGCTGCACAGAAAATGTGTCCAAAACTACCTATGGTTAAATACATTGATTACCTTTAGCTGAATGGTAAAGAAGCACAGAGAATGAGCATTCTTAAAGAATTACTCCAACTGAAGTTTCCAATTTACACATTACATTGTAGGAACTCAAAAACCTGTTGAACATCAGTGTGGGATGTAGCTGGGGGTAAATAAAGCTATGAAATATTATAGGCAGTGACTCGGACAGTGAGAACTTAACAAAAAGGATTTTGTTAAGCAGAACAAGGTATGTTGAGCGACTATATCACAAACAGTGCTAAATTTATTTTGTGCTGTTTTATTGGTGCCGTGGAAAAGATTTGGCTATTTGTCTTAACTTTGTCAATGCGATAACGAGAAGGTGACAAATAGTTGCTTGTGCTGTTCGAACAATAATTACTGTATTTCTTTCTTCTTAGACCGTGCGTAATTTTCAACGCACACGTACATTCGAAAGTGAGTATAACGCCTGTTCCATAGTGATCGCGCCACAGCAGGCACCCACTAATTGGAAGAACGCATGACACAAACGAACCCGTGTTCCGTTTTGTTTGTTTAAATTACGTCGCAATATATGTAGCAATCCACTTTTCTTTCGCCAAGATACACTCGGACGTCTGTGCATTCTATTGAAATTTTTGTAACGAATATGGTAGGAGAACAAACCCGACCAAAGCGTGTGTTATAACAGCACGTGTGCTTGTAACACATGTTGCAAATTATTCGCCTCTGCATGCTTTCTCCTCGAAGTCTCATTTACTTTGAAATAGAAACAGGGGCGCCGGGCGTGAATTGATTGAAATTCAAAAAACGAGAACCAATTACGGGAACTGCAAAGTAACAGAAAGCAAAATGGTAATCAGACCCATATCTACATTCCTGCTCCGTGCCAAGAGGCCTGAAACGGAAGCAATTTTCCTCGGGCTCGGAGTGAGCGAATACGTCCGCTTTCTCATTTCTCTCGATCCGAAGCACGGAAAAAAAATTTTCATAGGAGGCATCTTACGTTTGCTGTAACCTTGTAATAGTACTTAGTTTTTTTTTTTGGAAAGGTTGTATATTTTTTTAGATGAAATAGAAAAGCGTGAATTGTTGTAGTGTTAGGTATATCGCTTTTATTTTTTTAGCCCTCGTGAACACTTTAATGAACAAAGTTCAGCGCGAGAAATGAGCAAAATATCTTGGCAAATTTATCAAGACGCGCTCAATTTTTCTCTTTTTTCTGTATGCACCCCGCCTCCTTTTGATTAAAGCACAGTAGCCATGCTATTAATTTTGGACCGGAAAACTCTTTGCAGCTCGCTCCTTACACTTTCGTGAACAATCGCCACTGAGATATCAAAACAAGAGTATTGACCTAAGGCTTACAAAAAAAAATTGGCCCTGTATTTGCATGTTACACTGCAAATGTCGTCGAAAGACGATAGTCTTGCTTTCTGGAGAGAGTGAAAAAAAAAACGTTGATTTGATGTTCTGCGCAAGGAAATCGGTGAATGGTATTCTGGAGCGTGGTGTTGGAGTGCCTCGAGCGTGCAGAAGGAGGCGAACGAGTGCATCAAGTCACATTACACGTGAGACATGACCGCTATCCGGTAGTTATCTTGAAAAACGAAACGCGTGGTGTGTTCGCCCGTCTCGGAGGTTATAAGGTCTAGAACGCAAGGTGACGGGTAAGTGCCACCACCGTGTCGTCTTAGCAAAGCGTTGGAAACACTCGCCATTTTGTGCAAGCGTTGCGTGGCCAGTGTAGCGGGATGAACGCTATGGTCCTTAAAATTACCTTTGTAGGCATTTTCTAGCAAAAGATACACATACAGAACAATTATGTGTTGTTGTGGTGTCTCAGATATGCGCGATAATTGCGTTCAATACACACCCGCACAAGTATGAACGATGAGTCTTGAGCAATAATTGTGGGTGCTGCAGATGGGGTCAGCTGTTTGGGGCATCGTCTGGTGCATTTTAGGGTACCGTTAAGGGCGGACAAGCAGACAGACAGACAGACAGACAGACAGACAGACAGACAGACAGACAGACAGACAGACAGACAGACAGACAGACAGACAGACAGACAGACAGACAGAAAGGCAGGCAGCCAGGCAGGCAGGCAGGCAGGCAGGCAGGCAGGCATACCGAAATTTTTGCGTCGAAGGTCCCCTCGTTCATAAAAAGACTTGAAGGACACTTCAGCTTTGACTTCAAGATTAGAACGCGAAAGCGCAATCAGGTCCAGTGTGTACAGATGTGTTAACTGCTCGCCTGGCTTCTATTCTCGGTGAGAGCCTATACCATGCCGCAAGCAGACGAACCCATGTGTGCTTGGCATTCATTGATCGTTTCAAACTACCGTAAATGGTCTCCTCCAAGTAGCAAACTTGAGCCTCTGCCATAATTCTTTCGATTACGATTGAGCGAAGTGCGCATCGTTGTAAGGCAACACGTGAATCTTGGTAGCTGCTGACTTCATGGGTGCTTTTGCTGAGGAGGATGATTAAATATGTCATAGGTGCTTGGTAATGAGTGGGCCTTTAAAACATCCGTTCCTCACGTAATTTACATGTTCTGATGCGTGTAGCAACTCTACGTTTCTGCCATGTAATATTATAAACCTGTTGTGGAAACTTATTGCACTGCATGACATTCATCAAGTGTTCTTTTTTCTTTTGAATCTACTTCAAACAATGCATGGTTCTGGCGTAGCATACCTGTTTTTTCCGCAGAAGGCCTGGTTTAAATTTTCACTTAACGTAAAGTTTTTATTATTTATTTTATGTGCACAAATATCTGTTTTCTTCGAAAGGTAACACTTATTATATCGCTCACAACCAACGCAGCCGACATCAACAACGACGCCGACACTGACGCCAACGCTAACGCTGCGATATCTACAGAACGAGCTCTTTTACGCCACCGTGTTGTAAGGTATTTTTTCCTTCATTTGTTGAGATAATGTTCGTTAGCATTCGTTTGCAGACAACCCCACATGAAAAAATTGTGGAGCTAGGGAACGATCGCCTATCTTTTTTGTGAGTATGCCAGTATCAGTGCACCCAGAAATCATCATTCAGTCGCGTTAGATAGACATGACAACCAGCTTTTGTACGCTGAAACTATCCTAGGACAATGATCGCAAACCTTCTCAGCACTGAAAGCCAGGAAAACGTGGATGCGCTACTTGCGCAAAAAAACTTTTGAAGCGGTACTGAAACAAAAGCTTTGGCTTTGCATTTTTCTGCTGCAATGTGTTGTTGGGGGGGGGGGGGGTGTTAGTCATGACACGACACATCGTTTGCTGTAGCACGCGACAGATAACTCATTAAAAGCCTCTCATTGTGGACTTGGAGGCTATGTTGTAGATAAGTTTCAGTTTTGGTTTGAGAGCTCCAAAAAATGTGTGCCGCTATCGCCACCTAGCGTGTGCAGCTTTTGACCACGTCGGAACACAGAATTGGGACACACTTCCGCACGGTCCGCATCAAGTATTACTTTCGCATAGGAAACGGGTCTGCAATGTCACAAAACACAGAAATATTGAAGCCTGCGCCACGGCCACGCACTCGCAACCAGCCGCCGAGAAATATAGACTGTAGTAACAAACGCGTAAAAAAATTGCGGCTAAGACGCCATCATAAGTTCTTTTCTTGACGGCAGCGTGGTGACGTGGGGAAGTAGGGGGTCCCTTTGGGGCAGTGTTGCCAGATTTGGCTATATATAGCCAAATCGGGCTACCGAAAAAGATTTTTGGAGTCGTCTTGGGCACGTTGGCTATGTGGCTATATTTGGGCTACTAAAAATCGAAGACTTGTCTCTTTTTGGGCTGTATGTCACGCAGCCGTCATGAACGCTCAAGAGGTGACTCTCGTTGAGCGAACGCAAGTATTTAAAGATGCATTTATATTTGGCCTTCAAGAGGCTGAAAACGTTCAAATTCACCTTAAGTCCACACGCTTCGTCACCCAAGACAGCAGAAAACCGTGTTACGAGCAGCGGCAGTCTATGTCCATTTTTGTCCGAGCGAGCGCAGAATGCCTTTCAGCGTCTCCGGAAGCCGTTCTTTGGCTCTAATGGCATGTGAAGCCCATAATTTTAGGCTGCAGTTGAGTACTAGAAGCCAAGCAGTGAGATGTGTATTAAATGCGAAGCATTTCTTAGCGTATTTCGACGACATTGAGCGTATCTATCTATCTATCTATCTATCTATCTATCTATCTATCTATCTATCTATCTATCTATCTATCTATCTATCTATCTATCTATCTATCTATCTATCTATACATCTATCTATCTATCTATCTATCTATATATCTGTCTATCTAACCACCTAGGACTTTTAGCTCTCCTGGCCGTTTCAATAATGGTATCGATATCAAACTTGGTATGGCATAGCGTGACTGTATGAAAAACATATTTGACTAGACAAACATGAAAATCATGACGTGTATGTCATGGATCTCATGATTCACATATCATGGTCCTGCAGCTCTTGAGGTGGTGTCGTTCACATGGCATGTTTCAAGACTGGTATGGTATGGCATGATTGCACGGCGAACACAAGCGACAGACCCTAACTATAAAATTGTGATATGTGTGTCATGAAACAACATGACTACATGCTGCGTGTCTTTGACGCAAGCGCGTTTCAGGGCGTCCGGCGACCCTTCGTCACGAAAAGAGTGAGACGCTGTATGGTCTGGGTAACGCATCGGCGCGAAATGCAGCATGTCACATTTCGTACCAGTTGCCGTCGGGCTGCGCCGATGGACGCTGGTCGCGCCGGTCACGCCTGGCGTCAAACTATACAGTGCTCGCGTTTCGTTAACGTAGCGCCGCTGTGCCAAGCGCGCGCGCACGTCAACACTTCATTGGAGTATATTGGGCACTTCATGATGCGCTCGCGGCCGTTTTGCTAGCTTCATATACACCAAATTTGATTTTACGTGAATACAATGGATGACAAACATATCACTGGTGCAGACATGATAATCCTGACACACGTGTCATGTAAGAACATGACAACATACCACGCTCATAGCGTGCTCACGGTCGTTTAGCTAGCTCCACATATACTAAATTTGGTATCAGGTGACATTAATAGATGACGAAGGTAAACGACACATCCAAACATGATAATCTTGACCCGGAAGCCATGTATACGGCATCATTTACTTCCACCTCGTAATGTTGTGCTGACTTTAAAGGGACATATCAACCTTTCTCATTCGTGCTTCGCATATCATCGATCGCCACTATACGAGGGATCTGCCAATTTATTAATATAGATGAATGTTATGAGCCAAGCTTGGGCGGCCGCAGCTGTGTGTTATATACCTCATTGACAAAATTACATTACTCCTATTAGAAACTAGCCGACTGTGATGATCGTATAGCTACTGCGTGTTGTCGCCACTAATCGCGGAGGCCACGCGTTACTTTTACTGCTTCTAGGCGGCGGCAACGTTATACTAAAGAAAATAACTGTGGAAAAAAATCTGTTAGAAATAAAGGGGCGGTTCGTGTAACTTTCTTCATGCGTTCTATTCTAGCACAGTGGGTTTGAGGACGGAGAGATCGTCGATTTCACTCTCGTCAACAGAAGTTCTAGTTTTTATTTCATTAAAATCTTCTCCCGTGGATATTGGCGACGCGTTTTTATGACGGAAACACATAGGCTGAGAATTGTATTAAGCCTTTCATAATGACAAGCTGCCATTACAAATGGCTACCTTCGTTCTGTTTAGGGGCGAAGCTCCTTATAGCGGCACCCGTTCATCCCTCGTAGCCGTTGTAGTATGTAACGAGTATAACATTTTGACCTCCAAGTTGGTGCCAATGAGAGATTTCTTCTGTGCACTGTTGAACAATAAAAAATTGCGCTCAATGTACATGGTAATGGCTGTTAATGGGGAATGAGAAACAGGAGCATTCGGCTTTTAGCTAACGCGCACGCTGTGATCCCTATTAGCAGCCACTGGCATATAGATTGAGCACTATCTGACAGGAAAAGGTTGCTACGTTATACTCGCTGGGCATAACCTCCTTGTTTTTAGAAAGCTTTAGCGAGCGTTGGGCCACAGTGCCATGTATACAGTGAACTAGTATATACCATGAACTCGAGATGGTTAAAGGTGGGAAGTAGACCCGAAGCGCAAGGACGTAAGAAAATGTGCGTGTGCCACCTCTCGTTTAGTCCTTGGAATGTCCGCTGGATTGCGGTGCTTCGATATGGGGAATATATGATGAAAAGATGCGAGATGGGGGAACTTGGAGTGTTGAATAGATGGATGAACGGACACCCAGACAGATGCACGGATGGACGCATGAACGGACGTAGGGACGGACGCACGAACAGATGCACGCACGGACGGGCGGATGGATGCATGTACGGTCACACAGACTGATGCATGGACGGACGGAAACAAGAACGAATGGACGGACGAATGCTTCACCCTAACTCATCATCATTCACTCCGTGGATATGCTGCCAATTTTTTTGAATGCGGCATAGCGTAAAAGAGCTCATTTCACAGAAGTTCCGCCGTCGGCACCGGCATCGGTGTCGGCGTCGTTGTGTTGAGCGAAAAATCTAAGTGTGCATCGAACCCGGGTCGTTTGCGTGGCAAGCGGCGTTCTACCACACGTCCGCGCCTCTGCTTGTGGAATCAGTGAAAAGAACTTCCTCTGCTTGGAAATGCAGAGAAGGCATGGATTGATTGATATGTGGGGTTTAATGTCCCAAAACCACCATATGATTATGAGAGACGCCGTATTGGAGGGCTCCGGAAATTTCGATCACCTGGGGTCCTTTAACGTGCACCCAAATATGAGCACACGGGCACAGCCCACAACATTTCTGTTCCATCAGAAATGCAGCCGCCACAGCCGGGATTCGAACCCATGACCTGCGGGTCAGTAGCCGAGTACCTTAGACACTAGACCACCGCGGCGGGGCTTGCAGCGAAGGCAGCTGTCATGCTTGAAAACACACGTGTCCTGCATACAAGCTTGACACTGCAACATGAAGTATTGCAGCAATATCGTTAGTATTCCAGGTACAAGCGTCCATAGCCAACGAGCGGCAAGGGGGGGGGGGTAAACAACAAGAGGGAAGGCAGAGAGCTTTACCAAGCACATGCCCGGTTTGCTACCCTACGCTGGGGGAATAGGAAGGGGGCACAAAGATGAGAGAGAGAGAGAGGAAAGAGAAGACAAAAAGAGAGATAGAAAAAAAAGAGGATTGTCAGTCAATCGGCTGGCGCGTATGCAGCGGTAGCACTAAACAAATGTTAAAGGTGGTCACATAGGTCTGTAGTCCTCAAAAAGCACAAGACAGCTTTGACTGCTTTTTGAGCCGACGAAAGGCGATGACGGTGTTCCAGTAGCATCTGCACAGAGAGTGGCCGATCGTCCAAGTGTCGCAATGCGTCCGAAAGCTTCTGTCTTTCAGAGGGAAATCGAGGGCAATGACATATCAGATGGTCGATGTCTTCTTTGGTGCAGCAGACGTCGCATTCCACATTGTCGGTCAATCCGATGAGGGTTCTATATGCTTTTGTGAAGGCAACCCCCAAACATAGGCGGCAAAAAAGTGAAGCTTCACGTCGACGAAGTCCGGATGGTGGTTGAAGTTCCAGTCGAGGGTTTATTTGGTATAGTCTCGTATGTCTCATGCTTGGGGTGTTCCACTCCTGCAGACTCAGACTACGTGCCAGGTGACGAAGTTGATTTGCAGCGTCAGTCCTTGACAAAGGAATCGAAAGGGTGTGTTCTTCTTGGTGCGATGTACGAGCCGCGTTGTCTGCGGAATCATTGCCACTGATCCCACATTGGCCAGGAAGAAACTGAAACTTGACCTCGTGGCCTGTTTCTGTGACGTGGTGAACGAGCTTGACAACTTCGTAAGTTAATTGTTCATGGCAACCTCGTCGAAGGACTGACTGCATGCTCTGTAGGGCTGGTTTTGAGTCGGAAAACACAGCCCATTTACTAGGTCTTTGGGATTTGATGTACTCTATGGCGCCACGCAAAGCCGCAAGTTCTGCCGCTGTGGACGTAGTGGCATGTGACAGTTTGATTCGCAGAGTGCTTCCTCTAGCTGGAATCACCACCGCATCACCAGAACCAGACGCTGTGGTTGAACCATCGGTGTATATGTGCACGTGGTTGTTGTACATTTTGTGCAGATGGCTGAAGCTCAATTGTTTTAGGGCTGATCAAGGCAAATTTGATTTTTTTTTGTATTCCTGGAATTGAAACACGTACTTGTGGAAGTGTCAGGCACCACGGAGGATACACCAGTTTTTTTTGTTGCACAATATACACAACCTTTATTTCACACGCATAAACAAGTATATATTATATTTATATTTATAATACCTCAAGGGCCCCAGTCAAGGGGTGTTACATGAGTTTCTCAGCAGGCGTAAAACATAACGTAAACGACGCACGATGAGCGCAATTGCACTAAATTTCATGCGGGGCCTCTCAGTAGCGAGGGGTGTTAAGTGGTGGGAAGGATTCCGAGCATGTTGCCTGAGGTACGTACGCATCGTTTCGATGGTGATGTGTGTCATGATCGAGTAGTCCTGTGCAATGGCAATTGTTTCAGCTGTCGATGTGCAGCGGGGTAAACCAGGGCATATCCTAAGCGCTTGGGCTTGAATATTTTGGATTGTGCGCAGGTTCGTTTTGCACGTGTTAGATATAACAGGTAGGCTATACCGCAGAAAGCCAGTAAATAATACCTTGTACAGCTGTAACATAGACTCGACAGACATTCCCCAACTTTTCCAAGCAAGAAACCTGAATAATTGACAAATGGTAGTCAGCCGCTTTTTCACGTAGTTTACGTGGGGTGTCCAAGACAGGTTTCGGTCGATGACGACTCCCAAGAACCTGTGACTCCGGCTGCATGACACCAACTGCCCGTTAATTGATATGCCGTAAGCGGACATTGGTTTTCTGGTGAAGGCCACGACTGCACACTTCTCACTTGCGATATCAAGCCCTTGCTTGCGTAAGTGGTACGATGTCACTGATGCTGCCTTCTGAAGTCGAGCGCGAAGTTGAAGTCGAGTCACACCTGATGTCATCACACAGATGTCATCAGCAAAAATGGAAAGTCGTACACTGCTTGGTTGCTTGCCAACTAGTTCAATGAGTGTTAGGTTGAACAGCGTTGGGCTTAGCACACCGCCTTGCGGAACTCCTCGGCTGCAGTAATACTCGGGTGTCGAGCCATCTCTGTCTGCACGTGAAATGATCTATTCTGTAGGTAGCTCTGAACCCACGTATATATCCTGCCACCGAGTCCCACTCCTTCTAGTGCGCTGAGAATGGTTTCGTGGGTGACATTGTCGTAGGCCCCTTTAACGTCAAGAAATGGAGCAGCAGATAACCGCTTGCAGGCCTTCTGGTGTTCTACATATGTCAACAAGTCAACTACATTGTCAATTGACGAGCGGCCTCGTCTGAACCCGGAAATGGCACCTGGATATATTTCGTACAATTCTGAACACCATTCTAGACGCGTTAAAATCATTCTTTCCATAACTTCTCCCACACAGCTCGCGAGGGCAATCGGGCGGTATGAAGAAATCTCCAAGGGTGACTTGCTGGCTTTGAGAAGCGGAATGAGGCGACTTGACTTCCATTCCTGTGGAACCATGCCAGTTTGCCAGGAGTCGTTGTACAGCTGCAAGAGTGCCTGCCGAGCTTTATCTCCTAGGTGACACAGAGCGCGGTAAGTGATGCCGTCAGGTCCTGGCGCTGAAGAACGTCTACACAAAGCAAGCGCAGCCTTAAGTTCGTCCATTGAAAACGAAATCTCTATTCGGGGATCACGTGAGGATACAGAAAAGTCGGGCGTCTTTGTCCCAGTTGAATTTGAGCCGCAGGAAATCCTTCGACAGAAGGAATCTGCGACATCAATCTCTTCGTAGCGTAAGTGAAGTGCCAGAGATTTTAATGGGTAGCGCTGAGTAATGGTTGTACGAAGACCCCGGACAGTTCTCCAGATTAGTGACAGAGGCTTTCTGGGGTCCAAAGACTCGCAAAAAGATACCCATCGTTGCTTGGCCAACTTGTCTGTATGACGCTGTAATTTCTTTTGTGTGTGTCTGGCCACTCTCAGATCATCAAGTGATCTCGTGCGTCTATAACGTCGTTCTGCACGACGACGAATCGCTCGGAGTTTCTCGAGATCAATGTCCATATCAGTGCGAGATGAGCTCACCGGAAGCGAACGCGTCGTTGACTGTAGGGCACTCTTTATTGCGTCCTCTAGGTTGAAATGTGAGGCGCCAACATAGTCTTTCATGATTAACTTGTATTTTTGCTAATCGGTGCACTGGACGGCTCTGGAGGACTTGAGACTTGGAAAGCCGTCAATCTTCAGGTATGTTGGGATGTGGTCCCTACCCCTTGTTTCCAAATCCGAAAACCAGTGCACTCTGCGTGTGAACGAGCGTGAGACGAAAGTGAGGTCCAGGCAACTGCTATAGGCCGATCCGCGCAGATAAGTAGGGCTGCCATCATTCACGAGAATAAGTTCACATTCAGAAGCGAAAGACACTAACTGTCTACCTCTAGTGTTGACCCTGGAGTTTCCCCATAAGTAGTAGTGGGCATTGAAGTCACCAGTTATCACCCATGGCTGGAAAGTTGAATTCAAAATTCCGCGCAAGCGCTCTCGGTCTAGACGACTTGATGGATGTAAGTAGGCTCCGATGATGGTGAATGTGGTCTTCTTGTTTTTTACTGTTAGGCAACCCCCCCGCGTATCGAAGTGAAGCCACGGAGGCCATATTGCTCAGGGCAGAAGGAGGCGGGAGTGCTTTTAAGCGCCGTAATGCTCTGGGCTCTTGCGGCATTGCGTTTCGTTATACCTACTAAAGCACCTGTTTATTATTCTTAGGAAGCGAGGGAACGTTAGAGGGATTTTAATGCACATCGGTTTTAATTTTTTTGACACTTAGTGTTTTGAGTATAATGAAAAAAATGCTACGTCTCCACGGAACGTGCAGCGCAGTCACAGCGAAAGCTCAAAGAGCGGCCTTTTAGAGCCATTTCCAGACACTCTTTGGGATTCTACAAGCACACTGCTGCGTATTCACAGTGCCATAAATAATCATAATTTTTGTGTATTAGGCCAGCATTCAATATGCTAAAGCTTGGTATCTGCTACACAATTGTTAGAAATTTTGTTCAATACTTGATGCAATCACTGACGACGATGAAGAATTATGCGTGGAGTGGGTATGAGCCACAGTTAATAGGCGATTAAGAACAAGTTTTCCAATGAATTGAGCATTGCACGACCCATTCGTTACGCAACTCACATCATGTGACGCCCGGATGTTTCTTTGATGTTCTACAACGCTTCAATATATACTTGTATTATTATAACGCGATTATTTTACCGACACCATGCCTTCCTAAGGCCAGTTTTGAAATGAGTCCGAAGCATTAGAGTAAAGACCCTGCAAAACAGAAATATGTGTCTGGCTATAGGTCGATACCATTGACGAATGTTGACTACAAAATACTAATGAAAGTTCTGGTGATGCGGTTCCAAACAATCATATGTACACTGGTTGGCGCACATCAAACCTGTGAAATAAGAAGAAAATCAATTTTTACGAACATACACGTAGCACGAAGCATATAGGAGTCATATAGGACTTCAGAAGCATATAGAACTTCAAATGTTGCAAATCGATCTAGCGAAGGCTTTTGATCTAGTTTGTCATAGCATTTTGTTTAAATTGTTAGAAGATGTTAGCGTTGGCTCTCTGATACTGAAGGGTGGTGAGATGGCTTACGACAATTGTTCAACAAAGTTGATTGTGAACCGCGAGTTAACTAAAATAATTAATGTATGTTCATCTATAAGGCAAGGATTCCCACTTCACCTTTATTATTTGCTTTGTACCTAGAACCTCTGTGAGTGGCCATTACTAAAAAATCAAATATACAGGGTTTTCTTTTAGGAGCGTGTGAGGTGAAGATATTGGCATATTCTGATGATGTTGCATTATTTTGTACCAGTCAGGAAAGCATACCCACCTCCATAAGCAATGTACGAAGGTTTTGTGATGCTACCAGTAGTATTGTAAACATAGACAAGTGTGTTGGGCTGTGGCATGGAAATTGGGAAGCGTTCCCACTGGTGTATGAACGGATAAAACGGTCAAGCAAACCTAACAGATACCTCGGTGTTCCGCTTGACCAGTAAACGAACAACGATGATTTTTGGGCCGAGAAAACCAAAGGGCTATCTGTTCTGACACAGAAATGGGGAGGCCGTGATCTGTCCGTCTTCGCTCGCGCAACAATATGCAACATCCTCTTAGTATCGCGGCTGGTTTACTTGCTGCGAGTACTGTCGTGTTCCACGATCTATATTCGGAGGATTCATAGGCTTCTTGCTGTTTTTGTGTTGCAATCCCAGTACGAACGGACAAGCCGCAACAACCTCTTCTTAAGACTAAACATAGGTGGTTTAGCCTCTCCACACTTATTTTTGAGGCAGGTTGTATCAAGGTTTCTTTTTCTACGAGATCAGCAAGATCCGTATCTACGTACATTCCTTGAAATCAGGCTAGCATCAGCATTGCCGAAATTTATTGTTACCTCGAATGATGAATTCCGCTATGGTGTCAGCAGCTTTCTTCGAGAAGTTGTTGCGGCTTTTCGATTTCTTGGTTCTAGATTTAGTTTGGAGTACTTATCTAATGTCATCCGGAAGCGTTTGTCGAGAAATTTGATTGAAACTGTTTTTTCTGTTCCTTTGTATCGTTCTATATATAGTGGAAACCAAGGAGAAAACGTTTTGAAAAGAGTTAAAAAGATGATCGTACCAGCTGTATTTAAAACGTTCTTTTATAAGATGTACACGAATACAATGCTGGTTAAAATGTGGCGAGAACAAAGAAGCAATTTTTTACCGTGGGGATCCGACTGCTTATTGTGCCGAAAGCATGAGTCGCTAGAGCATGTTTTTATTGATTGCTAGGACGCATTTTTGTTTTGGGATGTTCTACAGAGAACACTTAAGAAAGATTTATCTCTCACTTAACACGGAATTCGATTTGTAGCAATAAAACCTGGCCTACTAAAATATATGTTCTTTCTCCTTGGCTTACACAGCATATGGCTAAGCCGGGTGCCAGTCAGACATTGTGATTAAGACGCGGAGCAAGTACGCATTTATTTTATTAAACAAATGTTCAAGTTGCGAGAATTTTTTTCAAAACTCTGCTGCAATGATGAACTGCTAAATGTTATGGATGAATTATGCCATTTTAAACTCTTTTAGGTTGGTTTGGAAAATGGCTCATCTGCCTTGAAGCCATGGCATTGAGCTAGAAGCTCAGTCCAAGCGTGTATGCTGTTGTTTCAATGTTACTTGCTGCCATAAAGAAAAAAAAAACTGGCGTGGCTCAGTGGTAGAATACTGGACTAGCACGCAGCGGACCCGGGCTTGAATCCGATTGTGTTATTGGTGTTTTTTACAGAAAAATCATTTATGAGATCACAACTTGGGTCACGTGCCGCCATGGTTGTCCGCCGCCGCCGGTGTTCAAAACCACGTCGCACAAACTCAGAGAAAGGAATGCGGTACGAATGACACAGTTGGGCTCGAACCCGGGTCCGTTCGGTGCGAGCCCAGTATTCTACCGCCTAGCCACGCAATCTTTTTTTTTTCTTTATTAGCCTAGCCACGCAAGCGCTTTGGACTTGTTGGCAAACTTGCCTTAGGCAGGCTTGATGTCGGGAAAGCAATTGCACTAATACGACTTATAAAGCGTTTTCAAACAGCGAAACAGCAACCAGTCATCGCACAATGCGAATAGCGTAACGAGTGGGTCGTTCAACGCTCGAACCCATTACAAAAGCTTGTTCTTGTTTCCTTATTAACTGTGATGGATCTCCACTTGAGGCATAATTCTTCATCGTCGTCAGCCACATCATGAACAACTGGTACAAAATTCCTTGCAAGTGTTAGCGGATATCAAGCTTCTCGGAAGAAGGACAAAAAATAGCATAGCAAATGTCGGTCTACTACCCAAAAATCAAGCAGGTGTGCTTGCAGCAGTTACCCAATGAGTGTTCAGAAAAGGCTTTGAGAGGCCGCTCTTCTAGATTTCACGGTGACTGTGCTTCCGCGTAGGCCTCGCTTTTTTTTTACTGAGTTCATATTTTACTGAGGCACTGTTTTTCCTTCAGCCTCAATGCCGGTGTTTCCAATGTATGTAATGTAACATTTCCAAGTTCAAGTGTTGCTGTTTAAATTGCTGTATGATCTGAATGTATTGATGTTTGTCAATCTTAGTATGTCCCACCCCTGTAACAGCCGAAAGGCTAACAGTATTGGGAAAATAAATAAATAAGTATAGCACAAGCATGGCTGAGTGATATACCAAAAAGGCACGCAGCGAACCCGAGTTGGAATACCATTGTGTCATAGTTTTTTTTTATTCACCAAGTTTTTTTGCTGTGTCTAAAAAGCGCGACTTTTCCCCAAACGAAGGCTGTGCAGCGAGTGCAGTGACCTTTAAGCACCAGGTAAATACAACAGAGTGTTTCTGTGAAAGCCTAAGTTGTACGATTCTCCTCAGCGTGAGATAAGCGCGAGCACACGTGAGTATCCACACCCTCCCCTCTCCACTGTTCAAAGTATGCGTAGGAGATGAGAGTGCGCGCCACCGCGTCTTGACAATCTGTCCAAACAATCAGCTGGAACCTAATAGCCATACACAAAAAAATAAGCTATTAGGGCGACGAATGCCAAATGAAATAAAGTGCGTCAAAAACTCTTTTCATGCATTTGACACATAAAAAAGACCATTATCTTGTATTTAGAGCACAATAGGTGAAGTCCTAACTGAAATAAAGAATGTTAAGTACCTTCATATTGATCTTGCATTCAGCTTGCACAAAGCTGGCATATATTTCTTGCTATGTTCCAAATCCTCATTGAACGAATTACACATTTTCAGTTTTTTATATATATCTCTGCTGTTGCTATATTGTTATTGGTGTTGTTTTTTTTTTGAGATCGGGTTTTGTTTGTTTTCTTGCTTGTTATTTTAGTTTGTTCTGATGAATATTGGTTCTTGCTGTCATATTAAAAGGTGGCTGTGGGATCTTGCCAAGCGGCCTCTTTTGGAGAGCAGCTTTTACCGGCAGCTGTCCTTCATCGAATGTATTGATAAAGAAAACACTAATATTATTAATATATATTCGACTGGTCGATGCATGTGGACAATGTTTGCAATAAAGCCATCTGCAAACTTTGGTTGTTACGATGAAAACTACACGACGTCACCCTAGAGGCTAAAGCGATGGTATAAAAATCACTATTCTTTGAGTACTCACCCACGCAAGTCATCTATAGGAACCATACACCGAAAGAAATGCATTAAAATGGTAGTGTACACTAAACAAAGCCTTACGATTAATTTGAAACACCTATTCCGGAACTCAGTCTATCAGTGAGCTTGGTCAAAAAGCCAGACTACTGACGGCAAAATGAAAAATGCAATTTAAAGGCCCCTATCAGCAAAAGGTTTGTTTACAACTTTTATGCAATAATTTGTTGCATTGCATATAGTAATGCCAAAATAGAATCGTAAATACTGCAGTGTATTGTATAAGTATTGTTATTATTGTTGATTGTGAACAATTTTACGTTGCTTCAAAGTGCCCACCTACATACTATAAAACATTGGCCCCGAATCTGCATGTTACACTGCATAAGTCGTCGAAAGACGATAGTCTTGCGTCTGGAGAGAATCAACGTTTATTTGATGTTGTGCACAAGAAAAATAGTGAATGGTATTCTGGATTCACCGCTTGAGAGCTCTTTCTTGATTCGGTGGATGGTGTTGCATGGGCATTCTTAGTTGGTGGAGCGATTTGTCTGGTTAATTCCGATAACCAATGAGACTTTAGCCTAATAAATAGATGGGGGGCTCCCAGCATATTACAACCTTCTTAGAGTGACAAGCGGCTTCTAGCCACACGAAACAGAGCAATAACAGGTCTGTGTTGCCCTTAGGTGTCCGGGGCCGCACGTGCGCTACACTGAAGGAAGCAGCGTGTCTTTATCCCTGTCTGAAAAGACTGGGTAACCCGTGGAACTTCTTTCGTGATTGGGATAGGGGCTTGCAATTGTTCCCCTTGAACGAGGAATTCCCAGTGAGCGCGAATCATAAGCTCGCGTTGATAACGTCCCTGCCCTTTGTGCACACCACGCGCCACTACTACCGATTGCATGATTCAGTGAGGTCTTCGGACCGATGTCCGGCGCGGTCTTTCGGGTGCGCCGGTCTGTTGGAAAGATGACCAAACTTGATCATTTAGAGGAAGTAAAAGTCGTAACAAGTAACATGGTGCCAGTCGTGGTATTTCGTGCGCCCCACAAATGTTCTCTGATGCCGACAATACCTTCTTGGCCTCTGCAACGATACGAGGAAGCCACCGTCTACGTCAGACCAAAGAAAATGACGATTGAACCTGTATACTCAGATGAGCACACACCTTTACTTAAAACCAAGTTAAAATATCCTATAGGAAACGCTCGTCACAAATAATTAGTCAGAACGTAGAAGTGGCCCTGCATGCTGGACTATCACTAACACAAGCACCTTTTGTTTTCGTATTTGGTGTCAGGGGTCCTTAAATCGAGTTATATATATTTTGGCGTACTGTATGGAGAGTGCAGGTTTAACCTAAGAGAGCACATCTTACTGCATAAATTTACCACATCCGGAACAAAACAATACAGCCATATTACAACACTTAGCCACAGAACAGATTCATTCAAGCTTTTTTTTTTTGGTGCAGAGTATCGATGAATGGAATCAATTACCTTAGTAAACAGCCGAAAGTTCCAATTTACAAAGTTTTGAAAAGGCTTTTTAACAATATTGGTAACCAAATTGCATTGCTCTTTCACATGTTTTCCCTTCAGTTGTTTTGTTGTAGGCTACTTATTGCTTGAATATGTTCAATCTACTATAAAACATAATTTACTATAACTTAATTTTTTTTCGTGGTGTGAATAGAACGTACTAGAATATCCTTTGTTTTCTTTTTGGATCGGTAAAGCTGTCATAAATGCTGTTTGTAAAGATGGCACATTCTTTTCTATATGGGAATTCTTCCGCGGAGTGACAATATTTTGCAAGAAATGCTTCATGAGCAAGATAAAAGAGTAGCCAGCTCTAGCACGAAGATTAGTGTTGTTGCAGACGGTGGTGTTGCAAACAAGCAGTTCATAATTGTTTGAAGTGCAAATATTGGATAGAAAAAAGCCTTAAAGAAGAAAAAAAGTTGAACGATACGGCTTATCAGGTACTGAAAGAAGGAATAGAATTATGCTCTTGTGAAAGAGCTTGATTCACAAGAACAAAAAGTGATGGAAGGCACTATGCTTCATGGTCTCTACTGCTGCAGCAACGAGGTCGATCTTTGAAACAATAAAACAATTGCCAATGCGAATAAGCCAGCTTTGTTTTGTAGATGCACATTTACTGTATTTAATTCGTGTAATTATTATGAAGGATGGTATCAGCCTTCAGGGCATTCTAAAGTCGCAGGGTCTGCAGTTTCCGCAAGTGCTCTGTTTTTTTTCTGTTTGAAGGTTTTTTTGGGCTTACTGACCACAAAATCTTTTTTCAAACTATTCTGGAACACCTGAAAAAGTCGGCAAAATTTAAAAAAAACTAAATTGGCGGACACCCTGGTTTTTTAATTTAAAATTCGTGAAAAAGATATTCTGTTGTAAAACCTTTACTTGTGTCTCACATGTTTCAGTTATAACAAAGGTTCTACTCTGAGGCCATTACGGAAGACAAGACTAGGTTCTAAGAAGCTTCGCCCCAGAAGGGGAGCGTCAGTGTATATTCAGTACGGAGTTAGTGAAAATAAAACTTGATTGATTGGACTCGTGTCAATGTTTACTTTCTGCCCAGGAAGAGAATGAGGAGACATGAATGGAAATTCAAGTGTAAGCTACCGCTCTGCTAATCAGCCTAGTGGCTTGTCCATCATGGTATATCTCTGAGTGCCATCTGTGAGGCCTTAAGTCTATCAGTTGCTTTACCGCAGCTTGAATTTGCCAACTACTTTGCACGATAAGCAGCTGAGTGCTCTGCTGAATCATCGGCAATCCAAGCACTGCGCTATATCTCTTCAGTACCAAGTGCCTCATGCCGTGTGCTCTGTGTGATATGGTTTTGTCTGCATCAACTTTGCTCCAAGTACTCGTACAAACTTGTTCCCAACTTCCAAGTGCTCTCCATAATTGAGCCCAATGATGTGTTTTTGTGCATTGTGCCTCACATGTGGTGTATATTTTTGAGTGCATTTTAATTATGTAAACGGGGAAACTGTTTAAACCAGCCATAATCTGTCCAGTGCGAACGAAAACGTCTGGCGAGTATGCATCACAGAAATTGGGCAATTACAGAAACCGAGTACAGCAGGTGCATGCATTAAACAAAAATGAACTCATTAACAAGAGAGAAAGAAGAAAAAGATGAAAAAAAAACTTAGGTGCTGTGAAGAAAGAGAAAAACAGAGAATGAGAAATAGAATTGAAAATGAAAGATACGCAAAAAGAGAAAGAGATAAAAATGGGCCCAAGAATTCGTTAAAATAACGAAGCAAAATAGAAAGAGAAAAAAAGGAAGGAAACAAAGACAAAGATAAAAAGAATGATACTAACAACAGAATGATTTTGAAGCCTACAAAAAGCAGGTAGAAGAAATGGAGAGAAAAAAAGAGGAAATAAAGAATCAAGGAAGGTCTCCAAAATCCGCTCTTTTTTCAGGCTTGCCACTGCTACTATACTATTTAATGCACACTGTCATCTAAGCACTCGTTGGGGATTTTCGGTCATCTTCCTAGTCGAAATTTATGGGTTTTACATAGACTGTATGCTCACTAATTCGTGTGGCTGTATCTGAAGTTCAACGATCTTTACAAAATCGACAAACTATATTTCACTATCATCAATTTTGATGTGCTTGCTTTCTATTTTTACACTTTTTTTGCCATGCTATATTGTGGTAAACTAACTTTTTATGCTGCAACATGCATGACATGAAAGCTAATACTTCAAGACATACATAATGTGGGACTACGTATTCTGTTCATTTTGAAATCATTCGTGAAGCACGAAATATGACACAGAAAACAAAAAGCTTATGAGGGTAGGATACCATGTATTTCTTTGTTTTCAATTCCTTAGTTTGCTCTCTGCAAATTATTTCAAAATTAATCCTAACCAACAAGCCCAGCTGTCTCTTCTGTTATTCAATTTTGCATATTGTTTTTTTTTTTGAAGCATTGCTGCTACACTTCATATACAACGTATATTTTTATTTTTCATTTCTCTGTTTCATATTTACTTGTGTTAAAAATTGACAATACCCTTCTGGCTTATTTGTGACAATACAACGTTGTTCGTTTTACTTTCCATCTTGTGCAAGGTTATAATTTCATGTGTAATTTTTACAATAAAGCTTCGATGTGAAACCAAAGTTTCAATGCTAACATCATTTCTGTTCAAAATGCTCCAGGAAAACGTATACCACAATGAGTGAATTACATGTTTTAGCGCATTTTGTTTTAAAATTAAATGTCCAAATAGTGTATCTGGCATTGACATCCATGCAACGTCCTTTTAGCCTAAAAACGTGTAAAAGCACATCGTTTTCCACATGAGGCATCACAATTTGGCTTCGCCGCTATGCTTGCACAAGTGTGGCATTCAGAATTGTCAGCTTAAATAGAGCAACAGTAATACTCTTTCGGTAAATGTTGCGGAATATACTAGAACTGAGTGCCCTGATTCCGCTAAAACTATAAGACCAGAAAATGAACAGAAAATAGAAAGCACGGGTATGCATGAACGTAACATTAAACTACAGCTGCTACCTTCATAACTGCGCGAGATTCAACATAAAGTGAACCCATTTGCAAAGGAAGCGGCATGTGTGAACATTTACGCAATTGTTAGACCAAGAAATTGAGCCTTACGTGGCACATTGGGTCAAACCCAACGTTACGAATGTTACAGGTAACGCAGTAAAACTTAAGTTGGGCCACACCACTTTGAAAATGACTGCGAAACGCGCGTAGCGCTGGTTGAGGTAGAGCCACGTGATTAGGGGCTAGGGACATCTCGCTCGGCATTTCCTTCGGAAAGTAGCAAAACAATTACAGCAAATCCACGAATTTAATGATGATGCGTGGGGCGAAGCGTTTATCGCCCGTCCGTGCTTCCGTCCGTCCGTTCGTTATTGCTTCCGCCCGTCCGCGCGACCATCTGTGCGTCCATCCATGCGTCCGTCCTTCTGCACATGCGTCTGTCTGTGAGGGCATCCATTCGTCTGTCCGTTCGTTCGTGCGTCCATCCATTCGTGCGTCCACGCGTCCGTCCATGAGCCCGTCGGTCTTCTAGTCTGTCTGTCCATACGTCCACCTAGGGAACACTCTAAGTTCGCTATCTTGCATCTCGCATCCCCTGTGGCGCATACCAACTCCGCGTGTCCGTCCATCCACCCGTCCTTCTGCTAGCCTGTCTGTCCGTCCCTCCATGCGTTCGTCCGCGCGTTCATCTAGTGAACACTTCAAGTACCGCCATCTCCCTTTTCGCATTCCCTGGGGCACATACCCATTCTAGAGCAGGTATGTGTCACTTTAGGCTACGTACGACATAGGAGAATCTACAGACCCGCGCCTTAAGGGGCTTCGCCCCAAAATGAAGTTTGGCAACTTGGGGATGTTTCGGTGGCTTTTAGTCGCTCCACTGAAGTAGAGTGTACTAGAACAATGGGAGTGCCCGGAACGGCCGCAGCACCAATGCATTAAAAGTGAAGCCCAAACAGGGTCAATCCGCTGTGCGCTGTGATCGGTAGTCTGGAATGTGTCGTCGCTTTAAGAACCGCAAGCACCTCCACCAAAGTGGTAGATGGGTGGAATGCTCGCTTCACACTCAAAAGACCAAGGCAAGGGCTACCTCGTCTTCCGCCAAGCGTCGCCGTGCTTCTCAGCGAGTGACTCCAGCTGCTGAGACATCGCCAGTGTCCGCTGCCTCAACTCACCAAGTCACTGCCACCATCAGCGCCACCGGTGACTGTTGATTTTCATAAGTATTATAGCTGGACAACTTACAGGACATGTTTTAGTTTGTCAGCTTAGACTAGGTGTATGTACATTGCAACTTAATCTCTTTTTTCCCTCTTAATTATGCTTAATGTTTCTACTTTTCTTTTCTTACTTGAAATGGCTTCGTCATTTCTCAGCTCTGAGGCTTTCTCTCCGAGCAACAATTTATTAAACATTAAACCTGCATCACACATGGACAGTTTTGAGGGCAAACCGAGGAGAGCGAAGTTTATTAACAAGGGAGATATCACGGAGCACCGTGGAGTTCCTTCACTTCCTATTGGTATCTCAGATGATGTGAGTGTGCCCACTTTGACTACAGCTTGTTGGTTTGTTAGGAAGTCGCGAATATAGTTATAGGTTCAAATTCCGAGATTTAAGGTGTTAACCTGTTGGAGTATTGTACTGTGCGTAACGTTATCGAATGCTTTTTTAAGACCTAAACCTAGTATAGCTTTGGTTGAGCGGGACGTGGTGTCTATGATTTGGTGCTTCAATTGAAGCATATTGTCCGGACATGAAAGGTGCCTTCACAAACCTAACATAGTGCACGGAAGAACGTCATTGTCATCAAGGTAATCTGTTAGTCGAGCTAAGAAGGCGTGCTTTATGAGTTTCCCTACGCAGGAAGTTAGAGAGATGGATCTAAGGTCGTGAATGTTCAGTGGCTTCCCCGGTTTGGGGATAAGAATAATCTTGGCAACCTTCCATTGTGGGGGTAAATGTCCTGTGTTCCAGCATGCGTTAATGTAGTCCGTAAGGTGACTAATAGATTCATCGTCTAAGTTACGTAATGTCTTGTTCGTAATAGAGTCAAACTCGGGAGCGGATTTGGTATTACGGCGGTGAAGTACAGCGCGAAGCTCTCCTTCCGAAAATTCTTCGTCAAAAGTTGCATTTGTCTGACCGGTATAATCTGGGTGTAGTTGAGGAGGTGCTTGGGAGATACGTGTGGGTGCTATCCCTCGCAAGAGTTCCTCCTCTTTACCTCAGTAATCATGGATGAGCTTATTGATATGTGGACGGTGGACTGCTTGGTTGTTCTGAGGGTCTAATAGACGGCGGAGAAGGTGCCATGTTTTCCCGAAACCTATTTGCTTGTCCATGGAGTTGCAAATGTCATGCCACTCTTGCTGGCTGAAATCTTTAGCATATGTTTCGATCTCTCTGTTAGGACCGCTATACGTTTCCGGAGGTTCCTGTTTAATTTCTGGGTTTTCCACCTCTTTTGGAGTGATTGATATGTGTCTGTATATATATATATATATATTGTTACGTCTACGAGGGGTTTATTCGAAGCAGACGTAACGGTCGACTCGACGGTATACCGCAGTGAACGCGTAGCAGCGAGCTCTTGCCACCAACCGAACGTCCTCTTCTTCTCCTACCACCATGTTCCCCGCTACACAGGTGCACATAACTAAATTACACATGTGGTAACAATATATATATACATATATATATATATATATTTATATATATATATATATATACATATATATATATATATATATATATATATATATATATATATATATATATATATATATATATATATATATGTGTGTGTGTGTGTGTGTGTGTGTGTGTGTGTCTGTATATGCATAGCATTGTTGTCATATATATAGTATCTTGTATTTTGTCATATCTTGCATTGTACTTCGGAATTTGTGCCGAAAGAAACTACTTACGCATACTAGTCTCTGTACATAGCATTACCGTACGTGCATCTTCCGACTTGTACTGCGCCAAACACCTCTTGGCCTATGTTTCTTCACCCATGTCCACGTTGCTTGCCATGTATTAGGGAGGCTCGGGTTCTCCTCACGTGACAAAACGTCACCTTTCTCCCGAGCCTGCCCTCATCCTTGGGATGAAATAAAATTGAATTGAATTGAATTGAATTGAATAGAAGTTGGCTATGAATCTCCTCAAGGTGTGCCTCTGGGGGCACTGTTTGTGTAGCGTGATCAATGTCCAGTCTTAAAGTGTTGGTCCAATGTTCAATATCATCCATGGGTGAGACATTATTTTCTCATGACTTGCGGAAGTTTGCCCAGTCGACTAGCTTATGTTGTTTTCCTGCCGGTTTGGGAGGGCCTCCTTTGATGTGGATATCGATGATGTAGTGGTCGCTACCTAAAGCCTTTAGTGTGTTACGCCATGTTGTTGTGGGTGCATGTTTGACGAATGTGAGATCTGGTGTAGTGTCATTGCTAGAACTGGTGCCGGCATGGGTAGGCGCGCTTGGATCTGTGATAAGAGTTAAGCCTTCGTTTTTAGTGTCGAGTCGGAGATCGCGACCTTTTGGGTGAGCATAAGAATATCCCCAAGCTGTATACGGGGAATTGAAATGGCCTCCTATAATAATGGAATTGAAACCAGCGATGTTGAGAGCGCTCTTAGAGAGGGTGCCAAACCTGTGTTTTTTTTTGTGTTTAGGGTTCCTGTATATGTTAAGTAAGAAGAGGCTAGCGTGTGTTTTGCGGTGTGGTATGAGTTCAATTAGATTGTTATCGATGCGCCTAATTTTGGTATCGTGTTGTATAACAGTATGGTCTCTGCGGACTAGGGTTGTAAGGGTGGTAGTATCTACAGTGGCACAGCAGATTGTGCGGTACCCTGTTAACTTGGCCAAACCATGCGACTCCTGTAGAATTATAATACCTGGCTTGTTCTTATCACGGATATATTGGGTTAAAACAGCTGTCTTATTCGCGTAGCTTCGACAATTCTACTGCCAAATGTTGTACGTAGGTTGCTTAGCCATGATGAGGAGGGGGGGGGGGGTATAAATTTTGCCGGCTGAATCAAACCAGTGGGTGGTGAAATGGGTTGCGATAGTTGAGTTCCGGGCGCCATTCCATTCGATGGCTGCGAGGAGGTCCACAACTCCACTGCTATCATTCTTTGGTTAAAGTGCTCATTTTCCTGTTGTATTAATTGAGTAAGGGTATATACACGATCGGTGAGTGTAGATGAGGCGAGACGTTGTGGTCATCCACGCACTGACTTCTTTAACTGATTTCATCAGGTCAACAAGAGTGGGATCACTGATAGTAGTGCGTGTAGGTTCATCCTGACTATTCGAAGTTTCCGCTTTGTGTTTAGGGGGAGGGTGGTTGCCTCCTCCTTCATTTGTGCCAGAGGTGTTTCAGGAATAGCTTGTGGGGGGGGGGGGGAGGGTATTTACTGGGTGTTGTTCTGAGTTCTTAAATATACGAAGCTCCTTCTTAAGCAGACGGTTTTCCTCGCTTAAAGTGTTCATTTTCTGATTGCATTGACTAAGCATTTGTTTCAGTTGAACTATCTCTGACATTAACTTTTTCAATTAGTTTTGAGATGCGGCCTCCTCAGACCTATGCTGCGTTCCCGCGACCACGTCTGCCCACCTCAATTCGTGTGGTCCTGGTGCTCGGCTCCGTGACTTGGATCCGGACCTTTAACTGGTGTGGGATTGGGGCCAGCCCCGGCCTCGTTGTGGTGGAGGAGGAAGAGTGTCCTGCTTATTTGCATCGTTGCTGCTGGCTGTAGGCTTAGGCGAAACTTGTTGTTGGCGCTCCCAGCGGCAACGTGTCACGATGTAAGGGGTCTTGTAGCGTGCCCTGCAGGTTCTGTCGGCCGTCTGGTGGTTGCTTCCGCACAGTTGGCATGTGGGTGTACACTGGTGGTCATTCGAGGGGCTTGGTGCCCCGCAATCTCGACATATACTATCTTGGGGATTCAGACACACATCCGCGCGGTGTCCCAGTCTGTCGCAGCGATAACATGTATCGACTTGTTTCCGGTATAGGATGCATCGCAGTAGAGCTCTACCGTAGTGAACGTACGTCGGTACCGTGAATCCCTCGAACAGCACGATCACTGCCGTTGTGTTACTCAGCCTTTTAGCGGCCAATGCCGTGGGATTTCTGAGTGTGACAAAGCTGGCGGCGATGTCGCGGGCGCTATCGACCAGGGGGATGCCGCATATTACGCCTTCGGAAATATAGTCCGGCGCCGCCTCGTAGGCACTGGTCTCATATATGTTGATATTTATCAGCATGTGTCTCAATGATTGTACTCACGACGATAATAGTTTGTTGTAGATTAGGGAAGACCATCTCCTCATCTTGAGCTTCTTTCGGGATTGCTGCTGCTTGGTAGACGATGGTCGCTATGTGGACAGCTCCGTGAGCAGCGAGGAGACACTTTTGTGCCGTCTGTGGATTGGCGTGGCCTTTACGAATGCTTATTCGTTTCGAATCGGAATGGCCAGCAGCCCGACATGTGACACCTGTGACTGCGCAGAGACTTTCTCCCATCTTCTCTGCGAGAGTCCTTGCTTCAGCGTGCCAAGAAAAGAACTGTCGAAAGCTTTAGATAGACTAGACAATCGCCCATTGTCGGAAGAAAGGGTATTAAGACACTGGCCGAGACCGTCCTCTGCACGCAAGGCATTGAGGGCGTTGTTGCGCTTTCTGCGGGCAAGTGGTCTTAGAGACAGACTGTGCGCAGCGTCGTGGATCGTCTGATGACCTTCTCTCTCCTTTTTTTTCAACGTCTCTTTTTCCTCATCTTTTATCCCCCTTACCCCCTTCCCCAGTGCAGGGTAGTCAGCCGGTCTGAGAACTGGCTAACCTCTCCGTCCTTCCTCTTTCAATCCTCCTCCTCCTCCTCCGTGAGCAGCGATGCGGAGGCCCCTCTTGGATGTTTAATTATCTTGTAGTCGCCTCGAGGTAAATGTGGCATGTGACTTGCTTTGATGAGTTGTCGTACACGCTGCTCGCCTTGTTTCTTGTTGTAGTTGTCATCTGCAGTCTCCCCGAGGAGAGCCAACGCTTGCCCGCGATTTGACTTCCGTGAGCCTACTGTCCGCCAACCTGCGTTTTCTTCGAGATCATCCACGGTGACTTCCATCTTGTTAGAAAAATGCGGCGTTTCAGGCGCGTTGACCGGTGCTTCCTTGATACCACCTATCTGCACAGCAGCGTTCATAGCAGCGGCAGCGGCGGCAGCCGTTTAAGGTCGCGTCCCAGCTCTCGATCCGCAGGCTCCAATGTTTAAATGGCCATGCAGTAGAGAAAACTTGACTTCCCACCTTGACTGCGGTGCCAGATGAGTCCTAGTGACGAGCTGGATCTTGTGGTACCAAATACTTGTGGGTATTTGGTGATTTTTGCAGCAAACTTATGCGTTGAAATCGGAGCTGGTTCGAACATGCGTTCGCTCGCTTCGGCAATTGCAGTGCCCTTCAAGAAGAGAAAGAAGGTCAATTTATTTTTGACACGCCCTACGAAGGGATATACTACGGTTTTGTTTATATCAAAAAGGGAGTTGACTTATGTGAACTTGTTAAAAATGAACCAGGCTGCTTTTCTCGGCATTCCTTCCGGGCAATTGATGGTAGTTTGAGCGTATGGGTCCCATAGCTCTCTCCTGTATTCTAATTTATGTTGTAATAAAAAATATTAGGGCGTTATTTTAACTTTGATTGGGGCATCACAAAGCTTATTTTCTAGAAATGAGAGCTTTCTGAATGCAGTAAACAAAATAATATTGATATGTTTATTGCACGATAAGGTAGTATTTATAGCTTTCGACTTGCCTAAGTGGCGAAGAACCAAGCCGGTAAGTAAAAGGCAGGGGTGCTTTTTTTTTTACACGTTATAGGGAGGAGCACCGTTTTATCAGCGTTCAGAACCATTCCCAGTTTTTTGCACCATTACAATACGTTATTTAAATTGCTGTTATCTCAAAGTGACGATCGAGGCGAAAAATTTCTTTCAACAATTTCTTTCACTTTGGTACCTCCTTTTGTATACTTAACACATGTCGCATTCTTGTATTCGCACCAATAAAAAATCTCAAATCTGAAATCGGAAATCTGAACAATACGCAGTCATATGCAGATAATCGGATTTGAACGCCAGGCTATGCTAGCTAACAATATCATTATTATAAACCAAGAAAAGTAAAGAGCCTAGAGCACTGCCTTGAGGCTCCCCTGAAGTGACTGCTAAACTTTCAGAAAGTTTACCTCCAATGTCGCTATATTGCTTCCTGTTAGTCACGTATGCAGAAAGCCATCTGATGAAGTGTTGAGGGACGCCAAGAATTCTAAGCTATATGATTAGTTTATCATGTGGAACGTTGTCAAAAGATTCGCTAAAATCAAGAAATACTACGCCTACTTGGCCATTAGAATCAAGTAACAAAGCAAATGAATGAACTATCGTTATGAGTTGGGTTATCGTCGAATACCCTTTTCGAAAGCCATGTTGATGTTCTGTTATTGCAGCATTATTTTCCAGCAATTCATGGACACAATCAACTCTAATATGCTCCACTGGTTTGCAGCTTTGGGATGTCAGTGAAATTAGATAGAAATGTGGTATAAACGTCCTGTCACCTTTCCAGAACGCAGGAACAACCCGCGCTGTCTTCCAGTCATTGGGCAGTTGTGCAGTAATGACTGAGAGGCGAAACAAATTTACAAGAAAGTTGGCAAGAAGCTCAGCATGTCGTTTGAGAAATAAGTTAGGGATTTCATCGGGACCACAAGAACGCTTAGTTTTCAAGTTAAGTAGCATAATAAATACCCCAGCATACGATACAAAACTCGCATCTGATAGTTCGGGCAATGTGCCGTCCCAAGCGCATACAATTGCACTAGAGATAGCACTTTTAAAGTAGTTATTGCAGAGCTGAGCATTGTCTCACCAATCTGTCACCGGTTTCCCATCAACTGATATTTGAGTGACTGGTTTTTAGCTATCATTTATGTGCGGCCAAAACTTATCAGGCTCATTTTAATGAGGTTAGAAAGCGATATGTTGAAGTGATAATCGTTCGCTGCGCCAAGTGCACATGCGAGGTAATCTTCAGTTTGTCTTATTTTGCCATTCTGCGCATCTTTCTTTTTATATCTCTTTATCCTGAGTTTTTCAGGTAAATGATTTTTAGATTCACCAAGTAGTTTGCTTTTCGGCTTTCTTTAGTTTATTGGGGACAAAATTATCGATACAATAGTGACACATTTATTTAAACTAGTTCTAAAGCAATTAAGCATCGCTGCCCTCGAAGTCAATCAAACTGTCTTGCATGTAATCAATAATGCTTGGGTCATTGGCATGTGCAAAGTATTTAAAGGAACGCGCGGAGACGTGCTCTACAATTTTGTAGTGGCTGAAGCGGCAACAATATGCTGACGAGATTTTGATGAGAGAGCCCTAGCTGGACTTCTACAGTGCATCAGAAAAATCACGACTGATCAATGTCACGTCTTACACAGAGCTAGATGTATTCTGTACACGAGTCGGTTCATGGACTCCCTGCATTAAATTATACCTTAAAACATTATTGAAGATAATGCTAACGTATGCATTATGCGAGCTACTAGCAGCAATGCCTTGTCAATCTACTCCCGGGAAGTTAAAATCACCGAGAACATTTCTCTTTTTTTTCTGTATTGAAGTTTCACTATGCAGCATATCTAATACATCCGTTGTGGCATCCGGAGGTCTATAAAGTGCGTACATTTTAAAATTTTGGCCCCTGTTGGAAATTTTGACATGCAGGCTTTCGATACCTACTACGTCATTTAATAAAACCACCTGAACACTATCTTTATTGTATGACAGCCACACCACCACCCCTAGCCGGCCGATAATTACGAAATACTGTGTAATTGATTGATGTGTGAGGTTTAACGTCCCATAACCGCCATATGATTATGAGAGACACCGTAGTGGAGGTCTCCGGAAATTTAGACCACCTGGGGTTCTTTAACGTGAATCCAAATCTGAGCACACGGGCCTACAGCACTTTCGCCTCCATCAAAAATGTAGCCGCCACAGCCGGGATTGGATCCCGCGACCTGCGGGTGAGCAGCTGAGTACCTTAGTCACTAGACCACCACGGCGGGGCAATTTTGAGTAAGAAGGGGGAAATATGTCATCGTCACATATCTCTTCATTCAGGCAGGTTTCTTTTAAAACAGTCACATGAGGATCATACTGTTGCCACAAAGTTTCTAAGAATTGAGTTCTGTTTATTCGCACTCCGGGCGTTTACAATCAATATTCCGACTTGTTTAGGGCTATTCCAATGCAGGCATCGTGCCAGTCGCAAGATAATGTCGACGTATTATCGCACTGACCTTTCACGTGCGTGGACTGTGTGGTTTTTGTTGCTTTAACCCGTTTGTTCAGCGTTTGATCCAAATAAAAGTATTCCTCTTCTATTCTCAGTCTGTCGTGAATAAGAGCTACAGAGCTTCTTTCCGGGTTTCTTTTCACCCTTATGGCTTTCCATGAGTAGTTTGGGTTTTCTTAATGTTGATGCAGAGTAGTCATTCTGTACAAATATTAGGCTGAATTTTAGCTTTTCTACATTAGCGAATATAGCCTCTGTTTTGTTGAAATCTTGGAGGTATATGATCACTGGGCACTTGCCTTTGTGATGTCCGAGTCGATTAATGTGACGAATGGATCTACATTTCACGTCAACTTTATCTTCGAACACGTTAGGCATTCAAATGAAAAATATCTGAAGCACTGAAATCCAGCGTTCAAATCTATTTGTTTGATTTGGAAATACTTCCGACTGAAGTACCCGCTTGTTTAAACGCAGTTTTAGCCATAGAAGTTGAAAGGTCTTTAGGTGTGTTTCCCCTTTTGAAAGCTGGGAAAATGAAATTTTTCAAGCTGAATTTTTTTGAGTCTATATATTCATCTGATAGTGAAGAGGTTAGGAATAATTCCTTCTTTTTATGTTCCGCACTTCTTGATTGCTTCGATAGTTATCAAATGTGCTTCTGAGTGCATTACACTTCTCTCAATTATTTAACACACGTTTCACTGCAGTCTAAACAACAAAGGATATCATTCTGTATATAAATTTCCTATGCGTAACCTACCACATTATTACGCTCAATAAAGCGAGCCAGATGGAACATACGCCCCTTCAATCACTTACTTTTGATGCTCAACTACAACATTACCCGAAATGCAATCATGGACCGCTGAGTTTCGTTCTCCGTATGAACTGCTGAAACGTTTCGGTGAGAGTGATAATCCCAAGAGACTGAATTTACAGCCTAGACACAATATCTACTGAAACAGAACATGCATCTCGTTGTACGTTAAGGGATTAAGCGGCAGGACAGCGCTATATTCTAGGGGGATGCAACCTAAAGCGGTTGTTTTTAACGCTGAGCCGATAATGGGACGCTATTCACGACAAATCGCTCTGCCGACGATATGGTGTAGCCACCTTGCAGTGGACTTGGGGTCTGCACAAGCTCATATTTCCCAACGGCACAGCCCGATGGCGTTTTTAATTTACACAGCGCCTCTTGTATATTATCAATGTCATCCAGATGCAGCCGATTTAACCTGAATGGGGTGCTGTTCGAGACAAGGCAAAACATAAATGTTCGTTTGGCCGGCAGAAGGCTATGGCACTTCGACCAAATTCACAGCGAGGCAAGCAGATACGCAGCCATATTTTTTTATCGAGCCAGCGTCCAGTAACCTTTTGCTGCTGGTTACAGACATGCGCAATATAGATAGAGTTCAAGTCTAACAAACGAAACCAACGAGAAATTGTAAACGCCTGTATTATAAATTTGCCTCTCCTTTTACTTCATCTTATTGTTATCCCGTTCTGTAAGAATAAAGTGAATGATACTTGATAACTGGTGCGTTTCTCTATGATGCTGCAATTTTTGCTACAGTGTTGTCTCTCAGAATCCCTCAGACACAGCACACTAGTTATTAAGTATCACTTACTTTATTCTTACTTAATAGAATATCAATTAGATGCTATAAATGCAGAGGCAAACTTATAAAACTTGTGTTTATATTTTCATATTTATTTCTTGTTAGTTCTTTCCTTTGACTTGAACTGCATCTATATTGTCCATACGCGCAGCCAACAGAAGAATGTTACTGGCGGTTATCTCCATAAAAATGGCAGCATATCCATGGAGTGAACTAAGATGAGTGAAGAAGCGTGCGTCCGTCCTTTCGTCTGTCTGTCTGTCTGTCTGTCTGTCTGTCTGTCTGTCTGTGTTTCCGTCAGTCTGTCTGTCTGTCCTCCGTCCTTCTGTCTGCCTGTGTGTCCCTGCATTCATCCGTCCATGCGCCCATCCATGCATCCATCCGTGCTTCCGTCCATACTTCCACCCGTTCATCCATTCGTGCATCTGTGGTGCAATTATATACAAATTCCTAATCCGGACGGAGGTGGTCTGTCGGTGACGTCAAAAAGTGGGCGGTCCGCAGCGGTCGCGAGGACGAAGGGAAGTGAACAGCCAATGAGCGAAATGAAGCCTTGCGTCATCAATTTGACGTGGATTTGGGGACCGTATAGCAAAGTGAAAAATGTTTGTAACGTGTTGAAAAATGTTTAACTACTATTTATCACTATCAAAATGTGTTGGCACAAATTTTCAAACGTTCAATAAGGAATACGGCACAATATAAAGGTATTTTACTCGTTATTGTTTTGAAATGAGGCTAAATTTAGCGAGACGGTAAGTAATGGCGCTGAATACAACCCCGTTTCAAGCAGTTACTGTTTCCATATCTCCACCACTATACAAACCTAAACGGCGCAACTTTCGAAGTTGTTGGCTCAGTCGAGCGCAATCATGGTGGAGGGCAATAGCACCAGTAGTCAACAGCAGCAGCGGCTCATCCGCGTTTCCGAAGCTCAGAGCGCACTGGTGCTCGCCTTTATGGACGAACACCCCCAGCTAGTGGCGAAAGCCATCGAGCTGCGCCATGGCGTCACCGACCGGCGGCGGCTGTGGCAAGAGCTCAGTGACGTGCTGAACCATGAAGTGCCTGCGCAGGAGTGGCAAGCTTGGTGGCGCAGGCTGGTGCACGAGACTCGCCGTGACGCCGCCGCCATCAGAGAGGCACAAACGTGAGTGACTGTCGAATAGCGCGGGTGATTTGTTCTTTGACATTAGTGTATATTTTGAGTGGCACTGGAGGGGGTTGGCTGCCTGGCTTCCGCGGCCGGGTTCTACAGTTGACTGGGATGACACGCTTCAGTGGCGTCTTTGGTCTCACCTATCTACAGGTAAGCACTCTGCCGCCGCAGTATCACGGGTTCCTGAGCTGTGCCATGACAGATTTTGATATCTGAAGGGGTGCCTTTAGCGGAACCTTGTTAAACGGGAATATAGCGCAGGAAAAAGTATTCAAAAGTGGGTAGGTTTATTAACTAAAATGTCAGTTTGCAGTCCTTGCAGTACAAGGGGTATTAAATTATCATAAAACGCGCAATGCCAGCGGGCAAGTGCATGCACTAAATCGGTAATACATGATATCAATGACCACTGAATAGCTGCAGAATATTTCCGCAGATGTTTAGTACGTAAGGTTGCAAAATAGCCAGAGTAACGAATACCCACTTTCTGAAAGATCATGCTTACTACACTTTCCAGCAGGCGGATGTTCCTACTGCTGCGGTGGAAATGGATGTGGAGGCCACTGAAGCGGCTGAAGATGGCAGTGACACAGTAACACGCAAGCATCTGAGAACTTACTGCTTTATTGAGTGCAGGACCGGAACCTTGAGCAGGGCGACAAGGTGCTCAAGGTGAGTAGACCCTTTGTTTACATTTTACATAAGGGCCATAAGCATTCTCCATGCTCTATTATGATGACTGAAACCAACTTGGGCTGTAAACAAGAACCATGCATTGTATTGAGGGCATGGTATCGGGTATCTGCAATGATAAACTGCCGGGCAAAAGGTTGGTTAGCCCTGAAAATGGCTCTTTCATGGTGAGAGATGCATTTGAGGACATTATTAAAGAGTAGTCTCAACAAATGTTTGTTGGCCCGCACGAGGAGGGCATAGCTTGTACACAAAGCTTCCCATTTTCAAAGGATGCCATCAGGCCAGTTGATCTTCATCTGAGGGGAAATTGTTTTGCCCGTTGCAATTCTTGGCAGCAGCAGCAGCTTCCAGCCGCGAGATGGTTAGGGGTTTACCGGCAGCTCACTTAAACATTTACACCATGATGATTCATCGCAGGTGCTGTGGGAGATGAAAAATCAACCACCCGCATCGCTTCTGCAGCACGGCGTGTGGCAGCGGCACAGGAGAATGCGGCAGTGGTGCACTGGCCATGGCTGAGGGCTTTCTGCGAGAAAGGGATACGTAGTTTAGTTTAATTTTTCGTCATGTGTTCAATGTTTTTTCTTGTCATCATTCATTAATGATTTGTCGATTTCAATGTGTTTAGGTGCTTCTGTTCATGTTCAATTTTATACGCTTCGGGAGACATATACATAGTTTAGTTTGTTTTTCGCCATGTTTTCAACTTTTTATCATTCATAATTCGTTTAGTGTTTTTTATATGTTTACGTGTTGCTGTTCTTGTTCTATTTTATACGTTTTTTGTTTGCATTTAGTACATATTACTAGAGTTAGGTTAGCATTTACATTGTACAAGGAGTGCAGCATTTTTTAAGTTCAACTTAAGTTCAACATATGCATTCCTCAATGTATGTTTGAGCTGTTCCATTGGCAGTGCTTTTTCCCCACATTTCAAAGGTGTCTAGTCATTCACACGGAGACCACGAGTGTCTAGTTGACATTTTCTGTTAATTTTTCTGTGATATTTCTATTATCCCACTGTGTTTTCTAGCTCACTGTGGTTTTTATGCAGCATTACCACATAGTGTAGTAATGTGATATCTTTTTGCATCACACTGTTTTGCAGTTCACTGTGATATTTTCGTTTCAGCACAATGAGGCTAAGGTATAACAACTACACTCTGAGTGTTTTTTGAGAGCACTAAGCTTTTAAGTGTTCATGTTGCACAGTTTCACAAATGAAAATGGTCATCATCATCACAGCAACATGCCAGTGATTGATTTCATCTAGTTTACATTGTAAACGACTCGTTGCGGGAATAAATTTTTAACGCGGTATGGTTTGGGAGCCGCGAGATGGCTGAGCAAATTATTCATGCTGTGTGTTATCAAAACAACTCGCCTGTTGTTTGCTGTCTTAATTCGCTTATTTTTTAGCATTGCACCATGACTGCAATCGAGAATTCAAATTAAATGTTATTTTAACATTCACACAATGTTTAGGACAATGAGCAAAATATCAGCACAACTTGACGAGCATAATTGCTCGTCACGCCTGGCGTGCACAATTGAATGCTTGTAGTCAGTCACTATGAGAAGATATGGACTTATGTATCACGAGTTCATGCAACATGTTACTAACGGAATCGCGATTTTTATGCGTTCTGGTGAAAAAAATTTTGAGACGTTGCTGCATTGTTCGCACAATTTTGTGATAGCAACATTCAGCACAGAGTGCCGCTCATATATGCTTGCTCCAATCTTGTCTGTTGTGACTGTGATCACTAATATGGAAAAGGGTGTTTCTGTTGCATATTTCATGTGACATTTAAAGAAAAGGCAGCATTTTGACATTGCCACCTTGCTTCATATTGAAGCACAAGTTAGTCCTTTGTGTATTCCAGTGTGGCAAACACAGCCCTGTCATGTCTAGAGGCACTAGAATCAGTGTAAATAAATTATGTGTGGGATATGAAAACATGAAAACTCACCGTTCCTGTGTACTTCAAAAAAGGTCCAAGACAGCGCTGCGCTGCTGCCGTCTCTGAGCAGCACGTTGCGTGGTGTGAGCATATGGCTCCCCCTTGGCTCCCCATCGTCATCCTCAGCTGGTGGCATGTCCACAACATACTCGTCCAAGGTCCAGTCGCCTGCATGCAACGCAATGTTGTGGAGAGCAAAGCAAGCATAGCTGATTTGCGCTGCCCGATCGGGGTTGTAGAGCATCGTTCGAAAGTGCTGCAAGCAGCGGAACTTGCTCTTCAACACGGCGATACACCTTTACACAACATTGCGCATGGATGCGTGCTCCTTGTTGTATCGGCCTTCGGAAGTGTTGCACGGTTCACTGCCAAGAACTGGAATTAGGAGCCATGACTCGAGGGGATAGCCTGCGTCTCCTGCAATGTATGAATAAAAGCTGAGTGCTCTGCCCAGATAGTACACATTAATACTTACCAAGCAGATATTCGCCAGGCTGCAGATGTGCAGCTAGGCGTGCACGCAGTGGGTTGTGTTCTCACACCCAGGAGTCGTGGAACGAATCTGGGAATCATGGGTCTATGACAATCATGCGCAGCCATGCTTTGCACACCTGCGATGAGGAGTGATATAAAATAGTACTGCATGTATACTCAGAATACCTTTTTTCTACGCATATGCAGGAAACAATGCGTACTAGTACAGTCATTGGTACAAGGAGCTTCACTCAGAAGGAAACACAGGCTGTAGCACACTGAGGAGGGGGGAGGGTGGGGGCAACGACCCCACTTCTGCAGTACACATGGCTACGACTTCCACTGAAAGATCGATAAGTGAGAACCTACGCGTTGCTCTTGGGAAAGAACACTCGTAAATACCAAAGCCAGCTCGTGCAATTGTGATTGTAAGCACTTTCGTGTTGGAAATACTTCCCTGTCGTGTATATATTTCTGCTACGTCTGCTGCCCATATTTCCGATTACCTCTAAAATGCACAACTCAATTGCGCATGCATGCCAGTGCAAAAACGGCAACTGGCTCACGCACAAAACACTTGTCACTTATTATTACCGAGGCCTTGCGAGCCACCATCTAGCTCGCACCCAATTCAATGCAGGTTCTTTTTCATTCGTTCCATTATTACTTTTTCCAGCTTTGGCGTCACAACTGAACAATTGCTCCGAAGGGCAAGCAATAAAGGATCCTAACGGTACTTACGATCATGACGTTCAGGACATAATAGCCCCTTCTGGACATGAAGCTTGCCGTGTCGGCCAGTCTGAATCCCTCTGGCTTGCGAATGGTGACCAACGTGCCATCGGCGCACGCCAGCACCCCTGGGATGCAACCGCGTAACACAAACTCCGCCTTTGCCTCATCCTTAGCAGCTGTTGTCAGTGGGAAGTCCGCTACCCTTTTTCTAGCAGCCACGGTAATGATCGCCTCCGTCACCTCGTGGATGGTGTTGCTCACCGCCGGCTGAGACATGCCGATGTGTTCCTCGCGACCAATGCTCTTTTGGAAGCTACCGGTGGCGAAAAATCGCAGCGTGCACAACACCTTTCTTTCTGTGGAAAGGCCACTGGCTCGCTGGCATCCGATGATAGGGTCAAGTTCGTCGCACAACCTACGCACTGTTCGTTTGGACACACGAAAACATTGCCGGAACTCTTCTTCGCTGAACTCTTCAAATGCATCTTTTACCTCGCGTCGTCGCCTCTGCTCGGTTAAAGCTACCGCACAGGCAAGACGAAGTACCGTGTCAGTGGGAAACGCCATGTTATCTAAATGCCGAAAAGTCACGAATCCCTTCCATTTCAATTCAATCCAGGCCACCTCGCAGCCATTTCAATCCATCCGGTTGCTTTTCGACGGTCTCTTCGACCGTTCCATTGCCTTTCTCCGAAAACCGGAGAAAAACAGTCACGTGACACCCCAGCCCACGTCACTCATAGCGTCATAGCATTCGTCACAGCTTGTATGGGCCAATCGCGTGCGACTCAATGGAACAGACCGCCTTTGTCCGGATTTGGAATTTGTATATAATTGCACCGCTGTCCGTCTGTCTGTATGTATGTATGTATGTATGTATGTATGTATGTATGTATGTATGTATGTATGTATGTATGTATGTATGACTGTCTGTGTTTTCGTCAGTCTGTCTGTCTGTCCTCGTCCGTGTGTCCGTGTGTTCATCCGTGCATGCGCCCGTCCCTGAACCCATCCGTGCTTCTGTCCATATTTCCGTCCGTCTGTCGGTTCATCAGTCTGTTCGGTGGCATATCTGTCTGTCTGTCTGTCTGTCTGTCTGTCTGTCTGTCTGTCTGTCTGTCTGTCTGTCTGTCCATCTGTGTTTCCGTCAGTCTGTCTGTCTGTTCTCCGTCCTTCTGTCTGTCCGTCTGTTTGTCCGTGTGTTCATCCGTCCATGCGCCCGTCCATGCATCCATCCGTGCTTCTGTCCATACTTTCATCCGTTCGTCCATTCGTACATCTGTCCGTCTGTCTGTCTGTTCGTTGGCATATCTGTCTGTTTGTCTGTCTGTCTGTCTGTCTGTTTGTCTGTGTTTTCGTCAGTCTGTCTGTCTGTCCTCCGTCCTTCTGTCTGTCCGTCTGTGTGTCCGTGCGGTCATCCGTCCATGTACCCGTCCATGCATCCATCCGTTCTTCTGTCCATACTTCCGTCCGTCTGTACATTCGTGCGTCTATCCGTCCGTCTGTCTGTTCGTCGGTATATCTCTCTGTCTGTCTGTCTGTCTGTCTGTCTGTCTGTCTCTCTGTCTGTCTGTCTGTCTGTCTGTCTGTCTGTCTGTCTGTCTGTCTGTCTGTCTGTCTGTCTGTCTGATTCTGGCGGTTACGCCTTACGCAGGACAAGGTTAGACTAAAGGAGTTTTGCCCCTAAATTCGGCCGTGCATCTACGTGCTTCTCTGCAAATGTCATAAGAAGATAGTCTTCTGCCTGCCAAGCAATGATTTATGTTTTGCCTTGCCTCAGGCAGCGCATCCCCTATGTTGAATCGGCTCACTGGCTGGCTTGGATGAACTAGAGGAGGCGCTGCACAAAATAGGGAAGCCTTCTGGCAGTTCCCTCAGGAGGGGTGGCTTTGCTCGTTATGACAAAAAAAAGAATTGCCACGTCGTCTCTGAATTCAGTAAGAAAGAAGATGACTATGAAATACTTACAGTGCAGTTTAAAGATGAGCTGATCTCGGTAATTTACCGGCCGAAGCATGGCAAGTGTCATACAGTTTTATGGTAACTTTTCGGAGTATGCTTGTTGTAATAACTCCCTCCTTGTTTCTGCTGAAGATTTTAATAATAACGTAGTGGAGGAAAACTGTGTCACCCGCGAGCTAAATAACTTTTTACTCTCTAGTGGAATTAAAAATCTAATAATTACGCCTACACAAACAACGTGCCCCACTGCATCAGCACTAGATCTTGTCATTACCAATATTGACACAGTAATTTATAGCGCAGGTACATTACCATCTGATATAAGTGACCATTGTTCCGTGTTTATGAACTATTCATGCAAACCTCTCGATAAAGGGACGCTGCAATTGCTCCATATCATACATGGCATTACATCTCGAAGTCTTGAATCTTTCACTCTCGATATATCTCTAATCAATCCTGATCATCTGTATTTAAATAAAAAATAACGATAGCGATAATGATGCGTTCATCCACTTTGGCAGCAGCAGCGGATCTGCGCACAGCCTACTGAACCATTGCATATTGTTTTTACAGCGCATGTCGTCGGTGCACTGCCCCGTGTCAAGGGAAATACGGTGGTCATCGTGGGAGTGACTGCTGACCTTTCAAATAGCCTCGACGCATCGCCCCGTATCATATCAGGGCACGGCTGTGATCATCGTGGTCGTGTTTTTGTTGTGCCCCGCTGTGAGCGCCACCTGGATAGCTGTTCAGCTCGGAGCATCTCCGGGTGTACTGAACCACACTTTGGCAGCAGCAGCGGATCTGCGCACAGCCTACTGAACCATTGCATATTGTTTTTACAGGTACTAAAGTTCTTCACTGCTGTTGCTGTGGGTTCTTGACGGAACGTCCCAGCTGCTTTGGAGGTTGACATCGCTTTTCATCGCTGCGTGTGCTTTTTTCAACGCGCAGCGCATGTCGTCGGTGCACTGCCCCGTGTCAAGGGAAATACGGTGGTCATCGTGGGAGTGACTGCTGACCTTTCAAATAGCCTCGACGCATCGCCCCGTATCATATCAGGGCACGGCTGTGATCATCGTGGTCGTGTTTTTGTTGTGCCCCGCTGTGAGCGCCACCTGGATAGCTGTTCAGCTCGGAGCATCTCCGGGTGTACTGAACCACACTTTGGCAGCAGCAGCGGATCTGCGCACAGCCTACTGAACCATTGCATATTGTTTTTACAGGTCAGTACTATCGTTGTTTCTTTCCTTAGTGTTCTGTTGCTTTCTGCTGCTGCTGCTGCTGCTGCCATAGTGTTTTTAGTGTTTTTTGATGTCGCCAGCCGAAATGGAAAAACATTTTAAAGAGTTGAAACAAGAGTTTCGCGAAATGCGGACTGCCCTGGAGAGAGAGCTGCGTAAGGAAATACGTGATGTGAAAACAAGTCTAGACTTTTTTAATAAGCAGTTTGAAGAAATTTCGGCTCTGTGCTCGCGGCTTGAAAAAGAAAACGGTGAGCTAAAGGCTCAAAATGATGTTCTGAAGACTGATTGCAGTCAGCTGAAGCAGGTCGTTCTCAACAATGAACGTAGGACTACCGCCCTAGAACAGTACTCGCGAAACCGAAATATTGAAGTGAAAAATGTTCCTTTCGTGGAGGGTGAACGGTTGACCAGGGTCGTTCAGAAGATTGGTGAAGCTGTCGGCGAATCAGTGAAAGAAGATGACATAGAAATTTGCCATCGCGTGACTGCTAAGGATGCATCTTGCCCTCATATTGTTGTGCAGTTCAACAACCGGTCTAAGCGAGACGCAGTTCTGGAAAAGGCGAAAAAGTTGCGCTTAACGACAGCTGATATTGGTTTCCCAGGAAAGACATTTGTCTACGTCAATGAACACCTATGCTCACAGTTAAAAAAACTACTGGGACAAACTGTAGCGCGCAAGAAGGAAGCCGAATGGCGATTTGCCTGGACGAAAGGCGGCAAAATTTTTGCGCGAAAGGATGAGAAGTCGAGGGTGCTTCAGATAACTACTGAGAGCGATCTCGAAAAGATCGTTTAAATTTGTTGAGCTTCATCCTTTAGCAAAAAAAAAGCTAGAAGAAAAACAGGGCAAAAAGAAAATGGCTGCAGACTGCTTAACGCCACACCAGTTGAGCCTATTGGTATCTGGTAGAAAACACCACATTTCCTACCTTCATATAAATGCGCAATCAGCCAGAAACAAGGCAGATGAGATAGCAATACTGCTTGAATCGTTTGAGTTCTCCTTTGACGTCATCATGGTTACTGAAACCTGGTATCGCCATGAATCCGACGTTCTTCGTATACCTAGCTATGCCACGTATTTCTTGAACCGCAGTGATAAATTAGGTGGTGGTGTTATGCTCCTGGTCAAAGATGTGTTTGAGTGTGAAATACTCGAGGCTTTTTCTGTGGTTACTGACGATTACGAGATTATGACTGTAAAATGTTCTTCGGGTATTTTTTCTGTGGTATACCGCCCCCCCAAATGTAACATGTGCAACTTTTTTACGTTTTTAGACACTTTCCTGTCGTGGGTCAATGAAAATGGTTACAATCTTACTATCGGGGGTGACCTAAACATTGATATGCTAACTTCCAGCCCCCAACGTCTTGAACTTTGCAATATCATGGAATCAAACGCATTTAAAAATGTTATAAAACACCCCACTCGACTTCATGCCCAATCCTGCACACTTATCGACGTCATTATAACAAATAGCACAAGTGCACCTCTTTGCTCGGGTGTCCTTAAGACACATATTAGCGACCATTTGCCTGTTTACTCAATTTTAAGTCAAAAGAAGCTTCAACTTAGGGATGCAAAGCCACCGCCTACCCCATTCCGGTACATATGTCCTAGCACAATTGATATGTTCGCTGCATATATATCCAAGATAAAATGGGACGCTGTTTTCCGTGAAACTGATGCAGACACAGCGTATAATGTTTTCATCGAACGTTTTAGTGAAGCCTACAACAAGTGCTTTCCGCTCAAAGCAAAACGCAGACCACGCAAGGCAAGAAAGCCTTGGATTACTTCGGAATGCCTTCAAGCTATAAAAGTAAAAAATGCACTTTACCAGAAATTTCTAATATCTAGAGACAAAGAAGACTTGAAGACATTTAGAAAACATAGAAATACTACAAACTCCTTATTAAGGAAAAGCAAACTTGAATATTTTAGCAACCTTTTCAGCCCTGAAAAAACCAAAACGTCCGAAGCCATCTGGAAAAAGTTAAACATGTTGCTCCACCCACACTCGGATGATAGCACATACCCGACTAAACTCATTGTAGACAACCGCGTTCTAACTGGTGATGACCTTGCTGAAGCTTTCAATAAATTCTTTACCTCTATTGGAGAGAGCTCACACGACAATAATTTTGCGCGATTCATGGGTTCGCAAGTAGGCGAAAGTGCATTTCTATTTCCAGTGACTACACAGGAGGTTACGGCAGATTTCATGTCACTAAAGAATAGCAGGTGTTGTGACGTAGACGGCCTGGAAATCCGTCCAGTTAAGCATGTTATTCATGTCATATCTCCTATTTTAGAATACATCATTAACTTAATCTTCTCATTGGGCACGTTTCCTAGTCGTCTTCAGATAGCCAAAGTTTCTATTATTTTCAAAGGTGGTGACAAAAATAGCATGACCAATTACAGACCAATTTCTATTTTACCTGTATTTTCTAAAGTAATTGAAAAGTTGTTACATAAACGAATAGTGTCATTCTTAACCAAGCACCACATTATGACGCCTTTTCAATTTGGTTTCACAAAGCAGCGCTCAACAGAAACTGCCCTACTAATGCAAAAAGAAATCATACTCGATGCATTTGAAAAGGAAATATATACACTTGGAATTTTTGTAGATTTCTCAAAAGCATTTGACAGAATCAACCACATTACATTAATTAAAAAACTAGAACACTACGGTTTTCGGGGGAACTTTATAAGTGTCATAAAAACCTATTTGAAATACCGACAGCAAAAAGTAGATATAAATGGCTACGCATCTAGTTTTAAAAAACTGTCACATGGCGTGCCCCAAGGAAGTATTCTGGGTCCCCTGCTTTTTAATCTGTATGTGAACGACTTGACAAACATCGATAACAATACAACATTTATTATTTATGCAGATGATACCAGCTTATTTTTTAAAGACTGCGATTTGCATAAACTAGTTGACAAAGCAAATAGTGTCTTGAAACTGCTGCACATTTGGAGCATAAGAAATTCGCTAATTATAAACACCTCAAAAACAAAATCTGTGCTCTTTCGTCCAATAAATAAGCCCGTAAACTGCGATTTATCATTAGTGATTGGCTCAGAATCTATAAGGATTGAACCGATAGTGAAAACTCTGGGAGTTTTTTTCCACGAAAACATGCTATGGAAGGATCAGGCTGAGTTTGTCCATGCTAAACTTTCTCGTACTGTAGGTATCTTATCGCGCTTACGTTTTCTCTTGCCACAAAAAATTAAACTCTTACTATATAATTCGCTATTTTTATCTACATTAAGCTATTGCTATCTAGTATGGGGCACCACATCGGAAAAGAACTTAGGCCGAATATATAGATTACAGAAAAAGGCTGTGCGCATAATTACAGGTGTTCCTCGCGATGAACATTCCAAACCCATTTTCGAAGCCCTTAATTTACAACCAATGCCTGAGATATACAATACAATTTTAATGAAGCGATATCGTACTTCCTTAAAGAATCACGACTCTTTTCTTACTGATTTAGCGCGTTTGACACCCTATACCTGCCCCTATAGCACACGAGCTACCGATGACTGGAAAATTCCTTACACACGTACTAACTATGGTCGCCAGATGATGAGCTACTTACTGCCACTAACCTTAAACAGTTTCTTACAATAAACCATTTATACTGCTCCGTTCTGTAAATGTTTTTTAACGTGTTAATAAAATGCAAATCGGCATGACCTTGAAGTACATGTTTTGATATTGTATAATAACTGATGATCTCATGCTGCTGTTGCTGTTGCTATGTTGTCAAATGGTGCGAAAGCCTTCGTCAAGCCTTAATGGCTTTTTGCTTTCGCCCCACAGCATCACTGTTGTGACTTTTGTAATGTCTCCTGTGATGTCGGAATAAACTGAATTGAAATTGAAAAAATTGAAAATTGAAATCCACAATTTTCAATTCACTTACGCAAAACATATTCCTTTCAAAACATTAAAAGCTTAAAGGAAGGCAAGAAAATCCTGGGTCACGCGCGAACATTTGACAATGATAAAGTGTAAGCACATCTGTTATCACATTTGTTTAGGTGCGCGCTCTTCTGAAGTTATAAAAATATCTACAAAACTTCGAAATAGAATAAACGCTGAACTTCAGCGTGCGAAGAAAACCTACTGTCAGCGTATTTTTCAACACTTCCATCGGCATTGGTCAAGTGCAACGTGGAAGCAAATTAATACAATACTCGGTCGTGATAATAAAAAAGATTTGCCTGAGTCTATACTCTTTTGGGGTAAATATTTAAATGGTGCGACACTCGCAAATCATTTTAATGAATCCTTCATAAATGCAGTTGCATTGTGCGATGATAACGCGGAATTCGTCGCCAGTTGTAGTCATGTAAGCCGAAGTGCCTTTCTCGACGCAACAAATGAAAGGAAAGTATGCGAAATGTTCAAGAATCTAATTAACTATAAATCTCTTAATGCAGATGATTTGCTGACCACAAAAATAAAATACGTTTTATATTTACTTAGTGATGTACTAACCTAAATATATAACTTAGCTCTAGAACACGGCTTTTTTTCCAGAAGCCACGAAAAAAGCTCGAGTACCAGTAATTTTTAAAGGGGGTGACCGCAGCACAGAAAGTAACTATATGCCTATATTGGTCCTTCCCGTTTTCTCTAAATATTTAGAAAAAATTGTTCATGTCCGCATTACGAAATTCTGTAATAAACATCATGGGTTAACAGATACGCAGTTGGGCTTTAGATGCTGTAAGTCTACTGAAACTGCGTTGGTGACATTAACGGAAGCTATACTTCACAACTTTGAACAAAATAATTAGCACTCGGCTTGTTTCTAGATTTCATTATTGCATTTGACTCGCTTCATCATAATATATTGCTAGAGAAATTAGAATCATAAAACATTCGTGGTGTTGGCAAATCTTTAACTCAATCATATCTTAGCAATAGGTGCCAAAGTGTTAACAAGAATGGAAATAGCTCGCCATTTTTGCCCTTCGCTTCTGGTGTACCACAAGGCAGTATACTTTGTCTGCTGATGTTCAATGTTTATATTAATGATATTGTTTAACTCGACACCAAAGTCAAATACGTGATATATGCGGACGATTCAACAATAATTCTTGATGGCGTTAATTTAGATGATAAGTAAAGCAAATACTATACCATCAAGGATTTCTTTGTGGGCCAGAATAAACCGGCCTAATATAATCAAAATAAAACCAAAGTCATTGTTTTTGTACCAAAAATAAAGTACTCACTTCTCATCAACCTTTAGTTCTTTAATCAGTGCCGATAGATATTGTTGATACCCACAAGATACTTGGAGTTAATTTTTCTTCCAACAGTGGCTGGGATTAACACGTAAATTATGTTTGTAAGAAGCTTTCTTAGGTAGCAGTAGTGATGTCTTTTTGTCATAACATTTTGCCTCTCATGCTCAAAGTTCAGATATATTACGCGCCGTTTGATTCACATCTAATGTATTGTACTCTTGTATGAGCCACGACAAGCAAAGCAAACATAAATAACTCCGCAAAAAAAAGATTGTCCGGCAAATTGTAAACATTGTCCCGTTCGGAACGACGCGTGAACCTTTCCAAGAATTCAATATAGTACGAGCTGACAACTTTTATACATTTCGCTTATTGCACACACTTTATTTCTCAAACAGGGAGCTCTCCAACTTCATTAAATCACTTTCATGTCTCGAGCGTTGTGTCATTTCAGTTCCCACAATAAATGCAGACATTTGATTTGTACCGCATTTCCGCACCACGTATAAGTGCCAAGCTTTGGCCTACAACGTTTCCAAAACACTTAATATGCTCGAAAATATGATCCCCTGCAACAAGAAACAATTACACTCTCATTTTTGCTCTCTGGCGTCATAGGAACATGCGCAACAACCTTTTCTCGTAATCTCGTATTTTTCATTGTTTATTCTTGTGTTATATACATTGTAACATGCCACATCTTGTTATCTTGCCTATGTATGTATTTAGTGTTTCACGAAATGTATATAAGCGTGCTTTAAAGTGCATAAGTGTCAATGTATGTGATGGTCTGTGCATAATATACCTTGATTCTTGGAGACTCCTTTTTTATTGCACATTTATAACATGTGTTTTAAAATATACAGCCGTGAAATCATTTTTGAGTTAGTGTGCATTTTTCATGGTTTATATTAGTACTTGCAAGCTATGTACCTCCAATCATTTACACGCTACTGCCATGTGTATGTAAAGGTCCCCAGAGCCTTCGTCAAGCCGTTCTCACGGCTTTTAGCATTGGCGACCTTCCAGTTTTGGTCTGGTAAATAAAGTTTGGAAGAACGTTTTAAGTTTGAAATGTGAGCCTGTGCAGAACCGAGGGCCACTGCCAGGTGGCCACATCATACCTTTGGCAGAACCCATTTTCGTGCATAGCTTCTCATTATCACAGCTTGTGGATAAATATTATCTGCAAGCTCTGATATCCGCATTATGAACTTGCGGATAATTTTGACAACGCAGAGATGTATTGACACGAAACAGAGGAGCTGTAGCTCAGATGAACTATGAGTTCAATTAAGTAATTGTCTTGAAGCGATTTGTCGTGATATGGAGAAGGTGGGTAATCTTTAAGAGTACGTCAGTATTAAAGTTGACAACAAAGAGACGATCAGGCATGTACAGTGTGGCTTGTACAGTTATCAATGAAAGGGCTAACCATAACCACGCAGTTATGGCATGAACCCACAAAGAAATTGTTCCAGCTTTCTCAAGCAGACACCTTTTTATTTGCTAAAAACGTTGTCCTGGTCTAAAATCTAAGCAGGAACTGCAGTATTTCTGAAGTTGTTTTAATACCACATAAGCTAACCAGGAATATAGCGATGAACGTGACTCCCTCTACCACTGGAATCACATGGAAGCATTACATAGCACATGCATGAACGAAATTCTGCAATATGGCTGAAAATAGTGAAATATCGAAAGCTCCTTGGCTGTAGCAATATATGTTTAACATCAGCACGGTTCGTTTAATGCTGTAATGCCAGTGTTCTGCAAGTATTCAATAAAGAGATACAAACTATAGGCCCAGTGCAAATTTCTGAAGGTGTAATGAAGGTACGATGAATGAGAGTGAAATGACTATCTCAATAGAAAACTGACGTAACTGGGAATGCTTTGGTAAATTGTTACACTAGAACTCACTTCATGAAAAAATGTCCATGTGTTAAAGTATGCCGTGAATCAGCATGATTGTGAAAGTCACAAGACAAAAGTCAACCTTCGTGTTGCATGTTCCTGATAATAACAAACTATTGGGGCGTGGAATCGTGGAATGGAAGCACAACGTAAACGTTTATCACAGCTATCTACTTCTTCTCGTCTAGTTATATAATTTTTTCTGGTTTCGCAGAGTAGTATGACATAGGAATGAGGAACTAGGTGGGCCGACAGTGGTGTCTCCATGTGACAGATGTGGCGTATAGTCGAGGAGTCGTGAAGCTTTCCTTAATACCCCGTGCCATTAGTCATCCTTTGCGGCTTTAAAAAGAGACACAAAATGTAGTGACAACAGTGTACTGGCTTTCAGTTGCACATCTCATTTCTATTGTGCTATCACCACTCTTCGCCACGCTTACAAGCTTTCCTCTTTGTGTGTGTAGAACGGAGGGGGGGGGGGGTAAAGACTCCCCACCCCGGACATAAAGTAAATGTCAAATAGGAGAGCAAGGGAGAGAACTGCCTAGTGCCGGGCAGGTCACCGATGTTAGACTGGTACGGTCGCTAGTGTGTCGTATATTTCATCTCCCAAGTGGTGTGTGTTACCAGCCCTCCTTGCGGAACTCTATGGTTTGTGAGGTTGGCCTTCTCTTTAAGAGTAGTTCTGGGTTATTAAGAAGTTGTGCGATTTTGTATTAGAGTTACACAGCGTCCTTCCTTCAAATATACCTTAGACCTCTTTATCATTTCATATTTTCCTATTTCCGCAGTTGATATTCATGCCACGCATTTATTTAGCTCATATTGTCACTGCTTGTTTTCCTTAATACAAGTCTCACTTTCAAGCGCAGTCAGCCGCATGCTGCATGAAAGATACACGACAAATAAAATAACAAATCAATTGAGCTATTACCTGTGTGTTCCCTACTGATAGTCTGGGCAACAAAATATTAGATTAACGTTAGGAACTGTCTTCTCTATAACACATTACTTATTTGCCTTGTCACATTTTTGAAAAGATATTTCCTGGGTCATTCATTCTAGGAAAGTCTATCTACGACCAATATGAAGACTTGGGACTATACTGCATCACTGTGGCAGTATCATTTTGGAATTCCCCACGTTGAGTCAGAGTATCAAATGCGGAAGATGTGTCGTTACTATGCACTTTATAAGACAGGATAGGATACGGTGCTTTCACATTTTTTATCTGCCTCTTGCTTAGTAAGTCATATTATTTTATAGAACTTAAGACCATGAGAGAGGCCTCCACCAGATGGCTGAAGCGCTGCGGCCACTCACCTTTTCTCCGAGAAGGCTGAGTCACAAGCATTCTGGCTCCTGACGTCAGTGGAAAGTGAATGCTCATTGGTGCAGACTTGTAAGCTTCCGCCTTCGACGAGGAAACGGCTTGGGCTTTAAAACGTGTACTGGGATACTGTTAGTTCAGATTGGCGATGGCTGCAGAGCCTCGTTCAAAATAATAAGAATAACATTATTTCAGGTTTTAACTTCCTAAAGCCACGAAGTGATTAGCCCGGACGCTGCAAACTAGAGCTCCAGAAGCTTCGACCATCTGGTGTTCTTTTTATGTGTACAGACATAGCATTGTACATCAGCCTCTAGCATCTGGCCACCATCAAAGTGCCACCAACTCGGTGGGGATGAAAATCACCACCTTAGGGTTAGAAGCTGGGTACCGTAACCACTACATTGCTGCGGCAAACTCGAATAATTGCCTTTGGAGAACAATATTTTGTGTAATATTTCTGTAGTGAAATTTGCCAGATATGTTACAAAGGAAGGTAACTTGCTTCACCACTGCGAATATTGCATCGCAGGCGCATTGCAGGTGCATCACAGGCGCATGGCAGTGCTAGCTGTGCAGCGAGTCACGTGTTTTGCATGCTCTACCACGCGCTCTGCATGCACTGCATAATAACGACAAGCCATTTATATACACCATTTGTCAACGGCGCTACGCAGATCTCGGAGGAGCTATAGCGTGTTCTGCGTCACTCTTGACTTTAACATTTTCTATCAAGTCGAAAACTATTTTAATATGTGCACGAAAGAGTGGTCTTTTTCTGTACCTATTGGCTATACGCAGCGAAAAAAAAAGAAAAGGAGAATGGCAGACGCATCATGAGTTACTCTACATCACTCTCAATGAAGCATACACAGTAACTCTAAACCCACCTCGAGCTAGATGCCATCGCGTGGCTCTAGTGGCAGAGGGGTCACTCGAAGTACCACAGTTGAATGGAAAAGGCAATGCCTAAAAGCGTGACGTTCTGGATAGTTGACACTTGCCGCATGCTGCTCAAAAACAAGGATGTAATAAATGTGACAATCGTTAGCTCACGCCTTTTCCAGTGAGTTCTTTTCAATGAAGCTTTGTGCTTGGGGAGCCTTAGGTGCGGTACTCCATTTTTTTGCTATCACGTTCCTTGCTAGGGCGTTGCTGCAAAACTGACCTTTTTCAGGGGTGAAGCTCCTATAGCCATGGGTCTGTATATGCATGTGTTTTTTGCGACCAGTTTGTAGCCACCTAGTTGTATGACTCATTCAGCCGGCGGCGCTAATACGGCCAGCCGGATGATCAGACAGACAGACAGACAGACAGACAGACAGACAGACAGACAGACAGACAGACAGACAGACAGACAGACAAAAGAACGGATCGATGGATGCATGGATGGATGGATGGAAGGAAGGATGGATAGATGGATGGATGGATGGATGGATGGAAGGATGGATGGATGGATGGATGGATGGATGGATGGATGGATGGATGGATGGATGGATGGATGGATGGATGGATGGATGGATGGATGGATGGATGGATGGATGGATGGATGGATGGATGGATGGATGGACACAAAGACCGACAGTCAGATGGACAGAGAGACAGACGGACGGACGGATGGATGGACAGAAGACAAACATACAGACGAACAGGTTTACAGACAGACAGACAAACAGATAGACAGACAGGCGTACAGACAGACATACAAAGAGATTCATTATTACTGATGAACCCTCCGAAGTTTTACTCTACTCACAATCAATCACTCCTTGTATATGCTGTAATTTTTTTACCTAAACGCACAACTATGTCGAGGTATTTCGCGTAGAGGCAAGCTATCTGATAAACTTCGAAAGCCATTTCATCACGCTCTGGTACTCCAGCGTGCCCCATTAGCAAACAGTATGAAAGCAAATATAAGCAGAACAGCGTTGACACATAAACAGCGTACATACACAAACACTAAAGTGTGCTTATGTGGATGAGCCCTGTCAACATTCATAATATGTGATTATGGGCTTGCTAGGGCTGTTAAACAGTGAATGCTCGCCCGCCCTCAGAAGGACAAGGGCACAGAACGTGCAGAAATGAAGAGCGAATCGTCAAAGCGTGACTTTCTTCAAGAGCGTCCTTATTAGTGCTCTATAATTTTGGCCTCATGAACAGCTTCTCTTGACTATCCGCCCTGGATGTCAGCACCATTGTATAAAGGCGAAGCATTTATTCGCGTACTGCCAGCTGTTTGAGCATCTATCTATCTATGTATCTATCTATCTATCTATCTATCTATCTATCTATCTATCTATCTATCTATCTATCTATCTATCTATCTATCTATCTATCTATCTACTATCTATCTAACCAGCCGCTTTCACCTAGGTGCCCTCATGATCAACCCCTTAACATGGCATTAATCACACCTTTAACTCTAAGCGCCAGGCAGTTGCAGATACCCGCCCGCGGGTATGTGCCACTGCTATGTGGGTATGTGCCAGGGTTTACTGACACTTTGTATCTACCCAGGAACGAAAAAACACACATGGGTAATTTTAACACGTGAGCGTTAAGGAAAAGCTGACGTCGGGTTCTCAGCAGGAATCAGGTCCCCAGCAGGAAGCGAACTCCAGCATTCTGCGACGCATCCAAGTACTTCACTACAGAGCCACGCTAGGTCTCAGAACTACTTTTCAAGCAGAATGCAAAATTCGGAGAACATAAATTGCAGTTGCATTGCTGGCTGTCCAATTTTATAGACATTACATATGTACTACTATGATAGAAGGGTCACGTCGGGTTAACGTCGATTGTAGTTAGGCGCCATTCATTGAAGTTGATTTATGTAGCAGTGCCCTGAACCACTATCCTGGCAAGCACCCGCTCTTAATATCTGCTTACCACTTTCAAGATTGCTAATGTTGCCACCGAAAATTGCCAATGCACCACACAACGAGGACGTCGTGAAGAAAGAGAAGCACTGATGACACAACTACGGGCGATGAAGCCAGCCGCAATGTAGCAGTCGGCCCTGCATGCGCACGGGACTCCACCGAACTGCCAACGCGTGTGAAGAAGAAAAGAACGAGGACTACCGACCTTCGGTTCTTCTTAAAGCGCCACACACCAGGTTTGACAATTTTGAGCTGACAAGCGCAATGCGTAGACGAGGCGTTCATGGTCACGTCTGCCAAAATAAGTCAAATTTCAAATGAACGCTCCTCCCCCTCCCCTTTGCCGGCGCACGCCTAAAGAATGAGGGCATGACGTGGGCGTATGAATGGCCCTAATTATACGGCAAGGCAATGATGTTGGTCCTTTACGTAGACGACTCTGCTCTGACGTTGTCAACAGTATACCACGTGACATAGCAAAAATTATTTAACACAACATGCTTAGTTTATGTATTTGTTGCTTTAAGACATTATTAAAACTTCAAATAGATAATGAAACTCATTAAAAACTACTGCGCATTTTTCTTTCAATTTTTCCCGTGGAATGCAACGAGATGCGGGGCTAATGTGCCAGCATTTTGCATGCGTTCGTGTCCCCGCGGTCAGCGCATTGAGCAGACGACCACCATGGAACGCTTAAAGGCGTTCACGCACTTATTGTGCTCATTTTCTCCACCGCGTCTAAGCCAGCGTTTTCAAACCATCCCACAGAAACAGGCAGAATACCACAAAATAATGCTGGTCAACAAAACAACGCCACTCTCGTGCTCGGGGGTTGGACTTGTTTGGGCTCGTCATGCGCACGTCACCTCATGGTCGGATGACGAAGAGCGTGGGGAAGAGATTTGGCTTGCGAAGGCTACGCGGAAGAGCGGCAAGGGTTTCAAGCTCGCCTCCTCTCATCCTCGTTTCGCGCCGCTTCAAAAAACCTGTTTTCTCCGCTCGTGATGAACAAATTCAAGAAATTTTTGTTGCAAAATGTTCCTCATCGGGCACCCAACAACTTCCAATCTCTAATTAAAATTTGGTGTGGGGCCTGGTGAGTGGCCCTTTATTTGTTGTGCGTCGTTCACTTTAGGCACAAATTCGCCTCTTGATAAAAAGTGTAAATTGAACATCCTTGTTGTGAGTCTGCTGCATTTGTTACAATATCCTTGTTGCTGTTTCCATCGTTACACAGCTTTAACAACTGGTTATGTAAAACTTATGCGGATGTTTAGGGTGTGCCTGTGCGTGAATTTGTACATATAATAAGAGCCACTTTGTAACGTTTCACTAAATAAATAAATAGAACACAACGGTCTTACTTCAAAAAGTAACATTGCAGTGGCCATGTTGTTTAGTATTCCTTCGTTATTCATCTCTCTGCGCTGTTCCTATGTGAACATCTGTCATCCGCATGCTTCGCATGAAGTCGATTCTCAAGGTACGTGGAATCTGCCAAATTGTTTTTTCACAGTACACATTAACAAACTGCCCAGAATATTGTGTTTTCTCCAATTGCTGCACTTTTTCAATACGTTTAGCTTCCCTAAATACAAGAAAAAACCGGTAAAACGAATAACACGAGCGTTATTCCTGCTTCGAACCCGTTCTCAACGAGGGGCATTCTCCCCACGATGAAGTCATTTCGCGCGCCGCCTAGTTGCAGTCTCATAAGACACTCGGCCTTTGTGCATCTTAGCCTAAAATAGGGAGAGAGACATTTCATTTATATGGTGGTCGGCTACCCAGCTACACCTCCCCCCCCCATTCTACCCACTTAGGGGTGAAATATAACTCATTAACGTGAACTACATTTCGTAACGTTCAGGTGTGTTTATTGAAGGTTTAAACGGTTACTTTGAATGCTGATCCCTTTATGGGCTTGGAATGTCGTTTGCTCTCGTCCCTTGACGTGATGCTGGCAAAATTACGTATAGAGGGAAGAAAGTAAGCGAGAACTTGAAAGAGAAATAAAGAGACGGATAGGAAGGAGGAAGGTAGGAAATCAAAATTATTCGAGGGAAAAACGACAGCAAAAACTCGAATAGGGACAAAGATAGAAAGCTGGGAGCAAGGAAAGAAAAAAAATGCACCATCTCCCCCTAAAAGAAATCATGAGTAGCATGCAAAGCAACGCATGGGTCGACCTAAAGTTCCGTCTCTCATGAGCAATTTTCCCGATGTTAACACGTTCTTGCAAGTGAGGCTCATCATGAATTCACTGTAGTTTTTAATCATATATACGCAAAACACAATAATGAATATATTGGTTATAATAAATCTCCTGGTAACATAGGTAATCTAGCAATCGGTTCTTTGACGGATAGTATATTATTACACAATAAGGCATATATAAATATTGAAATACACCTTGGGCGAGTATCACCACAGGAATCACCACTAAGTCCTCTTTTTTGGAACGATGTAAATACAGATTTATCAAAAATGCACTTTCTCAAGAACGTTACAACTCAAGCCTTTCCAGATGACTGATATAATCCAATAAACAACCCACAATCCTAAAGAGAAACTTCAAAACAGGCTTTAAGCTTAATTTATCAATAATTAAAAAATAAATTACATTTACCTTATCAAAAAGTAATTTTTAAATAAAAGAGTATACTACCACAACAGGCCTCCGATCATCAATCTAGGTGGAAGGAAAATAGTACGCGCCAACTCTTTAAAATATTAAGTCTTACTCACGACAGCAAAACTTCATTCGGCCCTCACTAACAATAGGTTAAACTCAAAGCAAAGAACTTACTAACCAATTTAGATAGATTTTCGGGAAACACATGGGACATGACAAGCAAACAAATAGGAACATGCCATAGCGACAGACAGGATGACAACGTATGCGACACCCGCTTGGTACAGGCCACACACATACAATCCGCAAACTACAATCAACTCAATGCATACCTCTCTTTAAAATAACAAAATCTTTTCGTACAAAACCAAACATAGCCTTGTCAGTCATCCGGAAAATCCTTGCTGCCCACTTCACTATACAAATAGAAGTCCAAATATATCAAAATATATGGGATTCTTCAGATTAAGAACACATTTACTTGGGAGTAAAGTTTTTGAGAGCTATCGAAGAACTAGTAAATTTGATATTAGAAGAACTCACGCAGAGAACCTAATAGGTATGCCGACGAAACAAATAGACTATACATCAAACTCATTTTTAAGTTTTATATATACCTACGGTTCCAAAACTGACAGAACTACTGGTACCTTTTTCGTATACATGGACAACAATAATACAATTATAAACACATGCCAATATTCTTTAGCCATGTACAGCTAACATTTTGAAGCGGAGGATGTACCAATATTTAGGTCACTAAAATATATAGAAAGTTTACAAAAGAATGAAAGTTTTTGAATTAACACATAGAGCTTGTCATGTCTGAGGGGAAGAAACAATCGCATTAACACTACGCATTTAATAATGAAAAAAGACACTTATTATATATGTAGAGCCAACAAACAAGGTCATATTTTCTTTAAGTAAAGGCCATTTAGGAGACTTCGGCAATGACTTAGGATTTGAGCTTGCCAATAGAGCTTTTAGGGCCGGGAGAGCTATTACGATACCCGTAACGCTTCATCAACGACCAGCTAATGAAAGAAGCACAACATAAACGGGACGCAATGTTGTAAAGAGTGATTAAAAAACTGCACTTCATGGTTGGATCAAAAATCACATCTCACAACATTTTCTAGCAGACTTCTATAAAAAGAAAACATAGAAAAAGAAAAGCAAAAGAGATTCAGGTAGGTTAACCCGGCTACACCGGTGTGCTACCCTACACAGGGGAAGTGGAAAACGGGAGAAGAAAATAAATTAGGAGAGTAGGAAAGAGAGCCAAAGTTCCACAACGCTACGCACGGCAGTGCGCGTACCGCGCATGCCCAGACGCTCATGTGAGCAGTCACAGGTCGAATCGACTTCGGATGTCTTAGCTAAAGGGCACTGCATACTATGATGGTAAAAAAGGTTTGCAGGGACTGGCTCCAAGGTATCCAGTACTTGCAGTGCGCTTCGCGCTGATGGGGTTGTCGATCCGGTAAGGAGTGGGCGTATTGTGCGAATCAATGACCTCAACAGATCGATGACACGCAGATCCTCGTCGCAGAGGTCATTCGCAGAATCTTATGTAATCTATCTGTAGGCGTGCATTGGCGGCAACGACGGTCATGCGACATCCGCTGCCATTTTCATCTCTTCTGCGTCTTTTTGGCGCTTCGACTGATGGTGGAGGAAGCGAAGGCATTGGTGGTGGTTTTCGGGACAGATAAGTCTGATGGTCCACTGGAATATGACGCCACTGTGGTCAAGTAAGAAACTTCACCAAGAGACTGTCCAGTAGTGAATAAAAATCGAGCGTATTAAAGCAGATAGTAACAGATGGCTCAACACACAAAAAAGCAGCTGACGTTGTCAAAAAGAAAAAGAAAACGTCCTTTGCGTTAACGACGAAGATCTAGGAATGCAGCTGCTCAATCTGAACAAACTTTTATTTGAGGCAATTATTACCAGGGCATCGACGATGTCCTGGTAATAATTTTATCTGCAAAAATAATTTTACCTGCAAAAATTTTGAAAAATTGAACGTTGATGTACATGTTTGCGGAGGAAATGTTATGAAAACTGGCCTTTAAATCTGTACATCGAAAAACACACTCAAATTTCAACATCAAATAAGTAAAACCACGCGAAATATTTACAACTGTAAACCCGAATTAGTAGAATACATGCATCATTTTTGAACATTGAAACGTTTTGGCGATCTGGAAGTGTGATGAACCTAACGAGGCGGCATTGTCCCCCACTCTCTTCCAGCTTAGAAAGGACATTTTATTTGTTTATAAAACAAAAATCAACAAAAACGCACGCCATCATAGGGATCTTCCCAAGCAACCACCCTGATATGGATTTAGCAACTTCCCCAAAGAACTCCAACAAATCGAGCAGTGAACAGCCACCGAAGGAAATTCAAGGCTCAGTAGTGAGAACACCAACACCCGCAACCAAAAGACTCTTCTGTCTTCCTTTTTTTAAATATTTTTGTTATTCAACTACTTTCAATTAGTTTTCTCATTTTTTCTGTCCCTCTTTCTTGTCAGCGAATTCTTCTGGCCTCTCCCTATTCAATTATTTTGCATGATTCACGCCTGGTATACTTGTGGCAAGGAATGGGATAATTTCACCCATTTTTTTTTCTTTGTGCCCCACAATAAATGTACGTATGTAGTTCCAGTTACTAATGCTCGTCTCATACTATTCTTGGAGCGCGCCGCGTGGGAGCACGTGAGCTCATCGCACGCCTGCAGAATCTCGTTCCCCTAACCCGTCAAATAACTTTTCAGAAAGTGTAAAGGAAAGGGGCCACAGGACACACCATCTTAGCCCCTTACACAAGCCGCAATGCGCTTGCACGTGAGCACGTTCTGGTAGCGCTTGGAACAGCTGTTAGTTGCTCGCGCGCAGTAACGGTGGTCACGCCGCACGCCGGATTCACTCCGCCATAAGCTGCTTCACATCTAAACACAAAAATACGAAAGGACGCTTCCAAACTACAATTTCCCTCTAGGAGAAGTGCCATTCATAAAACGCTGCCTTATTAGTATTTTTAAGAGGAAGCTCGTTAGGGTGTAGGTCGTTCCTTCGCAGTTGCATGTTGTAGCAGTAGCTACTTCTAGTTAGTTTAAAACTTGCTCGCCAGATGGCGTTGTGTCAATACATTCTTGTGTAAGAGGTGTGCAAGGGGTGATACAAGGGTTGCAGAAGGGGCGTTCCCAGGACGCAAGCTGGAAGCAGTCAAGAGGCAAGCGAGCGCAAAACTCAAAACTACAGCTGATAGACGAAACCTCGTGATAATTTCAGGTGGTTTAAATGATGTCTTAAATGAAGATACAGCAGGACTAGCAGCCACACTGGCGAAAGGCGTCGATGACATGCGCGCCACTTCTCCTAAGGTACAGGTAGCGATATGCACGATACCGGAGGTACCGGTGCGTGATAGCAACCTTCAAAGAGCGGTTGTCAGCGCAAACCAAGAGATATGGCGGATAAGTCGAGAGAAAGGGTTTGAGGTGGTGGAAATAAACACAGAGGTGCATAGATGGGGGGGGGGGGGGGTTCAACGAGACAGAATTCACTTCGATGGGCGGCTAGGTCATGAGGTGGGTTGGCGACTTGCAGGACGCGCAGTAGCTTTTTTGGGGGGCAAGCCAGCCCTTCGGGGTACAGGATAGGTAGTAACGAGGAAAACAACCAGGGAGACTCTTCGACAGGTGTTATGGACAGATACGATTCCAAAGTGGCACCAATGTCTAAGGTAGGTAGAGTCCGGGGCATAAATAGACGTAGCCACGAGCGCCGAGCCCATTCAGACATAGGGAATATTAACATGCAGGGTGGTAGGAACAGGCCGAAGTGGGAAGAGATAGAAGAACAGCTAAGGTAAGAGAGGCCGATGGTATACGGTGTTGTAGAAACACATCTCAGGGACATGGAACAACCTCCGAACAATCCGGACTACGCGTGGGAGTATTGTAATAGAACAGAAGGCAGCAGAAAGGAGGGTGGTATTGGGGCATTCATTCATAAAAGTACAGACTGGCAAAGGGTCAAGCAGGAGTGCAAGCAACATTTATGGCTAAAAGGGAAAGTGGCAGGTCAAATGACACTCCTTGGTTTCGTGTACTTGTGGACGCGAGCAAAGGCCGGAGAGGAAAACCAGGCAATGGTAGAGTGTATATCAAAGGACATTCAGGAGTTAGGAAGAGAGTGCGAGATAATTATACTAGGAGACATGAATGCGCACATAGAAGATATAGATGGGTATACCGACCCGACAGGCAAAATGATCATGGATATGTGTGAAAGGCTTGATTTGATCATTTGCAACAGTACCGAGAAGTGTGAAGGGCAAATAACATGGGAGGTAGGAAGGCTGCAGTCGACGATAGATTATGCACTGATGTCACATAGGATGTATGATAAGCTCAGGGGAATGCACATACATGAAGGTGGCTCCAGAAGTCTGGGTAGTGATCACAAACGTATCAAGCTAAGTTTTGGAAGAGCAGTGAAAGTGGGAAGGAGACAAGATGAGCAACTACAGGAAAATTTTATTCAGAAAGGCAAATTGAAATAGCCACTAAACAAATTGAGAAAGTAATCACGGAGGATAATAAGGCAGTGCGGACATACACGAATCTAATTAGACTCTTTGAGCTAGAGCTTGCTAAGTCGCGTAACAAGTCACCCCGGAAAAGAAGACACAAACCCAATGTTGGTGGGATGAGGAAGTTAAGAGAGCCATAGCAAAACGTCAGGAAGCCTCTAGGGAACACATACATGCTAAGCAGCGGGGTGAACCAACAGATGATGTTGAAAGAAAATGGGAAACCTTTCTAAGCTGTAGAAGGGCTGCATCCCTTCTGATCAATGAAAAGATTAGAAGAAAGGGAGCTCAGTGGCTGGCAGAAGTACACAAGAAAGATAGAAAGGCAGCTGCGAAATTTTGGAACCATCTAAACTCCCTAAGAAATGAGACGAGCCTAGAGCAAAGTTTTATAACTACAGCCCAAGGTGCCAGGCTAGAAGGGGACGAAGCTATTCAATATATAAGAACAAGGGTGAGAAAAAAATTTCAACAAAGAAGTACTTTATGCACCACAAGAGACAAGGATGAATCAAGTGGTGCAATGGCTTCATTTTCACAACGAGAGCGGGAAAGGGTTGAGAAAAGGGTTCTTAGTAGTACATCAACAGGCCCAGATGGCATTCCAATTAGGCTGATAAAGACATTAGGTCCGAAGTCTAAGCAGGCTTTGAGAGAGGCAGTGAGCAAAATAATAATCGATGGTGAAGTTCCCGATGGATGGAAACTTAGCAGGATGCGCATGATCTCTAAAGGAAAGGGGGACAAAGCTGACATAAACAACTACCGTCCTATAACAGTGACATCAGTGGTCTACAGGCTGGCGATGCAGATTATAAAGAAAAGACTGCAGGCATGGATAGAAGATGAGGAGGTGCTGGGGGAACTGCAGAATTGGTTTCGGAAACACAGGAGGTTGGAAGACAATCTGTTCTCACTGACGCAGGGCATCTAAATAGCAGAAAAGGAACACAGGCCCCTGTGGCTACCATTCTTGGATATCAAGGGAGCGTACGATAGCGTGGTTCAAGAGGAATTGTGGGGAATACTGAACACACTAGGCGTGGAACATGTAGTCACTAATCTTTTAAAGGGTATCTATAAAGGTAAAAAGGTAGTTATAAAGTGGGAAAAACAGGTATCCAAGCCTGCAGAGGTAAAACGGGGGCTTAGGCAGGGGTGCCCCCTGTCACCCTTATTATTCATGATGTACCTACAAGGATTGGAGGCAAAATTAGTGGGCTGGGCTTCAACCTCTCTTTCGTCAAACAAGGAAAACTTATTGATCAGGCACTACCAGCATTAATGTCCGCAGATTATATAGTGCTAATGGCCAACAACAAGGAAGATTTGCAGAGATTGATGGACATCTGCGGTAATGAGGGAGATAGGTTAGATTTTATATTCAGTAAGGAAAAATCCGCAGTCATGATTTTCAATGACAACGAAGGTAGTGAGCTTATGATACAGGAGGTCACGCTTGAGATAACAGCTAAATACAAATACCTGGGCGTACGGATAAGCAATAGGACCGAGTACCTGAGGGAACACGAAATATACATGACGACTAAAGGCAACAGGAATGCAGCAGTGTTGAAAAATAGGGCCCTGCGGAATTACAATAGGTATGATGTTGTGAGAGGAATATGGAAAGGTGTTATGGTTCCTGGGCTGACGTTCGGAAATGCGGTCTTGTGCATGAGATCAGAAGTTCAAGCAAGATTAGAAATTAAGCAACGTGTATAGGTAGGCTTGCTTTAGGAGCTCACGGGAATACACCAAATCAGGGAGTACAAGGTGATATGGGATGGACATCATTTTAGGGCAGGGAAGCTAGCAGCAAGATAAAATTTGAGAAGCGATTGAGAGAATTGAAGGAGAAGCGTTGGGCTAGGAAGGTTTTCAGCTACTTGTACATGAACAATGTCGATACAAAATGGAGGAAGCGAACCAGAAAGTTGACTGGTAAATACTTAGAAAACAGCATGTGGCCAAACCAAAAAGAACTATCGGTTAAGAAGAAAGTGAAGGAAACGGAGACTGACATGTGGAGAATGGGCATGATTAAGAAGTCGGCACTAGAGATCTATCGAACTTTTAAGCAGGAAATTGCCAAGGAAAGGATCTATGATAATACTCGGGGTAGTCCTCTACTGTTTGAGGCAAGGACGGGAGTACTGCGAACCAAGACATATCGGACCAAATACGAAGGGGTAGACACAGTATGCAGTGCGTGTGGAGAGGAAGAAGAAACTGCCGAACACTTGATAATGTTCTGTAAAGGGCTTCACCCTATAGTTCAGGATTATGGCGCAGAGTTTTTCAAAGCACTGGGGTTTAGGGACCGGGAGGGCAAATTAGACTTTAAGCAAGTAGACTTAACTAGAAGGAGGTTATCTGATTGGTGGCTAAAGTCAAGGCACGAGTGAAAATTAAACTCTTCACAGCAAAGTACGAATTCTCAAACTCACTTTTTAAGGAAAAAATGAATAAATATAGTTTTGAATTCATTAAGTATTACGGCTTGGTGGCGCTAGCCACCGCCCGATCTAAAGGGTACAGCCATATCCATCCATCTATCCATCCATCTATCCTTGTAATTAACATTGGTAGATGGCATTAGGGGTTTTCGTATAGTTTCGTAAAGGGGTTTTGTAAATAGGATAACTGGCGTTGTTAAATAAAAAAATCACAGCATATCAATGGAGGGAATGATGATGAGTGGGGCTTAGCTTCCGTCCATCCGTGCGTCCGTCTGTGCGTCTCAGACAAGCAGACTGATGAATGGGCGCTTCGTCCCCCTCATAATCATTCACTCCGTGGATTTGCTTTGACTTGTTTACTAAACATTCCCGTTAGGGCATGCTATGGGCATTAACTGAGCCTAAATACATGCATTAGGCGGGAGGAGTGTTACGTTGTGATCAAATTGGTTTATAATTGCATACGCTGTGTTGAGTACCGTGGCTATGCGTCACTATTCGTATGTTTAGAAATGCCCCGACCTCCAAGTAGGGAATCACGACGACTGCAAATGCATTGCATAGCAGCCATCACGCCGTTTCGCACGTGAGAATCCAGCGTTACAAGAATAATGTTCACTTTGTTTTCTCTCACCAGGTAGCCAATAGCGCCGTTCGCCGCACGTGTCATTTTTCTAGAAATGTGGTATGCTGCTAGAAATGTGGTATGCCTTTCCAGCTTCAGTGCCTAGCGTGCCCTGTAAAAAATACTACGAATGGAGCAAAACGAACAGCGTTCTCGGCTTGCGTTGGTGTTTCATAATGGTGTCTCGAGAACACATTTGCAGGTATTCTTGAGAGGCGCCAAGCCAGCGAATGATTGAGAGAGGGGCGCAAGCGAACGGGAAATCAGGGCGCGAGAATGAGAAAGAGCAAATGGCGAGAAAAGGACTGACGCACCACACCTACCCTTTTCTACACTAGCTTGCACCACATGCTCTCGCTGTGGGGGACGAGGATAAGCAAGCGCGCCCGAAGCTGTTGCAATAAAGAAAGGAGTGAGAGCGGAGAGATAACACCTGCTGCTGCGCCGACACCGCCGCGGACAATGGTGGATGCCTGACATAGCCCGAGTAATAAATGCATTCGCACTTAAAAGAAGGTTCGGTGATGTATGGTATGACGTGCTGAACAGTTGTTTGAGAGGGTCGTATGAAGCCGTTTATGTTCTTAACTGTGAATATGCCTAACTCTGAACGCTTTCGAACCCTATTACGCATTTTACCACGGGTGAGCCATAAGCGGTCCCAGTCAGTTACAGAAAGGTTGTGGACTCATTGTGTGTTTAGAAACAGTGTTCAACACCTTCAAGTAATTTGTACTCAACTATGGGAGAGTAGTGAGCCGTCCAGATTGAGAAAAATTGCTACATAAACCGACTGAGTCTCATCGCTGCCAATGTACGCATGGACCGTCGACAAGCAATACTTATCATCTCCTACAGAAGCCTTCATATTTTCTCTGGCTAGATGGCAGATTTTATCGTTGTTCCTAGCTTAGACTACAAGGAACGGCTGCGTACATTGTGGAATATGAATCTCTTTGTCACTTACATTTTTTTGAAACAAACATTTACATGCAGTGTTTATATAAGGCTGCTGCGCCTTTATCATCATCATCATCATGATGGACTTGGTGGAGTGGACTTGGTGGCACCGACCAGGGACCGATGCTTATTCCTGCTCTTTTCGTTGTGCAGATTGCGCTATGGCCTAAAGGCCTCTCTACCGGGCTGGTCACGCATCTGCACACAAATGGAACTACGCCAGTAATCGCCGATGACACAACAACAGGGAACGAATCTGCGCAAGCGCCTGCGATCTTCTACGCACCTCTACAGCGCAGCTACCACGCCACGGACGAGATCTCGTCGACGCAAGCAGGCGCCCAACAGTATAAAAGCCTGGCTCATGACACGAGACACTTCAGTGGACTTGGTGGCACCGACCAGGGACCGATGCTTATTCCTGCTCTTTTCGTTGTGCAGATTGCGCTATGGCCTAAAGGCCTCTCTACCGGGCTGGTCACGCATCTGCACACAAATGGAACTACGCCAGTAATCGCCGATGACACAACAACAGGGAACGAATCTGCGCAAGCGCCTGCGATCTTCTACGCACCTCTACAGCGCAGCTACCACGCCACGGACGAGATCTCGTCGACGCAAGCAGGCGCCCAACAGTATAAAAGCCTGGCTCATGACACGAGACACTTCAGTGGACTTGGTGGCACCGACCAGGGACCGATGCTTATTCCTGCTCTTTTCGTTGTGCAGGTTAGTAACAATTACTCGGTAACCTCATTAATAGACGATGATGTAACCCTGATGGTGCTGCCAAGTCCACGCTTTCTTGTTGCCCTGATTGCTGATTGCTATGATGTGTGTAAGCTGCTGTTACTAACATCGGGTGATGTTGAGCTAAATCCCGGTCCGAATTCTGATTCGGAATCGGACACCCGTCCCAACAATGACATTTTAAAACAAATACTCAAAGAACAAACTAAAACAAATAAAACGTTAAAGGAAGTAGTGGCTAATTTGAAAAAGGTTGAACGAACTGTGGATAATATGGAAACCAGGCTCACTAAAATCGAAATTGATATGGAACGACTTAAACACTGCGAAGAAGAATTGGCCGAGTATGAAAGTAAGCACGCCACCATGAAAGATGAAATTGGAAGTCTTGCACTTAAACTGGATGATTTAGAAAACAGAAGCCGACGTAATAACTTGATTATCTATGGTGTAACGGAAGAGTCTGACGAAGATGCTATCTTACTGGAAAAGAAAGTAAAAGATGACATTCTGAAACAAACACTCGGTATCGAAGTAAAGACCATCGAAAGGATTCATAGAATAGGCAACCATAGAACCAGCCAGGGAAGGCCAATCATCCTACGTCTCTTCGACTACAGTGAAAAAAACAAAATCTTATCTTGCTGTTATAAACTCAAGGGTACGCCCTTATCCGTCTCCGAAGATTTTTCCAAAAGAGTAAGGGATATGCGCGCGCACTTATGGCACTCTGCGGCAAACGAAAGGGCCAAAGGAGCAAAAGTCAAACTGTCGTTCGATAAACTGAAAGTCAATGATAAAGTTTATACTTGGGACCCAGTAAAGAATGCTAGAACAGATATATCGAAGAAAGCGGGTCCACCACGAAACAACCGACCAACTTCATCTAAGCATAAAACTTCTACAAATAAGAAAAACTCGAACTGACAGCACAGTACTAAAACACTTAGAATCGTTTCCCTCAATGCCAGAAGTGTGCTAAACAAGTTTGATGAACTAGAGAACATAATTTCGTCCTACCAACCTCACGTTCTAATAATAACAGAGACTTGGCTTCACTCCGGAGTACGTGACTCGGAAGTCGTCCCTCCCTCATACAGACTGCTCCGTAAAGATAGAGGGTCAAGAGGCGGGGGCGTAGCGGTAGCAATTAAAAAAAAATATCAAAACCTTTGAACTCGATGGCATTCCCGACCACGAAAGCGTCTGGTGCAAAATAACATATTATGATAAAAGTATAATTGTAGGAGGGGTATATCGGCCTCCAAATGCGGCACCTGACTACATTGAAGTGATTCATGATTATCTTTCAAAGCATACTAACTCTAGGTCAAAAATTATCCTTGCTGGGGATTTTAATCTTCCCGGAATAAATTGGAACAATGGTTCACATGATGGTCGTGACGTTGCTAGTTCAGAATTACTACTGGACGTAGCGTTCGCGTTTTCATTGAATCAACTAGTAACTGATAACACTCGGATCACTGCGACGTCATCGTCTTTACTTGACCTAGCGTTTGTAAGTAGTACATTAGAAGGTTCTTCTGCGTCCATCGAGAATGGCATTTCCGATCACAAATCGATTACCTTAACCTGCCCTATTTCATGCGCGAAGAAATACAAAAAGCCACTACCTACTTACTTTAAAGATTACGCACGTGCAAATGACCCTGCTGTGCTACGTTTCCTGGAAACACAATTTCATGAATCCATTGAGCTTACAGACGTAAAAGAACTTTGGGCGCATTTTAAAAGCACTGTTAAATATTGCGAAGACACATTCATTCCGAATAAAAAGAAACGCATCAACCGAGAATACCCTTGGATAACGCGTGAGATAATTCAACTGAAAAGAAAAATAAAACGACGGCAGAAAAAGGGAACCAAAAACAACGTACGTGATCTTATCGGGACATTAAAGCATAAAATGTCAGAAGCAAAAACCCGCTTCTTTAACACTACGTTAGCTTCGTTTATGGCGCACTGTCCCAAAAAATTCTGGCGATACTTATCAGATGAACGAGACTCAATCTCACAAATTAAAAATTCGGAACAAATCATTAAAGATCCCGAACACATTGCTAATGAGATGAACAAGTTTTTTCAGTCAGTTTTCACGAAACATACCAGTAATGCGCTACTACCTCCTTATACTGTGAAAATACCCATGGAAGAATTAATCGTAAATGAGGAGGGCATACTTTCTCTATTACAAAAGCTTGATCAAAAGAAATCTACGGGCCCCGATCAAATCACTAACTCATTTTTAAGCCGATACGCTAATTGGACATCTAAGTATCTCTTTAAAATATACACGTTATCTCTTCAAACTTCACAGATACCAGACGACTGGTGCAATGCTGTAGTAGTTCCTATACATAAATCAGGCCCCAAACTAGAAATAAGCAACTACCGCCCAGTGTCACTTACGAGTTCGTGCTGCAAAATAATGGAACATGTAATTTTCAAGGCCATAATAACCCACCTAGAAACAAACGAACTTCTCTACAAACAACAGCATGGTTTCAGATCAGGCCTCTCAACTATAACCCAATTAGCTGAATTAACTCATGACATAGCCAACGCAATCAACGATAACGTCCAATTAGATGCTATATTTTTAGACTTTTCTAAGGCGTTCGACGTTGTCCCACATCTGGATTTAGTCAAAAAACTAACGGCTTTTGGTATTGATATTAAAATAATATCCTGGATCAACAACTTCTTAACTAAACGGAAACAAAGCGTTAAAATTGACAATCAGCTATCAGAACCACTTGATGTTTATTCTGGTGTACCTCAGGGATCGGTTCTTGCACCTCTGCTATTTTTAATGTTTATTAACGACATCCACTTTTCCGTTGAGAACCCTATTCAGATGCGTCTGTTTGCCGACGACTGTGTCGTGTACACAGTCGTGCGCAATTCAGACGACCAAACTAAACTTAACAATTCACTTCAGGCAATTTATTCCTGGTGCAATACTTGGGGCATGAAATTAAACACATCAAAAACGCATTGCATTTCTTTTACAAATAAGAAATCCCCCCTTAACTATACATATAGGATTGGAAACTCAATTATCGAAAAATGCAATCAAGTAAAATACCTAGGCATTACACTCACGCCGAATCTTAACTGGGAACCACACATCTTGGCCATGTGTCAGAAAGCGGAAAAGAAATTATCTTTCTTAAGAAGAAAACTGCGCAATGCACCACCACATATTAAAATAAATGCCTACAAAACACTAATTAGACCATGTTTAGAGTACGCCGATCTCATCTGGAGTCCACATCAAAAGTACCTGATTAGTAAAATAGAACGAATACAAAAATTGGCAGTAAGGTTCGTATATTCAGAATTCGCGAGGCAGTCCAGTACCGCAGATTTACTCGCAAGGGCAAACTTAAAACAACTTTTTCAACGCAGAATAATGTCACGATTAAAATTCCTTTACCAATTATATCATGGTCATTTCCACATATCACGCTCTCATTATCTGCAAGATCCACTTAAACAATCATTCCGACTAAATCATTCTAAAACAATACGCCAACCTTTAAGTCGTGTAAACGCTCACAAACATTCACTTTTTCCGTCAGCTATCTCCCTCTGGAACAGCCTACCCAACGACATTGTTTGTTGTAGTACGATTGACTCTTTCATCAACCGCATACAGTGTATTGAATTTGCACCATGATTTTTTTTTCTTTTTTTGTTTATTCATTTTTTTTTCTTTTTTTCTCTGGCAATGTATGTATTTCGATGTATCTGTGTACCCACTCCTGCTTGGGCCGTGAAGGGCCTGCAGTATATTCAAATAAAAAAAAAATCATGCATTAGACCTCATACTACGCCTCTCGCGCTGCTCGTGCTCAGAGCACGAGAAGCTTCCTATAAGAGATGCGAGGCCTCACGCCTGGCGGCTAGAATGCAGGTAGCCGTCGGTGCTCTGCGCGTCCTGCCAGCAGCGACCAGTCTCGCCCTCACAGCCTCCCACAGCTGAAGTTAAAGCCACCAGCCATCAACCGTGGTCAATCTTGCAAGATGCTTTGACAATGACTGGCGCTTCTCAAAATGACGTGCCTGGTCCACCTGTGACACTGCAGACCACACATGCGACGCTTGCGAGAGAGGCCGCCTTCAGCCATGCTGACCTGCGCATGAGCCCTCGTGCGCCGACTACTGAATGCGCTGCCCCTATTCAATGGGTGCTAACTGATCTTCCTTCAGTGTCTACAACTACAGGGTCCCATAGCACGTCTTCTTAATCGAGGCCGCAGATCAGCAGGTGCGTAGCTGAAACGCAGACTTGCCCCTCTACACGCCACAGGCGTCATTCACCTCTCCCCAGCACATACAACACTACTTACCCACTACCATCGTAAGCCATCAAGTCGGGCCGTTGTCGTACACCGCTCAATTTATGCATGATACTTCCTTACCCACATTGGCATCAGCGCTCTGCACACATGCGAAAGCACACTCACAGCAGTTACTCGTCGATAGTTAGTCTTCGAGAACTCACTGAGCCACTTATCATAGCTTCCCTCATAGGGCCCACAGCGGTTATTGTGCATCTGCCCTCACCTCCAGCTAGAACCACCTCTACCAAGAATGCTCACACGCAACAACCGGTGCTCTACTGACAGGCCCCATGAGGTCATCCTGACACCCGCTGCGTACGACCTCAGCATACTTTCGCCAAGGTCATCGTTCACCCTACTTTTCCCAAAATCTCCGCCAGAGATCCACCAGTTCCCTACGGCCCATACACGCCGAAAACCGGCACTTCCCAAATGGACACCCTACGAATTGTCGTTCATGTATGTAATTTACATACATCAAGTCTTAATATTATACCCTTCAAATCGCGCAAAGTGCTATGGAGGAGCCCTGTAGCGCCTTCATCCTCGTCATCATCATCACGCATTATACACTGTGCTGCGCCTCTCGCACTACTCGTGATAAGGGCTCCAGGAACGTGCTAGAAGAGAGAACGAGTCATCGTGCCTGGCGGCTAGAACGCAGGCAGCCGTCGCCACTTCACTTTGACCTTCAACAATATAGTAGCGAGATTCCACACGTCTCTCTGCCTCTCGCTACAAGGCAATTGTTACTATACGACTCGTAAAATGTTTTTTGGGTATCTAAGCGCTTCTCTCAGTGCTCTTCGATTTTTTCGGTGAAACCTTCAGTTTTGTATGGTGCCTCGGCTCCACATCTCGCGGCCATAGACGCGGGGCCTCTTGGAGGACTACCTGGCCAGCATTCATCTCGGCTGAGCACCGTGAAGAAGAGAGGAACTTCACTCAGTGACAGCGAGGACACAGAAACGTACTCAGCCGCCTCCAAAGTCGACTCATTCGACGATGATTTCATTCCTTCCCGGAGAAAGAGGGCGAAAAGGAAGATCGTCAGCGCAGCCTCGCCCACCTCTGCGAGTACAGCGGCTATAAAGTCAAGGCATGAACGCTGGCCACACGTCATCATCTTTGTGGCAGAGGAGTCTTCAGGCAACCTGTGACGACTGAACAGGCAAGCAATCTCCGCATTTTTTGGAACGTGTGGTACCTAATGAAATGAAGGAAATCAGAGTAAATACGCGAACAAATTTACTCGCCATAGACGTATTCCACGTCAATGCGCTTGGACCACTCAAACAAGTGATTGAGCTAGGCGGCATCAAAGTGCAGCTCTTTACATCGATTCACCACTCATCCATAGCTGGTGTGATATACGACGTAGACATTGTGATTTCCGACGCTGACTTGCCTACCCTCATAAAACGGGCAAATGAGGGCACTGTCATCACTCAGGTACACCGCCTTGGGAAGTCACGCTGTGTGAAACTGGTCTTCAAAGGCGATTGCACAACATCCCATGTCAAAGCCGGACATTTTCGTCATCCGGTTCGGCCTTGTGTGCAAAAGCCACTTCAATGCCACCAGTGCTTTAAACTAGGTCACGTCAAGGCCGTATGCCCGAACTGACTACGGTGCCCCCGGTGCACAGCGCCCCATTCGGAAGATGCGTGTCAGTCCACATTTCTTAAATGCGGTAACTGTAACGGCTCACCCACTGCCTCATCGAAAGACTGCCCTCGAATTAAGAAGGAGTGCGCGGTGCTTAAGCAAATGGTCACAGGCGATTCGACCCACAGTGATGCTGCCGAAACAGTCCGGCAGTGGCGTTGGTGCCGTCGTTCGCCCTCAAAGACTGCACAAGCTCGAAACGACAGCGCCACCTCTACTGCTGCACCATTAAGCCAAGCCGCAACAGGACCGACAAATTCAAAGAAGACTTTGGAGAGGACTATCTTTACAGAGCAATGGCCTATTCTTCCAAGTCATCCGCTAACCATAGAACGTCAGCAGACCACGCCCACTCAGGGGTCTTCACCAACACTGATGACACACATAAGAAAAATGGCAAAGTCATAACTATGCTTCGTTCTCTCATGGATGCCATCCGGGAGATCTTGCAGGACATGAGGAAAATGTCTGCTCGAAGCGCTCTCACAGTACTGAACACCTAAAGCCCAGTACTTGAATCACTCGAGTAGAAATATGGCTAACGATCACCATCATTTCTAAGAGGTCAAGGAAGCATCCATCATTCAGTGCAACTCCAGTAAACTAGAACCGCGTCTTTTCGGACTTTCGCCAATTAGTATGCGTCATTATGTTCCAAGTCATCAGCATTTGTTAACCCAACGCGTGTGCGAGCTCTCCTTTCTCTCATTTTTTTCCATCTTTCAAACTCTTTCATCCCTATCCCCAGTGTAGTGTAGCATACTGGTCACTCCAGACTGGTTAAGATTGCTGCCTTTCCTTTCCCTCCTGTTCCTCCTCCTCCTTCTTCTTGTCCTTCTTCTTCTTCTTCTTCTTCTTCTTCAGATATTTGCTATGAATGAATGTTATTACGAAATATACATTGTTCATTATTCAGCGTGACACGAAGGGGAACCTCGGTGCTTGGTACTAGTAATTGTGGGTCAAAAAACACAGTATACTTCCGTGCCAGTTGTTGCGTAAGTATGGTATTATTAGATGTGAATCATCTCTTTCAGTCACGTGGCTAACGCCATATGAACGTCCGTAAGAACGCGCCGCAACGCGTTCCTGTCGCTGTAGGTATTGGAGTGGTGCCAAGTAGGTCAAGTCGCAGCTGCGTGGTGTCGTCACGCTCCCCTCGTACGCTTTTCTCGCAGGAACGTGCTCACGTCACGCTCTCCCTGACCCGCACCACGCTTTCCACAGCGCCCACAGCTGCCAGTTCCTCCGCCCACTCGTGACACCGATCCTCTCTCTTGCTTCACAAACTCCCTTACCTGCAACACTTGGCTGCACGTTGCATGAAAACACTTTTTCGGCTTGTTTATCTGCGGGGAAACTTGCGCGAAGCCCAACTAGCCTCCTGTGTCTTTGCATTTCAAACAAACGTTTACTCGAGTAAATGCTACACAGAGTTTCGCTTCAAACCGTTCTACGGGCCCCCGCATCGCGCCCGTTTCAGCCAGGTCAATGCTGTGCACACCGCTGCTGCCTCGCATACCATCAGGATTTCCTTGTAAGACATGGTTCATAATGTGTGGGAAAGTATGGCTGCGGCCCTTCCACGAATGTTGTTGTTGGCGTTGTTCGTGCTGTCTTTTCCATTATTTTTTTTTTGAACATGAAAGTGTTTTATGCCAGGGCCCACCACAGCTGCGCTGACGTACTTCTGTCGTGGAAGTGACGTTGAAAAAGTATAATGAGAGACTGCAAAGAAAGAAAAACAGCCACAAGAATCAGTCGCGCGAATTAGGGCCAGCGACTTTCCCTTCAAAGCTTAAAAAACAGTGTATCACTTCCGTACTATTTGCGCACATAAGATATTCTGGAAAGTTAAAGTGCTTTGACTTTCGGGCAGATGTACAAAAACTAATCATAGAATAACTTGATCATTCTGGCTCTTCATTCTTTCATTCTTAATCTCACTACAATCAGCAATTAATACAGTAAAACGTTAGACCACCTAAACAAACAAATCTCTTCACCGAAAGTCACAAGTTTCTTACTGATTTCTTTCATTTAAGCGTAACACTGTTCATCAAATATGTTTGGCCACTTGTTGAAGAAAAAGAGGGAAAACTCCAACTCCAATCTTTTGGCGATCAGAGAAGCCCTTGATGCTAAAACTGCCTCTTCAATTTCACTATATGCTGCTCCCTTACCTTCGTAACTCTTTTTCTAAATCGAATCTGCACTGAGTGTCGGAGCTGTGAATAGAATCGGGAAGGCTGAAACCTCTGGTTACCTTAATTGCTGGGATCACGAAAGCATCTCCTTATATTGCTCTTTTTTTCAGCTGCACGTTGCAGCCTATATTAGATGCAGTTGCAGTCGCAAACTAAAAAAAATAATACATCGATAATAACACCAGTTACTCATTGACTGTCACCGTTCTTTGTCAACGTTGGTCGATGACTACACACCGTTGTTTTTCTAACACACGCAGGTTCACCGAGCCATACCAAACAACAATATTTTCGCAATGCGTAGTTTACTTCACATGCACTTACCAGGTTATCTGGCTTATACGATCTCACAAATTTCTCGATTGAAACTTTCCTGCTTGTACAGCAGGTCACCGCTCGGTGCAAAATGCCCTATGGCACCGTGACTGTGGGATAATCGCACAGGTTATGCGTGCGAAAACAATTGCTGATGTGGGTGTGCGTAGCAAATGGAGAGGATTGACAGTTAATATGCTCACACTTAGAAATTAAGTGCACTGTATTTAGTACAAGCGGGACCAATTGCGGGATCTAAACACGTCCCACTGTGACTGCAAGTGAATAATTGTTCGCCGAGTCGTCAAGCGTAGGTGAAGGTACGGTGCATTGTCAAGAGCCTCTGATTTCGTAACTTGCCAAATGAGCATGTCCAGACACCGCACGAGGCTTTCCCGATCAGTAATTATGAGCGGCAACACAAAACACTGACAGGAAAGTCTGGACAAACACCATACCTCAACTACATAAAAATGTCACCGACGATTATAATGTTGTCTTATGCGTATTCTGAATGCAGCTTCGTGTTAAGTCAAGGCCAGCTGTGTTCAAGCTCTTCTATTGACTAGCTATCGACTACAACATCATAATTTTTGTGAACCAGAGCACAGAATCCACTGGGCATTATTTCTTTCGGTGAATAATTGAGGTACGCGCTACACATCTGTGAAATAGTATGCACACTCCATTGATGCTGCAAGTGTCTTGATGACAATGAATAGTTATGGCTCAGTGCTTAGCAGTAGTTCAGAGGCATTACACCTACATAGCAAGCACAGTTAGGATTTTGTGAAGACGGTTTGTTAATAAATGCTAAGCATTTCTGAGTTTTACGATGTCGCACTTCGGCATCTGTGGCAGCGCTCTCCACACCCCCCACTGCCCTTGCTCGCGTCTCATCTCACATTTTCGCCTGTCGTGCCAACAGTCGCTCCCTTCCCATTCTCTCACCTGGCAACGCCGACGCAGGCAGCATCTGCTAGCAAAAAGAAAACGACTGCTTGCGCTGGAGAACCGTTCACTGGCCACCCCGTGTATGTGGGCACTGGATTGCACGTTCGGAACTCAGTCAAGGGCGTCTTGGCTTTCGCATGACTCGACTCTAGTTGATGTGATATAAGCAACGGTACCTACAACCAGTAGTGTCGCACAACCCAACATCAACGTCCCATCACTAAACGGACATATGGACAGGCGGATGAACGGACAGACGGATGGCCGCACAGATAGATGGACGGGCGGATGGATGGATGGATGGATGGATGGATGGATGGATGGATGGATGGATGGATGGATGGATGGATGGATGGACGGATGGACGGACGGACGGACAGACGGGCGGACAGACAGACGGGCGGACAGACAGACGGGCGGACAGACAGACAGACAGACAGACAGACAGACGACCGGCGGATGGAGAGTTTCCTAAATAAGAGTTTCCTAAAAATAACTAGAGCCATGGGAAATGTGGGTATGACATAGAATCGCCTAATCTTCGTGCTTGTGGGCGGTGAATGCACTTGTGCCTTTCTTCAGCGTTTTGGTTTGGTTTCGAAGGAGAGAACAAACCGTTTTTCACTTCATGATCCAAAATTAAGGGGCAAGCATAAAAGATTAAGGTGGTGAAGGGTAACTGCCAAACCATTGATAGTTGGTTTTTTGTGACAAAGCTGCCTCAAGCCACACGAAGCCTAAACGAACATAAAGTACGAAGACTAGGCAAATCCATGTTATACCCATAATTCCCTTGCTCGCTGAAGCGCAATGCGTTGCAGCTCCCATAGATACTAGCACCAGAGTTTCTTCTAGTGTATATTCGGGAAATTCTATAGGATGGACGGACGGATGGACATGGCCAGCTGATGATTTACGGTTCACCGATAAAACCCTTCGAAGCTTAGCCTCACTCATCATCATTCACTCTGTGGATATGCAGTGATTTTTTTTACCCTTGTCTGACACATTGGCTTAACATGCCGTGGGGAACTAGGGGTGACGGTGGTTGGCTGCTGGCTCACAGATCATGGGAAGAGATTTCAGCAGCGGCTACTGTTTTTTCAATAAAAGTGAAAATGGTTGAGGCAAGTTTACTTATATTTAGGTGGACGTTAAAGAAAGCCAGGTGCTTGAAAGTTCCAGATCTCCCAAATACGGCGTCTCTCATAATAATATCATGTTTTGTGACATTGAACAGCAACAATTATTCGTAATGCGCAGGTTAGAGCTATCGTTTGCCCAGCATGACACCTTTGTAAAGTCCTTTTTCAGACCGTTTTAAAGCACTATCGTGGCTTTATGGTAGACTACTCTTCTCCAGTGCAGGGCCAGAGTTGAAATGCCATTCTTTCATTGGTGTTTTTCTCATTTTATCTAACCGCGCCAATCGGTTACTTTTTCACTTTTGCAGTGCACTTACGCAAGGGACCGATTACAAAGAACGCAGGACATAGTGTTATTAAAATGAGCGCAGTATTTTGCTATGGTTTTACTCAAGCGTAATATATGTAAATATATATACACAATGGCACCTGGAAAACAAAGTGCACATTTATATCGACTACACAAGAATATAAATAAACCAGCTGAACTTCACGCTCTTTCTGCTAGCACTGTGTCCTCTGTATTGCACAACGGTACCAGAACACGAGCAAACTTCAAGCGTTTTCATATCAATAGCAATTATATGAACACTCTCAGCTGAATATTGCTGCCGATGTCGACGTCGACGTCATTCACCGTAAATGTATGCGTATATATATGGAAACGCAGACAGAAAAATATTCCTCTAAAAGACCTTTGTGAGCGAACTCGAACGCATAACCTCTGAATTGTGAGTTCAAGGCGTTAGCCACTGAGCCACGAAGAAACACTTCCTTCAACGTTTACATGGCAAGCTATCTATATCTACCACCTACCACTGGCGATGGGCATCTCGGGGAGAACTATCGTGTTTTCAATATTACTAGCGAGATGGCGCAATGAGCGCACGTCATTGCACATCGCAAGATCGTCACGCTTACTTTGCCCTGCGGAGTGGAGACACTGACGCGTGCGCTTGCTTATCTCGTGGTTGGACAATCGTACGCCTTGGGCTTTCTCCAGTACGATTCTGTTCTAGTTACCGGGTGCACAAAGGTCACTGCACTAGTTGCACAGTCTACGTTTGCAAAAATAATGCGCTTTTCACACACAGTGAAGTAACAACTGAGACGCTTATTCGCGTTCATCTGTACCTGCCAAAACGTTTTGTGTGTCATTTGTGCGTTATAAACGCTGAGCTCGTTTCCATTTACTTGCCATTCTTCGTGTGACCTTCCTATTTGTTGCCATCATGTTCATTCCAACGCCTTTGTTGGCAAAGCTGTGGCTTTTTTCATTTATGCATAGTCGGTATAAATAAAAATACACCAAATTTCATCGGAAAGAATGTGCACATTTACATTGAATACGTATGAAAAAAAAAGTTGTCGTTTGCTCTTGCCCTGCTAAGACTGCGTCGTGTGTTCCTTTTAATCTGCCTCTAGAGTAAGCCTATCACAAAATGCAACACGAACAAAGTAGCCCCTCTGGACCCCTTACAGTTATTTGTTTTTGTCTGTCAGCTACTCCACCATTGTTCAACACCGGAATGGGTGCCTAAAAATTTCGCTCTAAAATGTGGGAGTGACCCTGAGACTTGGCTTAAAAGTTTGGTAGTGGCTTGAGAACGTGAACGTACATGTGCCGTCGCATATTATTAAGGTTAACTATGCTTCGTCACTCTGCCGAAGTGGTAGCAAAACTGCTAGCCAGCCTATTACATGTAACTGCTTCTCATGACAGTACCTTGCGCACAGTTGTTAGGTTGTGCTTGCCCGTGCGTCTCCTTTCTTCGTCCTCAATATCCTCAGTACTTTCATGGTGCCGAAGTGGATTTCGGAAGCCCTGTAGACATCAGCGAATGGTTGGGATCTGCTCCACTAAATACCGCAAAAATACCAGTTACTCAGCTATTTCTGTGAAACTGTTAATTTATTTTTCTGATGATTATGACAGTTCATAGGTGTTTTTTTTTCAAGGCACTTAGGCTCGAATATTGCGTTTAGCTATAGGCGTACGCACAAAGAATTAGGGGGGGGGGACCCCTCCTTAGTCACTCAAGCAGAGTATGCGCAAAGTCACCCTCCCCCCCACCAGTGACATGACAGGAAGGGGGTGCTGCGACTCGGGGGAGAAAGGAAGGGACTAAGTCGGCCTCATACATTGGCACTGACGAAAAGCTAGGTGCTGCGATGAACCTTTGCCCGTCGCTCGTCCTGCTGGAAAACTTTGCACACTCATATGCATGTATCTAGTAAAAGTATGCCAGAACCAAGGATTATGCCCCGACTTTTGTTTCATTTTTATAATGCGTTCTCTGAAAGTTCAGAAAATAATGCAGAAACACCTTGGCCAGAGGGGCTTAGGAGAAGAAAAAGATCGTCGCTCACTGCTCGTGCCAAGAAAAGCACTCACTCGCAAATGAAACTTAATTCCTAATTAAACTAGTATTCGGCAAGAGTGCTCCATGAGAATGATTGTACGTTTCGAGCTCCTCTGTGTCGAAGAATCGGGTCCTTCATTATAGCGAAGAAGTGATAATTGAGCTCACTAAATCGGTATCTAATACATGAAAAATGGTGCACAGTTTAGACTTCTTCAATTTGATGTATCGTGTTCAGTCCTTTTTTTGCTATCCCTACCTAGACACTACACCAGGTGCACAAATGCTCTTTAGGCTGAAACACGTCCTCCCACCTCCTGCACGTCCTCTGCGTTGTTGTACTATTTTAAATAATGTTGCCCATTCATACATTCATTCTTTCTTCTTCTGTTTCCGCAGGGTTGTTCGTGAATACCCAAGTCAAAGTTCATTTCACCAGAGAAATTCTGGATAGCCTTCAGGGCTAGAAGCTGCTCTAGGCAGCTTTGAAGTCGTCCCTGAACACCCTCTACAATTGGCAGAATACAACGTTAACAGTACAAAAGGGCTTGTGAGATCATACTCGAACATACATGAGTAATACTGTAAAAGAAAATTGCAGTTTGGACTAGATAAAGCAATAGGAGTAGCGTACAGAGAGTCATAGTGAGGTTTTGCATTAAACGTCTAGTACACCATAAACAATTTCGCATTACAAAAGGTACAACAAGTGCAGAAATGTTAAGGAAGATCAAAATTTGCGTAACATATATAGACAGAAATATTTAAATAGAAAATGTGATATGGCAAGATAAGCTGAGGTTTGCATAATCAATACATATCACCCCAAGGGATACAACACTGGCGCAAAAAATTCACGCAATAGCCGGTGTGTAGCAGTAGTAAGATTGGTGTACTTATTTTAGATCGACGGCAAATTGCGCTGTTTGGCACATATTGTGATTATTTTACGTGAAAATCCTGCTAACGATGCAGACAGACAAAGCCCAGCCCCTAGCAGTTTTTAGCCGCATCACAAAGAGCCACGAACCTTGAGACCAATGAAGACGTCGGTCAATGACTCAAGCACGACAAGCGGGTAAGCCACTGCAAACGGGGTGCTGCCTCCCAGCTATCCCTCGTAAACTTTTACCTTACCGATTTGTTACTCGTCTAGTACGAGAACCAACATGGGAACGCCTTGCTCAGGGAATAACGTAGTGTTTCAATAACAGAGCTGCAAAGAAAAAGCTTGCTGAGCAGACTATTGAGCAAAGGTCCCTGTTACCCGGTGAGAGCTGTACAATGTATAAAGAAGACGTTTCGAGGCTCTGCAGGCAAACAGACGCTGACATGGAGGAGGGAGACAAGGTGAGGTATATATTGCAAGGTATTGCAGAGGATGTCTATAACTTGCTAATAAGCAAAAAAAAAGCCTACGGCTTGAGTGACAGATGTCATTCGCCCCTGTTGGGCGTGTCAGATATTGAAGTCGCCTGGGCAATGCCACCATGGCGATCGCTGTAGAAACTACAGCAACAGCTGCCCCTGCTACAACCATCCGTCAGATCTCTCTGAAAAACTGACGCAAACATGAAAGCATGACACTTAAAATGGTCGCCACCCCTCTATGGTGCTTCCTGCAAGCTGTGGCTACCCCACCGCTTGAAGATTTCGACATATTGTTCATCAACGCTGTGAAGGTTGCGAAATACCGGCTTGTTCAACGCCCAAGCTCGACTTATTACCAGAAATTACGGCACCCTCAGCGTTTTTCTTCCGAACATTTATACCCTCCTGAGTAGTCTTGTGTGACCTGCAGGGGCTTACCTTCCAAACCTTCTGTCAATAAACCCCAAACCCCGACTGAGAGCATAATATCTAACCCAAACTTAGTACTAAAGCAGGGAACGATGCTCTCAGAATATTTTTTTTCACAAAATAGACTAGAATGGTATTCTGCGAAACCGAACAAGCTTCGACGTGACCGAAAATAATTCTTTCTTTTTGAACTATTCTAGCGATTCGCTATTTTCAATGCAACAAATAACCATCATTCTTTAAGAGTACATTTAAAGTTGTCGCCGAAATCGCTGATACAGTTGGCGTGGACTGAACCAATGGGTAATCCTAGCAAAGTAGGACTACAGTGGCTTATTGTTTCCTTCATTACGAGCACAGCGTAATGACACTGTCTCGCTCATTCCAAAGCTTCTTGGTAAACAAGTGTATGGCTTTAGCTTCGGCGATAATCCAGCCTCCGGGCAAATAATGACTGAAACGCACTGATTACCAACAGGAAAATGCGGTATGTGGGTGACCGCGACCCATCGACGACTGTGCAGCCGCTATTTTTCTCCCACCACCCCGTGGTTTGTCACTTCAACCGACGCGTGGCGCTCGACAATAGGGGAGCCATGTAACATGACTAAAGAGGTGGCAATAGTACCATAGGAGAGACGACGCCTAGGCTACGCCATACTGAATTTTCATCGGCATTTATTTTTATTTATTTAATTTTTGCTCTAGATGGCCGGAAAGCAGAAAATGAGACATCGCATTAGGCTTGACGTTCGCGTGTTGAATTCGTGCCGTATGCCCTCTGACTAGGGGAGGGTTCTAACACTTTCCGCTTTTCATGTTTTCATGTTTTTTTCGTTATATGCGCACCTACTCTGCGTAAGGCCATCATTAGGAACAAATTCAACGAAGGCAGCTTTCCGCTACGCAATAATCAATATGTCTGATAGTTTCGATGCAGGCGATGATGTTGGCTGTAAGGCAGCTGGTGAGCATGGTGCTGCTGACGCTGTCAAGCTTCTTGTTCTTAATGTTACTTCGAAATCAAGCCTGTTTAGGAATGCATCACGTAAGAATCGCATTTACGATACTAGTTCCTGGACAACGGCGTTTCTTCAGTCATCACGTGTTCTGCATATGTTGCCGACCCTTTACTCCTATGTCACGACTATGTTGCATATGTGATCACCGCAATTTGTTCACGATTCTACGAACGATTTTTCTAGCAGATGTGCGAAACGCCGCACTATGCAACTTGCAAATGCCACAAAGTTGTGTTGCCCAGTTTGCCAAGTCATTGCGACATCTCCGGCAACGACCTTGTCAACGAAATTGTCAGAAAAAAACACACGAATGAACAAACAATAATCTTATGAAATGACGTAATTACGTTTTCCAAAACGGACGCAGCTTGTTACTTATGTAAGCTGGCGATGGACATGACAATGAAGAAGTGGCAAAAATCACAGTTTACGCACCGTGCAGTGTGTTTCCTCGACTTATATATGCGACTACGGCTGCTGCCTGGTGTTTTTTGCGAGGAAGACTGTCTCGTGCCATTTGATTCTGAGTGCAACATTCACCAACGCCTAATGACCTAAAATTGAAATAAGGGGTGTCGGCGAGTGCATTTACTGCACTATCGTTGAATATATTCGGAACCTTTCTTATTACTGCTTGACTTGGAAAAAAATTTTATTTATTTATTTATTTATAATACCCTCAGGGCCAAATGGCATTACAGAGCCCCGCCGCGGTGGTCTAGTGGCTAAGGTACTCGGCTGCTGACCCGCAGGTCGCGGGTTCAAATCCCGGCTGCGGCGGCTGCATTTCCGATGGAGGCGGAAATGTCGAGGCCCGTGTGCTCAGATTTGGGTGCACGTTAAAGAACCCCAGGTGGTCGAAATTTCCGGAGCCCTCCACTACGGCGTCTCTCATAATCATATGGTGGTTTTGGGACGTTAAACCCCACAAATCAATCAATCAAATGGCATTACAGAGGGGAGTGGATTACATTGAATAACACATGGTACATGGTGGGGAGGGAAAAATACAGCGTTAGTACGAATATAAGCAAAAGTCAGCGTACAAACAAAAATACATTAAATAGGTCCTGCGTATACAATGTTAGCTACGGTATCACGAAAAAGATGGTTGTCGTTAATAGCAACAATTTCAGGAGGAAGGTGGTTCCACTCGCGAGAAGAACGAGGCAGGAACGACTGCGCAGCTGTGTTAGTACGATAAGTGATAATTCCAACCTTGCGACGGTGATCGACACGGTTGGAAAAATACTGGGGTTGCAAAATAAGTTCGTCGCGCAAGATGGGGTGGTGATACAATTTATGAAAAGTTGATAGGCGGGAAACTTTTCTTCGAAGTGACAGGGTAGGCAGGGACAGATTATTTTTCATTGCAGATATACTGGCAGTGCGATTGTAGTTCGATAATATGAAGCGTGTGGAATTATTCTGAACTAGCTCAAGCGATGTAATTAAATTAATGTGGCTGGGATCCCAAATCGAAGAAGCATATTCTAGCTTAGGTCGTAATAATGTTTTGTACAGGGCTAATTTCAATGAAGATGGAGCTTTGGAAAAATTACGGCGTAGGGACCCAAGCGTACGGTTAGCTTTGTTGATTATTTGTTCGACGTGCATTGCCCAAGAGAGATTGGATGTTATGTGGACGCCTAAGTACTTGTACGAGTTAGTAGATTCAAGAGGTATGTCGTTTAAGTAGTAAGTAAATTGAATGCAAACACTGCGGGACACGCGCATGACTTTACATTTGTTTATGTTCAATTCCATTAACCATGTACGGCACCAGTTATCAACAGTGTTAAGGTCTGATTGAAGAGTACACGAATTGGTTATGTTATTTACCTCACGAAAAATAACGCAATCATCAGCAAATAAATGAATTCTGGATTTAATGTGGCAGGGGAGGTCATTAATATAAATTAGAAATAAGAGAGGCCCAATTACCGATCCCTGAGGAACGCCGGAGTGTACTTCAGTAAAACAAGAATTATACCCGTTAGCGTAAACAAATTGTGAGCGATTTGTGAGAAAACATTCAATCCATTTAAACACGTTATGATCAAGCTTCAGTTGGCTTAGTTTGTGAAGTAAAAGTTTATGACATACCTTATCAAATTCTTTGGAAAAATCTAAAAAAATGCAATCAGCTTGTGATGAGTTGTCCAAAATGCGGTGCAATCTGTTATTAAATGATACCAGTTGTGTGTCACAGGGGTATGATTTACGAAAGCCGTGCTGAGATGACGTGAAGAAGGAATTACTTTCAAGAAAATTTACAAAGTTTGTGAATATGATGTGCTCTAATAGCTTACAGCACGTACTGGTAAGGGAAATGGGACGATAATTAGCAGGGGAACTTTTACTACCAGATTTAAGAATAGGAACTACTTTCCCGATTTTCCATTCAGATGGGAGAGTAGAAGTGTCGAGTGATTGCTGGAATATTTTGGCTAATATGATGGAACTAATTTCTACAGTATTTCTTAAAAATTTACTATTAATCGAATCATAACCAGGGGAAGAATGGTTGCCTAATTTGTTGATAAGGGAAGCGATACCAGAAATGTCTACTAGAATTGGTGGCATGGGGAGATGATTGTAGCAAAAGGTGGAAGGAAGTGGAACATCAGATGTTTTTGTAAACTGGGCAGCAAATGTGTTGTTGAGGGCTGTTGCACACTGATTGATGGGAACTGTGTCACCAGATGAGTCTTGCAATAAGATGTAATTATCTTTTGGGGGATTGATAACGCGCCAGAACTTTTTTACATTTGTTTTTAACATTGACGGCAATACATTAGAGACGAAGTTATCTTTAGCTTGTTTGAGTGCCCTGACGTAAATACTAGATGCGGTATTATAAGCGGCCCATCGTTCGTTAGTTGGCGAGCGCTTAGCTGAACGATAAAGGCGTTTTTTCTTGTTAGACAGGCGTTTGATAGTGGTATTGTACCATGTCGATTGTGAGTGACTAGCAATAGTGTAGGTTGGTATGTGCTTTACGGTGAGGCGATGAACTTCGGCAGCAAACATATCCCAGTTAGACTGAACGGAACGGTTGTTAAAATCGGTCAGAAAGACGTCGGTAAATTCAGATAATTCACGATTGATAGCATCGAAGTTAGCTTTTTTGTAATCGCAAATAGTTTTTTTCATTCTGGTGCTTTTAGGAGGGGTAGCGTGTAAGTCAAAAGTGAGCAATGAGTGGTCACTAATACCTGGTAAACAGGTAATAGTTGAAACAAACTCTGGATGGGTGGTTAAAATCAAATCAAGAGTATTTGTCGTAGTAAGTGATACTCGGGTGGGTTCGGTAACTAACTGTGACAAAGAGAAGACAGAACAAAAATCTAGGAAATCTTAAGAAAGCGCTGAAGAGGGTGATAAAACCGGAGGGGAGGTATGCCATTTGATATTTGGGAAGTTAAAATCACCAAGAAGGAACAAAGGATACGATGGAAATCGACTGATAATAATATTGACAGAATCATGCAATTCGTTAACGAACGTACAGGACAAAGATGGTGAGCGGTAGCACACACCTATGATTACTTTGAGATGACCGAGCGTTAATAACGAGAAAAATATTTCTAGGTTACTGTTCACATGAATGGGAGATGAAGGAATGTCTCGCGAAACAGCTAGCAAAACTCCGCCACCTCGGCGCTCCGTTCTGTCACATCGATAGACTGTAAAATGTGACGCATTTACGAAAATTTCCGAATCATGCACGTGTTCAGGAAGCCAAGTTTCAGTTAATGCGATTATGTGGGCAGAACATGAGTCTATTGCGCTTGATAATGAGTTGTGTTTGTTTAGAATGCTTCTTATGTTAGTAAAAAGTACAGAAACACGAGGCGTAGTCTGTCGGCCACTGCCCCTTGCGATTACCTACGGTGACGTTCGTAGCGAAGTGTCGTTGGTAGGACCAGAGCTTCGGCTACTTGACGGAAGTTGTTCGATGCTATCGCTAGCTGCATTATAAATGTAGATTTTGCGGTTGAGATGCAATTTAGTGTAGCGCAGTTGAAAATCGGGGGATCCGGGGTAGTTTTTGCCAAATTCAATTAACTTTTTACGAGCAAGTCGAGTGCAGGGTGAATAATCTTCGGATACAGATATGTCACTTTCTTTGAAATGTTTTCGCTTCGAGAGAATAAGCTCTTTTGTTTTGAAACTGGCAAGTTTTGCTATGACAGGGCGACACTTGTTCGGGGAGTATGTACCGACACGGTGGGCCCGTTCGATGGCGTTACTGGGCAGAGACATATCTGCATCGGCTAGTAAGGTATTTAACTTCAACTCAGTTTCTTTCCAGGGTTCTTTGGCGTCAGCGATACCGTGAAATATTAAGTTGTTACGACGAGACCGGTCTTCTAGTTCGTTCAGACGCAACTGCAAAAGGTTATTTTCAGTGGTTAGTTCTTCTACAGATTTCTCGGCGGTAGATAGTCGATCACTAAAGGCATCAAGATCCTTTAACTTGCTTTCAATTTGATCTAATCGGCTTTGTCTATTTGTCATTGTTGTTTCGATTCCTTTTTGGCCGGTCCTAATCGTTTTTACTTCTGTTACTAATTCTGCTTGACTCTTCGAACTTTGAGATGAGCGTAAATGAATGTCTTTCAGCAGTTGAAACACAATTTTCATTTGTTCAGCGGGGCTATCAGGCAATGATTCAACTTCTAACAATGATTCAGAGCGAGTAGTAGGCCCGGGATTCTCTTCTACGTCGCCTGAACACAGCAGTAATGAGGCCATAGAAAAACACTCAGCAACGGTCTCGCACAACACCCGTGGGCACGGGAACAGCAATAGCAATGGATCATCATTTTTTCTAGCATGCAATGAATACTTGTTACACACCTGCATGGTGAAAACAACACGGGTGAGTGCGACGCCGTTGGCGCTGCTCCCGTGCCCACTGAAGCCTGCCGGGTGGGGCAGCTCGTATATGTGTGCCGGGGAAGATGATGTCGCTGAAGATTGGGCTGGGAACCGAAGGTCGAGTTCCATCCACGTGTCGGGGTCGATGAAAGTTGCGTTGTCAGGTTTTCCTAGGAGCTGCACGCAGGCGTAGTGGCTGTTTCCAACCACGTTTTGCGGGAGTGCGTACGAGCAATCGGAGCACCACGATACCACGGGCAGCCATGACACGAGCAATGCAAGCAAAGCCTGCATGGTGAAAACAACACGGGTGAGTGCGACGCCGTGGGCGCTGCTCCCGTGCCCAAATTGTTACAACTTCGTACTGTTTTCAATCACACAAACGAGAAACCTTTCTCGGTGAAGAAAATATGAGGACCACCGCGGGCTGCCCATCATAGTTCCGTAAAGTAACGAAAACACTGCTGCGCTTTGTCAAGGATGCCAGACAGATTCGCCGTTTGTCATATGAAACGTCGAACTACTAAATCGGCTGGAGCTATTATCATTATCTCACTAACCAAGAGTTCGACGGATGGTCGTCTGGAAAGAGATGATATTTTCCTATTTCTGGACATGTTACAGTGCGATTTTCTCAGTCAATTATGTGATTAGGTTGATGTCCATGCTGAGTAATGGCGCTTATCGTGTGACTGTTATTAGCCACATGATTTCGGTGCCTTTGAAGGCGTCTGGAGAACTTTTCTCTTTCTCCTATATGCACTTGATGGCAATCAGCACACATTATATATTACGTGGCAGCTGGGCGCAATTCACTTGACTACCTGCCATTTACATAGACGAGCTGATTTTAGAACGGCGAGCTGAAATTATGCGTGAAAGTGCCTCGTTGACTCGTTCTGGGTCCTTATGCGCCAAGTAGGCCACATAAGCTTGGATTGTCCACTCGGTTTAGATGTGTGCTGGACTGTAATACCCACTTCTCAATTTTAGAGATGAAACAATCAGGATAGCCACTGCGGTGTAGCTCCCAATGGATCGTCCGAAGCTCTCTCTTTAATGCATGACTTTCTGGGCACACCCATACTGTGCATGTTGCCACGGTTGACACTACGAACGACTTTTGGCCCATGAGATGACGCGAACTAAAACTGAGATAACAACTAGTGTGCGTAGGCTTCCTACATAGTGACAATCTGATGGTGCTCCCAACCCGGTGAACCTGAACATCAAAAAAAAATGTTAGTGCGTAGTCCTCGTTTTTAAGGACAAACTGCATGTTCGCACTCTGCGTGTTCGGGCCTTCCAAAAAGCAATAAATCTGCTGCTTCTTAACTCGTCGACGTACCGGTAGAGCAACTTGGGTGCCAGAGTAAACGGTGCTAGGACCTCTCTTTCGATAACCTCCGTTAATATATTAGCCGTAGTAAGTGTAGTGATTGCTCCAATTGCCATACGATGTATTTGTTGATAAATTAGGCCATCTTATAAAAATATGATTTGTTATGAAAAACCGAAGCAACTCGGTAAGTCGAGAAAGGGGAGAAAAAAGGAGGGGAGGGAAATATGCGCAAGTCGTTACTGCCAAGTTCACTGGAACACATTTCAAAGAAGTGACATGGAACAAAGCCCCACCTTCATTGCCACTCAGGGGGACGTCGTCCTTTACTTTTGAATTGAGCGCCTTTCTACTATTATAATTTTCTCTTTCTTTCTCTGCGACCACACACACACACACACCCATCATTAATTTTTTTCCTTGAGTAAAGTCCTTAAAACAAGAACAGTTTTTTTTTTTCGCATTGGAGCACGTTCAGTAATGCTGGGAACTTCGACTAGAGCACTTGCGATCGTTCCAGCCGACAAAACTGAAAAAGCGACCGGTATCTTATGCGCAGTACGAAACGTTCATGCTTGGTCAGATTATGACTATAGCAACTAGTCTATCATTGCTCGTTTTCATGGTAGCCCGTCCGTGAATTATATCGGGTAGCAAGCAGTCATTTCTCTCTGAAAAGTACCATTTGCAAATGGACACCACGAAATATTAAAAAGAAGAAAAAGGAGGGAGAGTGAGCACATGGTAGATTACGTTGTTTGTTTTGGTCAGCGATGGCTGTTCAGGCTAATTTGCATATCGTGTGATTTACTGGTCTTCTGGGAAGCACTGATCGTTTCTGTCTAAAAAGCTCTGCCGTTGAAAAATACCTTCTGTGGTCCTGTTTCTCGTTCCGATTTTTGCACAGAACACTCAACGCTTTAACCGAGAGCTTCAGGCATGCGAGGGGAAATATACACTATCAATAGAACGAAGTTGTGTATGAGTCACATTATAGAGACCGAAGTGAGATTCCCAAATGAAAATTGCTCAGCTAGCAATGGCCATAAGGAGGATGAATGGACGGTAATTTAATATGGGGGCTGAGCGGAGTAATAATCTATGGCATAATTATTTCTTGCCAAAATTTTGCAATTATTTCTTGCAAACATTTTAAAGATGTAAATCTACCTGCTAGCCGCACTTCGTTGTCCCTCATTCAACTCCATTATATATTTGAAATTTATTTTCTTACTGTGCTTTTTGTTTCGTAACTGCAGCTTATGAGATAACATATCCGTAGCAGCAGACAGGTTGCGTTTAGCCGAATGAGAAATATAGTTGCCGAAGACACTTTTTTTGTGCCTGGCGCGTGTGGGAAGTCCGCAAAAAAAGGAGAATTATTTTTGTTCCTTTAGTCACATAATTACTCACATCTTAGCTCTCACACCTGATCGCGTGTGACGTAAGTATATGGCACGAATATGAGTGATTTATCAAACAGGAACACATTTGTAATTTGGAAGCGCTAATGACTGCCTTATTGTAGCGCTCGAACGAAGTGACTGCATTGCTGAGTAGAACCACTGAGAGCACGTTGCGCAGCAGCTCGCAAATGGTACGAGACAATGGTAAGGAACGGGACAACGGACGCGCTTTTCGAAGGTTAACTTGAAGTTGTGAAAGCAATTATATCGAAAGTGGTGGCACATGTTTACCATGGCCGTCATGTTCCTTATGTTCGAATTGATGCATCATTATCCTGCACCATCGTGTGTGTGAACGAAAGCTTGCAGGTGCTGAAAACTGGGGCGGCATAAAAAGATAAAACATGGGGGCAAGTGCCATTGGGCAAAAAAGCATGAATTATCATTATGAGGGAGAGGGGGGCGGGAATGGAGGAGGGACAGAATATCTAGCCCGGGTAGCGACTGCGAACTTTGATCAATAAGGCTGAGGGTTGGGCTATTGGTGACTCATTATTATATTGTACCGTAAGGTGATCGTTTTTTATGCAGACAGAGACAAAAAGGCGCGACGATTGCTACTCCGACAACGGAATTCATTTTAAAGTACTGACGTAAAAAAAACACAGCATATCCACGGAGCGAATGATGATTGGTTGGGCAAAGCGTTCGTCAGTCCATCCGTGCTTTCGTCCACCCATTCGTTCGTGCTTCTGTCCGTCCATGCATCCATCCGTGCGTCCGTTCATGTGTCCGTCCATTCGTGTGACCATCGGTGCATCCGTCCATCCGTTCATCACTCCATGCGTCCGCTCATACGTCCGTTCTTCCGTCTGTTCGTGCAGCCGCCCCGCAGTCTGTCCAGCCATCCGTCCATCTGTGCGTCCGCCCCCTTGCCTATGCGTCCGTCAATCCGTCCGCCTATCTCGTGAACACTCCAAGTACAGCGATCTCACATCTATTTGTCATGTATTCCTCATATACAAGTGCCGCCATCGAGTGCACATTCTAACGACTACTCTTTCGGGTATGTGCCTTGGGTAGCTACATACACAATCGGAGGCTGGACAAACCTACACCCTAAAGAACTTCGCCCCTAAAAAGCGCGTCATTTTATTCTCCCCCGCACTCTCCGGCGACGTAGAAATTAATGACAGACGAAAGAAAATTAATCAAACGACAAATTTTTCGTACACTGAAACGATATGTCGATCGAGGCATTTCCGAAAATTGAACAAGCAATTGATGTATTTTTATCCGAGAAATGAACTTCTCCGCACATTAAAGCGATTGAAAATGTGAATCCCACGCATCGTGCCATAACCTTTCATCTGTGTATGTTTTTTTCATCTTATAGCTCGTGTAAGCTTTGCCACTGGGGAGTAATTTTTTTAGCAAAACTCTCTAGGATAAATTTCCACATTGCTTCTACATTCACCTTCTACTGATATACCAGAAAAAAGTACTGTTATATCGTATTTCAATGAAACACCCCGATTCCAGAAAAAATAAACAACTAATGCGAGTGCTTTGGCCTCACGCATCAAGAACTTTTTTTTAATTTTTAGAGCAGAATAATCCGGGGAGACTTTCAGGCGGACAGACCTAATTAAAGAGTATTGCTTTTAAACTCATGGTCTTGAGTGGCCTGACGTGACGTCCCGTTTGATTCCGCAGGTTTTGAGGAAATCGACATATCGTGCACGTCGGTAGCCAGCAGAGGCACGTCCTTCTCATCCCTGATTGAGTGCCTGTCCGCGGTGTATTCTATATTGACTTACAGAGCGGCTTCACCTTATTCAGCAAACGCTCAGCGTGGCGGTAAGCTTAGATGAATTATATCGATACCTGGCATCGTTTACAAGCGTAGTGGTTTAAAAGAAAAACAGGTATCGGTCATTCATACCTCTCAATGCTTATTTTTCTGATAATAATGCAATGCACAGGTAATGCATATTTTGTTGCATATCTGGCTTATCAATACTTCCATATGAACAGCGAGAAGCACGGTATGTTTGCGTTATTCTTCAAACTGGCTTCCCCTAATATAGGGAGCAGGCCATACTTTTTGTTCCCAAATTCAATATGGAACGGAGCACTTTGTTTCAAAAAGTGACGCTTGAAACTATTCTGTTGCACAGCATTGGCTGTGTTAATAAAGCCACTTTTTCATGATCAACACAAGCTATGTGGCGTGATTCTTACTGCATCTTATGTGCTATGAAGTAAAAATACATTGCCTGCATTTATTTATCCGTAAATTACGATCTGCGATGTTTTACAGCGATAGCTGTTATGAAATCACAACTCGGGTCTCGCGCAGCGTCGTAGTTGTTGACCGCCGCTGCCGCCGGTATCTGTAACTACATCACGCAAAATTGAAAAAAAAAAGTCTAGTACCAATGCCGCAGTGGGGCTTCAACCCGAGTGCGCTGGGTGCCAGCCCAATAATAACGCCAGTGCTTGGGACTTGTTGGCAAGCTTGCCTTAGGTAGGCTTGATTTAGGGAGAGCAATCGCGTCATTACGACCTATAAATGGTTTTGAAACAGCAAAAGAACAAGCAGTCATCGCATAATGCGAATGGCGTAACGAGTGGGTTGTCCAATGTTGCTCCAACCCATCACAAAAGCTTGTTTTTGTTCAGGTAATAAATGTGGCGCATACCCATTTAGTCAAAATTCCTCACCGTCGTGAGCCACTGCATAAACAATTGGCACAAAATTTCTCGCAATAGTATAGCGGATACCACGCTTCTCAAAAAATTGACGAAAAGTAGCATAGAGAATGCAGGCCTACTACTCTAAGATATAAATAATAATGCCGTAGTGGGCATCAAGCAACAGTTCTTGCAGCACTTACCCAATAAGTGTTCAGAAAAGGCTCTGACAGGCCACTCTTCTATAGCTTTCGCTGTGACTGTGCTGCGCCTTCCGAAAAGGCTGGCGTTTATTTTTTTAGCTCTCTGTACTTTATACGTGTCGATATGCATATCGGTTTATCTCAGAGTGCTACTCACTGGAAATATGCATCAGCAGTAAAATACATTTAACAAGCTGCTAGCAACACACAGAAGCAAGTATTAATGAAGAAGTAACGGGCTAAGCAAGCAGCACTCAGATATCACGGAAGTTTACATTCAGCATTATGAGCAGGAAAATCTCGGCAATCACTTCAATCGATCTTTAGCGCACTTTTAGCGATCTTTAGCGCATTTTGTTTTACTGTCGGCGTAATTCTTGTTTTCGCATACCCAAATTTTCATGGCATCGAGGGCACCACCACGGGTTCTTGTACGACAAACTGCTGCTCATTTGGATATATATGCGTGTTTAAGAAATAAATCAAATAATCTACTCAAAGAAGATGCACACCACTAAGTCGTTTCAAGCAGTAAAATAAGTTGAAAATGCTCTTTCATAACTGGTAACTTCGGTGGCTCCTCGAATTGATTTATATGTGGGGTTTAACTTCCTAAAACTACCATATGATTATGAAAGACGCCGTAGTGGAGGGCTCCGAAAATTTCGACCACTTGGGGTTCTTTAACGTGCACCCAAATCTGAGCACATGGGTCTACAACATTTCCGCTTCCATCGGAAATGCAGCCGCCGCAGCCGAGATCCGAACCCACGACCTGCGGGTCAGCAGCCGAGTACCTTAGCCACTAGACCACCGTGGTGGGGCGTGGCTCCTCGAGCGATCCGCGGTACATGTTAGTATGTAGTTACATCACCCATCTTCAAGAACAGCTTGCACAGTGCAAGGTATGTGACCGATATGTCGTATGGAGTCTTTGGATTCACCAGATGTTTGTGACTAATGCATTTGTTGCGCCAGAACTAGTCACAAATGATAAAAACATGCTACCATAAACGTTTGCATTGCATCTGATTGTCAAGTCTCAACACGAAATCAACTCTGCGCTCGTTTGTCCGTTCAACTCGGCTGACGGAAAATGAGAGTATCAATTTTTGTGGCGTACGGCTCGATACCCGTACTGGACGCCAGCATGTGAGCATAGATCGCGATTCCCCGTCTTTATTGGCGGTCTTATATACAACACACGGTTGCCATACAACAATTGAAGAAAGAACGTAAAGTTTTGCTGCGTTCTCGTTTCTTTGTTAGACAACCAAATGAATGCACGAGGCACTTAGGTAAGAAAAAACATAAGGCACATTTATTGTTGTATTTATGTGCATTGTAGTAATTATAACTCAATTAGAAATGAATTAATTGCGTAGAAACAGCAACCGTTCCATCAATCACACGCGATAAATGCGCTTGCAACCACAGATAGCAGAAGGTCGTGTTTGCAGATGACTGAGTTAGCAAAGCTCCAACAAGGCGCCGCCCTCGACAATTTCGCAGTACGTCGATTACACAGCGTGCAGACTCACATATGCATAACGACGCAAACGCTGTTACAAAACCTGAACGTTGTTATTATCGGCAATTAGGAAGGAACAATGACATCATAAATAGTTGCAGGAAGACCACTCGCTCAACAAGCGCGATGGTGAAAGCCTGACATATTGATGAATGCCCGTAAAAATATTTTGCTGTTTTTCATGCCTGTGCTGCGTTTTTAACACCTCCGCCGTTTTCTTCATATCACCGTTCAATTACTTCTTTTGAAGCGTTGTGAATGATTGAAGAACACTTGAACGAAATTTGCCACGATGTTATACCTATTTTTCTTTAGAGGGCTACTCACGAGGTTTGACAATTTTGAGTTGACAAACGCAATGCGTAGATGAGGCGATCATGATCACGTCTGCCAAACTTTGCAACGCTACGCGCCACGCAAATGGGCCAAATTTTAAGATGTACGCTGCTCCCCCTTCCTTTTGTGGGTGCACGCCCAGATATTGAGGGCATGACGTGCTCGTATGAATGGCCCTACGTATACGGCAACGCTGTGACGTTGGTCATCTACGTAGACAAGTGTGCTCTGAGGTTGTCAACAGTATACCACGTGACATGGCTTAAATTATTTAACACGGCATGCGTAGTTAAGTAATTTGTAGCTTGAATAGATGAATAAAACGTGAGATGAATAATGAGACGCAATAAGGAAATGTGCACGTCTTTTTTTTTCTCATCTTTTCCCGTGAATCGCAAATGAGTGCGGGGCTAATGTGCCCGGCGTTTCGCAGGCGTTCGTGTCCCCGCGGTCAGCGCATCCAGCACACGACAGCCGTGGAACACTCCTACGCGTTCATGCACTCATTGTGCTCATCAATTCTACAGCGTCTAAGCCAGCGTTTCCAAGCGATCCCGCAGAAATAGGCCGTGAACGTCAAAATAAGGCTGATAAAAAAATAATAAAACCACTCACGTGCACACCCAACAACTTCAATGGTTTAACTAAAATTTGGTGTGGGGCCTCCTGAGTGGCCCTTTAAACACACGACGGAACAATGCCGTCATGGTAGTAAAATATTGCAATAGCTGCACCGTCACTCGCCCTCCCTTTAAATAAACACTACGTACCAGGAAATGAACTATTTTGACAAACACTCCATGGGTCACAACAAACATCGACATCCTCACATCATTTCACCCTTTCTTTTGATGCAGGAAGGCATGGGAACGTGTATTTGGGAAACTGGAGCGTAAAGAAAATTTCCTGTTTAAAACGATCGTAGTTGCCCGTCGGGCATTTGTAGCAAATGAACTTTAGGCGCGCTTCGCTGCCGACGCCGGCAGACCAATGCACCCACAGGCTGAACACTAATGGGCCACAACGCGTGGCGTTAATGGGAGCAGGCAGTGGGCACGCTCAGTCCAGATGCGGCTCGCCACGGTAAGAGGTTCAAATGCAATGCGACTTGCTCTCTGTTTGTTTGCCGCTATGGTCAGTTTATCGACAGGAAAGACAACGACCCGTTTGTGTCCGGATATCCATTGTCCGACGAGCGCAGTGAGTGCCGCTTACATTCTCTCCGGCAAACATTGTTGCTTGATGAACCAGGCTCCCAAATGAATAAAGCCAAAGGAGTAACTAATGTGTACGTTAGCCACATTTTACTGTTACAATATGATGATGCAGTGGTAGTTACTAAATATTCTACCATCTCCCCTAAAGGCTACCATGTGTAGATAGATGTTAAGCAGCGGAAGCTAAACCTTGGCAATATAAAAAGAGAACTTATTCATCGGAAACTATAAGAGAGAGAGAAGTAAACGTTTATTTTGAAACAGTGTTCCGAGCAATGCCCGATGTCATCCTGAGGTGGTAGGGCTCCTTAGTCCAGGAACCCTCTGGCTTCTACTGCCCTCTTGGCCCTGGCGACGAGTTGTTGTTGCTCTTCCAGGTCCTCGAGGGCGAGCTTCGCCTCCCACGTTTCGGTTAGATCTTCGTTCGTTGGTCCTGCTTCGTTATCAGTCGTGTGTTGTTGCAGATTACGTCTGGCAATACACTGGCATGCAAGAAGCAAGTGCGCCAGGGTGTCCGGTACGTTGCAAAGCGGACAAATAGAGCTATATCTCGTTCGGTAGAGACGGTGCATTAGGGCCCCTTGTGTGTATGTGCTGCTTTGCAGGCGTCTCAGTATTACGCTTTCCTCTTTTGTAAGTTTTGGGTGTGGTGGAGGGTACACTCGTCGCTCCAGCCTGTAATGCTGGAGTAACGACGAGTAGGTGTTTTGAACAACTTCCGTCTCTTCAACGACGGGTCGAATGTCCTGAGGGCAGGGGCAGCCCGGCTGACGTGCTCGCGGGCAGCGGCGTGGGCCGCTTCATTTCCCTGCAGACCCTCGTGTCCTGGCACCCATAATACACAAGTGTATGGGAGTGGAGTGCTTCGCCGTTTCAAAATATTGATGGCATTGGCTGAGATACGGCCCTTAGCAAAATTTCTGCAGGCGGCTTGTGAGTCGGTGAAAATCACCGCGGCGTCTGTACATGTTGTCGTTGCTAGAGCGATTGCCGATTCTTCTGCGGCGTCTGAATTGAGTGCGTTGACTGTGACTGACGCTAATTTTCGGCCTTGAGAATCGACGACGCTGACAGCGTACGCGTTTATATGCGGATACTTGGCTGCGTCAGTGTAGCGGGCGTCCGGGTCTTGCTTGAACTTTCGTCGAATAGCGTTAGCTCTAGCCTTGCGTCTACTTTTGTGGAAAGTAGGATGCATGTTGCGTGGAATAGGTGCGATGGACAGCGACTCTCTAATGTACAGCGGGATGCGCTTTTTCCGGTCTGCATCGGCGATGAACGTGTCGCTGTAGTTGAGGCACCGGAGCACTGACCTCCCCGTGGGCGTCAGCTTGATCCTCTCCAGCTGACTATTCCTATGCGCTTCAATGAGCTCTTGCCACGTGTTGTGGACGCCCATCTTTAGGAGACGTGTGGTAGAGGCCATTGGCGGAATTCCGAGGCCTACTTTAGTGGCCTTTCTTATCATGATATTAAGTTTTTCAATTTCAGTGGTTTTCAAATTTAGGTATGGCGTGCCGTACGTAATGCGGCTGGTGAACAGAGCTTGCATTATACGTAGCGTGTCGTGCTCTTTGAGTCCGTTTCATCGATTCGCGATCCTCTTGACGAGGTGCGTGAGTTGTGATAGTGTCCGTTGGAGTCTCGGTATGGTGGCAGCTCCCGATCCATCCTTGTAGGTGTGAACTCCAAGCACTCGCAGGGTCTCGACTTTTGAAATTAAGGTCCCTTTCAGCGTTACACTAGGGTCGGGCTCATCGTATAGAGGGGGTCTGCCTCTTGTTCTCGCTTTGAGGACGAGGTGCTCGGATTTCTCGGGGGCACAGCAGAGACCGCAGTCTGTGAGATACCGTTCGATGGCATCTACGGCGGTTTGTAGGCAGGTCTCTCGTCTCCCAGTGTTTGAAGCCCTGGTCTAGAGCGTGATGTCATCAGCGTAGATCGCCTGCCTTAAATCAGGTATTTTGTCGAGATTTTTTGGCAGATTGATCATAGCCACATTGAAAAGTAATGGCGAGATGACCGAACCCTGCGGCGTTCCTTTTTTCGGTAGTTGGAAGCTTTTGCTGCGGATGTTGCAAATGCCCACAGTTGCTGTACGGTCTGTCAGGAAGTTTCTGACATACTTGTAGGTTCTAATGCCGCAGCTAACGCCTTCGAGGTTGTTGAGGATCGCGCCGTGGCTGACGTTATCGAAGGCCGCCTTGACGTCAACTCCGAGTATGGAGTACTTACTTCGATGGGTGAGGTGATCAAGGAGGTCTTCTTTGAGTAGTAAGAGCACGTCGTGCGTCGAAAGATGTTGCTTGAAGCCAAACATGGTGTCCGGTAGGTGTCCACTATTTTCCAGGTACTGGGTTAAGCGGTCGTGCACCATGTGTTCGAACAGCTTTCTCCCGCACGAGGTGAGAGAAATCGGGCGTAGGTTCTCGATGCCGACTGGTTTGTTAGGCTTAGGGATCATGGTGATTTCCGAGTGCTTCCATACCGCAGGTAGCTCTCCTTTATCCCAGCAGTCGTTGTAATGACGGAGAATAGCTGTGGTGGCTTGGTGCGGTAGGTTGCGTCAGTGCTTGTTGACAATCCTGTCTATTCCGGGGCTGGTATTTCTTATTATTTTCGTTAGGGCTGTGTGCAGCTCAGCCAGGCTGAAGGGCCGGTCGAGTTCAGTATTTGGTGCGCCAGCGTATTCTTTGGTGTGAATTGAAGCCCTAGTGGGTGCATCGCCACAGAGCTTCTTTTGTAATTCTTCTAGAAGGTGTTCTGTACCGGCGTAGTTTCGAATAAGCCTCTGAAGGTGCTGCTTCTGTGCCGCTTTGGAGGGTTGCGTGGCTAGAAGTGTGCGTAGCAGACGCCAGGTTTTCTTGGTGCTCAGAGTTCCCTGCAGCTTGTCACAGAAAGCATGCCAGTTCTGCCTGGCCAATCGGTTGGCATAATCTTGAGCTTGCTCGGTGAGGAGAGAAATGCGTTTCCGCAACTTTCTGTTTAGTTTTTGCCGCGTCCACCATTTTAGAAGTCCTCTTCTAGCCTCCGAAAGGTGGAGGAGATGCGCGTCGACGGCGGGTGTATCGACGTCAAGCTGTATGTCCTTAGTGTAGCGTTCGGCTATTTTGAGCACATTCTTAAACCAGTCTTCAATGTCGATTATGGTGGTTTCAACGTCGAGGTCATTCCTAAAGGATTGCCATTCCGTTAACCGCGCTATTCCAGTCTTGGTCTGTTTACGAGTGTGCGCTACGGAAAGTTGGATGATGTGATGATCGGTACCTAAAGTTTCCGGTAGCACACTCCACTCTGCCCTAGTGACGTTCGCCGTAAATGTAAGATCCGGATTTGTATCCCTGGAGACGCTGTTCCCGATTCTCGTCTTCTGAAGAAGGTCGTTCCACAGCGTTAGTCTGTGATGTTGAGCAGTATCGTGCACTCTAGAACCCTTCCTCGTGGTGATATGATAGCCTCATGCCGTGTGAGAGGCGTTAAAGTCTCCCATTATTATGATCTGGTGGCCATTTGTGCGCTTCCTGATTTCTCGTATGAAGTGATCGAAGTCTGGTAGTTGGTCTCGTGAGGGGCTGTATATATTGGTTATGAAAAGACTTTGCTGCGTCTTTCGTTCCGGCAGAATCTCTATCAGGGTATGCTCTATTTGAGTGTCCTCGATTTCGTGTTTTTGCGTTGAAAGTGCTTTCTTGACAAGTATGGCAGTTCGATGGGTTTGTGCGCAGGTCGTGTAGCCTTGCAGTCGTACGTTCTACGTGTTGGTTTCCTGAAGTGCAATGATGTCTGGTTGGTTAAGCTTGATAAATTCTTGTAGGCTTGCGTGTCGAGGGTGGTATGACCGACAGTTCCATTGCCATATGCGTAAAGTTGAATGTTGGTTCTTATACTTATGGTTAGGGACTGCCATCGTCAATCGATTCGATGTCACGCCTGCCATCGCGACTCGGCGAGACTGAGCGAGAGGCATTGTGATTGTTCGCTCGTGCCTCCTTCCGAGTCATTTGGCGTGGGTTGTTCAAGCTGTCGAACTGTGCCATGGTTACGTAAGTTTTCTTCACGTGCGCGATGAAATTGTTGACTTGCGCAGCAATCCCATCAATTTTGGCATTAAGCGCAGTGATCTTGTGTTCAAACATTGAGGCTGTTTTTTCTATTGCAGACTGGACAATTTTTCCATCGTGGCGTGCATGTTATTCATGAAAGATTCTTCGAATATCGTGCACCTTGCGTTCACTAGGACTTGGACGCCTACCTTGGTCAGCGTCGTTGCCGGCTCTGTGCTTGAGTTTGCTTGTGCTTGATATTGTTGTTCTGCATTGTTCGAATGTCCTTGCTGATGCGTGCACTTTTCAAGTAGTTTGTCAATGAGCTCTTGTTGTCGTTTTTGACTCTGAAGCAGTTTATTTATGAGACTTTGTTGGCTTTGCAGTTGGCTGTGCTGATTCTGAGCTTTTCTTGCTGGTTTTTCAGTCTATCTTCGAGACCCTGTATGGATGAGGTGTCGGACTTCGAGGAGGTTAAGCTGCTGCGGTCATTAGATCCACTTGCCATGGCAACGTAGCTCGCACGTTTAACGGAACGCGAGCGCGTGCGAGAGCGGGGGCGTGAACTGGAACGCAGTATTGATTTGGATCTACTGCGCGCAGAGACGGAACGCGTGCGAGAGTGGGAGCGCGAACTCGAACGCAATTTTAACTTGGAACTGCTGCGCGTGGAGACGCGGCCCTCATTGTTACTGTTAGAGGTAGCGGCCGATATGCTAACCTCAGGGATCTCTTCTCCGCTAGCGTTCCAGTTGTTGTCTATTTCTTGAAGCCTGTTGAGGCACTGTTGTCTTACGTTGAAGGGTGGTGGACTTTGCTTTAGTCTCCTTTTGCATTCTTTACTTGCTGTTTCGTGTCCTTTCCCGCAGATCTTGCAGATGGGTGCGCATTCGTGTCCCTGCGTTTGTCCGGCCTTGCCACATTTATAGCAGAAATCCGGGATAGGTTTCGGACAGGCGTCCTGGCGGTGACCCGTATTGCCACAAGCTCGGCAATACTGCACTGATTTACGATATGGTCTGCAGCGGAAATCTACGCTCTGGAAAATTATGTAGTAGGGAACGTGCGGTCCTTCAAAGAAGACGACTGCCGCGGTCGATTGACCTAGCATTCGGGCATGAAGAACTGTGTATCTTGCCGGTGCGCGAATTCCAGCCATGAGCTCTGTGGTGCTCATACCGGGTATCAAGCCACTGATGACGCCTCTGGAGACATCGTCCGGTGTTCTGATTTGCCGTTCACAGTGTAAAAATTTCCTCCAAGATGTAGTTTCTGGATGCTTACCAGCTTCTTGGCGTCTTCTTTGGCGGCGGTGCTTGCTATGATTAGGTTTTCTATTCTCTGGACTTGTACGCGTACCTTGTGGTTAAAGTCTTGCTGTGATAGTCCACTCATTCTGCCGATGGCATGCATGACAGCGACGGTGTTCCATTTAGCGAGGTCAAGACCTGCTTGCGGGCGGTAGACGATCTTGAAGTCATCGAGCGGCAGAGATTGCATCTTGGGCCGGCGTTGTTGCTGCGTTGGTGATGACTTTAGCGTCTGCTCATTGATAGGTGGCTGCTCTGTGGGTTGGTTGGCCGGTGACCTTGGATTGGCGACAGCCTTGTCTTTCTTATTTCTCGTGATTCAAGCGCTTTCCGTTGCAATTGTTCTGCCACTGCCAGCGTCATAGGTCCACAAATTTTCTGTTGTTTTGTTTGCCTCCACTGGGTCAGTTTGCATTGTATTTCCTTCGTCTTGCTGATTTCTTTGCATTTCGCTTGCTGCGGCTTCGTCTCTGCTCATTCTAAGCTTTTCGCCACGGTGAGCGCGAGCGCTCGCGCCGTGCCGTCAAGAACGCCTGAGCGCGTTGTGCACGCGCCGCGCTGCTTTGCTCAGGAACGAACTTGGCGTTAGGCTTAATAAACTGGACGCGCGCTTGTCGGGAATTAAGTCTTATATCTTGAGACAGGATGCACTCACCCAAAAGAAGCTGGTGTCCGCCGATTCCTCGTGTCTTGGCGGCTGAGGCTGTAAAACTCTTAGGTTCTTCACTGGCCTTGTTTCGGGTTAAAAAGCACGAAAAGCAGGAGCCCATGCGAGACGCGTCTGGTCTATACGTCCTCCTAGCGGTCAGCAACTATAAGAAAAAACAAAAAAAAATGAATCGAGGAAAGAAACAGACTGTCTCTTCTTATATTGCTATGTACTAACTAAACGCAACACAAGTTTTGCTGACGCTTAGACCATATAGTGACACTTGAGAAGTGAAGCGAAAACGAAAACATCCGACTCCGGGCCGGAAAACCACATCCGCGCTCGTTGAAAGTGTTCACATTCATTTTGCCCCTGGTGAAATGCACAGCCACTACCGCCGCCTTCGCTACTTTGAGAATCCACTCAATTTTGTCTGTTTTCTTGATACTAAATTTCATACTGAATTCTACTTGTTCTTGCAAAATACTGAAAAGAAACAGCTCAAATCATTTCAAACGTTGTTTCGGGAGATACGCCAGCAAAAACGACCTGAGTGAATGAACCGGCGGCGGCGGCGGCTGATTCAGCCGGCTGTGCAAACGCGAGACACTCTACTCTGTATAGGCATGCCGACTTGTGGCTCACCGTTTACATCCAGTGTTCTCGGTGACCGTAATTCAAATAAGGCTCTAGATAAACGCGTCCTCGTTGAGGCCGTGAAACTTCGTCGTGCTGCACGAGTGGTTAAGAATTTGAGCCGATGCGATCCACCAAGGACGGCTTTGCCGTCATGTTGAATCTGCGAACGGCTGTTCAGATCAGGTGGTTTTAGATTGTGCAGCCAAAGCCGTGAAGCGTAAACGCGATCTGCTTTTGCGTGGCGAACAGTGTGCTCGCACTAATGGACCATTCCAAAAATGGCAGCGCCGCGCCTTCCCCTGGTGAATCGGCGCTGGGGCATTATAGGAGAGCGTAGCGCCGGCGGTCAGAGCAGACGACACTTTCCCGCTTTCACCTGCTTCCATCGTGCGCCGTGAGTGGTTTGGCTGGTGTAAGGAGCTACTATTGTGAAGAAACACTTCTTCTGATCACTCTGACTTTCATTCACGCATAATAGACGGTGTTGTTCCTGACAAATAACCATAATATTCACTGACCACGCCGAATAAGGAAAGCGGCGGACACGCTTGCTATGTTCGGGAATGTGATAACACGTGAAAGTCACTGGACTTTTCATTCATTGCTTACCCGGCCCGGTGGTCTAGTGACGGGTTGAATTCTAGTCGCGCCGGCCACATTTTCGATGGCGGCAAAACTGCTTTAGGTTCGTGTGCTTAAATTTCTGGAGCCCTTCACTACGGCGTCTCTCATAATCGCATCGTGATTTTGGGACCTGAAGTCCCAACACTCATGTTATCCGTTCATTGCTCGGTGCTACTTCATGGCTACGATGTTTCTGGTGCTGCAGCTAAGCTGAAGCTTTGTTAACTCTGTCCTCACTAGCTGTTTTACGGGGCTAGGAGTTTAAACTTGCAGCTTTACCTGTCAATAACTACGCTATTTTTTAAAGGTGAGAGGCTTACATACCTCTTTAAAAACTCACAGGTTTTCTTATCCATCCACCTAAGGCGATTCGATGGCGAAAGCCATATTTTTTTTCTTTTCGGTCGCTGTACTTATCCTACCCCGCTAGTCTACGACTGTCAGCATGATTTTTCCGTGGTTGCAAACCCAACTTGCATCGCGGCTGCGGGAGAGCACTAGGGTAGCTTGGGCGTGGGCAGGTGTCGGTGTGGTTTGAAGGGGGCCAGTGCCCTTTTTGCACGTCCCCGGCCGACGCCCCAGCCCGCTACCATTCACACTATCCTTTGAAAACTTGCTGTACTTAGCATGCTTTCCACTGCCTCCTAAATCGGAGGCACTGCAAAACTTAGTTTGCATTGCCTCTAAATCAGATTACATTGAACCAAGGTCGGGTGTCATGCGATGACGTGATCACATGAGTCACGTGATATTTTGATGATGTCACAATTATTGGCGATGCCTGGCGTCATATATGCTCTCATCACGTGATGTTTCTTTGTTTTCGGACACTCGACGTCGTCGACACGGGACGCAAACGATCGAGTTTCAAGTTTGTTTTTAGGCGAAAACCTTATAGATGACTCTTCAAAAATTCACCGTTGGTGGCTTTGGCGCCCCGCGGCGTCGGCGTCAAGATGAGTGATGTTGAAATCATCGCTTGATGGCGTCCCCGCACGATTTCATCGGGACATCAAGGATCACCGGAATGTGTAAGGTCATCATGACGGTACCATGATCACGCCAAGAGACGACATCGTCGCTTTGTACTGCTTTGCCCCGCCGTGGTGGTCTAGTGGCTAAGGTACTCGGCTGCTGACCCGCAGGTCGCGGGTTCAAATCCCGGCTGCGGCGGCTGCATTACCGATGGAGGCGGATATGTTGTAGGCCCGTGTACTCAGATTTGGGTGCACGTTAAAGAACCCCAGGTGGTCGAAATTTCCGGAGCCCTCCACTACGGCGTCTCTCATAATCATGTGAATGCGTGAGAAATCCAGCGAGTTTTTTTGTTGTTTTTTTTGCGCCGTTACGTAGTGTTAATTCTGCTGTTTACTGCATGGTTATGTTTCATCGCATCGGCTTTTTATTGACCATAAACTTAGAGACCTCACCTATTTTTGCTACGAGCATATTTCTTTTTTTTTGTTCATGGTAAGGCAAAGAGCGCTAGATGTAGTTTTATGATTATCGATACAAAACCTACACTCGCCGTCAGTTTCTTGCCCATTGTCAGCTTATGTAGGCGACTGCTGTGCCCGTTTATACCTTTCGTACACTGAATGAGGCTTTCACCATTGCTTTTGAACTCATTCTCACCATTAACAGCCTTCCACAGCAACGTTTTCTGCCTCAAATCATCCGTGCCCAGGTAGTGAGTGCTTATTAGCACCGTAAGAATGTTCATACTGCACAATTTGTTTTTTCTTAATACGCCTGGGGTGAACTCTTCAGATGTTTTGTCCTTGGCCCTTTTGAAAAAGGTGACGGGAATAGTTGTATGTTCTGGGCAGCTTAGAGAGACAAATCTACACAAACGACAAATCATTAAATTAGCATACCCATAAACTGTAAAGAAACAAGAGATCACGGGAGCTGAAATAGCAGACAAGAATAATGTGTAAATTATGCACACTGACACCCATTCGGTTGTACATTTCCTCCACTTGTTAACTGGTCATTACTGTTTGCGCAGTCAGGTCCAAAATTCTCAAGTCAATTTCCAGCTCGCAGTCGTGGTAGCAGGAACTACGCAGAGACTGCAGGTCTTACGCTGTTTGAAAGCAATTACTGCATGCTAAGTATCCGCTCTACGGACGTGCTGGTAGCTGGGTTTTACTACTTTCAGCGTCCCAAGTGCAACATTTCGCATACGCACCATTCGAAACAGGCAATTAGTATTAAAACAGTGGGATTTGAATTCATTTATAAGGGTGTAATTTTGATATCATTCGCGAAGTGCATGGTCTTGCACTGCGTATCGTGCAGAAGCATATCGCGATATACAGTCCCCGGCATAAAGTACTGATAATGAGCTGTACGGTCATACTGACAATAAAACAAAAGAGAAAACCTTTCGCTACGCTGAAGTACGATCAACGAAGCACACGGGACTCGCCACAAAAGCCGGTAAAAATTTTCAATTCAATGGGCCTTTTCGTGGGTACGTGAATAATTTGCCAAATCAATAATAGGTTAATCATTAATTAATGTTGCTCTGGGTGGTGCCTCTTCCATGAGTGCAGAATGATTGATAAGCGGGGTTTAACGTCCAAAAACCACCATATGATTGTGAGAGAGGCCGTAGTGGAGGGTTCCAAAAATTTCGACTACCTGGGGTTCTTTAACGTGCACCCGAATCTGAGCACACAGGCCTACAGCATTTCTACCTCCATCGGAAATGCCACCGCCACGGCCGGGATTCGTTCCCGTGACCAGCGCGTCAGCAGCCGAGTACCTTAGCCACTAGACCACCACGGTGGCGGGGCTGTGCCGATGAAAGCAGGGTTATGACGCACGACATTCCCGCAACGATGCGTTCGTACGCCCGCGCGCTGTGGGAAACGGGGTGAGCCAACGCTTCCGCGAGCAGATGACACTCCGCCGGTGCTCCAATTTCCCATAACTCTTTGCAGCTACCGTAGGAGGGTGCGCGTCAGTTTCTGGAAAAGGCCATTGTTCGCGCCTGCCTCACGGCGCGGTTTTTCAGCCTCTTAATGTTTCACAAGCCGCGATCGCAGCGAAAAAAGATCGTTCCGTTCACTCCAATCATTCTGTTCGCAACCGTCGCTAATGGCGGTCTTGTTTCACATGGACCACGAACGGTCCGCGATTTTCGCTTTGCGACTGGAGCGGCCACTTCTTGCCACCACTCTTTGTGACAGACACGAATGTATTGTAATGTGCATTATGATATCATGAACTTTCCGTGAATGGTAACGAAGGCCCACTTGCTTTGTCATTTCAGAACACTTTCCCGTCTAAATTCAATTTAAATTGCACAGCATCGGCCATTTCCAAAACAAGCACGTCGACTCTATTTCAACGGCTTGGCCGGACCAGCCCTATTTCGACGGTTCCCGATCGAAACTCGCTCCCGCTGCTGCGATCAGAGCGAAAATTAGATGCTTACCGCGCTTACCGCACGGTAAGCATCTAGTTAGATGCTTACCGTGCGTTGGATGCTTAGATGCTTAGAAGTTAGAAGTTAGATGCTTACCGCGGACCACTGCTGTGGGAGCGAACTGCCCTTTTTTTCGCTGCGAGTGAATTCACAACCTAAAAATCACTACATTTATGTCATGTGAAGCGGCCTTTAGGCGGTAAAGCAGGTAAATTGCCGGCGAGTTTTATCGCTTTCAATCCGCTCGATGCCAAGTGCGGACGCGCTTTTGGATTGGCGGTGGCATTGACGCTGGCGCTAATCAAAGCGTTGCGTAGGAGAGAAACCTGGGAGGCGCAAAGCAGAAAATGGTGGACCGGTTTTTCCTACTATAAGATGATAATCGCTGCTAATGGGCAATGAGAGACACAACACTTCGATTGGACACAGAGACCCTCAGCCTGCTTTTTGTTAATGCGCGCGCTAATAATTTTCAATTTGCAACACCGCCAAGGAGAAATCTCCTACCATCACCACTTTGGAGGTCAAGATCCACTGCCCATATGTACAAAGGGACCAGTGAATGGCTGTAGAGCGCGAGCAGTCGGTTTCTTCTACCAATGGCGTCATCTATTGGCAGATTCGGAGTGGTCGGTGAACTCTGCGCCGGAGCACTCCACTTTGGCGGCGGAAGGCACCAGGCGAGAATCTACCAATGGAACGCACGTGCTCGCTTTGCAAGTGGCGGGGTCACAGTGAAACGCGATGCGTGCGTCTCTCTTCGAGTGGGCATGCTGCACACAGCGACGCTACGCGAGCAAAACGCGAGCTCCTACGCGGGCCGCCACTGACGCGAGCAGCATCCAATGGCGCGCCCAAAGTTGGCACTGTTTCATGTCACGCGGAGCTTGTGACTTCCGGTCGAATTCGCCAATTTTTACGGAGCAGAAAAAGTTTCTCCGTCGATTAGATCTCGCGACAGAGCTGCTCCAGATCTGCCAATGGACCACATAGGGAGCACTCTCAATCTGCCAAGGGAATAGACTTGCTACGTATTGTTACGCACAAAGAGGACCAGGACGTATATGGCGGAAAAGGCCGCTTATTTTGGTCGCGAAGACAAGCGCCGGAGCAACCAACAGGTTGATCATCGCAGCATTGTCGTCTTCCTTCTTGCCCAGCTTGGGGCGTCGAGCACGTTTCCCCATCTTTGTTTTCTTTGCAGGCATGCGCAAAATTCCTCCCTTCGCAGACGAAGCCCGTTGGGCGGGGTAGTTGATTCACCTTGGTGTGCAAAACTTCAGTCAAGCGACATAAACTGCTTTCGTTTTAGCGGCTCTTCTACCAATTCTCGTGAGGTGAGCTATTGTGTACACGACTTCCGTGATTTTGTTGAGAACAACAAACGGTCCGTCGTATGTGGCCAAGAACACTTGGCATAACCTGGGTCTTCGTACCGGAGTCCAGAGCCACACTAAGTCGCCTGGATGGTAAGTTACAGGCTGGTGGCGGACGTCGTTGAGTGCCTTCGATTTTTTCTGTCATGCCAAAGTGCGTAGACGAGCAATACGACGCGCCTCTTATGCGAGGCAGAAGATTTCAGCGACAGAGGGATTGTCGTGCGTCAAGAATGACAAAACTATGTCGAGTGTGTGCCGCGGTGGTCGTGCGTACATCAAGAAAAAGGGGCTATTACCTGTTGTCTCGTGCTTCGCCGTGTTGAACGAGTACGTTATAAATGGTAGCACGTCATCCCCGTTCTTGAGGTTGGATGCCACGTACATAGAGAGCATGGTTACAATTATTTGGTTGCTGCGCTCTGTGAGCCCATTTGTTTGCGGGTGGTATGGCGACGAGTGACGAAGGTGGGACTCACTCAGTCGAAGCAGCTCTTCTACTATATCTACCGTGAATTATCGTCCGAGATCACTGATGATCACGGGAGGTGGGCCATGTCGGAGAATAACGTGCTTCGGTAAGAACACGGAGACGTCGCTGGCAGTTGCGGTTGGTATGGCCGCCGTCTCGCAGTAACGCGTGAGGTAATTGACGCATACAATTATTCAGCGATTCCCCTTAGCCGACATTGAAAAAGGGCCCACGAGGTTAATGCCCACTTGTCGGAAAGGTGTGCTTGGAGGTGGCAATGGCTGTAAAAGACCAGCCGAAACAGTAGATGGGTGTTTGTGTCATTGACACTACGTGCAGCTGGCCACATACGCCTCGACGGACTGTCGCATTCCCGGCCAATGAAAGCATTCCTTAGCACGGTAGAGCGCCGCGCAGAACCTAAATGTCCGGACGTAGGATCATCGTGCATAGTACTTAAAATCGCTTTCCGAAGGCTTTTTGGCAGCACCAGGAGGAAACGTGCGCCAGTGCTGGAAAAGTTCTTCTTGTGCAGGAGTCCGTTGCGTACACGGAAATGCCATGCTGTAAGAACTGTACAGACCCATGATAGTCTGGTGTCCTTTCGCTGTTCGTCTTTGAAAGTACTGAGGTCGGGAAACTTTGGTGACACAGAAACTGCGAGGCGGTCGAGGTCATTGCCGTCACACTCTGAAGTGCTCAGTAGCATGCGCGAAAGGCAATCTGCGTCGGCGTGTCGTCGACCGCTTTTGTACGAGACTATGAAGTTATACTCTTGGTGCCGAAGTTTCCAGCGTGCTAGATGGCCGCAAAGGTCCCGAAGGTTGATGAGCCAACACAATGAGAGGTGGTCAGTGACGACTGTAAAAGGGCGTCCATATAGGTAAGATCAAAACCACTGAATCCAAAATACTACCGCGAGGCATTCTTGTTCTGTGACAGTATAATTCTGTTCCGGCTTACTCAAGGAGCAACTTGCGTAGGCGATTACGTGCTCGCGGTTACCATAGCGTTGAACTAGGTCGGCACCAATTCCAAAGCCACTGGCATCTGTGTACAGTTCTGCTGGAGCTGATGGGTAGAAGTGTTGAAGAACAGGCCGCGACGTAAGGGGAAACTTCAGTTGACGAAAAGAAGAGTCGCACTCCGGAGTCCACTCTAAGGAAATAATCTTCCGTAGAAAACATGTCAGCGGATACGCGACATCAGGCTTTGTCTGCGAAGGAAGGAATGTTGCGCATGCCTGGAAAGAAAACGAAGAAGGGTGAACGTGCTGGCAGCCCCAAGCTGGGCGAGAAGGAAGACGGCGGTGCTGCGGTGAAAGAGAACGGGAAACCCAAATTGGTGGAGGCGTCAAGCTCCTGTCAGATGTAGGGGAGTGATTCCGGAAGCTGTGTGTCCAGTAGTCGTCGCGAGGCAGCAGGTGTGTTGCCCTCGGGTCGTCGTGCGGTCGATCAGACGATCGTGAAGAGTGTTGTGGTGGGCAATAGTACGTTGCTCGCGGGTCGTCGCGAAGTCGTTCGGAAGGCCGTTCGAAGTGTGGTGGGTGGCCATACTGCGGTATGGTTGCAACGTCGACAGTTGCAAAATCGCGAAATATGTCCTGGGACACCACAGGAGTAGCAATCTGTGAGAGCTCGAAACACTGTTTCTTCGTCGATGAATCGAACATTATCTTCCCTGGCGCAGTGGGTTGGTTTGTCCCGTATATCATAGGGATAGACCGAGGAACGTGAAGCAGGCGGACGCTTAGGGGGCTGGTCATGGCGAGGAGCTGGCAAGCGTTTTGTTCTCTTTTGCTGTGGGGGTGCGCTGTACTCGACAGCTGCTGTAATAACAATCGATTGTCAAGGGGTCGTAGAAGGCGGCGGCACAGTCACAGCCTCACGTGGTACATATACCAAATATTGGTCGCATACAAAATGGAGATCGACTGCTGATTGTGTCTGTTCTCCATAGCAAAAAAGTTCTTCGCGAAAATTTGTCGAATTGTCGAGAACAGGTCTGGGCAGGAGCTCATGTCGGTGCTGGCAACTGTTGTAACATTTGTGAGCCGGCGGAACTTTGTAGCAATCCTGCGCATTTTGAGCTGTTCGAAAGCTCGGCAACGCCGAATGACGTTGAACACCGAGCTCAGGCACTCTTTTTCGATGAGAAAATTATAGACATCCTTGGCTATGCCTTTCATCAAATGTGCTACTTTGTCTTTTTCTGACATCTGAGCATTGACCACCTTGGAGAGCGTCAGCACAACCTCTATATATATGGTACATGTCTCACCTGGAAGCTGCGCGTGTTGAGACAATGTCTGCTCAGCCCGCTTCCTTTTGACGCTCGAGTAGTCGAAACACGCTTTCAGCTCCGCAATAAAAACGTCCCACATCTTCAATGTGTCCTCATGGTTTTTGTACCACATAAGCGCAGTAACCGTAAGGCAAAAGACCACATTGACGAGCTGCGCGGCGGCATCCCAGCCATTGGACTTGCTGACTCGCTTGTACTGGACGAGCCACGCGTCGACATCTTCTCCCGATTTGCCTCCGAAGGTTGGTGGGACTTGGTAGTATGGCACGAAACCCAATGGAGTTGGCCTTGAAGCGTTAGATGGCTAATCTTGCACCATTATGATCGGCTCAAGTGCAAGTCCGGCAAGGTGGCAGCTGCGGCGAAGTCCTGGTGGTGAAGCTCTCGTCGTTCACTGTTTTACACCGCACCTCCACCAATCTGTTACGCACAAAGAGGACCAGGACGTATACGGCTGAAGGGGCCGTTTATTTTGGTCGCGAAGAGAAGTGCCGGAGTGGCCAACAGGTTGATGATCGCAGCGTCCTCGTCTTCCTTCTTGCCCACCTTGGGGCAGTCAGCACGCTCAGCCATCTTCGTTTTTTTTTCAGGCATGCGCAACGGTATGGAGCAGAAAAATCATTACCAGAAGTGCTCCGAATCCTCCAAGGCAATACACCACAAAAACTCGCTAGCTGACGCTGCCTGTATCGGCATTGCAAGGCGAGAGGAGTACAAAATAAGAGTGACACGAGTGGGGAGGACACGTGCATATGTGCAATGGGGCTGCAAACGGCGTGGGAATAGTTGCCTAGAGCAGAAAGACTGAGAAGCGAGAGCAGGCTAGCAGGTGCTGGTATCACCGGTGTTCTGAACTGAGAGAGAGAGCGTGTAGTAGAGTACTAGAGAATGCTACATTTAAATATATAATGGTGCGGACGCATTGTCGAAACAGGGGGGCAAAATGAGGTACGTACAAACACAATCGCAAAAAATAGAACGAAACAATAAGACAAATGATATTACAGAAATAGGTATATTGTGTTCGGCAAAGGCTACAAATCAACAATAATGAAGTACATGATGTCGATTTCATAGTCCTAAGGAGAAAAACGAATCAATAAATTGTTCTTTCTCGCGACGTAAGGTCGTGATGCATCGTGCACATGGTGACGTAAGGTTCGTTTTAATAGAAGTGAATAATATAACGATAAGTCAGAGATTCAATTGTTCGTGTAAAGCAGTTTCCGAAATTCAGGTATTTATTTCTGTCCAATCTCGAGCTCTTCCATGCGGTTAGCTTTCACATGTTTTGTGAGACAGTGCACTTTTGAGAAATTGTTAAATATAAATATTACTACTCTTCACTGCACTCTCTTGAAGTCCGTGATAATAGTTTCAGTATACGAGTTTCACACAATACGTGCATATTGCAGTCCAGGTCATTAATGAATATATTTTACACTGATAGTGTAAAGGGGGGAAGAAGAAGAAGCTGAAGTAGGAAGGTTGTGAAAACTGCGGCTCTCAATTTTCGGAATGATTTCTTCGAGTTTTCTTAATTGTTTTGAGTGTGGATTGTTACCAACGAGCACATAAGACGAGTACTATGCCGGCACTAGCTTTTGTAGCCGGTGGGTGGACTTTTTTACCTTCGATCACGTTCGGCCGACCCATCTGACAGGAATCTATGCCTAACCAAGCCGGAGAAAACCCCGGCGTGATGCCATTTTTTGCAGCAATTTATAGCTACAGGAAGAAATTTCAGAATTATCTACTCATCATTGAAGTGACCGTGAAAGGGAACGATTTATTCCCCGGGTTGTTTTTGGAAGATTTTGGCTGGCAGGCTGCCGAGGAGAGACGCTCGTCTAATAAGGCTACACTCACCAGGAGTCGCGAAACCAAGACAGTAGGACCTACGCCCAATGCCGGAGCGTCTGCCGGAGAGCAGCACCCTGGAAAAAGATTTAAGAGAAACATGACCAAGGCAGCACAGATGCCCTCTCTCACTAAGGAAGACGCAAAGATCACACTTCGACCGAATGGTGGGCTTGACGTTTCCAAGGTTGGAGGAACTACCGCAGGTAGAGTGACAATGAAAGTGTCGGGGATTGACGAAGCCAAGGCTAGCAGTGACGTCCTCTGCCAGAGCTTGCAGCGGAATATTGTGGTGGTCAAGACACCAGACAGGGAGAACGCGTTAAGGTATACCAAGATTAAGACGATTGAGGTGCGAGCAAAATCCATGAAGTCAACGCTTATGAGGCTGCCCCGCATTCGACGTGCAAAGAGTCATTTCGCTGAGCGACACCCCCACGGACATAGAAAGAAAGATCGTGACTTCAAGGAACGCCTTGGTGTTAGGGGCGAAGAGAATCAAGAATACTAGCACCATTATTGTTGTTTTAATGGCGCCGTACATTGTGCGTTATGGCCCAGTGTTTGCGTGGTGCTTTCTGTATCGCAAAAATCTAGACAACTGCTACACGTGTGGAAGGCTGGGCCATCAAGCCGACGTTCTACCAAGTCTTAACGAAATGGTGTGCAGAGGTTATCGGGCGTCAAACTCAGGCGATCGCTGTCAATGCACCCCAAAATGCAAGTCGTGTGGAGGTTTGCACATAATAGCAGACAAGATCAGCAGTAAACGGTACCAGACTCATTACGTCGTGAGGAGACAAAGATGAGAAAAGGCGGCAGAAGCCCTTGGAAGCAATAACGGTGGCGACATGACCTGGCACCCATCTTGACAAGAATGCAGAGGGCGCTGCCTATGCAGGCGCTCCTGTTCCAAGGGACGCCCCCACTTCAGGGGATGCTCCCGCACCAGACGCGGATCCAAATCCTCGTCCACTGGGCAATCCCGTTCCAGAGGAAGCTCCCGCAACACAACCGCTTCCAGGTTCCGATCTAAAGAACGCTTCAGCTCTCATTATCCAAGAGGACAGGTGTTGTTCCAGAGGAGGAGGTTTCGGTCCCGGTATGAGCAACACTGGGCCAGCTATCATGAGCCCACCACCGTGTTCGTCACGGTGCTTCGGAAAGGGTAACGCAGGGTGCGCCACCAGAGTATCAAAAAGGGTAACGAGAGGCTAGCATAGCATAACTCGAACGCTAAGATAAGGGAACGAGGGACACGATAACTAGGTTTATGGCCGAGATATCTAAGATTAGAAGTGGTGGAGACCAACAGCCCATGGAAGCCATCACGCTGCCCACTCACTCAACAGAAATCACCCTAGTTGAATCATGCGAGACGGAGAGGAATGTCAAAAAGAAGGCCGAGGTAAACCGGACAAGGCCTCGGGTAGATCTAGATCGTAGATCCACGAAATGCTGTATTCACTCAGCGAGATCATAAAATAGCTACATGAGATGGCCTCGCAAATGCAGGGCAACATGCTAGCCACGGAGGAGAGGCACAATCAGTGGTTTTGAAAATAGAGTAGTTTCTGAAAACCACCGTTGCACCTGTCGCAGATTCCAAAGATATTCCATTTGCTGCAATGACTAGTCAAATGGCCCAGTCATCATAGCAACAAGACGGATGCACAAACTAGTGTATTCATTATTGGCAGTGAAACTGCAGGGTGTTTCTTCAAAAGACTCCTTGCAGAAATTTATTCGCTCATATTCGCAGAAACCACAAGTTATAATATTACAAAAAACACAAACCACTAACGTCATGCTACCCTGTTACCGATCCGTCACAAAGAAAGCAGGAACAGGCGTTGGCGCTCCGATAAGCAATAAGCCCGTCACCAACACTCTTGAAATGTGTCCGTGCAACATTGAGCACATCATGATTGAAATCAATCCTGGATCTACTTATAAAAAGAGCATTTTCATTCGCAATGTATGCAGCAGCCCAAAATACTTAGGGCAGCGCTTCAAGATTTTTCTATCTAAGGCTGTACAGTTGTCCAGAGGGTCCCTCTTGACTATAGCACGGGACTTTAATGCACTCTATCATACTTAGTGCTATCCGTATGACACTCGTAAGGGGAAGGACCTGTGTAGGGAGCCGTTGTACCAGGACGTAGTACTAGTAACACACCGTGCCTTCTCTACCAGATGTGGTACATCGTCCACTAGCGACAAGACACCGGACTCATTTCTCCTCACCCCGCCTCCTTGCAGGAGGATCAGTGAGCCGAAATTCGCAGTGCACGAGTCAGCGACGCAAAGAAAGAGAACTGTATTTAATGCACGACTCAAAATAATCGCAAACAGCCTTCCGGAACGAGTCGACACGGCACTAATGCACACAGGTGGACCGAAAATCTGGAGCAAACAATTCCCGCAGACTGGCAGTCTCTGAAACATACGCAGCGAAACACACGCCAGGAAAGCCAATGTGAAACATAACAGCACGAAATCAAACTCACACGAACTCACCGTAAAATATAAGTCATCGACTCGCGTTAGCCGATTCCCCCAAAATGGCGTGGTCTTCCGTCTGTACCACGCATGGCGTAAAACCTCATCGTGCCTAGCGTGACTGATACCGCGTCTCGTTGCTGGCCTGCCACTACCTGTGGCTTTTTGGATGCTGACGCTCGTCTCACGCATGTGCAATGCGAATGTGCTTTCTTCGCCCTGTCCCACCGTGCGTGCGGAAGTTAAGGGCCCATCGGCCCGACAATCCGGAACGTGGTGGAGCTAAGTGGTCCAACCTTAACATGCATTTCGGCAGTGACCACTACCTCCTCAACACTGTCCGGCAAGTTGGACAGACAAGACCACGTAAGTTCAGAGTGACCGACTTGGACTTGCGCCGCAAACTAAGAGAGTAGAAGACCGAGGAAGTGGACAAGCTTGATCTGGTACAGTGGACGGCGAAGATATGAGAGGACATCCAGGCTACCACTAATCAAGTCACCCAGACTTGTCTAGAAAAAAATGAACAGCAGACTGGCTCATCTTGTCGAAGCCAAACAGTCCCTCCTGGCCAGGTAGGAAGGGCAGCGCCTCAATCGCAGGCTTCGCAAGAAGATTGCCGAGGTCAACAGAAGCACGGAGGAACAATGTAAGGTCCTCTCAAACAACAATGTGACAATATTTGCAATTACATAGACGGGAAGATACGTAGGGGAGGCCCTTGAAACCTTTTGAAGCACCGGTTGAATGACACAAACACCCAATCGAACTAGAGGTGCACGGTGACTCGCACACTTCATGCTGCTAGGCAAGAAACCTTGGACATTCAGGTACGGGCAGAACTAGTTGGAAAGTAGCTGCCCAATCGCTTCAGGGCCGCCACATCCGGCTTCCATCTACCGAGAGGGTGCTAGCCCAGAACTGAATGCGCAATTTGGAAGCGAGGAGATAAGGCGGGGATTGCATGACTTAAACGGCAGGTCAGCCCTGGGTCATCACCAACAATGCTTTGAGAGGCCTAGATGACAGACTGGTGGAGTATTTGACAGAAATTGTCAACCAGGTGAGGAAGAGTGGTAGTGTCTCGGGGATGTCGAAGACGGCCAACACCATCCTCATTTCGAAACCGGGCAAACATCCCAGCCTCGACAACCTCAGGCCCATCACCCTGACATCACGCGTAGGTAAATTGGCCGAACATGCTATTCTGAACAGGGTTACCCGATACTTTGAGGAACGAGACATTTATCCCCATAACAACATAGGATTCAGGGCGGGACTCTCGACGCAAGACGCCATGAAGCTAATCAAATATAGAGTTATTGATACGAACACAAGGGACATAATAGCCATATTGAGACAAGACTTGGAGAGGGCATTTGACAATGTTCTCCACCGCTTCGTGCCAAATCAGATCTCGGGCTTTGGGCTTGGAAAGGGCTTCCACGACTACACAAACTCATTCCTGGTATGATTCATATGTGGGGTTTAACGTCCCAAAACCTCCGTATGATTATGAGAGACAGCATAGTGGAGGACTCCGGAAATTTCGACCACCTGCGGTTTCTTAATGTGTACCCAAACCTGAGCGCAAGGACCTACAAAATTTTCGCCTCTATCGGAAATGCAGCCGCCCAAGCCGGGGGGATTCGATTCCGCAACCTGCTGGTCAGCAGCCGAATACCTTAGCCACTAGACCACCGTGGCGGGGCACAAAATCATTCCTGACTGAGAAAGAGGCTGTACTCCCTATGGGCGATCTTGCTTCGGATCCGGTAATGTTTGGCTTCAAAGAGACGCCACAAGGCTCCGTACTATCAGCGACCATCTTTAACCTCGTCATGATCGGTCCGTCCCAAAGACTCTCTGAAGCGATGGCAATAATCATACCATCTATGCTGACGACATCACCATGTGGTGTATCCGTGGCAGCACCATGTGGTGTATACGTCCGTATAAGCTACGGGGGAAGTAACCCCTTTCGCCATACATGTCTTCTCACAGCAAACTGGTAAAGCGTGGAATTGTAAAAGCATGAGCACATAACACTTTAATGAAATTTTGCTTCCACTCTGTGCAACGAAGCTTCGACAGGCCGATTCTCCATCTAGAGGCAGTGGGCTATCGCGTTTCGTTGCTAGTTTTTGTTTGTGTGAATCTGCGCAGACAGTTAAGAGTATGTGACGATGGGGACACTTTACAAGAAGCAACTTCCAAGAGGGTGGTGGTGATACCATATCTGCATGGTATCTCGCATGAACTCATAAGAATAGGCCAAAGAGCGGGTGTGGCAGTGGTTTTTTCCACACCAAATAAATTGTCTCAGTTATCTGTCCGAACTAGTCCCGTAGGAAGCACTGTGAGCAGCTGCAAGATTAAGCACCGAAAAAAGTTTGTTGAGTGTGCACGTGATTGTTCATGGTGTACCCCTGTCTTGTGGACTTGAGTACGTAGGTCAGTCAGGCAGGTGCCTTATTGAAAGGCTTCAGGAACATTTCCAGAAAGTAATAAGTGCAGGACGAGACGGTTTATCGGCCGCTCATTGTTGCGAATGTGGGTGCCAGCCATTGTTCGAAATGACAAGGGTTCTTGCGTCCCACCCTAACGAAGGCACAAGCCTTCAATTCGAAGCTGCAGCAGTTGCTCGAAGCAGCTGCATCAGCAAAACATCAATAGCGTTATCTGAAGTAGAATTGGCTTTTTGAAGTCGACAGGAGATGGTCCGGAATGAGCACGTGGTTTCTTGCAGTCACTTTTGACTTTTGGTTTTGTGTTTTTGTTTTATTTTTGTGTTTTTTTTTCTTCTTAAGGAATTGTGTGTGCGTCGTAGTAGTAATAAATTTAGTTGAAAGTCTGCGCTCGTCTTCTTCTCTTGTGTTTGTTGTCGGAAGTTCTTTCGCTCAGAAGAGTAACAACGCATTACCAACTAGCCCGAACCCACACTTTGCTTCCGTGCTCGCCTCAGAAAACGCAACTGCTTCTGTACAGGCCCAAGTGCAGGGGCCCCAAACCGAGAGAGTGGAAGCCATTAGAGAATATCGATATTGAGAGGGGTGAAGGCCACTTGATCCACAGGATAGACTCCCTTCGGGTTCTAGGTATGACCATCCAGTCAAACGGCTCCAATAATCTGATGGTTACGAGCTGTGCCAGAAAAACTGATAATGCCATCAGACTAATAAGAATTATTGCCAACAGACAACATGGACTTGGAGAAGATAACCTCGTTAGCTTGGTGCACACCTTTGTGATGTGCCGTTTCAGCACGTTGCATCAATGCACAACTGGCAGAGGTTGAAGCGTCTTAAGGTTAAAACGTTAATCAGAAATGCCATCAAGAGAGCTTTTAGGCTTCCCGTGTACACATGCTCGGACAGACTGCTCCATCTCGGCATGCACCACACGATGGAAACAATGGCAGAGGCACCGGAGAGGGCGCAATTTGCCAGGCTGTCCTCCACGCGTTCCGGTAGAAACATCTTGAGGGAGCTGCAGCGTTCACCAACGGAAATGAAGTCTCGCTTCTGCAGTATTACTCCTCAACAGCAAGAACAAATCACCGTTGGCCTCATCTCGCGAAACGTCCTCCCCGAGAACAACGAGGGTAGAAGACGGGCCGGGGCAAAGGTTATAATACAAAGGGCCCAGGAACATGCCGGGGACCACTCCTTTGCCGATGCAGCCCAATATCCCAAAAGGAAGGCGTACGTGGCAGTGAGCATCAACCACGAGGGCAGTATCACCAACTTTACAACAGTCCGGACGATCGTAGCTGAAATTGCAGATTAAGTGGCGATGCTTGGCCTTGCTGGATAACAGGAGGTCCACAATTTACAGTGCCTCGAATTTGGTGGTCCGAGCATTTTCCAAGGTAACAAAACCGCACCCAGCTTGGCGAATTGTTCGGGGCAAAGACATCGAGTCACACACTCATTTGGTCCCCAACTCATATGGGACGAAATAAGGGAGCTTCGCTCAATCTCAACGAGTCAACCCACGTAGCTACGCGAGGACTAGTAAACCGCGTAGCTATCTGGGGGTGCGGCGCTGGCGTTTTGGAGAACCGTGACCCTCTCATCTCGTATAACGAACTGACAAAATATTTTACCTGGTGCGGAGACCATAACCTCCACCACACAGAAAACTAAGCAGACCTGAGGTTTTGACACTCAGGCATCTTAAAGTCGGGGTGCGCACAAATCCCGCGCTATTGAACAAAATTTATGCCGAAATACTGCCAACTGATACATGGTTCTTATGCAACGATATAGCTAACTCCAAACATATGCTCTGGCGGTGCCCCACGTTATTCTGTGGGGAAGTCATCACGCCGCCCAAATGGTAGGGTGCTATTACAAGCTCCGGATTCGAGCAACAGCTCTAGGCACTCCAACGGCTCCCTGTGGCAGCGGAGATACTTGGTCTTTCTGTTCTGACGGGTGAGCGGCCCGCAACGTGCTGAAGAACGTTCCGAAGAACCGAATAATGTTCATACATCCATTTATATCAAAGGATCTTTACCTTGAAAGAGCTATCCTCAGTTTGAGCCCCAAGAGGTATTTTCTGAAAGCTAAGATGCAGGTGTTAGTTATGAGAATATTGTAAGATAATGTTTTGTTACAAACAACGCCCTGATAGTTATATTTTGTTACGTCATGTAGAGTGGTGGAAATTATTATAATGCATGAATGAACGGTGTTTTTGTGTTATTCGCATTAGTACGCTTTTGTCTCAGTTTACGAGCATTCTCCAACACCTGCAATATTGAAAAATAGTTTTTCATCTACTGTGCAAACTGGTCTCATCTTCGCCGAAATTTTATTTTACAAAAGCAGGTAAATATTGACAAATTATTGTAACTGCATACCACCTTTGACCATGTTTGACAGCATGGTTAATGTAAAAATTTAGAAAAGAATATCATCACAAATGGTGCCCATAGCAACCATATTTTCTAGACATGGTGTTTCAAGTGATTTTCTGATGCAGTACCAACATGCACAGCCCACTGCATTCCAATATGTCTACCGTAAAATCCAAACATGCAGAGCTCAACCTATTTCTTGGGCCCTGAAAGATGTTCCAGAAGCCCTGGTTAGTAAAAATAACGCAATGCCGTCAAATTTACTGTGGTATTTTATGTACATATGAGTGCTTCCTTCTACACAGAGAAATTCGTGACTGTATTTTTATTAGACGTATTATATTGAAGAATATGAGTGCTATTCAGAAAGGCAGAGGGTATCACTCAGACTGCGACGAAGACGACGTTTGTTTGGCTCGGTGCACAGGCTGGTTCCGCCACTTCCACTTCACTTGTCGGGACTGCACTTATGTTATACAAATGAGTGTCGCTCCTGAACACCTCATTTTAGTATTAATATTTAGTCGATGTAGTAAGCATTAGGTACATTCTACCTTTACCTTCAAAAATACATAATTAAAGGAGCACTGACATCTATTTCCAAATCAAAATGTGGTCTACATTCGTCTCTCAGTGTATAGAGGTCCTCCTGGCTAAATTTGAATCACGTCAGTTGGGTAAAAGTTATTTTATTTCGACGGCAAACAGCGCACGAGAGCTAAATAGAAATTGGATTGCTGCTGCAACATTGACATGTGCTAAGTGTAGGGTAAGGCACATTCCACACATGCCATCCTGAGTTATGATGTGCTGGTAGCGATGACGTGTACAATCCGAGTGTTCTTATCGTTTCGCCGACTGGCACCGAAGCATGGAAACGTATACTCACTTGTCGTGTCTGATGTCCGTTGCACCACTTCATATGATTTTGCGAAACCACCAAGATGGAAATCATTTATAACAGATCGGTGAAAGATAAAAGCATGGTTCAACATGTGCTCGTTAGTAAGCATGTTGGTGAGCCGTTGTGAGTTGCAGTCACATGATTAGAAGAGCGGAACAAGCGCGATGAGGGCGCAATGCGTGCAAAGTTTATGAAGTGGGAACTACCATCAGTTGGTGCCCCAAATCAATCAAATGGGTCATCGCACCACTAACCAAGGCTATCATTTAGTCTTTGAATGACTACTTGGTGACTGTGAGATCAGTGGTAACCACCTCGCCGACAACGCTGCCCGATGTGCCCCCGACGGAGCGCCCACACTGCTGATATCCCTGACAAGGATTGACGCTGCAATATAACTTCGCCACGTCGCATATAATGCCACACTTACGCACTGCAATTTTCTATTGAACTCCACTTGATGCCTGCGTAGCCTGAGATCACTACTCCATCTAAAACTGCCATCAAAGACTTCGAGACGGGACGCTACAATGCTGTGTTGGTTGTGGGTTGGCGTAGCCATTACCAAGTCATTCAGTTATCGCATCGGTATGGCTCACTCTCCCAACTGTGATAACTGCAATTGCGTACAAACTCTGGACCATGCCCCGTGCACTGTTCTAATATTAAACAGGATCACCGGACTCTCCAGTGTGTCTTGAGGTGACTTGATGTTTGTCCCTTTGCTCAGGAGGAGATCTTGTGTGCGTGGTCTTGAACTGAATCAGCCCTGAAAGACGCACAAGTCCTTCTACAGTTCATGAGGGCAACATCTCTCAATGACTACCTGCGAAACCTTTCAAAGCATGTGCGGTGTGTACAATGTTCCTCTCTTCCTCTCTCGCTTCCTCTCTCTTTTTCCTTTTACTTCCTTATTTCCATCTCCCCCCGGGTAAGGTAGCAAACTGCACTTAATCTGGTTACCCTCTCTACCTTTGTTATACTGTTTCTCTCTCTTGTTTCATGGGTCAACGATCCAAGGGGGACAGTAGTGAGAAATGATTTCAAGGGATAGTGGGACAGGGAGAATTCAACTGTCTTTTATCTATCTTATTTGTTAGGTTCTACTTGTGTGTATAGACACCCACATGTAGACTTCGAAAATTTCAGGCGCAGAGTATGTTTGAATAGTACCCAGTCACCATTCCTTGCCTCGCCAATGGAGATACGTTTGACATGAACGGAACTTTCTCATTGTGAAAACAAATTTATTAAATGACTCTTTAGTTTACTTCGCGGGTAGTTTTGTTTTCAAAGTGTCACTGAATAACAACGAGGAGCTGGCAATACATCAAAAGAATATCTGCGTGGAAGTGCAAGCATTTGGCATCATTTTACCGTGTACTCCTGAAAATACATTTCTGTCGTAATGCTACTTTGTAGTTATGTCACTACACGTTCAAGTCACCTTAATATGACGTGTCATGACAAGACATACTCCTACATAAATGCAAACTCGAGGTGTTTTGTTGAAGGTGGAGGCTTAAAAAGATTAGAAATCTTTCAAAAGGGACGCTCGCTGAATCCTACGTTTCGACAAGTAGGCATTTCTTCGCGAAGGCCATAACTGCCTTCCTTGTGGGCATGCAATACTCGCTATCTGGCAACAACCAATGTAGAAGAGAAAAAGACGCCCAGTGAGTGAGATGGGGGGAAGTAGAAGAAACAACAGAGGATGCTGGTGTGTCAAATGGGGCGAATAATGCAGGAGACCATAAGTATTACGAAATAAAAAAAGTAATGCTCGACGGCTAAAAAGTAACTGATTCATTTTTATACGTTTTTTTTCTGCGTAAGTAGGGTGTAAAGGTGGAACACTGTAGGAGAAACGGCTTTGTATATGCTTATGGCACCTAAAGTGAAAGTCTTATAATAAATAAGGGAAAACATAGTTCATTTCATAACCGAATTAGAGATATTTCGACGTAAAATTGTTTTGAAGCGTTCCATATAAAACTGTTTAGAAGTTGATATGATGATATTTGCGCGTCTTTATCACGTGGTTAAAGCGCAGTACAGAAGAAAAATTGTGCATACAGAGAAAGTGTTCGAAAACTTTGAGTACTTTACACTCTACTGTGGGAAAGAACAAGCCGTCCCAGTTACGCGAAATTCTTCCACTCGATACAGCATTGCATGAAATGAATCCTCTCGCGATATTTCGTGCCAGCTGTGAACGCTGTTTCGCGGACATTTTCATATTTTCCACCGTGTAGCATATTGCGCTTTTCTCAGATGCTTTTACCATTGAGAAATGACAGTAAAATTCAAATTTCTAAACGCTATATTTGATATCAAAGTAAAGCTTTACCTCTTCCAAGTATTACCTTTGCTGTCCGCACATTTCTTGACAGTAGTCAGAGCACGCATTTACGCGATGGATTAACTATCGGAGAAGTAGAGGCTGGTGCAATGCGACAGAACCTATATTTGTTCAAATGGTTGGTCAAAGGCCGGTCAATGTCCGCGCAACCAGTCTTCGTACTGGTCTCCTGTTCGTTGGGGTGTATTGAAGAGACAGCGAAAACCACCATGTGTCTGAAGGAAAAGGTTTGATGACGTACGTAACATGATTTTCCCTTTATAATCATGTAACAACCAGGCAGTATTGTTCCTGAAATTTTCTTGCCTTCCCACACAAAATTTGGTATGGTAAAATAAAAAAGCGATGACGACAGCATCAAACACCGGTTATTGGACAGATGAATATAGATGTATAAAAACACTAGATGTTCCTGCAGTTTGCTAAGAAATGCTTTTCACTGCATATTTGAATTGTAGTCATGATCCTATCGAAGGGTGGGAGAGGTGCACAAAAGTCACTGTTAAGATTAATATCAACTAAGTACATTCTTCTAGCTTATAAAACGTATAAAGAAAAGAATAAACAAAAGAGAAAAAGCAGGGATGGTAACCAGCCTAGAAGCACCGGTATGCCACTTTGCTAAGGTGAAAAGAATGGGGAAGCGTAAAAATTAAAGCTAGAGGAGAGAGTATGCCCACACCTCACAGTCATCGTACGAAGTTAGCCTATAATTTTCCGGTCAATTCTGATACCTTCTCGAAGTTGAGCACCACCTTCTTCGATGAGTAAAATTTTCTTAGAACTCACATAGCTCACAAGAAAAAATCGATACAATTATTCACTTCTCAGTGCACAAGTATAGTCTTTACCTAACCTAGAAAGTAAACCTACTTCTCTACATTTGACATCAAAAGAAAATTTTTTATCAGCTTTTCAAAAGACACGTAAGCATTGTAAGAGTTAGAAAATTGTGGGCTAGTGATGTTGCGAGCTCAATCATCTCTGCCTCTATTCGTTGAAGTTAGAGCCAAACTTGCGTTTGCAGTTCAAGTAAAAGCAGTCCGGGCGTGGTAATACGAAGTTACGATGACAGATGTTGGAGAGAGCGCGTCCCACGCAAGTTGGATAGAGGTATTTCTACATAACAGGGCTTTCTTCAAAAAAAAAGACGTACCTGGCTATTAGGTTGGGTGCCAGCTGTTCTGCAAGTCTGCGGGGTGATTGCGCAGTACTCATGTCCTGATTAACGGGCGTCTCACTTCAGAGCTGCCGGCGCTGATTTAGTAATGGTTCGCTGCCGTCTCCATCTCACCGGCTGATGATCACTTTTAATTGCAAGAAGCAGGTGCTCTGGTTCTCTCACATTGCTGTTCTATGTACACTAACAAACTTACTGATTGCCGAACAAGTGTAGCAAAAAGAGACCCTTTCAGCTGTGGTCACTTGGCACAGACGTGCCGTTGCATTAACCAGAGATTATTGAAACATGAGAGGTACGTAACGGGAAGCTCACCTTTAAATCTTTCTTTACACTGTCAAGAATGTAAGTGAATGCTAGAATTCGATCAATGGGCAGTTTTGTACCGGAATAAGGATTAAGAAATGAGCTTGAATTTCCCGCGGCGTAAATGACGTTGACGTGCTTAATTAGCAAAAGCCCATCAATTACCTTTTTCCTCTATAACGTGAGTATAGCTTTTTATATTGGTAAACTGTAGTCCTTGGTAATTAGCAGCATTGCCCTTTTTCAGATCTCACCAAAATGTTGTGTAGTCCGAGATACCCACCTTGCAATTTCAAGGGCGTATTCGAAACTGTTCGCGCCAGTCGCGCATAAAGCATGGTGAACTACTTGAACGACACCTTACTTGGAGGTGGCCAAGTTTGAATGAACGTGCGCCAAAGCAACATGTGGTCTGAAGAAAAAAAAGCATTTCAATATACACGAGTAGGCGGTTTAATGTTTGCGTGTGACAGTTGGTGCTTATCCATCAAGATATAAGTAAACAAGTGCCGTAAGTTTCAAGTATCAGTAGTTGGCGGCTCGTCGAAACCGTCGCCATCTACGTAAGAAGAAAACATAACAACTAACAGAAAACAAAAAATAAATGAATCCTGACGTCGCAACCAGACGCAGTATCAGCGTCGTGCATTTGCCCAACGTTAAGTAACATTCAAATATTTCGTAATTCATGATAAAGCAAGCGCAAAAATACACACAATCAGAGAGGACACAGACAAGCGCTTACTAGCAACTGAAAATTTTATTTCGAAGCGAACAGTAATATTATCACACGCATGTACGTCATTCGGACTTCCATTCATACGTGTTGGAAAAGGTCATTCATGAACCTTTACTAACAGGCCCAACTGGCAGTGATCGTAAATATTTCGTAATTGCGGACATTTTACGTGCCGTCATATATACGTGATTATATTGCGTTTTATCATGTGCTGATAGCGTGCGCGAAACAAAAGGAAAGCCAACATGAAAGATAAGGGAATGAAGGTTGTCTTATTATCCAAATAGTTCACTTGCAATATACACCAAAAACTTTGCAGAAGAAATTGTGACACAGCTCTACACAAGCACAATAGCATAACAGTTCTAAAACTTCCGTTGCCCGATCATTGAAAACCACTGCAGTGAGATGGCAGACTTGATAATATCACTTTGGCAATCACAGAGAGCGTCCGTTGCTTAGCGTGTCGTATTCACCATCACCAAAGGCGAAGACCAACCGGCCGTGCGCCAGTGAAGGCAGTCGGCAGTCACAGGAGCGGCTATCAACACATTCTGTGAGCTTTGGTTAAGCTCTGAATTCTTACGCCAGTGAAGAGCACACAAGCAAGTAAACTATGGAAGGTACACGAAACTACCACACAAAAGTTAGTGATATGCCTCGTTGAACCAGCTATGCGCCAAAATAAACACAAGACCTAATTGCAAAATGCCTGGATACATGAACAATTTATGGCACTCGACCGAAAATTGAGTAAATCAACCCAGTTATCCAATAGTCAGATAAATCGTTAGGTAAATTGATACTTCACTTTGATATATAGAAAGTTAAGACTATTTGAAAGAAAAATATGTTGATTTTTTTCTCAGCATTTCTTAGAGAACTTCGGCAACTTTGAGCGTATCTATCTATCTACCTATCTATGTATCTATCTATCTATCTATCTATCTATCGATCTATATATATATATATATATATATATATATATATATATTAGCTCTCCTGGCCGTTTCGGTATTGGTATCAATACCAAAATTGGTATGCCGTATTATGACGGTATGACGAGCAAGACTGACTATTCATAACTGTAAAATCATGACATGTATGTTATGAATGTCATGATTTACATTTCATGGTCTCGCTGCTCTTGCGGTGGTTTCGTTCACAAGTTGCAAAACAGGTATGGTATGACATTACTGCATGGTGAACACAAGAGACAGATCCTAACGTGTGAATCATGACATGTATGTCATAAAAGTCATGAGTCATGACAACACGTCACGCTCATCATGCGCTTGCGGTCGTCTCATTAGCTTCACATATACCAAATTTGGTATTAGGCGTCGCGAATGGATAACAAACGTATATGACTGGTGCAAACATCATAACAATGAAATGGGTGTCATGTAACAACATGACTACATGCCACGCACATGTTGAGCTTGCGGCCGTTTTGCTAGCTTCACATATACAAAATTTGGCATTACGAGACGTGAATAGATGACGAAGATAACTGACTGCTGCAAACATGATAATCATCAGATGCGTGTCATGTAATGACATTACTACATACCAAGCTCATGATGCGCTGGCGGCCGTTTCGCTAACCTCACACATACCAAATTCGATATCACGTGACACGAAGGAAAGACGAAGATAACTGACATGTCCAAACATAATAACCATGACATGCGTGTTGTGTATCAATACGACTACTTGCCAAACTCATGATGCGCTCGCAGTCGTTTCGCTAGCTTCACATATACCAAATTTCGTACTACGTCATGTAAATAGGTGACGAAGGCATGAGAGTAGCGCAAATATGATAATTATGACACGCACGTCATGTAAGATAATGACAACATACTGCGCTCATGATGCGCCCGCGGCCATGTCGCTAGCCTCACAAATACCAAATTTGGCATTACGTGACGTGAATGGACGACAAACCTAAATGACACGTCCAAGCTTGATAATCATGATATGGAAGTCAAGTATATACGGCTTAGTTTACGTCCGCACCGTAACGGTTCGCTAATTTTAAAGTGACATCAACATTTCTTATTCGTGCTTCGCATATAATTGATTCCCACTGTACGTGGCACCTGCCAATTTTTTTTTGTTAATTCTCCTCCTCACCTAGTAGCGCTTCAATTGTCGGCGAGCCTTGATTCCCGTGGCAATAAGTTTTTGACCCATTTTGTTCCAAGTTTCAAGACCAATATAATTTGATTATGTACCTGTTTGTTTCTTAATCTACAAAGAGGAGCAGCGAAAAACTATTCCGTTTGTCTGTAAGAAGAGCCACCGAAGTGGCTCCCCATGAGTTTCATGCTTGCTAGACAAATACAAAAAGTTTGGTGATGGCCTTCTTGTGCACCATTCAAAAGAAACGAAAAAGTCCACTGTTCGGAAGTAAGGTGATGTTCGGGCACAAGTGAGATTACTTGCAGCTTTTCACGATTGATTGATATGTGGGGTTTAACGTCCCAAAACCATCATATGATTATGAGAGACGCCGTAGTGAAGGGCTCCAGAAATTTCAACCACCTGGGGTTGTTTAACGCGCACCTAAATCTGAGCACACGGGCCTGCAACATTTCCGCCTCCATCGAAAATGCACTACCAAAGCTACGGTGTGTAAGAAAGTCACACGCTGGCTCAGAGAAACGTAGTCTCACATACAAGTGCCCTACAATTGACAGGGTTGGTTAGAATCGGTGTTTCTTCATCGTGTTTAACGCCACATCCATACAGGATATGTGAATTCTTCGTCACATTTATTGTGTGCGAATTTAATTATTTATGTTGGTTGCCACCGTTAACTCTGTTTGCAAATCAACGTGGCAGCACCCATGCAGAAGTGACTACCCGGTTCGATCCGGACTTGCTCTCGCTACATGAGCACTGTGCTGACAGTTGTAAAGCAAATGTAAATCAGCTATCTATCTGTTTCATCTCACTATGGGTATAAAGCATCAGGTGCTTTTTGACTATATTAGCGAGATATGCTGCTTGCTTAGCCACACCTGCTAAGCCTAACGCACCGAGGCAGTGTTCGGACTGCGTCACCAGACCAAGAACACTGCATCTCCAAATGGTGGACATGCAACCTCACACAGCATTCCATGCACGTCGGATCCTCATTTGACGGAAACAAAAAAAAAATAAAATGCGTGTTAAAAAAATAGATAAAATGCGGGAGATGCGAAGGAACTCGTCGAAGAAGCAGTCATACGAGAACCACGTACAGCGTCGGAGAGAAATAGCCACAAAGTGAGGTTATTCACCGGCATGAGACTCTACCGACCTTCATCAGAGCAAAAAACTCGCGATTCTTCAAATCTGCGCTTTAGTTGCTTGTTTATTAGCTTTACTGCAATTTCAGGTTCATTACCAAGCCATAATAACTACAATTCAGTGAGCAGACGACATGGCGGAGATGAATACATGTGAAGGGGCTAAGCACCCTTCCTATTGGCTTAGGGTCCTGTAGCTTCCACAGTGCTTGAACCAACGTCCTATAGGTACAAACAGCCGGGTTCAGCAGTGCCATTACGCGCAGAAAAAATCCAGGTGACGCTACTGCATCCTTCCCTAGGGACGTCAATGCTCTCTTCGCTGCTGCTGCATGTACTCGTGCGCGTTTCATCGCGTCTGTAGAAAACAGTTTTAGTGGAGCGTCCACTATGCAGACGCAGCCTGCCATTAGGATGGCTTGCCACGGCATTGGGAGCTTCGCTCCTAAAAATTCGCGAGTTAGTATGCCGGAGATCCGTTCCGGCTACACAGTGCCATGGTGACAGACACTACTAAATTAAGAGTCAAGAAGGCGCGTTTTTTTTTCGATTTCGGATTGGGACGTGCATCTTCGGCAGCGTCCCTGCGGCGTCTGTAGTGAAATAGAATTTTTCATGATTTTTTTCTTTAGATCAGTATAACGGCATCTAATTCGGCGTGGCTGCCGTAATTCAAGACGTGAGGGAGACGCCGACTCCTCGAAAAAGACTCTTACTCACGCCGTCCCACCATTCCAGAAATAAATATCCCCCCCCTGCCTCTTCTCTGCAGAAAAAAAAACAAGAAAAAAAAGCGGATCTCTGTGGAAAGGTGCAAGGGCGATCCTTGCAGCGAGGAGACGTACTCAGCCTCCGCCGCTGCATTGGAAACCTGCTCCGTTTGCCCCACTAGGATGTTGGTTCTAGTTTACTATACCTAAAGGGAACTCCTGAACAGAGTATAGGTACGAGCCGTTCTCCTGTGACTTAACAGAACAGGCACTCTTAATGCGTGTGTTGCACGGCCACTTGTGATTTCGCCCTTGAAATTCGATGACGAGTATTTTGAACTACGTGCAACTCTTCTGGTTTTCGAAATATGCGCATGTAATAAATAGGCACGCCCTATGACCTTGTAACTTCTTCATATGTCCTCAGTCAATGAAGTAAAAGTGCTTTATTAAGGAGTTTCTGCTAATTCATCACAACATTGTAACTTTAACTACGGCACAGTACTTGCGCGTCGACATCGAGTTAGGATGTAGAAACGACAGGTGCCTTATTGTGATGGCCTTTTCATTTTAAAAACTGCGCTTGAAGAAAAAGACCTGCACATAAGAGTAGTCCAACTCTCGGATATTGCCTGTGATGGAGTTTTCGTCTTCGTCTTTCTACGAAGAATACCGGTAACCTTCTTTCTCATAAACAGTGAATTGTAAGAGTGAGGAATGAGTTCAGGGAACACTGTGGAAGAGCAGAAGTGCCCTGCCTTTCAAGAAAACGCCCGCTAAGCCTCGCACAGGAGGCACCTAGCTATACTTGTCTTCACCAGTACCTACTATACAAAAGTAACTAAAAACTCTTTCACTATTTTGGCTTCTTTAAAAATGCTCTTTGCTTGCCATTTTAAAAACGTGGCGAGAGAACTAGTGCATGAAAACCCAATCCACCGTAACGTGCTTGATGAGCTATTTTGCTTCGGAATGCGTTAGATATAACTTGGCCACGAGAACGTTACATGCACTGCCAGAGGTGCTTGTTTCTGGGTAGAGGAGGTTGTAGACAAAAACATTGTTTTTGAGTTCACAATTTTTTTCCTTTATAGTTTAGATGTGAAAGGTAAGATTAGAACGCAGGGTAGATGTTTGCTCCGCAAACAATTGTTTGGAGACTCGTGCGAAATGAATGCTAGCTACTTTAGAATTTCAAGTAGAACTGTTGTCGGTGTAGGGGTTTCGAGGCTCCTCGGCCCAGAACTCCGTATAGAAGACGCAGAGCCAGACCAGGAACCTTGTTTATTCCTCTAAGCCTTGGCCGCAGCTGCCCTCTGCCGGCGGCTGCCGTGTTCCGCGAGCGCACCCGCCTTCGTCGTCCTCCTTTCTTTAATCGGCCGGCTCGAGGCCGCCCCTCTCATATAAGGTGATTGAATTTTGAAGAAAAAAGTGACGTGCGCTGGTCCGAGTCTCGGCTGAGAAGTGGCCTGTGTTAAGAACAAATGTTCGGCCATTCATAATACGGTGCACTCGACTATGAGAGAGTGGTAAACTTTCCCAGGTTGCTGTGCTTAGCAAAAATGCTTAATGATTTCGAACACTTCGTACTCAACTATCGAAAGCAGTGAGCCGTCCCTCAAATTAACTTTGTTCAGAAAAAGCTTTACCATTAAGAGTACTTGGCACTCTATGATGGGAGAGCAGAAAGCCGTCCTAACGCAAAGACATTTTGCAGAAATAATTGTGTGTTTAGAAAAACTGGTTAACAATTTAGAGTACTAGGTACTCTACTATGGGAGTGCATAAAGACGTCCCAAAGATATTGTGTTCAGAAAAACTGGGTAACAATTTAGAGTGGTACTCTAATATAGGGGAACAAAAAATCATTCCGCGGGTCTCGCACTTGATGAGGCCCTGTTGACTGCGTTTAGCAAAATAGTTGCGATTTAGAGTACTAGGTACTTTACTATGCGAGAGCATAAAGCTGTGCCGTGTACTCCCACAAAATTGAGAAAGGGCAGTTTATTGCACGCTTGATTTGTACATACAGAAACTAAACTTCAAAAACAAGTAAAGACAGTGTATACCTCCCAAAATGAGCACGAAAATTTAATTGACCACTAGATATTCAAATTTTACATGTCAATGAAAAATTAAAATGAATGAGGTTAATAACACTTTACAGAATACAACGTATGCATGCGTACTAGAGTGGGCGCATGGCTAGTACAGAGCAACTGGACCCTTCAGCTGTCCCTGTCTTACTCTGAAGAAACGTGTGAGCATCTTCGAAGGAAAGCCTCTTCGCCATGAGTTCGCAGCTGCTGAATTAGTTTTTTCCACACAATGAACCTTATTTTCAGGAGTGTAGGATAGGCGGCTCTCACGAACTAAGCAGACCAAAACTGTTTGACAAAAGTTTGACGGATCTATAGAGTCAATGCTGATGATTGAACGAAGCATTCTATTTTGTTCTGGCTAACCACCTTTTATTTTGTTCTTTTTCCGCTTCAACTTTTTCTCCTAATTCCATTGATGGATGAATGAAAGTCGGTACTTTTAAGGTGATGTTACCTTTTGTTTTGTTGAACAATATGTCATGTAGGCATCATTAGGCACAGATGTTTCGCACCTGTGCTACGACTATGGGCTATGGTGGCGTGAGCGTCGACAGCACCGACATTTCTTTGTGTCAGCAGTAAGCCTTTATGTGGATTCAACTACACTATTGATGCTCAAAAGCACGTTTATTTACATGGCAGCGGTAACTCAAAGAAAGTAAAAAAATCAATAATTTACACTTCCTCGCGTTTCTTCTGTCGCTACTCTTTTTTGGCATCGTTCGAAGCTTGTTCAAGGGGTCCCGCGGTGCGTTCTAATCCGTATCCGCTAAACAAAATGCGGCTTTTTTATTGCTATGCATCTCAAGTGCTAACAATGCTTTGGTTTGGTTTTGCAAAACGTTGCTATCCCTTTGGGTTGTCTTCTCCCAGGAGTTCCCCATTCGAATTAGTTGTGGTTATCGACACGTTCGAATTATCAGAAGCTTCGTGACGCAGGGTGACCAGATCCTTAGTTTGAATTAAGGTGAGTATTATTTATTTGTGTTGAAAATAATAAGATTCCACTGTATTGTATTTTAGAATAGCAGCCTCTCTACCCACAATACTGATGCAAGTCATGACTAGGATTTGTAGACATCAGCACGTAGCGCCATCTCTCGTTCATCACAGCAGCGGCCTGTCATAACTAAATGGGAAAGAGTCGAAAAAAGTCATAGCTTTCAATCAAAGGTAATTATTAAAAATGACTCCCGGTTCCATACAGCATATACTTATATCGGAAGTCTGGCAAAGTTAGTGTCTCGCACTACAAACCACGTGGCTTCTCAGAGTCACAACAGGGTCACATGTGTTTCTATTAGTGATTGTTGTGTATAGGGGGCGCTGTCAATGACATTATTGGTATATAAGGGATCGCCATCAAAATAAAGGACTAGTTTTTCGGCAATATGTATTGTCTTGCTTTATCATTCAGCACTCATTTTCTTCCCAATTATGCTGAGGTGGCGGAGCCGTTGCGACGGCTTCCTCGTAAAAGACAGTAGTTCGCCTGGGACCAGAGCACCAAGGAGAGTTTTTGCAGGATCAAGAAAATGAATGTCGTCATGTGGAGTGGTGCCCATGTTCAACGAGCCTTTGCCTGTACAAGTGACTGCTGATGCCTTGGCGTGAGGACTGGAAGCTGGGCTACAGCAGGTGTTCGACAGAGAAGTACACACAGTGGCATTCTCTTCGAGCACACAAACACCACCAGAATGCAAGTACTCTACCGGTGAACGAGAGTAGCTGGCATGTTTGGGGGCCTCCTTACATTGGCATATGTTTATTGGAGGGTTCGCAAGTTTGTCTTACGAACTGACCATCAAGCATTAGCGACGCTACTATACACAAATGGGGTTGGACGACGCCCACTTCGTATTGAATGCTGGTGTGCTAGACTTTTGAGATACAACTTCAACGTGCAGTAGACAAATTGGAACACTAATGTTGTTGCGGATGCACTTTTCAGGTCACCTTTCATCCCTGCAGAGGACGTCCCCGTGGAAGAAGTAGCGGCTGTGGTTTCCAGCATGATCAAAAAGGGTGAGTTGAAAGCAGCAACAGCTGAGGGTTCAGTGTTAAGGGAAGAGGAGCAGCTTGTTAGGTTCAGATAGCCGGAAAAGGGCTGTTTGGCTGGAAAGCTAAGGTTGCTTTTTCGTGTGCAAGAAGAACATCAGTTGTAGACGCGTACTGCTGTTTTGCGCTAAACGGGTCGTTCTGCCTGCAGCACTCACTTCCAGGCTAAATATGATGGCACATGAATTGCATACAGACATTGTAAGAACCAAACAACGGGTAAAAAAACAGTACTGGTGGCCCGGAATGGACAGTGATGTCGAGTGTCTGGTTAAGAATTGTGCAATCTGCAAAGCATGAGATGAATCTTCATTAACTCTAAGGCTCTCGTTGGGGCCTGTAAAGTGGCCCTATCGTTGGCCCGACAGATCGAGCCCCTCTAGAGTACAGGTACACAATCACTATAATTGTTTACCACAGAAAGTGGCCCAAGGTGGCATTTGTGTCCACGATAACTGCACAGGTAGTAGTGAAATCACCCTTGGATATTTATTCTAGAGAAGGGTATTCGAAAAGCATTGTGACTGGCAATGAGCGTCAGTTCATGTCGACATGTTCGGAGCAGTTTTTCCGGAATCAGGGAATTCACCACTGTGGTACAACATTGTACTACCCACTATGCATTGAGCAGATTGAGCATTTCAACCGCGTTCACAAGGAGCATATGCAGGTTGCAGCATTGGATCAAATGTCATTGAAGAAGGCAATCTGCGACTACATCGGTGCGTAAAGGCCCGCCCCTCCTCCCCCCACATGCAACTACAGGAATGTCACCAGCTTACCTGATGCATGAAAAAATACCCAAAACAAGACTGGATGTTGCTGACCTGCCAGAGAAGAAAGTTTTCGAGGAGCCACGTGTCACCATGGAAAGGTTGAAACAGTGGATCAAGGTCAAGGAGCAGCAAGATTGAACAAAGAAGTACGTCGTTGAAAACGAAGTGCAAAAGCATCTACCATTGAGCCAGAAGATTGGGTCAAAATAAGACAAGGCAGATCAAAGACGAAACACAAGTTTTCTTGCCAATCCAGGTGGAGCGACGAGTGGGCACGAATTCATTTTTCGCTGGCAAATGCGGCGGAATGGAAAGCATCAATGTTAACAGTAATTGGCAAAGTAGGGACAGCTAGGGCAGGCTCAAGCGCTAGCTAACGTGGTCACGGCGCGACGCAGTGCAGCCTCGGGGTTTTCCTGCAACATGGATCTTCACATAGTGAAGTTGGCTGAGCAGAAAAAAAAAACACTAGCGTGATGATTGAATCTGAAGTGTGGCCATCAGAAGACACCCAGGGAAGTGCTACTCTTTCTGAAAGGCCACAGTTATGGAATTCCTGATCATCGAGACATCTCTAGGTCCCAATTGGCCACAACCGCAGCACCATCATGCACCAGGCCGGAAGGAACATGGCGAATACCAAGGCGATATCAAGACTATGAGCTTGCCGGACTAAAATAACGGCATTTGTGTCATGTGCTGAGAAGTGAGTGCATGAAAAGTCGACTGACTTTTTGTTGTGTTCTTTAGTATGAGGGGGAAATGTGTTTGTGTATAGCGAGTGCTGTCAATGACATCATTGGTATATCAGAGATTGCCACCAAAATAAAAGGCAGTGCTTTTCCTGCAATGTAGCGTCTTGCTTTATCATTCAGCGCTTCGCAATACCACAGTGGCGTTCAATTGTTCTGGGAAGTCACACGCCTTGTAGCACGATACTGAAGTTTTACCGAAATGTACCAGTGGGTCTCTGCTACATATATCTCGGAGTTGTTTTTTATGAAAAGCCTTTTCGAGAGATATAATTTTTCTCATTTATTTTTTATTCAGCTATAGCAGGTTGCTATTCCTGTCACCAAGAGATGGCACCGCGCCCAGATGTCCCCAATTCCTGGGAATGACTGCTGCGGCCTCGTCTGTGTAGAGCAGACAAGCAGCCGGTTTTGGCTCAGCCAACGCCTCCTTTACTTCAATGCCAGTGCAAATGCGTGCTTCTTAACGGGAACCGTCGGTCGGCCTCAAATAGGTGACCAGCTTAATAGGCAATCGCAGGGAACTGTGGGATACGACGGCTTCCGGTTCGACGCACCGCGCGGGCTATAGCAGCGGCACGCGCGCCCTTTTGTACCGCTCCGTTGAAAAAAGCACCTCTCCGCGCAATATCAGTGCTTTAGAAATTGTTTTTTTTTCTGCTAATCGCCCTGTGATTAGCAGGGCGATTAGCAGTAAAACCAGCTAAGAAAGCCATGAACAGTAAGGAAACTTTTCATGGCACCGAAATGCTCTGCAATTCTTTCATGCTGCTCGGAGGTACTGTCAGTTTGGCTAGCAAATCAGTCGATACAAAAGACAGTTTTCCTTGTATCATTCGTTACTGCAGATAACAAATCACCACTTTAATGTTCTCAGGGGATGGGGATGACTGTAGCAGTGTGCTACGAGTTCATTTCGGGATCGCTGCTTTGGCCGACATTGTCGGTCGATCGGCATGAAGCGCAGCATTTATCAAGCGCGTTGAGATATCTTTCTTTTTTTATAGCCTCCAGCTTGCTATAAGATGTATTTCTTAGTCGAATCCAGATGTTTATTTGAACGCTGATCTTGGTCAAGCTGCGCGGCATGGCGGTAAATAAACAATACAGTCAGACATAAACGGTGACGATAATCGAACCCCTGATCTTGTTTAGCGCACTCATTCCTTTGTGTGCGGTCCTGGCACACAGTTTGACCCAAATAAACGCAATTGGACTCGTCCACTGCTTCGAGTAAACCCATTCTTTAGTGAAGCTTTTGCGTGTTTTTTTGTGTGTGTTTTGTCATACATATGGGTGCAACTGCTAGCGCTCATCTCGTATGGCAGGTATAGATTTCACCCATGCGTTCCCATAATATCTCTGCTAGGCGCTCCTGCACGACAATTTCTTTCTCGATATACCATTCGCATCGATTCATGCGTAAGCTTTTTATTAGTGCGGAATACACACGTACCTGTGATAAAATGGTCTTCGCACACACTGGATCGGACGTCCGGTATCCAAAGGCTAGCTGTCGTTGTGGCTCTCTTCACAGCTGCGGCCCACCTTATTTTTCTTTCTTTCGTTTCATGTGAACCGATACATGCGTTAGCCTTTCACGCTCGAGTTTGGGCAGCCAATGGCTGAAGAGCCGACCATGGTTTAGCAGGACGAAGAGGCGACCGTGCGCGCTAATCCCGAATAATCTAAGGCGCCTCGTCTATTCCCCTCGAACCGGAAACCTGTGGCATACGGGGCAGCCCACAATTCCTCGCTCTTTTACTGGTCACCTATTCAGGAAGTGGCCGTGACGCGGCGCTATATGAGGGGTCGTGCTGCTCACGTCACACGTGCGTCCGAGCTATTTTTCGCGAAGATGCGATAGACGTGTTTCCCTCACCACGTCTGTAAGATTCTCTACTTCATGCTGCTTCTATCTGGCCCGAGACAATACCGCTGCCGCGTCACAGAGCAGCGCATGCAGAAACGTTGCAGGGACGCTTCCCCATTGGTTGCCTGCATAGCGTCACCAACGACGACACGCTATCTCGAAACACCGTATGTTTCACAGAGCCAGCGTGACTTCCAATATTGTGAACACACGGAGTGCAAGACGCCGCCCCACGGATCTGTACGCAACTGAACAAAAAATTACTTTTATGATTTCCACATGAGGCACTGCATGAGGGGCTACTCTCCGCCATGACCGCAAAGCATACACGAAGGCAAGGCGATGGAAGAGAGCGGAAAAGGGCCAGAGAAGAGAGTGGTGAACAGTTTGATCGGGCGCATCTGGCTGGCATTGATAAAATAGAGGAGGCGCTCAGCGGGGCGATACCTTGAGGCAGTATCAAGCTCTGACGTGGTAAGCCTGACAACTAGGCCGCGAATGCTGTAGACACACAACGTCAGAGCGTGAAACTGTCTCAAAAGGCTCATTGAGTTAGCGCACTCCGAACTGTGAAGAAGCACACCCGAGTGCGCTCGGGTGCAACACCTGCAGCGGAGTGCTTCAGGGCTTAAACCGCAATTTCAGCCGACTGCCTTTGGGGGCCTGATAGCGCGGCGGCGGCAGTAGGAACTAGTGGGGAAAAAAGCCGGAAGCACGTTATTGTGGTTTTTCCGGTAGTCACACAAGGCGCACGCTCTTGTGCACTGTCTCAAATTTGGACCGCATAGAGCGCACTCCATTATTACGCACCGGAAGTCGCTTTTAAACTTTTGAGTTTATAGGAGCGCACTCCGCTGGCTAGAGCACGCTCGAGCTGCTAAACTTAACGTGCCCTAAGTGTCGCCCCGCAGAGCGACAACCGACTGCTCACACGCTCTACACGGACGACACCCGCACTGCACGTGTTGCAGCACTATCTATGCAAGTGCAAGCAACAGCGCTTTGTTGCAGTGCCAACTCGCCCAACTTTGTACGTTAATGAATTTCGTGAACGCCAAGGTCACATCGTGAATCCATTGCTTCTGCGTATACACAATATCTATAAGAATGAAAGTTAAAATCAAGTGCTTCTTAAAATAAATCGTTGGGGGGGGGGGGGGGGGGCATCAATACCCCGAATAAGTGAGCAAAAGGGCTCGGGAGGGGCGAAGCCTGTAGGGAAGGGTATTTCAGCAACACTACCATAAAACTAAGCACGCATCTAAAGCGACCTCTTTCATGAGGCACTATAGTCGTTTGAAACCTAGCAATAAATGTAATCTCACCCTCTAACTCACCCACTTCAAGAAATTTGCATATATTGTGTTTAGAATAAATGTTTAACGATTTCGAGTACTTCGTACTCACCTATGGGAGCGCAGTACGCCGTCCCTACTTATGAACAAGACTCACGAGTGCCACGTTCCACCACAAAAACTCACCACAGACTCTACTGACGATGTAAGCCGTGAGGAATCACGTTTTTAAATGTAACTGTGATGCCAGGTACATGATAGGTATTTTACATGCGTGATTTTTCTCTACAGACACATATTGGTGCCGCTGGTTTTCGGTGAAAAACTTTGACTTCCCACACTATTGCCACTAATTTATCGACATGACTCTCTATAAAACATATTGTTTCAAGAAGGAAGACAAACTTTTTATCAATATTTCACATAGTGTTTTAGTTAGAAACAAAAAAGTACCCACAGTTGCAACGGAATCCACTTGCCACGACTGTAACACAGATGAATGGCACGTAAGCTGCTGGTCGGGGGGACAGCACTACTACATGGTTTAACTGTCACAACTGTTGTACCTCAATAAACTTTCGGTCACCTCAATTACCTGCTTCTGACGTTGAAACTGAAAACACATTTTCAAGTTCCTTTTGAATGTAAGAAATGTCTTCCTTTAGTTTTTCGAATAAAAGGAACGTACACAAAGTTTAACAGAATCGCTCAGAATTTTTATGTAGCTGAAGAGAACATTATTTCATTATATTTTGCCACATAAGGAACTAAATGTGTCGAAAATGAACGGGCCATGTTCTAAAGCTCTTCTTGCCCACCGTTGTTATAGACGGTTTCACGGTCACGAACGTTGTACCTCAGAAAACTTACGGTCACCTCATTTATAACAGTTCCTAATGTCAAAACCGGAAGCACGTTTTCAAGTTTATTTTATTTGTAATAAATGTATTCCTTTAGTTTTTACAATAAAAGGAACGTGCGGAAAGTTCAAGGGAATCTCTTATAATTGGTATGTAACTCAAAAGAACATTTATTTCAATACATTTTGCCAAATAAGAGAACAACAGTGTAGAAAATCAACGGGATATTTTCTAAGGCTCTTCTTGCCCACCGATGTCATTTTGGTGCATCGTTGGCGAAACCGGATTTTGCCAAGGGGCTGTGTTTTTTTACAGTGAAAGGGTGTATTAAGGCACATTGGTGGAAGAAACCGGATGTCACCAATGGTCTATACCGCTTGCACTAAGTATACACAACTTTCTTTGCTTCGGTAAGAAAAGCAAATCTTTATGCTATTGTTGACAAGCTGAGCTACAATTTATCCTTTTCTTTTTCCTCAATGTTATGCTCTGCAACCTTGATGCGAAGCGAAACTGATCTTGTAGTGCTCAGTTCGCTGCTCATGGAAATACACTATGAAAAAGCGCTCAAAAATGAACAACCACCCTGCAAAGAGCGGATAACGTGGTGCCTAATTAGAGGTACTGGCTCCAAAAAGAATAGAATTAAAAAGACTTGCTAACGCATCATCTGGTATTTCTATCTGAAAAACGTATGTTTTGTGGCAATGTACTTGTCGTATCCATTAAGACTCACACATGTGAAATACACTGCAGCGATTTATACTTCAGCGTAACAATCCATACACAAGCTGTTCTGCCATGCCCTTGTATACACTATTGCACTCCATTCGCACAATTTGACGCAACTTACGCGCAGGTATATCGCCTTCGCTACATTTTGGGAATGCTTGCAGGGCACAAGTTTTCTCTCACATGGGCTTAATTTTTTTTTCTTGACGAGAGTCCTGCGATAGGCCTCGGTACAGTTTTCCGTACTCTATCGCCCAAGCTTTTGTAAACTTTTTTTCTCTAATGAACCTGATGAGAATTTTATTGCGGCACAGTCACTTTTTTTTAGAGGCCAAGATTTCTTTCACCATTGCAAACTCTTCTCTAACAGAAAAAAATGAGCTAATGAAGGAAGTTTGCTTGTAATAACTTTTATTCCCTTCTGGGGTGCATGTAGCCCCTTCCCGCAAAATGCCATCGGACATGAGGAATAAAATTTTTTTATTACTCACTCACGCGCTTTTAAAAAAAATACAACTTTACAGGCACAAACATTGGAGGGGAAGCACAGTCTAATTGCAACAAGTTTTCCAAATGAGCCCATGATTTTCTTAATCTCTTTTTACACGTATTCATTTGATGATGGCACATAAATAAATGGTGGTTGAAATTTCTGACTTAACACAAAAGCTAAAATGTTAGAGTGTCACTGTTCGTGTTTTATGTCATTGTTATTTATTCATGGTGATTTTGCAGGATCTGATAATGAACCAGGTAGCTTTTCTACTCCGCTGTTCCGTATAATGAAGCTTCGTTTCGGCGTTTCCCCCCATTTACGCTCTAATAAAATTTTCGTCAACGACCTATTTTCGATGTTCATTAAGGTGTTATAATCATTTGAAAAGGCGTCAACTAAAGAGACAGAATTCTATTGCAATTTAACTTTTAGAAGCGTCCTCATCAAACTTGCTATGGTCGCGTCTTGTCCGTTATCGGCCGCGTGTAAACACTATTTCACACTGCTCCCGCTAAAGGCAGGAGCGACAAGCACGAGATAAGGTCCCTAGATAAAGTCCTCAAGGTACCGACACTCATGGTTCTCGCTAGAGCTGCGCGCCGCTGCACCGCGACGACGCCACCGCTCAGTTTTGCTCACGCCGTTCGCACCCCGCCAGGACATTATGGCACGCCACCACCACCTCCACGCAATAATTGCGGCGTGCTGCTGTTTGTCTTGTTTTAAGCCGAGAGGGAAAGCTGCGCATTAAATAGATCACTTGACCTTCTTTTCTGCAGCTTTAAGATTATTCAGAGCGGCGTTTACGGCGTCTTGACTGATCTCTTGTATCAGTGTTTTCATGCCCTGGGTATATAGGGGCCTTAAAACAGCTCTGAAGACGCACCATTAGCGCGTTACTCTCTCTTGGCATCTCTTATTTTTAGGGCTCTTCGTGACGCTAGAACGGTGATTCACGTGACATGATTGGGGCACATACTCTCCAAAGATCCATATACGAAATATATCAGTCGTAGACTCTTTTCTACCCTGCTCTGCCATGCATCCCCCCCCCCCGCCTCCACCCCCGTTGTTCTTGTTGTTTCGCATGACTATCATGCGCGATGAACTTGTGATTTCACTGCATTTTTCGAGTTTCAGATTGCGGAAGTAGAAACAGCACACTGTAACCCGCAAGCTCGAAATTTCGAGAGGCTCAACGAGTCGCCTTAACATTGCTCATGTGCTTTATGAAGACATAACATTGGAAGAGATATACTTGATAAGAATTGATGTGAAGGGACTGCACTGAAGTGCGATATAACACAAAAATAAAGAAAGATGCTACGGAATATTTCATTAAATTCCCGCGGATAGAATACTCGTGGGCGTGACAGAAAAACCCTGCTGAAGCATAGATGCAACAAGTTGCCCGTCTCCAACGGTCGGAAGGTGCGTGCGATAACACCACTTCGCGAGCAATGCCTGACATCGATCACTTTTCAATCGAAGAAGAAGCCCTGTCTCTGTTTTGCTGGACGAAGGAGTATGAAAAGTTATCCAGCTGCAAGACTCGATCCCAAACTGTGAAGTTTGATTATTAGGGCGCGGTCAGGACTCCCAGCACGCCTGCTATTTTAGAAAACAGGCATCAGCGAACGGCTCTTGTACCCTTTTACGCGCTGTTATATCGCTACACACAGCACTGCTCTTCTCCGGAGAGCGGATATATTTCCATACACGAGCGTTTCGCACTTTCGTGAGATCGAATGAAAAAGTGTAAGCTGCTGCCTTATTTTGTTATGGGGCTGCGTGCTCGTACCACACGTTGTAAAATGTGAAGTCTTCGAAACTTCTTCTGACCCATACAAATGTTAAAGTCGGCTCATATTTGACGTGTTTTCTTCAAACAGCTGCGCCCAAAGTTGTTTCGATGTTTCTTAAAGTTGATAACAATTTCGGGCTGGACACTTTGGCTTGGTTTCCTAAGGAACTATAATGTTGTAGCTAATTTCAAAATGTACTTATGCGCTTCATCTGAAGTTTTATGACAATGTGCGTAAATGCCTATTGAGGTTTATGTGCCTTAAAATATATAAAAGGAACCCAAGACGCCCATGGTACCATAAAAATATCATTCATCTCAGTTGTCACATAAAGTGCTTACCTAAATATTGTCATTCCAAGTGTAATGGTTCAACATCACCATCAAAATGCCTGACTAGACCCATTGTAGGGCAAAGGCCTGTCTCATGATGCGCCAATGATCCCGGCCTTTAGCTTCCTGCTGTCAACGTTATACGTGACTTAAAAGTCTCACCGGCAAACCTAACTTTCTGTCTTCCCTGCTTGCGTTAATAATAATATTTATTATTATTATTTGATTTGCATACACAGACACACAAGGACACAGAAGAAAGAGGGAGAGAGCAAGCGGGCAGCTGCCACCTGAAGGGGCACAATGCCCACTCACTCTTTCGAGAGGAGGGAAGAAACAAAAGAAACAAATTTTAAAGGGGAGAAAGAGGAAAGAAGATGAAGGGGAAAAATGACAACGACTTCGACGAGTATGAGTAAAACAATACATAAATGAAATTATTAAAAAAGAAAAAGAAGAACCGTCTATAAACGGTTGGCCAGCTCATTTTGGTTCATAAATGTAAGGAGAGCTTGGTGGGCCTGGTCGCGTCGGGAAGCACTACCACTCGGAAAGAGGCAGTCCTCTAGAGTCACGCACTTAAGTCTTGTAGGAATTTATATTCTTTGATCAGGAAAGACCACTGCGTAGCAAATGTGGGACAGTGCACTACGAGATGCTCAAGTGCTTCGCAGGAGCCACAAACTGCGCACAATGGGCTGTCAATGCGCCCTTGACGGTGTAATCGTTCACACACCAGCACAGAGCCCACTCTTAGTTTGTACAGGAGCACTCGGGAACTACGAGGCAAGCCACGGCCACGAACACGGGGAGGGAACAATCTATTCGTCACATGCTGGTCTGGGTGCTGCTTTCGAAGGTGTCGGCGTACAAGCAGACAAGCGTTGTCCATCGTACATAGAATTCCCGGACAGTCACAGTCGTCATGGTTGCATGAAGAAGCAAGGATATCCGCTTCTTTATTGCCCGCCATACCCACGTGCGAAGGTACCCACTGTGCAGCAAGGCATACCCCACGTGGCAGAATATTGTTAACGGATTTCATGATGCTGCTCAGAATAGGGCTGTCGGTCTCCTTGCTGGTGAGTCTGCTAAGGGCACCACGAGAGTCTGTGAGGATGACAACCTGCGATGCTGGTAACCCTTCTTGTACGTACTTAAGGGTGACGTCTATCGCTGCTAGCTAGGCCGTCACCAACGATGAGGGGTGCGGTACTTTAAACAAACGCCTGATATCGGTTAAAAGGCAGAAGAAAGCTGCACAAACACTCAGGCCATCGCTTCGTAATGAATCGTCCGTAAATACTTTTCGGACGATTCTTCAAAGTTTTCAAATAAGGGTATATGGGCTATTTGGTGTAGTTACGAATCAGGTTGGTCACACTTTTTGCGTATTCCTGGACTTGACAAGTAGGTAGGGAAGGCTCATTGCCTGTGCTCTATCGATGTTGGACACTCAATAGTTTCGCCGGAATTGCCAGTAATGTCACTGAACAAAGCCGGCATTTTACCCTTCCTAGAAAGTGGGTACTGCAACAGCCCGTTAAGGAGTGTCTTGCCATGTGAAGCTCGGTTCAAGCGCTCACTATGATGTAGCGCTCTCTGGTCAGCTTGCAGCCTTAGCGGCAACTTGTGTGCTTCAGTCAGTAGTGGGATGGATTGTGCTTCACGAGGCAAGCCAAACAGTACTCGCAGGGGAACACAATGATCCCGCTCCATCTGAGACATTAAATCAGGCGGTAACTGAAGACTGGCAAGGCATACATCACGCAAGAGAGTACATCTGATTAGTAAACCTGTAGTGCCATCTTCTGGTCAATGCCGTCACCCCTAGCAATCAAGGCGGCTACATACTTGAACAGAGACAGCAATTTTCACCTCAGAGTTTTAACAGCAGGGCACCAAGAAAGGGGATCATCGATGATTACACCCAGGTTGCAACGTAGGTGTACCCTCTGTATCGGTGTATTTCCAAGGTAAACCCTGCTAAGGCTTCGACGAGCGCGTTACCTTGGATGATACGCGATCGCAGCTGACTTCGCAGGTGAGACCTGCAGGCCATCTTCCCCCAAGAATTCTGAAGTTGCATTCAGTGCTCGCCCAATATATCACGAAGACGTAGACCATGGTGTGACGGACCACTGACCCAGAGTGCGATGTCATCAGCATAAATCGCTATGCCTATAGGAAAGTCACATTCTTCTAGTAATCAGCTTGGAAGTCCCGCAAGTACGCTGTTAAAGAGAAGCGGTGACAAGACGCTGCCTTGCGGGACGCCACAATTAACAGTGCGAGGTTTACTCTGTACTTGTCCAATGCGCACTTTCATTCTACGCTTAGATAAAAAATCACGGAGAAAGTGTAACAGATGACCTGAAATCATTCCAATAATTAGTGCTCAAATAATCGCCTTATGTGGCACCGAGTCAAACGCTTGATGTATGCCAAGAAATAGAACATACGCTGAATGTCTGTTTGTTCGAGCAGATTCAAGCGATGATACAAGATCTGCTATGCCGTCGAGTGCTGAATGGTGGCGACAAAATCCGCTCATGACATCAGGGAAGAAAGTGAACTCCTGTAATCTGGCGTCCAGACAAATCAGCACCATACGTTCGAAAATTAGAAGTTAGTGATATTGGCTGGTATGACTTCGGAAGTAGTGCAGGGCGACCAGCTTTGAAAATTGGCTTCACCACAGACGATTTCCATTCAGCAGGAATGAGACTCGTTTGCCACACTTTGTTGTATTCGTCCAGGATACTTTGATGAAAGACCTCATCAGTGTTTCGCAAGGCTTGGTATGAAACACCATCTTCTCCTGGGGCAATGCGACGGTAACAGAGGCTAAGCGCATGACGCAGCTCAGCCAGGGTAAATTCTGCCTCATCCATCTCACATGCAGGTCCATGTAAAATTGGTACGGAACGATGACTGGCGTTGTCTTTTGACATAGGACAGGTGAAAATATTGGCGAAATCTTCCGCCAGAATTTTCGGAGATCGTCCAGCCGTGATGAACATTGCTGTAGTTGGGTTCTTGCAGACCTCAGGTATTCGGAGAGCCTTCAATATGCTCCATACACTCCCAAAACAGCTCGCCATATGCATCGAGCTACAGAATGCGGCCCAGTTTCTTCGACAAAGTTGTTTTGTGAGCCGCCTAATGGGTGCATCTAAGTGGTTATAAAGTGTCCAATCAGACCTTCTTTCGAACGCTGGGCCCTCTTGTAAGCACGTCGTCGACAAGCACGTAGTCTCAAGAGCTTTAAGTCAAGGTTTGGCTTTCTATGCTTTGCAGTCGTCGTACTGTAGTTTGCTGCAGTTTGAACAGGAACCAGTTTGAACAAGTTATCGTGTAATGGCACCCCCACAATCAGCTCACAGAATTTGTCCCCATTTGTCATTGTGTAGGCAGCACTCTGGCTGCAAGGAGAATTATCTGAAACCAGCCAAATGGGCAGATAATCTGAACCCCATGGGTCAGCTTCGCTTGACCAAGTAAGACGCCATCTCTCATTGATATTGCCACGTTCCTTTTTGTTATCGTTCCGAAACACCACACGATTCTCGGCGCAAACCGCGCCTGCAGGTTTCGAGAAGGTTCCGGACTGTAGTAGATCGATTCGATAAGGTCACGCCCACTGTGCGAACGGTACGGATTGTTCTGGAACCTACGCCACCGCCAGCGATAACGCTAGAACATTCGACGGCAAGGGTATAAATGCCGACGCGCTTCGCCGCTTGTCAGTTGTTGATCGAAGGCCGACGCTGCGTTCACCGCTATCAGTCCGAGACTGCTATCTGTGCAAGACTGCTGCTGTAATTAGACTTTCCCTTTACCGGGCACAGGTTCGCCCAAATAAACAGTTGAATCCCAACACGAAGTTTTCTGTCTTTGGCCACGTCACGACCCCGTGACATCTGGTGGAGGTGCTGCTTCGTTCATGTACCGGACGCCCCCATCAAGCCGTGAACCCAGCCCCCTTCGCGGAGAAGACACCGACGCCAACCAAGAGCAGCGAACGAGCCGCCGACAGCAAGGTCTCCCACCGGAGTACGGCCTGCTACAAGACAAGGCGCGGAAGACCAAGACCATGACCTCGACTGCAGCGACAATGACAACCGGAGCATCCCAGCCCACGATCGTCATTCATCAACCCAGGGAACCACCAACGTTCCATGGCTCATCGTTTGAAGACCCGGAAACCTGGCTAGAAACATACGACCGTGTGGCCGCCCTCAACCACTGGGACAACGAAGAAAAGCTCCGTCGTGTGTACTTCTACCTGGAAGACACCGCAAGGACCTGGCTAGAGAATCGGGAGTCCACGCTCTGAACGTGGGATGTCTTCTGCGGCGCATTTCTTCAAACGTTCGCAAGCGTCGCTCGCAAAGAGAGGGCCGCTGCTCTACTCGAGACCCGGGTTCAGCTACCAAATGAAAAGTTTGGAATTTTCACAGAGGAGATGACCCGCCTATTCCGTCACGCTGACCCAGGCATGCCTGAGGAAAAGAAACTTCGTTTCCTCATGCGAGGGGTCAAACAGGAGCTCTTCGCGGGACTAATGAGGAATCCACCGAACACCGTCCAAGAATTTGTATCCGAGGCGACCACCATCGAAAAAACGCTGGACATGCGCACCAGACAGGAGACGCGGCGCGGCGTCTGTGTTGTTCATACGACCTTCGAGTGGCTCCTGCTTCCTACAATGATATTCAAGTGAATTTTTCGAGTGTGCGTTCAGCTTTGTTTGTGTCGCATCAGTGAAAGTGCCAGGACTATTTTGATGCCAAAACCTGCTGCGTGAGTGGACTATTTTCACGTTTTGGAACGTTTTTTCTCCGGAGCCGGCCACCGCCTGGGCTAAGCCTAACGAGGTAAGCCCACGCCGGCGCGATGCCAGCCGCGTCGCCGTTCCCGGGTGCCCTTTTCGCTCTTCTCAGGGCTTATTTTCAGAAAAAATGGAATATCAGGTGGTGGGGGAGGACATAACCCCCGAAGAGGTGACAGAAGACCGAGGTTGGCAGTCTGCAGGCGCCAGAAGAGCTGGCGCGCGCTCGGCAGGCGCTAATCCTAATGGTGCTACAATCAACGAGACGAAGTCGACAACGGCCGAGGCCCCGCGAGGCCGCAACAGTGGCAATAACATCAAGGCTAGAATCATCCGCGCTGGCCGGATGCCCCAGCTCCCCAGGGAGGATACGAAGATCATGATTCGGCCCCGCGGAAGCCTCAATATTGTCAAGACCGGCTGCACCGTGGTGGCTGATGCAATCCTGGCAGCCACAAGCATCTGCGCCGAAGATTTGCGGGGCGACACGCTATGCCCCAACGTGCAGCAGAATATTATGGTTGCCAGCACACCTAGAAGGGAAAATGCCAACCACTACGTCAAAGTTCGGCAGATCGTCGTCATGGGCCGAACGAGGTCAGTGCCTACGAGGCCGCTCCTCATTCCACGTGCAAGGGCGTGATCCGAGGTATTCCACTCGTAGACGGCCCGAATGATATTGACAACAAGATCGTAAATGAAAGAAATCCGCTCGCCCTGGCAGCCAAGCGCATAGGCAGCACCGGTACGGTAATCGTCGCCTTCGACGGTCATAGAGTCCCAAACTTTGTACGCTACGGCCCCACCCTTGTGCAATGTTCGCTTTATCGCAAGAAAATAGACATTTGCTACGCTTGTAGTCGGCTCGGTCACCGTGCTGATGTGTGTCCCAGCCCAGGCGACGTCGTATGTCGGGGCTGTGGGGCTTCAAATCCTGACGCACAACACAAGTGTACCCCCAAGTGCAGGCTGTGTGGTGGGCAACACCTCACGGCTGACAAGGACTGTAGGCAAAGATTCCAGATCCCGTATGTCGTGCGACGAAGGCGCTGGGAAAAGTCTCGCGCCACCGATCAAGGCCAAGCCACGGCACCACCATCACCCCCCATGGATGGGCAGGACTTCCAGCAGTCACGTGGTTCCGGGAACCGTTCCAGGCGACGTTCTCGGTCCCATTCCAGGGGCCGTTCCCGGTCCAGGAGCCGCTCCCGGTCCCGAGGAGGAGCCCGGCGCTACAAATCTGGGAGCCGCTCCAGGTCTCGATCCAGGTCTACCGGGCGTCAACAGCAGCCTAGCGGGGTGTCAGCGAGAAGCAAGAAGTCGGGCTCTATAACCTGGGCCGACACGGTCCGAGGAGGGCCAGCTGAGGTACTGTCGGGGTCACTCCCAGAGCATGCGGAGAGCGCGCGCGAGATTTCCCAGCTGAAACGCGAGAACGCAGAGATGAAGGAAACCATAAACAGGCTTTTGTCCGAAATTGCTGTGATTAAGAACGCGAGAAACCCACCACCGCAACCCGCCGTCGCATGCGTCGCCGATACAATGCCCTTACCCATGGAGGTGCACAGCACTAAAGCCGGCGACAGCAGCAGTGAGGGTCAAAGTGCTCCCAAAAAGAGGGCCGTCGCCTACGAACAGGAAGGTGTAGCGATTCGAGTCAGGTCTGAGCTTCGAGACACGCTATCCGCGCTCAGTGAAAGCATCAATAAGCTCGGGGAGAATTTCGCCCAACTGCAAATCACCCTGGCCGCGCAAAACGACCGAGTATCCAAGGATGAGTCGTTTCTCGAAAGCGTAGTGAAACCAGCTCTGACCTCAACCGCCGTCGTACAACCCCAGCCCGGCGCTACGGGCCCCATCGTCCACGCTATTCTTAGCCAATCTGAGGGCAGCACCAGCCCACAAAAGCACCAAGATGGCCAAGCCAAGTGAGACGTTTCTTATTTGGCAATGGAACTGCAGGGGCTTCCCTAGTAAAAAGGCGTCCTTGCAGCAGTACATTCGATGCTCTAGCGAAAAACCCCTCGTCATTCTGCTTCAGGAAACATTAACTCCAAACGTCACACTGACTGGTTACAAGCCCGTCTCGCGTTATTCCGATGGCCGGGGCGTCTGCACCTTGGTCAGTAACAAGCTCACACACATCCCTCACGACCTCAAAATGGCCACCAGCAGCGCCGAATATGTCATGACCGAGATTCTGCCGCGCAGCTCGGACCGAAGCAGCATCTTTTTTCTCAACGTGTGCAGTAGCCCTAAGGACCGACGGCAGCGCTTCAGGGCCCTCATAAAGAAGGCCGTCAACTTGGCAGGTCCCAACCCCCTGGTTGTGGCGGGCGATTTTAATGCTCCGCACCACACTTGGGCCTACCCGTACAATACCAGCAAGGGCGCGGAACTGTGGCAGAACGCGATGGACATGGACCTGACTCTAATCACCGACAAGGCCTTTCCAACTCGGTTGGGCACGTCATCCTGCAGAGACTCCACTCCCGACTTGACCTTCGTCAAGAATCTCCCCGATGTACAGTGGGCCAACTCAAACATTGACTTAGGTAGCGACCATTACGTCCTGGTGACGCAGTTCTTAATGGTCCGAAAGAGGGCACGGGAGTTTTCTTGGACAAACTGGGACCAGTTTCGCAAAGTCCGCAACGACCGACCCCTACCTGCAACCAGGCCAAGCCTACAGGAGTGGATTAGCCAGCTCAGAGAGGACGTCATAAGTACCACCAAGAATATTAGTACTGACCTTCCGGTTGAAAAAATGGATAGCCGCCTTGCCCACCTGCTCGAGGCCAAGCAGTCACTTCTCGCCCGCTGGAAAGGCCAGCGCCTCAATCGCAGGTTGCGCAAGAAAATCTCCGACCTAAACAAGACCATCGAGGAGCACTGTCGCGTGCTCTCCAAGCAGCAGTGGGACGAGGTGTGCAACTCGGTAGATGGCCGGATGCGTAATGGCAAGACATGGAACCTGCTCAAGCACCTGCTCAGCGAGACTAACACCAAAACTAACCAGCGGAACGTACTAGCGCGAGCCATGCACGAAGCCAAGCAGTCCTCTTCAGAAGAGGAGGTTTTGAAGCAGCTGGTGCAAAAGTACCTCCCTGTCGGCTCGAACCCCGCAACAACGTACCCCGAGTACTCAGGACCGGCCAACACTGAACTGGACGCCGAGATATGCCACGAAGAGGTTCGGCAGGCGCTTTACGGTCTCAATGGGAGGTCTGCCGCGGGCCCCGACGGCATAACTAATAAGACCCTGCGCAACCTGGACGACCGATCAATCGACTACCTCACCGAGATCATCAACGAGGCATGGAAGAGCGGCGAGGTCCCCGACCCGTGGAAGGTCGCGCGCACCGTGCTCATTCCTAAGCCGGGGAGGTCACCCAACTTGGACAACATGCGCCCCATTTCGCTCACATCCTGCGTGGGAAAGGTAGCCGAGCATGTGGTCCTCAATAGGTTGACTCGGTACCTGGAAGACAATGGGCTCTACCCGTACACCATGATTGGTTTTCGGGCCAAGCTTTCGACGCAAGACGCTATGAAGCTGCTCAAGCACCAACTCATCGACTGCAACACTCGAGACATGCGGGCCATTCTCGGCCTCGACTTAGAGAAAGCCTTCGACAATGTTGCTCACTCTTTCGTGTTGCGGTCGATTGCTGAGCTCGGCCTTGGAGTCAGATTCTACAAATATGTCAAATCATTCTTGACCCGTAGGAGAGCCACCCTCAGTGTGGGAGACCTTGTCTCCGAGGAGATCGAGCTGGGATCGCGCGGCACGCCACAAGGGTCAGTGTATCGCCCACCCTGTTCAATCTTGTCATGGTCGGGTTGTCCAAGAGGCTCTCATGTATCGAAGGCATTAACCACACAATTTACGTGGACGATATTACCATTTGGTGCACAGGTGGCAGCGACGGGCAAGTCAAGCGCTCTCTGCAGGAGGCCATAGACACCACGGAAGATTACCTCCGTCCCACAGGCCTGAGGTGTTCCCCAAGCAAGTCCAAGCTTCTCCTTTACCAACCCACTAGGCGAGGGCCCAAGCCCAAAAACTGGCAGCCGATCTCGAAGAGTGATATCAAGCTCTACACCGGAGATGGCAGTGCAATACCCAGAGTTGACTCAATTCGGGTCCTCGGCATGACCATCGAGTCCAATGGTTCCAACGGCAAGACTATACTCAAGCTCGCCGCGAAGACGGATAACGCGGTTCGGCTGGTTCGGCGGGTGGCCAACCGCTACCAAGGCCTCAAGGAAGACAACCTAATCCGCCTGGTCAATGCCTTTGTGCTCTGCCACTTTTCATATGTCGCGGCCATGCACAATTGGCAGCGTGCCGAGCGTGACAAGATCAACGTCTTGCTCAGAAAGATTACCAAGCGGGCCCTCGGTATCCCGATCAGGACGCGCACCGAGCGCCTGCTCCAGCTCGGAGTACACAATACGTTGGAAGAGATTGCCGAAGCGCAGGAGCGGGCCCAGCTCGCGCGCCTTTCGAGCTCCCAGACCGGCAGACTTATACTCCGAGAGCTCGGTCACTCTCCGGCTGAAGTGGACGAGAATATGAGACAGGTGCCCCGTGACATTCGTGACCTCATCACCGTGGCACCGATACCGAGAAATGTCCATCCCGAGCACAATCGTGGTAGGCGACGGGCTAGAGCTGCCACTCTTCTCAAGCAGATTCACAGTGAGGAGCACGGCGTCAGCTTTGTCGACGCGGCCGCGTACCGTGGGAGCCGCGCCTTCTCCGCAGTCGTCGTCGACTCCAAACAACAAATCACCAACTGCGCATCGGTTCACACTGACGATCCGACGGTTGCCGAGCAAGTGGCCATCGCCCTGGCCATCCTAGAAGGGGAGAGGGAGGTCATCTATAGTGACTCTAGGTTAGCTATTCGCGCTTTCGAGTGCGGTGTAATCTCCAAGAAAGCCCTGCGCGTGCTCCAAAGTGGTGGCCGCGACGGCATCAAGCACCACGTACTGATTTGGTTTCCTGCACATGTTGGACAGGTCCAAGGCGCTCCCCCCAACCTCAACGAGTCTGCCCACGAGGCCGCGCGCGCACTTACCGACCGCGCGGGTTCCGGGCAACGATTCGGGGCCAACGGGGTTGCGGAAAACAGGGACGCACCTGCCACGTACAACGAAATAACAAAATATTTTTACCTCGCGCGGAGACTATATCCACTCCCTCATCCAAATCTTAATAGGCCACAGGCCGTTACGCTCAGACTACTGCAGACCGACACGTACCCTAACCTGAGATCCCTTCACGCTATTTATCCTGACGTGTTCCCCAATGACGCTTGCCCCGAATGTGGGGATGTATCCACGCTGGCGCACATGCTCTGGGAGTGCAAGGCAATGTACACTAACCCCAACACTACATCGGTCAGGTGGGAGGCGGTCCTTCGCAGCTCCCTACTGGCCGACCAACTTTGGGCCGTCCAGCAGGCCCGCGGAGCGGCCAATAGGCTTGGCCTAACGGTCCCGACGTGGAAGTCGCCCGCTGCGCGCTGACGCGCGTCTTGCAGGACCTCAATAAAGTTTCGCAACCAACCATGCGCACCAGACAGTATAATCGTCGCCTGACTCCAGAATGCGCTGCTGCTCAAGCCAGTGACTCCGACGACCTGCGTGAAACGATCCGAGCGATCTTGCGGGAAGAGCTGCGCAAACTGTTGCCTTCGGCGCAGCCTCAAGTGGATTCGATCGCCGTGTGATGACGTTTATTCGAGCCGAGAAGTCGCAGCGAGGTCACAACGGAAAGTGGGCGTACGGCAAGTCTGGCAGAGGCGGCACAAACTCTCGCGCAAGCAGAGCACGGGCTTTTTTTTGTCTTCCGAAGGCGCATACGCGTTGGTGCGTATGCTCCACTACAATACCCCCGGGATGAAGGGTAGCCATCCTGGCGACTCAGGGAGTAGGCACAATGATGGGGTCGTAGTAGGGCTTGAGACGGTCGACGTGTACGGTCTCGCGTCCTCGACGGCGCAAATCTGGTGATTGTGTTAACGGCTCGATGATGTAATTCACCGGGGAGGTCGCGTCAATGATACGGTACGGACCATGGTACCGGGCCAGAAGTTTGGAAGATAGGCCAGGAACGTGCGGGGGCACCCAAAGCCACACAAGGGAGCCAGCACGAAATGTAGGAGCTATGCGGTGAGCGTCGTCGTGTCGAGTCTTTTGTAGACCTTGAGCCTCACTTGTCAGAGACCGAGCCAACTGACGGCAGTCTTCAGCGTATCTGGCGACTTCCGAAAGCGGGGAGCACTCAGATGCATCAGGGCGGTACGGTAGTATAGTGTCGAGGGGGTGGGAAGGTTCGCGGCCGTACAATAGAAAGAACGGAGAAAAACCGGTAGTCGCTTGCGTCGCGGTGTTATAAGCGAAGGTAACAAAGGGCAATACAGCGTCCCAGTTAGTGTGGTCGGAGGAGGTGTACATCCTCAGCATGTCGCCAAGTGTGCGGTTGAACCGCTCAGTAAGACCATTTGTCTGTGGATGGTATGCGGTAGATTTCCGGTGGATAATGTTGCATTCAGCGAGGATAGCTTGGATGACCTCCGACAGGAACACTCGACCCCTATCACTGAGTAATTCCCGCGGAGCACCATGGCGTAGAATGAAGCTGCGGAGAATGAAGAGTGCAACTTCGTGGGCGGTCGCTGCCGGTAGAGCTGCAGTCTCAGCGTAGCGTGTCAGATGATCGACTCCGACAATAATCCACCGGTTTCCAGAGCTACTATATGGGAGTGGGCCATAGAGGTCTATACCCACGCGGTCGAATGGGCGAGCCGGGCACGGCAGCGGCTGTAACATGCCGGTAAGGTGCCGCGGAGGTGTTTTGTTCTGTTGGCAAGTGGTGCAAGACTGAATGTATTTCTGCACAAAACGATACATTCCTCGCCAGTAATAGCGTTGGCGCAGCCGTTCGTAGGTTTTCAGGACACCTGCGTGAGCACTTTGGGGATCTGCATGGAAATTCATGCAGATGTCAGAGCGCATATGAGTTGGGACAGCAAGGAGCCACTTCCGACCACCAGGCGTGTAGTTGCGGCGGTACAGAATGTTGTCACGTAAGGAAAAGTGGGCTGCTTGCCGGCGTACCGCTCTCGTGGAAGGGACAGAAGATGGATCGGTAAGGTAGTCGACTAACAAGGCAAGGTATGGGTCTTTACGCTGCTCCGAAAGCATGTCAGTGCTGTCGAGTGGTGACAAGGTGGTAAAAGGGGGTGACAGAGAAGCCACATCTGGTGTTAATGGCGATCGGGAAAGTGCATCGGCGTCCGCATGCTTGCGACCGGAACGATATACGACACGGATGTCGTATTCCTGCAATCGAAGTGCCCAACGGCCCAGACGTCCGGACGGGTCTTTCAAGGTGGACAGCCAACATAGAGCGTGGTGGTCTGTGACCACATCGAAAGGACGGCCGTAAAGGTACGGGCGAAACTTCGTAAGCGCCCAGATTATGGCCAAACACTCCTTCTCTGTCACGGAGTAATTCAATTCAGCCTTCTTAAGAGCGCGACTTGCATAAGCGACTACGTATTCGGTTTGGGTACCTTTCCGTTGTGCCAAAACTGCGCCAAGACCAACGCCGCTTGCATCAGTGTGAACTTCTGTGGCAGCAGTGGGGTCGTAGTGGCGAAGAATAGGTGGCGAGGTCAGCAGGCGGCGCAGCTGGTGAAATGCGTCGTCACATGCAGGTGACCATGCAGATATACCTTTGCTGTTGGAAAGCAGACTAGTCAGAGGTGCAATGATGGACGCGAAGTTGCGCACGAAGCGACGAAAGTAAGAGCAAAGACCAACGAAACTTCTTAGGGCTTTCAGTGATGTGGGCATGGGGAAGTCAGCGACAGCTCGAAGCTTATCGGGGTCCGGAAGAACACCGTCTCTTGTGATGACATGTCCCAAGATGGTTAGTTTGCGGGCTGCGAAGTGGCACTTCTTGGTGTTAAGTTGTAGGCCTGCAGAAGCTAGACACGCCAGAACCTCGTGGAGACGACGAAGATGTGTCGGGAAATCAGCTGAAAAGACTACGATGTCATCTAGGTAACACAAGCAAGTTTTCCACTTGTGGGCCCGCAATATGGTATCTATCATGCGTTCAAACGTCGCAGGCGCGTTGCAGAGCCCAAATGGCATGACTTTGAACTCATACAGGCCATCTGGCGTTACAAAGGCTGTTTTAGGGCGATCACATTCAGCCATTGGCACCTGCCAATACCCAGAACGCAGATCCAAGGATGTGAAGTACTCGGCGCCTTGTAAACAGTCAAGAGCATCGTCTATTCGTGGTAGCGGGTAGACGTCTTTCTTTGTAATCTTGTTTAAGCGGCGATAGTCCACGCAAAATCGAACGGTGCCATCTTTTTTCTTTACCAGAACCACGGGTGACGACCAAGCGCTTTGAGAAGGCTGTATGACTCCACGTTTAAGCATGTCATCTACTTGCTCCGTAATGACGCGGCGCTCTTCGGCAGAAACGCGGTAAGGACGCTGTCGCAGAGGCGAATGTGAGCCGGTGTCAATAGTATGAGTGACAGTCGTGGTGCGGCCCAAAGCAGGTTTCTGAAAGTCGAAAGAAGAGCGAAACTTGTTAAGGAGAGCAACAAGTTGGCTGCGATGCGAGGGGGGAAGGTCTGCGTCAATAGCATCGTCGAAGGCTGGTGAGCTTGATGGCTCAGACGCCTGAGTGATTGCGGCAATCTGACATGGCGTTTCGTCGGGAAGAATAATATCATTGATATGGTCGACAGGTTGCACATATCCTAACGTTTCACCACGAAGCAAGCCAATGGGGTAGTTGCAGTGGTTGGTAACCAGCATTACGGTTAAACCAGACGCAATCGTAAGAACGGCAAATGGGAGCACGATGCCCTTGCGTTCAGTAAAAACAGGGGATGGCGTAAATACCACCGTGGCGTCAGGTTGCGCCACACATGAAAGGCTAATAGGGACTGAAGCTTCCGGAGGCAAGGTGATGTCGTCGTCAGCGATGAGTTTGCAGAGCAGTGGTGAATGGTCGGGCGATGGAAACTCACAATTTGGTACTAGGGACACTTCCGCACGGCAACAATTGATGATAGCTTCATGACCTGATAAGAAATCCCAACCCAGGATGAGGTCATGAGAGCAAGATGGTAGTACGAAAAATTGGACGATGTACAAAACGTCTTGGATGACGACGCGCGCCGTACACACAGACGAGGGCTGAATGCGTTGCGCGCTAGCCGTGGACAGCACGATGCCACAGAGATATGTGGTCACTTTCTTCAGTTTGCGACAAAATTTTGCGTTCATCACAGAAACGGCGGCCCCAGTATCAATTAACGCTTGTGTGGCGACTCCCTCAACATTGACATCAACAACATTTCGCGGCGAAAATGGAGGCCTTGATAATTGCGCAGAAGTTGCAGTTCTTGCCTCTGGAACTGCACTGATTAGTTTCCCTCCTCAGGAGGTGGTCTACGACGCATAGGAGATGGTGATCGGCGACGAGGAGATGGGAAACGAGAAGTTGATGGGCGACGATCCGAGTCAGAGTGCCTCTGTTCGTATGCAGACGAGGTGGCCTGCTGCGACGCATAGGTAGGAGTTCCAAAGGAGGCGTACGCAGGTGTGGGACGGCGGCGGCAGTAGCGTGCAATGTGGCCAGCGATGCCACACGCGAAGCAGATAGGACGGTTGTCATGGGTGCGCCACTCATTAGATTGACGGAAAAAGCGAGGTGAGGGCCTGTAAACCGGTGGCGCTGCCGGAGGAGTTGGAGCCGATAAGGCGACTGGATGCGGTGGGGGCCGCGCGACCACAGCTGCGTAGCTGAGAGGTGAAGGCGGCGCAGTTGGTGCGTAGCCAGCAGTTGAGAGATCAGATGGCACCGAAGTGCGCGGGTAAGAGGCCGGAACTGTAGGGAGTGCATTGCAAATTTCAGTGCGTATGGCCTGCTGCATATTCGAAGGGAGGCTTGTCGTGGGCGCGTCACTATGCGGCAGCAGGGAAAGCTGTCGGGCGACTTCCTCCCTGATGAAGTCTTTAATCTGGTTCGACAGAGTTCCTTGGTGAACGTTGCCATTGGCGAGTGCGACGGCCGAGATGGAATCTGGTGATGGAACACTCTGTCGGGCGATGGAACGCTGACGACGCAATTCATCGAAGCTCTGGCACAGGCTTACGAGGACCGCCACCGTGGTCGGGCTCTTCGCCAGCAACATCTGGAATGCGCCATCCTCGATGCCTTTGAGAATATGTCGAATTTTCTCTTCTTCAGGCATGGATGAGTTAACACGCCTGCAGAGGTCGAGCACATCCTCAATATAGCTAGTAAAGGTCTCACCAGGTTGCTGGGCTCGGTGGCGCAGACGCTGGTCAGCGCGGAGCTTGCGGACCTCTGGTCGGCCGAACGCTTCGGTCACGAGGGTCTTGAAGGTGGACCAGCTGGCGATGGCGGTTTCGCGGTTGGTGAACCATAGCTTGGCGACGTCAGCCAAGTAAAAGATGACATAGGCAAGCTTGGAGTCGTTGTCCCATTTGTTGCTGGCACTCACGCGTTCGTACAAGGAGAGCCAGTCTTCGACGTCTTGCTCACCACTGCCGCTGAAGATTGGTGGGTCCCGCTGACGGGTAGCACCGGGACAGGTCGACGGGGCAGCCGATGGTGCTGGCTGGGCTGGGACGGGCTGGTTGGCGACTGCGTCAGTCATGTAAGAATAGCAGACTGGGCTTGTTGGTTTAACATATTTGCAGCTTAAGGCGCGAAAACGACACGGACGAAGAGAGACAGTACACACACACGGAGCGCCACTTCCAACAAAGATTTATTTCGAAAGAGCACAGAACATATATAGACACCGCGCGCGCCGTCACCGTGCCTTAATGCGCAGCCGCATTTAAGTAGCGTAACTCCTTTGGCGATAAAGAAATGGAGGCTACGCTGACACACAGATCACCTAATTCGATTATTCTCTTGGCCTCAATGATTAGTCTTACTGATTTATCAGGGCTTCGGGCGACTACCGCGCAGGCGCTAAAGTTAGGAACGCAATGACAATCCCGGCAGTGAATTGCGAGGTGGCCCTCTCTGCCATTTCTGACGTTGTTATTATGCTGTCTTAGCCTATCATTCAGGCATTGCTCGGTATGGCCTACGTACCATCTACCACACGAACAGGGGAACTCGTAGACCACACCCTTCTGACAAATTACATACTTGTTCTGGTGGTTCACATTGCAGGCCGGAGCTTTCCTGAGAAAGGGGTTAGTCAACTTGCAGAGCCTGGAAAGTTTTAACGGCGCAGAGAAGACCACCTTTACATCAACCTGTTCGGCAATCTTTTTCAGATTATGGGATACGCGGTGTATATAAGGAATCACAGCAAGCTTAACATTATCCTGGGGTGACCCTTCGCTTGTGTGGCAGTTCCGCGACTTCTTCAAAATCTTCTCCGCCACTGACACTAAAGTGTGCTGTGGATAGCCCGCCTGCTCAAGACGGTCAACCTGCTTGAGGAAACTGTCTGCTGCTCTGTGTGGGCAGGATTTCTTGAAAGCATTCAGCAGGCACATGTTGGCGATGCTACGTTTGACAAGCTTAGAATGGGACGAGCTAAAAGGTAGTAATGGTTTGTTAGCACGGGGCTCATACTGCCAACATGTATGAAAACTATGTGAGAGTATGAACCTTTCAAAGTTGGTTAGGGACGTCGCAAACAGCAAATCAGGCACTCTCGAGGTCTTCTTCAGTGCAAAGACTCATAAGGAGGGTTGCCCCCTCAGAGTAATCGTGTCAGAACGTAACACTTGGCAGAAATGCCTTGCCGTCTTCCTGCTCGATAAGTTCCGGCTTCTTAAGGTTGACGATCCCTATCGGGTGAAAGATTCCAGCGAAGTAGTAAACTTTCTTGCCGGGCAAGTAGGGGTAGCCCTCGACGCCTTTTCCATTGATCTGAAAGACTTGTATTATTCTATACCGAAAAATGCGTTGCTTCAGTGTGTTCAGGACAGCATTGACCAATACGGCCCCCTGTCATTTCAAAATGACGCAGGTATACCAGAGGGAAAATTCATGGCAATGCTAGAATTGTATTTGAGGTCGACTTTTGTAGAGTGGGACGGTAACCTATACCTGCAAAAGAGTGGCGTTTGTATAGGTTCCTGTTTAGCGCCATTTTTAAGTGACCTGTTTTTAGCTCGCGCAGGCAGGACCATTTCCAGCCTTCTCGAAGGTAGCGGTGTCATCAGGGTTTTTAGATTTGTAGATGATTTTTTAGTTCTCATAGACAAAAAGTTCATGGACACCGACCAAGTCGTTACTAACACCTTAACAATTTTTAGGCTTGTTTTATCGCCCTTAATAGTGACACACGAACTTTCGGTCGATTCGACTATAAGGTTTTTAGATCTTAGATTGTTTGTAACAACTGATCATACATGTTGGCAGTATGAGCCCCGTGCTAACAAACCATTACTACCTTTTAGCTCGTCCCATTCTAAGCTTGTCAAACGTAGCATCGCCAACATGTGCCTGCTGAATGCTTTCAAGAAATCCTGCCCACACAGAGCAGCAGACAGTTTCCTCAAGCAGGTTGACCGTCTTGAGCAGGCGGGCTATCCACAGCACACTTTAGTGTCAGTGGCGGAGAAGATTTTGAAGAAGTCGCGGAACTGCCACACAAGCGAAGGGTCACCCCAGGATAATGTTAAGCTTGCTGTGATTCCTTATATACACCGCGTATCCCATAATCTGAAAAAGATTGCCGAACAGGTTGATGTAAAGGTGGTCTTCTCTGCGCCGTTAAAACTTTCCAGGCTCTGCAAGTTGACTAACCCCTTTCTCAGGAAAGCTCCGGCCTGCAATGTGAACCACCAGAACAAGTATGTAATTTGTCAGAAGGGTGTGGTCTACGAGTTCCCCTGTTCGTGTGGTAGATGGTACGTAGGCCATACCGAGCAATGCCTGAATGATAGGCTAAGACAGCATAATAACAACGTCAGAAATGGCAGAGAGGGCCACCTCGCAATTCACTGCCGGGATTGTCATTGCGTTCCTAACTTTAGCGCCTGCGCGGTAGTCGCCCGAAGCCCTGATAAATCAGTAAGACTAATCATTGAGGCCAAGAGAATAATCGAATTAGGTGATCTGTGTGTCAGCGTAGCCTCCATTTCTTTATCGCCAAAGGAGTTACGCTACTTAAATGCGGCTGCGCATTAAGGCACGGTGACGGCGCGCGCGGTGTCTATATATGTTCTGTGCTCTTTCGAAATAAATCTTTGTTGGAAGTGGCGCTCCGTGTGTGTGTACTGTCTCTCTTCGTCCGTGTCGTTTTCGCGCCTTAAGCTGCAAATGCGTCAGTCATGTTTCGCGGTAGTCTTTCAGGCAACTTGCGAGAGCGGAGCTCCAGGTCTTCTTGGGGATCTCAGCACCCTCCACCAAATGTGATGACGTTTATTCGAGCCGAGAAGTCGCAGCGAGGTCACAACGGAAAGTGGGCGTACGGCAAGTCTGGCAGAGGCGGCACAAACTCTCGCGCAAGCAGAGCACGGGCTTTTTTTTGTCTTCCGAAGGCGCATACGCGTTGGTGCGTATGCTCCACTACAGCCGACATTGTGTGAGAAGAAGTCCGGCAATCGCTTCGAATTCCCGAAACACCGCCGCCCGAGCCAGAAACTATGAGCTACGCCGCTGCAGTGCGCCACAGCGCTCCTCCCCGTCCACGCCAAAACGCCGCCCCGTCACACTTCCGTCGCCAGACGCCACCGCCGCCACCACCCCAACCGACGTCCAACCGTTCCCCAGTGGGCCAGCGCAGTGCACCGAGGAAAACGGACGTTTGGCGTGCACCTGACAACCGCCCCCTCTGCTACCACTGCGGCGAGGCCGGGCACACATACCGCCGTTGCCAGTGCTGACAGATGGGACTGCGTGGCTTCGCCGTCAATGCACCGCGTCCGCAGCCAGGAGATCGGCCACGTGACATCGCCGACTACCTGGCAGGAACTCAATGAACACCACGAAGTCCTTCCCGTTCGCCGTCGCCCAGCCGCCGCATGTCACCGCACCCCCGGCAGTACTCTGGCCCAACGCGGGGCCGGTCTCCTAGCCCGTATCCGGGAAACTAAGGGCAGCAACCGATGGAGGTGCGGTTGCTGTGCGACGAACTACCGAAGATCCTCCGACGACGACGCCGACGCGACGGAGCTTTTTGAACACAACCCCAACCAGGCAAAGCCCTGAAGGCAAAAGCTCACTTACCGAAGGTGGCCGGACGACGCAACATGGAAGCAGCGGAACAAGCCGACGCAGCCGTGACCCGACGCCACGCCCTAACTGTAATGCGAGACGGCGAACTAGCGACCTCGACGTTCTTATCGACGGCCACAGTGTGACTGCTCTCGTCGATACTGGAGCCGACTATTCTGTCATCAGTGGGTCGTTCGCCGCAAAGTTAAAGAAAGTTAGGACAGCTTGGAAAGGCCCTGAAATCCGCACAGCCGGAGGCCATCTCGTAACGCCTGCAGGAATCTGCACAGCGAGAGTCACCATTAACGGCCGTATTTATCCTACAGACTTGGTAGTCCTACAGCGTTGCTCGAGAGATGTCATCCTTGGCATGGACTTCTTATGCCTCCATGGGGCTGTCATCAACCTAAAAACAAGGTCGATAACGTTATCCACAGAAGAAGCACTACCGCCGCGCACGCCGTCAGAACACCATGCCTTGAATGTGCTGGAAGAACAAGTCACCATTCCGCCTCGCTCAAGCGTCATTATTTCAGTCGGCGCTCCTAAATCACCTGACTTGGAAGGCGTCGTTGAAGGCAGTCAGCATCTGTTGGTCACCCGAAATATTTGCGTCGCAAGAGGAATTGCAGAGCTGTGGGGAGGCAAAGCAACGGTTATGCTCACGAATTTCAGCAATGAGTACAAACATGTGAACAAAGGAACAACGGTCGCATACATCAAAGAAATTGTCGAAGCCACCAGTGCTTTCGCCCTCGCCGATTCTGTGGAACCTGCTCAGAGGAACCAAGCCCCTCCCATAGCTTTTGACGTCAATCCCAGACTTCCGAACGATAAGCAAGAACAGCTCAAGGCCCTGCTCCTGCAACACGAAGATTGCTTTTCGTCGTCATCGAAAATTCGGCAGACCCCAAACACGAAACATCGAATCATAACCGAAGAAAATGCCAGACCACTCCGTCAGAGTCCGTACAGAGTTTCGACGCGAGAACGTGAGGCAATGAAAAGACAAGTTGATGAAATGCTGCGAGATGACATTATCCAGCCGTCCAAGAGCCCGTGGGCATCCCCAGTGGTGTTAGTGAAGAAAAAGGATGGGACCCTACGTTTCTGCGTCGATTATCGCCGCCTGAACAAAATCACAAGAAAGGACGTGTATCCTCTCCCACGAATAGATGACGCCCTTGATCGGCTCCATAACGCCAAGTACTTCTCGTCAATGGACCTCAAGACTGGCTATTGGCAAATCGAAGTCGACGAAAGAGACCGAGAGAAAACGGCGTTCATAACACCGGACGGCCTCTTCGAGTTTAAGGTGATGCGCTTCGGCCTTTGCTCAGCGCCTGCAACTTTTCAACGCGTTATGGATACAGTACTGGCAGGATTGAAGTGGCAGACTTGCCTTGTGTACTTGGACGACGTCTTCGTGTTTTCCTCGAGTTTCGACGAGCATCTTCGGCGCCTTGAAGCTGTACTTCAAGCCATCAAGACGTCCGGACTCACACTGAAGCCCGAAAAGTGCAGATTTGCGTATGAGGAGCTCTTGTTTCTGGGGCTCGTCATCAGCAAGTCTAGAGTTCGTCCCGATCCACGGAAAACAGCCGCTATCGCCGACTTCCCGCCGCCCACTGACAAGAAAGCCGTGCGCCGATTTCTGGGCCTGTGTGCCTATTATAGGCGGTTCGTGAAAAACTTCGCCCGCATCGCCGATCCTCTCACTAACCTTACCAAGGCTGACGTGGAGTTTGAGTGGGAAACGCCGCAGGAACACGCTTTCCAGGAGCTTAAACATCGCCTCCAGACGCCTCAGTTACTTGCCCATTTCGACGAATTCGCCGAGACAGAAATACATACTGACGCAAGCAGCGTAGGTCTTGGCGCCGTTCTTGTGCAGAGGGCTGATGGACTTGAAAGGGTTATTAGTTACGCCAGCCGATCGCTATTCAAAGCAGAAGCAAATTATTCCACAACAGAAAAGGAGTGCCTCGCCATCATCTGGGCTACGTCGAAATTTCGCCCCTACCTCTACGGCAGGCCCTTCAAAGTTGTGAGCGACCACCACGCCTTGTGTTGGCTAGCCACCTTGAAGGACCCTTCAGGTCGCCTCGCACGATGGAGCCTGAGACTTCAAGAATATGACATTACTGTCATTTACAAGTCCGGCAAAAAACACTCTGACGCTGACTGTCTCTCTCTTTCGCCTGTCGACCAACCGCTACCCGACGACTCGGATGACGACTACTTCTTGGGAACAATAACTACCGACGCCTTCGCTGAACGACAGTGGGCCGACCCGGAACTGAAAGCCCTAATAGAATACCTCGAAGGCAGGACCGCCGAAGTCCCGAAGGTATTCAAGCGCGCACTTGCGTCGTTCTTTCTACGAAACGGTCTTCTACAAAAGAAAAACTTTTCACCGCTTCGAGCTAAGTACCTCCTTGTGGTGCCTTCAGCTCTGCGACCAGAACTCCTGCAGGCCCTGCACGACGATCCGACGGCAGGGCACCTCGGTGTTTCCCGCACGCTCGTGAAGATACAAGAAAGGTACTACTGGCCACGTCTTACCACCGACGTCACTCGTTATGTGAGGACATGCCGGGACTATCAGCGACGCAAGACACCGCCGACAAGGCCAGCGGGACTTCTGCAGCCAATTGATCCCCCTTGCCGACCTTTCCAGCAGATTGGTATGGACCTACTGGGGCCGTTCCCGACGTCGGCTTTCGGAAACAAGTGGATCGTGGTAGCTACCGACTACCTCACCCGCTACGCCGAGACAAAAGCCCTGCCAAAAGGCAGTGCATCCGAGGTAGCTAAGTTCTTCGTCGAAAATATCGTCCTACGTCACGGCGCCCCGGAGGTCCTTATCACCGACAGAGGAACGGCATTCACTGCCGACTTAACTCAAGCGATCTTGGCATACCGTCAAACAAACGACCACCGGACGACAGCGTACCACCCACAGACCAACGGCCTCACCGAGCGGCTTAACAAGACGATCGCCGACATGCTGTCAATGTACGTCGATGTCGAACACAAGACGTGGGACACCATTCTTCCGTATGTGACCTTCGCATACAACACGACGGTGCAGGAGACGACGCAAATATCTCCATACAAACTGGTCTACGGAAGGGGCCCGGCAACGACGCTCGATGTCATGTTACCCAACGTCACCGACGAAGAAAACCTCGATGTGAGCTAGTACCTTCAACGCGCCGAGGAAGCCCGACAACTTGCGCGTCTTCGTATCAAGAATCAACAGACGACCGACAGCCACCGTTACAACCTTCGACGACGCTTCGTGGAATACCAGCCGGTGAACGTGTTTGGGTGTGGACGCCGATACGCCGACGTGGACTAAGTGAAAAGCTTCTGCGACGGTACTTCGGGCCGTACAAGGTGGTTCGACGTCTCGGCCCACTTGATTACGAGGTTGTCCCCGACGGCATCACGAACTCTCAACGACGCCGATCGCGACCTGAAGTCGTCCATGTCGCGCGCCTCAAGCCGTTTCATGCACGTTAACAAACTGAAACAGTGTTTTTTTTTGTATTATTGTTGTATTGTAATTTATTCATTGTACTTTTTTGCGTTATTATTGTACCTTCATCTTTAGTTAAAGCATCGGGACGATGCCTTTTTTCAGAGGGGGGCAATGCTACGTTCTTTTTTGTTATCGTTCCGAAACACCACACAATTCTCGGCGCAAACCGCGCCTGCAGGTTTCGAGAAGGTTCCGGACTGTAGTAGATCGATTCGATAAGGTCACGCCCACTGTGCGAACGGTACGGATTGTTCTGGAACCTACGCCACCGCCAGCGATAACGCTAGAACATTCGACGGCAAGGGTATAAATGCCGACGCGCTTCGCCGCTTGTCAGTTGTTGATCGAAGGCCGACGCTGCGTTCGCCGCTATCAGTCCGAGACTGCTATCTGTGCAAGACTGCTGCTGTAATTAGACTTTCCCTTTACCGGGCACAGGTTCGCCCAAATAAACAGTTAAATCCCAACACGAAGTTTTCTCTCTTTGGCCACGTCACGACCCCGTGACAATATAGCAAGATAAATGGTGGATTATTCTTTTCCTTTGTCGACAAATGTGGATGAGCCGTCTATAAGGGTCTGCAGATCATGTTTAATAATGAGCTCATTGATTTCCACTCCACGATTGTCTTGTGGGCGACAACACCAACGAAGATGATGGGCATTGAAATCTCCCCACAGCAGAAATGACAAGCCACACCGAGATAGCAGGCACTCCAGCAATGTGATGTCCGAAGATCGCGTTGGCTGAAAATATATGCTTGCCACAGTCGTAGTTGTGTTGCCGAGATTAATAGCAACTGCTACATATTCGAAGTCGGCATCGCTGCGGGCACTTGCGTCGATCACTGCGAAATGAACATCAGATTTCATGTGCGATGACGCTTTCCAAGCACTTCATGGATGCGTGGTGTCTGCACACTGGAAAGATGCACACGTCATTATCATGCATCGGGCAATTCTGTGAATGCCCACGTAACCCGAAAGTCTGAGCACATCATTTCACACATTGGTTTCTTGGAGAGCTATAACATCCGGCGGATTCTTCTTTGCAAGAAGCCTAAGAAAGAGATACGAATGGCGCGGTCATAGGGACCTGACGTTCCATTGCAGCACATGGAGACGGGGCTTGCGACAGGTGTTCATGTTATTTTTAGGGAATACTGTCAATAACTGCAACGAGAGTCTCCAAGAGCTGTTGTGTGGCGAATGCTGCGGGTGTTTCACAACGCGCGATGAGAGGTCTGACGAAGCTAACAATCATCTTAAACATGGTTACAAGTTGGGCATCATCGTTGGCTGGAGCTGTTTATGGCGCCCTGCTTACAGTATTTTCTACTACAGACATGGCCTTGGCGGGTGCTGGTTCCGAAACATTATGAAGCGTGACCTTTAAAGAGGTTGTGTCCGACGGCTTTGATTGTGACGCCAGCCACGATGTAGCCGAAATGCTGAAATTGCACCTCCCTTCGTCGGTTCTATTCTCTCTGACTGTACTAGTCTTCGGAAGTACAGGTGCATCTTCAATTGTGCCATTGCCAGCTACTTGACGGGAGCTATGGCTAGGCGTCTTTTATCGTGATGCCATCTTTTTAGCTTTCTCTTTCACGACATTTCATTTTTTTCTTTAGCTTGGGACATTCTTCGTCCGTGGCCAAGTGTTCGCCAATACAGTTAGTGCAGTGAGATGTCGCACTGTTGCAACGTTTCACGTTGTTATTAGCGCCAAATTTAGCACAGACCCCAACACTTGTGCAGAAATCCTGTACATGTCCAAGCTTTAGACATTTGCGGCATTTTAGAGGCTTTGGTATGAAAGGTCGGACGGGGTACCGCACTAGTCCGGCCTTTATGTGACTAGGTAGCTTTTCGCACACTAAAAGAATCTTCACACACTTCGAAGAGCCAAGCATTCAAGCGCTGATGACTCTGCATGGTAGCGTGCAAACTATCATACTTTTCAAAACGTCCTCTGAAAGTTCCAGGTCTACATCCGATATAACCCTTGCCGTTACATAAGTACCTCGTGGAACAAAAGCCCGCACGTTGACGTTGCATAGCTGAGATAGACCTAGCAGGGTTTACACTATCTTTTCATCTGTTGTGTCTACGGCAATGATATTTTTCCTGGGATTCACTCAAACCTCTTGAATCAGACCAGTGACAAGGTTTAAGAAAAAGTCATGGAGCTTCTGTTTAGAGATAGCGTTCAGGCTTACCATGACGTCAACGGGCACATAAGCAACTGTCGTAGTCACGACTGTTGTACATTAAAGCCTCTTCACTTGAGGACAATGGCGCCGACTTCCTTCTTGACCGTCGATGCTTAGTAGGTAGAAATGCATCCGAGTCATCCGACGTAGCATCAGACTCGGAATCGGCAGCTTCTGATGTCACTGAAGAGTTGAGCCGCTTCCTTGCAATGTCAGGTCTACCAATGCCACTAGGCAGATCCACCACCATCTCCTCTATAGCAAAACGTGTAGGGAGGGTCCCCCCCCCCCCCCAGCAGAGCAGAGGTCTTGAGGACCAGTACTCGGCGGGCTGGGTGCCAAAGATGCACGACGACACAAAGAAAATGGACAAAACTTCACCAGCCAAGAAAACTGACAACCGAACGATAAAACTTCGTCATCGTCCCTCCCTTGTAGTTGCGTTCTTTGGGAATCCAGTCATTTCTCCTAATGACCAGCGATTATCCTGCCTACGTGCCCGGCCCATGCCATCGCCCCTCCCTTGTGTTTCCGTTTTTTTTTTGGGGGGGGGGATCCAGTCATTTACCCCGATGACCAGCGATTATCCTGCCTACCTGCCCGGCCCATGTCCATTTCTTTTTCTTGATATCAACTATGATATTCTCAACACCAGTTTGTTTCCTCCCCCACTGTGGTCTCTTCTTTTTTCTTAAGGTTACACCTATCGTTTCTCTTTCTATTGTTCCGTGTGTCGCCCTCAGATTACTATTCATGATTTGAGAATGCTTGCCGAATGTGATTCACTTTATCGTTATTCTTCTAGTTATTACGTTCTCATGGTTCGGTTCTGTGGTTACTATCTGTCCTAAGTAGACTTATTGCTTTACAACTTTTATCGTCTCTCCACCTATCGCGAAGGGCTAGTTATAGCTATGTTTCTCCACTTATTGCATCGAAAAGTAAAATAGAAGCCAAAATGGAATAGGCTAAGAGCTACTACTTTAGTAATGCCTTCCCGACATTTACGAGAAAAATCCATCCAGGTTCTAAAGGGGTCGATTAGAACTGCATCGTCTATGCCCTCATCGCTTATTCTTGATGGTCGCTCCTCTTCAAGGCTTGAAGCTGTAGTGAATTCTATTATTAATACTTCACATCTCTTTTTTTTACAGCAACGGCAACGCTCTTTTCCTTTTCGCGAGTAGCAAACTACCTGCTCTTACTAACCTTGAATTAAGCTCCTCTGATGTACATAACTTTTCAATAAGTTTTGAGGTTTTAAAACAGTGTGGATGAAACAGTATTCTAAATATGTTTCTAAGTGCAATTCAAGGGCGACCACGTCGTGGCCATGTATTAGGGGGAAAAAATTATGAAAGTGAACACAATTTCTTTGCACATAGCTTTACTTAACCAAAACGAAGTGCTGTTTATACTGATTGGTATTGTGTGGTACTGCGCCAACAATATGTTGTTAATGGTGTTTCTCTCTGGCTGTTCCTTGGTTGTGTACAGCCCATGTGCATTATCATCCTATGTGACTTCGTGTATTACCTCTTTCAAGTCAATATATGCGACGCTAAAAGCGATGTTACATTCAACGGTTTGCAGCGTGTTTGATCAGTGTCACATAAGCCTCCCTATTTGTTCGTGAATAATTTACAATCATTTTTTCTGGTTCTCGACGTACAAAAACCATGATGCGATTATGAGACTCTCCTTAACAGAGCCACAAATACTTCGCCCTCTCACAAAAATCGAAGGATCCAGGAGAGCTTCTAGCACACTTGATGCCTCGAAGAGGTGTGTGAGGAAATATTGGCCAGCTGCCATCTCGTGACACGATTACGTACTGCGCGCCATCGAGCTTGAATAGCTGTGGACCACACAAGTTATTCAACCTACATGGACGGTTTTTGTTTTGTTTTCAAACATAACACACGATGACCCACAAACGTAAAACACCATCGAAACAACACGATGGCTTGGGGAATTTCTTAAGGATCGTTCTCAGGCGAATAAATTGAATGATAACATATCCAGTTCAACAATTGTTACGTCTGGTGTCGCTCAAGGTAGAGTAAGAGGTCCGTTTATTTCATACATAATAATGGCATAGCTCTAAATATTAGTTCAACAGTTCACTTTTTCGCAGACTATTGCGTAACATATAGAGAAATGGCTGGTCTTAATGATGTCAAAGCCCTACAATCTGGCCTTCATAAACTAACACAATAGTTTATATGCGGCATATGCAAATTATTCTAGAAAAGACCAAGCACTAAACGTTGAATTCTGTCTTTAACTCGCAATCTAATACTTATACACTAAATGGAGAAATAGTAGACTCAGCTACAACGGTTACATACCTCGGCGTCCTTATCAATTGGAATCTAACATGGACTGATCAGGTAAAATATATTACTTGTAAAGTGCAGAAGAAACTTGGCTTTCTCAAGTGATGCTTACATCTGGCCGACAGGGACACCAGGCTCCAAGCATGCAATTTTTGTGTGCCCTTCATTACAATATGCATCAATCATTTGGCATCCTCCCCAAGCCAGCCTCACTAGCCTACTAGAAGCCGTTCACAATAAAGCAGCACGATTCGTCATATTGTCATACTCACGATTTGAAAGCCTTTTATCTTCGAAAGCAAAGCTGAAAAGGCCGCCACTTGCTGTGCGCAGGCTAATTTCCAGATTATGTTTTTTCTGCACCCCGTAACATTCTAACATGTCATTTTCCCGGACACATATTTCACCGCAATCTCATATTTCTAGTCGCAGCGATCACGCTTTTGAAGTCAACGCCATCTTCGCCCGTACAAAAAAAATACAAAAACTTGCCATTAACATTACCAATAAAAGAATGGAACGCATTACCTTTCAGGATTGCTATTACAACTGAACCTTCTTTGTTCACTTCAGAATTGCTCACGTATTTAGAACGATGTGACTTTTAATAACACTTATGCTTTATTTGTTGTTGTATTTCTTGTTTTATTGCTTGTATTTCTCTACTGTAGAATTGTAATAACCTACAAATAATTACTCTCCAAAATTTGTATGTACGTTCCCCTCTCTATGTACTGCTCCTAGTGGGCCCTTAGAGAATTTTAATAAATAAATAAAATAAAAACAGATGTATCAAGTGTCACTGCTACTTATTGGCATGGGCTATTTTTTTCATCTTGGTAGGAATTGCAGCAACTTATACACGGAACAAACGACAGAAGCGCTCAACTTCGACTAAACATTTATTGCAAATGTCATAGTACATCAAGGTGGTGAAAGAGAAAAAAAATATAAAAGGCAGAACAAAAAAAGCACATGCGCTGTGCCATACATTACTCATGCGTTACTATCAATCACACCACCCAAAAAACAAAGTTCTTCCCGCGTGAGCGAGATAGAAGGTGCACTATACGCGGGGACAACTTTCTGTGGCAATGAAGGGAAGGCTACGGAGCCAAAATGGGCATGTGCCACCACTGTAGAATATAGTTCCACAAATGCGTCCGTTTTTTCCGCGTGAAAATAGTAAAAAAGAACATTATTTTTTCTGGATGCTTTTTATAAGTAAACGCTGCACAGACCGAGGAGATATCATTATTTTTGTTGCTTTCTGAATATTCATTTTGCGTTCTTTTTTAGTTATTGCGTGTCTGAAGCCGTCGCACGTTCTACGTGCACCTCGCAGTCAAAATGGCGTCTTAGTCTTTAAATGAGCGCTCGTCGCCCCCCAGCCAATGCGACGACTCGCCGAAGAAGCTTGTGTCAAATTTCACTCACAAATGGCTGTGTAAGCAGACGTATTAAATTGTGTGCATTGGAATTACTTGAACACGGCCTTCATTGAATACAGGAGCCGAACCGGACTACTTCGCGGAGGAGTACAAGATCAGTAGCTCCGCCCACGTAGCTTTCCCTTCATTGCCACACAACGTTGTCCCCGATTGTAACACACTCATAATCATCACGTGTCATTCCTCCTGCTTCTACGATCAAACGGGTTAATAAATCTCTGTCCCTATATAAAATGCAAGTGTTATGGAAATGCAGCACACAACCGCACTCCTTACAGTGGATCGCCATGTGACCATCGGTAGCCATTTGCACTTTATTATGGTGCTATTTAACCTCTCATTTATGTATCTTTCAGTAGTTGCCACCAAAGCAAGACCAAATGACGAGGGCTCTCTGTAAGCAACCGACAGAGCACACTCAGCATATTTATTGCGACGCTTAATTTGGCAACCTTTCTTTTTTTTCGAAACAGGACAAGTTTTGCGACATATTTTTGACAATTTCTCCGGAGAACATGACCACTTGGACACCAACCCTATTTCCAATCATTTTAAGATTGATTGATTGATTGACATGTGGGGTTTAACGTCCCAAAACCACTATATGATTATGAGAGACGCCGTAGTGGAGGGCTCCGGAAATTTAGACCACCTGGGGTTCTTTAACCTGCACCCAAATCTGAGCACACGGGCCTACAACATTTCCGCCTCCATCGGAAATGCAGCCGCCGCAGCCGGGATTTGAACCCGCGCCCTGCGGGTCAGCAGCCGAGTACCTTAGCCACTAGACCACCACGGCGGGGCAATCATTTCAAGATTGTGTCCCACAACATGGATATAGGAGACAACAGTCTTTTGTTGTTGTTGTTGTTGTTGTTGTTGTTGTTGTTGTTGTTGTTGTTCAGCCTACATTTTTTTCTCTTCACCTCCCCTCCTCTTTTATATACTCTGATGTTTGCAGTAAACGTTTAGTTTAAGATGAGCGCTTGTGTCGTGTGTTCCGTGTAATACATGGTGCGCTTCCTACCAAGATGAGTTCATACCGAATGTCCCAATATAATTGTTTATCGTGTTACATTTCTAGTTCGGCGGACTCTTCAACATGCCCCGCCGCGGTGGTCTAGTGGCTAAGGTACTCGGCTGCTGACCAGCAGGTTGCGGGTTCAAATCCCGGCTGCAGCGGCTACGTTTCCGATGAAGGCGGAAATGTCGTAGGCTCCAGTGCCCAGTTTTGGATGCACAGTAAAGAACCACAGGTGGTCGAAATTTCCGGAGCCCTCCACTACGGCGTCTCTCATAATCATATAGTGGTTTTGGGACGTTAAACCCCACAAATCAATCAAGCTGTTCAGCATTAACGTTTCTTTACTCAACCCTTCGAGTCACCCTCACAGCCCTCGTCATATGTCGTGCCAGGTCATTCTCGTTTTGCCTAAGGATGAAGGTAACACACCCGGAAATTCTGGCTTTTTTTTGGGGGGGGGGGGGCTTTCAACCGTTTGTAAGCCATGGAAACCAGATTGCCAGGATCCTGCACTCTGATTGACACAGGCAGACACGCCTCTGCTGGAATATGCTGCGCAATCAGTTCTATATGGAACACGGCTGAATATACAAGAAGAAAAAAAGTGGCGTGAATCGTGTGGCTTAGCGGATTGCAAAAGTGAATCCCTTTGGTCAACAATCCTGTCGTAGATCAGCTCTAAGCGGGAACCGAAGAAACCTGCTGAAGGCAAACTTATTCACACCACGTATGACGTCGTTCTTCATGAATATGTAAAAGAGGCGCTAAGACGATGTTACAAGTATGCCGTTCAACAAGAGTTGAAGCGCCTGAGCTCCTGTCTCTTGTGAGACGAATTTCCGGTTGCGCTCAGGAAACTGAAAGGTAACGGTGTATTTCCGAGGGTGTTGATGTGCTCGAAAGCTCAAGCGCAAGCGTCGAGTGGTGCTCAAAAGGAAGGCGGTCAAATACACAAAAGAATAAGGACTTCGTGTCATTCCTTGTGACAATGAAGGTGGGTTTTGTGTTTCCCCGAACGATTTTTTTTTCAAAAAGCGCAAGTAGCGATAGAGACGATATTTGATATGGAGCCAAACGTTTCACTCAAACCAGTTCAAACGGCCGCAAAAGATTTGTGCAACAGGCTTCTCTTGCATGACTTGGCTAACTAGAAAAAGAAAACAGATAAACTGGCCTTAGTTATGTTTTCTTTAGTTGGAAGGCGAACAAGGTTGGCATGCCGTTCCGGGTGATCATTTCGAAACAGAGTTCTTTGCAAAAAAGTGTGGTGCTTATTCTACAGGAAAAGCTGAATTTCCTTCAAAATAATGACCCGTTTGACACCAAGAATTCTGAGCAGAATGTGAGGTTTTTTTTTTTTTTGTAACAAATGCCAATGTAGTGGTTAAGGCGTTGTCCATTGATGTGAAAGATTTGTACTATGCTTTACCTCATGATAGGCTCTAGAATTTGTCGAAAAGTGTATACTTGAACATGGTGAACTTGAACCTCTGGATAACAATTCATTAAAAATAATTGTCAAAAATTTTGAGGACCATTCAGCATATCTCTTTAAAAAGGCATTTGGTAAGTCATCTGAGCCACAAGATTTTCTTACATTCAAATTCAGTAATAATTCAAATACGCCAGCTTCTATGACTTCCAGATTTTCAATGGGAGGCAGGTCTTTAAACTTGCTAAAGGTGGGGGTGGTTTTGTCATCACAAGTAAAAACAGATGCGAAGTGTTCGTTAAATGCATTAGCTATTTCTGTTTCATCTGATGTGCAAACATTATTTATAACAAACGTGTCTCTATTGGATGACTTTGACCTTATAAAATGCCAAAAATGAGACGGCGATTCCTTCATCATGTGAGTTAACTTTACATCGTAAAAACTCCGTTGCTCGATCTTCATCTTATCTTTTAGTTGTCGAGACAGATCGCGGATCAGAGAACGTGTTGCGATACTCGTGTGCTTTTTTAGTGATTTCTGAAGACGATTAATTTTTCTCTTAATGTGAATTATATCTCGTGTAACCCAGGGTTTCGACATATGTACCTTCTTTTTCTTGAAAAGAACAAAAAGCTGTATACACGCATGCGCAGTGTTCTTATACTTTAACCACAGAGCGTTAACATCACTCAAACCCAGATTAACACTTTCGCAAAGTTCGTCGTAGGCTATCTCCAGTCTTTCTATGATGAACGCATCGTCGGAAGAATGAAATACTGGCACACGTGTGTATTTAACATCATTTTTGTACTTCAGCGAGTGAAGCTCAACCAAGACTGCCATGTGATCTGAAATACCTGTAACCACTTCGCAGTCAATTTTTCCGGAAATATTATCATTCACAAAGACAAGATCAAGAATAGATTTACTGTTATCTTGCACACGAGTGCAATCACTAACTAGTTGCGTTAAATCAAAACGGAAGGCAATGTCAATAAGTGCTTCATCGTTAATGGGATCAGAACTTCCTGCGTTAAACGAAGACCAGTTGATGCCTGGAGGGTTGAAGTCTCCACATAAAATAAGCTGTAATACAGCTGTAATTGTTCTAAAACCTCAGGGATTGAGGCAGGGGGCCTATAACTCCAATAACAAGGCTTTCTTTTCTATCGATAAGCTTACAAAATAAAGCCTCAACGCCAGGGGCATCAGGCATGCGTGCTATCCTGTAAGTATTTTTAACCAGCAACGCAACTCCGCCCCCTCTGGAACCACGATCCCTTTTGTACACGTTGAACCCCGAAGGCGCAATTTCGCTGTCATAGACACCGTCATGAAGCCATGTTTCTGTGAGTGCGACTACGTCGGGGTCATGAAGTGCTATCAGGTGTTCAACATCGAGCTCTTTGTTCAGAATGCTACGGCAATTCACATTTAACAGTTTCAATGAACGCGGGCTTTCCTGTCACTTCGGCACGTACCTGGGAAGGGCAACCATATCATTCTTGGTCTCGTCCCAAACGAACAGCTTTCCATTCACAGACACCTTGTCGAAGAGTAGTTTAACACGTTCATTTTGTTCCCTGCTTACAACTGTGCTGTCCCATAGATTCTTCCTGGCCTGACGCACCTTTTGTGAAAAGTCCTCAGTTACATATAAGCCCGAGTCTAAGTTTCACACAGTTTCTCAAAATTTCCAGTTTCTCGCGATAATCTATTAATTTGACGATTACAGGTCTTGTTTTATTAGGCCGCTTTGAGCCAAGCCGATGGCACCTTTCGATTCCGGTTACTGTTAAGTCTAACTTGCCCTTAATGAAGTCATCAGTTATGCGTGAAGTAAGCGATGGCATTGTTTCATCTTGAGGTTCAGAGACACCATGAATGATAATGTTGTTCCTCCAACTTCGATTTTCAAGGTCATCTACTTTTTCTGCTATGGAAGTAATGGCGCTTTTCATTGTGCTTACGTGCAACTCAACAGCAGCAACCTTGGTTCGGCATACTGATAGATTTTCTAAACCGCATTCCAATGATTCTAGTCGACCTTCAAATTAAGCTAATGTGTTTGTTATGTCTTTCTGTGAACTGTCAAATTTGTCCATTCGCTTCATCAACTCTTTGTGGCCCGCGAGTACCTCGAGAAGTAGGCTGCAATCACTTAAGTTTTTTGATGATGATTCTTTGCCACGCACAGACTCACTAGATTCCTTGGGTCCAGGATTCGACTCGACGTCACCACAGAGGGATAATAAATCCAGTAAGCGCAGGCAAACCACAACAATACGCTCTAGACATTGTGGGCAAGGTAGCAGCACGAGAAAAACATTATTACTTTTAAATGATTTATCTCCAGGTAAATAACTAACCTGTATAAGAAACATAAAAGGCTTGTAGCGCATAGTTGCAGACGCGCTGCCACCTTGCCCACTGGAGCTGCAGGACCAAGCCAGCGAATTCATAAGGTTCTCCGTCGATGACGCTCCCCGGAAGTTGACGTGGAAGTCAGCAGGTAGGATGTGCGGTACCAGTGAAGGTGGCTCCGTAAAACAGCAGGAATTTTCGTTCATCTTTACGGCGCTGACTCTGCGATGATTACCATGGCTGAGGTCAAAAGATGAGCAGATATGGCCCTCCGTTGACGCATGCGTGATCCAACCAAGGATCAGGATCTGTATAAGAAACAGAAAAGGCTTGTAGCGCATAGTTGCAGACGCGCTGCCACCTTGCCCACCTGACATAAACCGCGCTGACACAAAGAAGTCCTGTTTTCACCTAATAAAGAAGAGCTTTGAGCAATAGTTTTTTTTTCCACTGCTGGCAGCAGGTTACCCGCAACGACTGGTTATAGCTGTCACGAAATCACTATATAGGGACCTATAGAGAAACAAAACAGGCAACGTATTGACACTACCCTGCAGCAGCGTAAGACGACTCTTGTCCCCTATATCCATGGCGTCGCACACAATTTTAAAAAGATTGGAAATAAGGTGGGTGTCCGAGTGGTCATGTCTGCTGCAAAAAAAATTGTAAAAAAGTATGTCGCAGAACTTGTCCTGTTTTGAAAGAAATGAAAGGTTGCCAAATTAGGCGTCGCAAGAAATATGCTGTGTGTGCCCGGTCGGTTGTTTACAGAGGCCCTTGTCAAGTGGTCCTACTGATGTGGGAACTTCTGAAACCGGCAATACAGAAGCAGTCTCATGACAACTAACTAAAATGTGTTGTTATGCTAGTTCGTTCATAATGCCAGATACTCGTAAGTACATATTTAGCACCGGGGAAAGGACACTGAAGACAGGGCGAGCACTTGCACAAATCATTGGTAAATGCGAAGCACTTCTTTGGATTGAGAGCTCACTACTTGGACGCGGACAGAAACACCGGAACAAGCGCTTACTACCGACTGAAAATTTATTAGAAAAACTATGAAATATACACTGACAGATAAAACAGTGTCATGGCACATACGATAAGACCAAATCACGGACCAAAATAACAAAACCGCTAAAAGATCTGTGTACGTCAGCCCCACCCTACCAACGCCTACTGTGCTTTCGAGTGATTTCTTAACTCCTATGGCATCTGCTAGTGTCTAAAAATGCTAGCTCCTTATCGCACACAGCTACCGATGGTTTGCTTACGAGAGTCATGTGTTCATGCGCTATGTATGTTGCCTCAATTATAAACCTTGTGCGCTCCTCTTTGTGTTTGTTAAGTACGACTCGTATCGTCATATCGTCGGCATATCGTCGTTTCCCATTGTACGTGGGATCTGCCACTTTTTCTCTTACACAGAGTCCTGCGAATAAACGCCTTTGCATAGCCGTTGGTGCTGAAGTCCCGGATTATATATCCCCTTCCCTACGCCACTGCGGTTATGATTGACACATGAACAATCAGTTATTTTGGTTCTACTTTTAATTATTCTCAAATTTTCTCTTTTCATTCCTAGAAGAGGTGATTTTGAGCATTTTTGTTCTTGGGAACGTCCATGGATATGAACGTACGTGGTTGCATTTAGAGGAAGCTTGCACTAACTGATTGGAAAGTTGGTGGGGTTCGCTTAAATACATTCCGCAGAGCTGCGGAGCCCCCCTCCGAAAAAAAAAGCTTAGCCTATAGAGGCAAGAGAAGGTCCGGAGATAGCACAGCTAGATGAAAGCAGAGAATCCTTCGCGTGATGGAGCGCTAGTAATGTCGTTGCGGCAACCCTTTTCCTGACCACTATACCCGCTTCCAGTCGTACATTGCACCCTCACCCCCTCCCCACCCCCAATACATTGCGAAAATGGATCTTTCTTGCAAGCTCGTAGCTCTGTGGAAAGGGCGGTGGGACCGAGTAAAGGAGCACTGACGCAACAAAAAATGTTGAATCTTTTTTTTTCTGTGTTGCAACAGGTAGCTGATGACTCTTACTTTTTTCTCGAAGAATCATGCAGCGCTGCAAACAACACAGTGACTACCACAAAAAAAGACGCAAACACACGCGCTTTTGTGCAGACGGTAACTTATTGTCCAAAGACCCGGCTAATGTAGAATAACAGGTACGTGCGCACTGACACCAGTGATCTTAAGCGAAGAACAGTATCTCTTGCGAAAAACTACAAGACACCTGAGCCTATCATCCATCAACGACCCTTACCTGATTTGAAACTAGGGACACGCAATTGACTTTTTTTAAAGAAGGCGACCCCGTGATGACGTGGTTCACAGCTTTTTTTTTTTTTTTGATGAAATAAAAGATGTGCAATACAGCATTTCACATAACGACGGAATGACAAGTATGGGTAATTGGATTAATGAGCCCGGTGCCAGTAAATTTCAAAATAGCACTAATATTCTAAGCAGCGAATTCATTGTAATCAATACTGTCAGTGCGCATGTGCCTGTTGTGAAAATTAGGCGTAATAATAAATTATTTTTCACTATATATATTGCGATGCACGAGAAATCACATGGTTTTGTTTGTTGAAAGCTATCACATATATTTTTTAAGGTTTCATGGCACTTTTAGTTCTTTAACATGTGTTATTTTACATAAGCATTTTGGTATGGTGCCTCCGACATTTATTGTATAAGCCGGGTCAAATCGAATATTTCTTATCTTTATTCCGATTACGTGTGTTTGAGAAAACGATTGGCGAGTTGGAGTTCGGATGTGTTTTACTTTAGCTACATTTTTATGAGTCTAAGTGAGCCTGGCTGATCATTAGCTGGTCAGTGTGAGGCTGTACGAGTCCGGCTTATTTTTTATTTACCCCTTCCGAGTCCGAGTGAGTCTGTTTGAGCAACATTTTTGTTGAGTCTGAGTCCGAGTGATTCCGTTTGAGGAAAACTTCAATGAGTACAAGCCCGATTGAGCCCGGCTGACGAAAACATCAGTGAGTTTCAGTCCGAAGGAGTTCGGTAGGAGAAAAATTTTGTGAGTCTGAGTCCAAGGGATTCTGCCGCTTCAGGACAAATATGGTGGGTCTGAATCCGCGTGAGCCCATGCGAAAGACAAGTTTATTTAGTTACTCTAAGTGAGTTCCATTTGTTTTGCTTACCTATGGTTGGTAGTGCCTGCAAATTTCATTGAAGGTAAGGAGTGTATTTGTGTGCCGCATCTCCGGTCCATCCCGGATTCGCGCAAATCTGGCTAATGTGGCACAGTTCGCATACTCCGGCATAGGCCAACTCGTTGGTGTTCGGGATGACCACGTGTAGACCCTCACCAGTGGGAGCAGGAATTCCATGATATCGGCTCTCTCTTCCATCCAAATAGAATGAATGAGAAGAACTCTGGGAGCTTATGTATTAGAAAAGTCGGTAAAGCTCTACTTATCACTACTCGCTTACCTAAATGAGGCAAACACAAGGGCGGCAGACGCCAGTCGAGATATATGTGCAGACATTATTTCATTATTAAAAATACTGCAGTGAACCTTCAAAACTAAGGCAGTGGTAAACACTGGGTTGAAGTTTTCATCTTTGCTTGTTAACCATCTAGACTAAGTGCTTGTACGGTTCTTGTAGTATTCTCCCTTCTGGAATATTTTAAAACTTACACTCATGGTACGCTACACTTCACATGGTGACAAATTTACATCATTACACCTGAATTTCCGCCAGTGCCTTAGCTAGGGGCACTTCGGTGGTATAACACAGCAGCGTCCTTTCGGGCGGCGTCTTCATGGAACCACCGAAACTCAGCCGCGCGTGTTCTTTCGCATGGTCAGCCGCACAAGTTTTGTCCTGGTGTAAAAACAGCTCCTGCTTGTCTTTTTTTTCTCCGATTTGCCCGTGCTCTGAGTTTACAGCACGATGATATTTTTCTCTGCCCTATCTTCTTTACCAAGATCCATGTGGCTCAGTGACAAGAGTCGATTGCGCCGCTTATTACCGAACGCCATTGAGTAATCGCTACCCGTTGCTGCTTCGCTCAGCTGGGAACGACAGCGGCTAAAATTGCTCGCCGACACGGAAGCGAAAGACTTGTACACGTAATAACAGACGTATAGAGAACGGGAACGTTCGTTGCCCTTAGTTCCCGTCGAAAAGATGTTTTTTCCCGAGTCTTGCGGAATTTACTCGCAGTAATATTTCGGGAAAAATTATTTGACCGGCAGGGACTAATGAGGGAGAAGGGGGGAAGTGATTTCAAATAAAAAGAAGAGAAAAGTGAGCCCCGTAACTGTCTCTCAGGGGGAGGACACCTCAACAGTAGCTCACGAGGGATGGGGTAGAGAAGGAAATAAATGGATAAGATTAAAAGGTAAAGAGATAGGGAGAGAGGAAGGAAAGAGCGAGGCGCAAGGACGGCGAACGACGGATGTAAGGAGAAGACAGGAAAGATGGACATGGTTGCAGGAGTCCGAGGACGGGGCACCACTGGCGAGAGCTCTTGTCGGCGTCAGGAGATGGCGTAGGGCTAATCCAGTCGGCCAGAGCTACGCTGTCGTCGTCGTCGTCGGGGACCAGCGTCAGGAGGTGGCGTAGGACCAGCCCAGTCGGACAGAGCTGCACTGTCGTCGGAGATCGCGAGGGCACAACCGGTCAGCACGGATTCCAGTGAGCGAGTCGACTAACGACGCCTGGTTCTATTGAAGTTCATCCTTGGGTGTTTTTCACTTGTTTTTTTTTATCGTCTTGGTTTGTGGAATCCTGTGTAATCAGCAAGAAATAGACCGCTGGCACAAGTTTGCCTTATCGATGGAATACGTGGGCTAAATGCCTTAGCCATGAAATTCGAGATATTTTTGCCTCCTCACAGTGGTATAAAATTCATTATAAAGGAAAAAGAGATTTGTCATGAAGAAGTATCGTCGATTCTGTTCGAGAGATCAGCACCAATTATAAGAGAGTAACAATTTAGGCACCAGGCTGCCATAAGTTTTGAGCAAAACAACAAACTTATCTTCTCGCCAGTTTCTTTCTTTACAGTTGGCCTGGTGCAAGTACTCCAAGTGATCAAAATTATTACAAAATTTACCGGACTAATTCCTACCTTCAAGTTATATTGTAATTTTGGTGGGTGGAACTCAAGAATTAGCAAAAAACAAAACTGTGTAGGCCAAGAGCTTGTTTTCCTTGTTAGAGACTACCTAACTATGCCACAAAGCAGGGAAGTCAATGAAGGTATAGCAGTCATTTTTTGTGTATTTTATATATATTATATTAAGGTTCATATAATTACGAATAAATAAAACTTGACAAAAAGGAAGCTTGCCATATGTTTGAACCAAGCCTACAACTTTCAAATTAACGCGCCCGATTGTCTACCAATATACGCGGCTCTCGTCCTTCCGTCCCCTTTATTACGTATTTCAGTGCATGTAAAGCTGGGACTGTGAAATAGGACCCCTTATAGCACTGATGGTTACGAGAAACACTCTATCAATAGAAAACTTTACTGGCCTAGTCGAGAGTGCTTTCCCGTCTATCTCCGCTCGGTCTTGAAGCGATGAACGCATACCGCGTGAGTATAGGCACGCCCGCTACCGCCGCTGCTCCCGCATAGGGTTTCGTAAAGTTAACTGCAGGATACTCTGGTGCTGCGATTGTCATTTACCACATGTGACTGATGGGTAGTAGATGAATTTGTCTAGTCTTCGTGGTTGCGTGCCTTCAACCTACTTGTGGTTTTGTTTACGGCAGTGTTTTGGTTTTGTTTGGAGTAAAAAAACAAACCCTTTTGAACTTCGTGACACGTGTTGTATTGGTGAGCCTAAAACGTCATGGTGTTGAAGCTCAAGTGCTAGACTTCTTCTGATGGTCATCTCGTGACAAAGTCGCTCTGAAGCACACGAAGCCAAACGGAGTCGACAGAGCGAAGATTCCAGAATTTCGTGTCCCGTGCTCGCTGAAGCACCGAGCATGGCAGCTCCCATAGACGCGAGTGCCAGAGTTTTCTCTTATGCATTTATAGAAAACTATATGGCTGTTCCGACAGCTGTTAGGACATGGAAGCTAGGATGACAAACATTGCCTCGGCAGCTGCACCATGTGATTAACCAGGGGACTCACCGCTCTCTGTGCCAGGTCTGGTCAATGGGTGAGTTGTTCCGTGGTGCCAACCAGTGTGCCCTGGTCTCGCTATAGAAGGAGGAAACGAGGGCACTACTTTATGTGCAAATGTTGTTTCCGTGGACCCAGCGGCTACAGCTGCAAGCTGCCTGGAACCATCCTGCGTATGTCGCTCGGTTAGTCAATGAGTGAAATGATAACATAACACCAGCCCGCAGAGTGGCAGGCTAAAACGAGTTATGAACTAGAAGTTCGGCGAGGTAAACGTCGAACGAACGATTGAAAATATGACAGTGATGGGCATTGGTGCCTGTGATGAACACCTCGCGTTCGACTTCGGCGATGGCTTCGGAAAGTGGTAAAAATGCCAGGCCTGCGTGGAAGGCGCAGCACAGTCACAGCGGAAGCTAGAAGTGCGGCCTTTCAGAGCCTTTTCTAAACGCTCATTTGGTAACTACGGCAAGTACACTTGCTTGACACCCACTATAGGGCATTAATAACGAAATTTTTTGGGTAGGAGGCCGGCATTCGCTATGATATTTTCTGTCATTTTTCTGGGAAACGTAGTATCCGCTAAACGCTTGCGATGAATTTTGAGCCAATAGCTCGTGCAGCGGCTGACTACGATGAAGAATTATGGCTGAAGTGGGTATTCGCCACTGTTATTAGGAAAACAAGAGCAAGGTTTTGTAATGGTTGGAGCATTCGACGGCCAACTCGTTACGCTGTTCGCGTTGTGCGACAAGTGGTTGTTCTTTCACTGTTTTAAAGGGTCCCTAAACCCTCCGATATTTTCCCAGACATTTCAAGTAAACAAGCGCATCGCGTGCAGAATGCTGTCGCGATCAACGATGCCACATGCCGCAGCGCTTCAGGTAGTGGGCGCGCCACAATTTCGAAAAAACAATAGCTTCTCCTTAACGGTCAACACCATTCCCGCCACTGACATGTGTGACATCACCAGTGAAACTCGATGACGTTAACCCTTTGGATGATTGCGATTGGTCGAACGACAACCGACGACTTCCAGTCACTCTGCAAACATCTGTTAGCGTGCACTTTGCTGTTGTTGGTCATGTTGCCGCATGCGAATCGACATCAGTGGCCCGTAAAGCAACACAGGGTCCATACCGGCGCTATTATTAGGGGAACGGGCTGGCACGACAGTAACAGCGGTTAGTCAACGATTAGTGCACCCAGATGACACACAGAACACCGTTGACGGCGAGCTGGGTCGCCGGCACGGAGGAAGGAAAGATAGGAAAGGGCATGCCCAGCCGGTGCGCTACGTGAAACGTGGGGGGGAAATGACATCATGGCGGCCATATTCACTGGGCACAATGGCGGCGTTGCTATGGTTACGTGTTGCGCAGTGGAGCTTGTCTAGCAGTGAGCAGCCGTGGCTGGCGGCAGCATGTGTGCCTCTCCAGGTCTTGTGCTGAGCCGTGGTGGACAATATCCGTGCTCTGCGCCGCGTTATTGGTTACGCAGTGTTCTCCTGGCAGTTACTGTACTCTTAGTAACATTTACAAATCCTTTTGTTCACCACGGGGTTTCAACAGTGCGTAGAACGAGTGCATATCCAAGTGTCGTGCGGCGGATGACATGGATGAAGCAAGTAGCGTTCAGCGAAATTGCGTTCGGCACCATGACGAAGCGGAATGATGGCAAACGCCTTGCAGGTCAGTGACGGTTGGGCAGTGCTCCACCTAGTGTCAACGGACGACGCTGTTGAGCCCAGCAAGATGCAATGACGACCATGTGCACATACGTAGTTTCGTGTTGTGTGTGTCCACGATACCCCACCAGAATAGGCAATTCGGTCAGCAGGGATACTACACCAGATTTGACCATGGTTAGGAATGCAGAGGAACCCATATGGACTAACTTACATGAGAATCTTAGTAGTGATCACTACATTACCAGCCTCGCGATAAGAATCTCGTCACCACCGCTCAGAAAATTTCACGTCACAGATTGGGACCTTTTTAGAGCTATCAGAAAGCAAGACGAGAATAAATACAACTCGTTAAACGAATTAATCACTCGCCTCAAAGAAGACGTTGCAGCTTCCACAAGGGAAGTGAAGACAGAAAGAGAGATAGAGCGCATGGACAGTCGATTAGCCCACCTTCTGGAGGCTAAAAACGCGCTGCAGGCTCAATGGAAAACGCAGAAACTAAACCGACGCCTGGGCGAAAAAATTGCTGAACTTCGTAGGCAGATAGATGAGCATAGTGAAACGCAAGCTCGGCAGCAATGGGACGAAGTATACAATGCCGTCGATGGGCAAATGAGGAGTGGTGCGAAGTGGAACCTCCTCAAACATCTACTGGGAGATAAACAATCCAAAACCAATCAGCAGCTTACAATAGACAGACTTATTCACAACCTAAAGAACTCTGGTCTGACAGAGACACAAATTATCGATGAGCTCGCCTCGAGATATCTTTGCACAGAACCCGCCTCACACAATGACTACCCTCCTGCTTTGCCAGAGAACGGAACAGACCCTCTTGGTTCTCCCTTCACGTGCGCAGAGGTACGAGAGGTTCTATATGAGCTCAACGGCAGATCAGCTCCGGATCCCGATGGGATCAGTAACAAACTCTTAAAGAATTTACCTGACGAGGATATCGAGCTTCTAACGAATAAAATCAACGATGTCTGGGAGACCGGCGAGGTTCCAGTAAAGTGGCGCGACGCGACCGTCATGCTCATTCCGAAGCCGGGGAAACCCCTGGAGCTTGGCTCGCTCCAGCCGATATCTCTCACTCCATGTGTAGGGAAGGTCGCCAAGCACGTTATCCTCAGTCGGGCCACTAAATTTGCTGAGGAAAGGAATCTCTTTCCGTTTAATCTAATTGGATTCGGGGCGTCCATGTCAACGCAGGATGTAATGTAACAAGGTCAAACACTCTCACATACTTCCTTCCATTAAAGAAGCGGGTCTAGGAGTACATTTTTACAACTACATCAGCTCATTTCTTAAGAATAGAAAAGCTACCATTCGCCAAGGATCTCTCGGCTCGAAGACGTTTGATCTTGGACCCAGAGGCACTCCACAAGGGGCAGTGCTATCCCCATTTCTATTTAACTTATCGCTGAGAGCACTTTCCCACAGTCTGGCCGAGATTGAAAGTCTCGGTCACGCCTTCTACGCTGATGACATCACCGTCTGGTGCGAGGGAGGTAGTGATGGGCAAATTGAAGAGCGATAACAAACAGCGATCAGGGTTGTCGAAGATTTTCTTCACAAGGCAGGACTCTGCTTGTCGGCTAATAAATCGGAACTGCTTCTTTATCGGCCAACAATCGGTGCAAAGAAAGGAAGTTTCCCCGATATCTCCATCACCACAACAAACGGCTCTATTATTCCGATCGTAAAGAAAGTTAAAATCCTCGGTATGTTCCTGGAGGAGGATGGCAGTAACGCCTACGCGTTAGAACGCATCGCAGCCAAAGCCAATTCCATGACAAAATTAATCACGAAGGTGGCCAACGAACGAGGGGGGTTATCCGAGGAGAACCTTCGTAGACTCTTTCACGCCTTCCTAATGAGCCACATCAACTACATCGTCCTGGCCCACAAGTGGAGCAGGAGGGATGAAGCCCAATTAGAATCGATAATTCGCAAGAACATAAAAAAGGTACTGGGTCTCCCACAGAGCACCAGTACAGGACATCTATTGGCGCTAGGTGTCCACAACACCTTCAGCGAAATAGTAGAGGCCCAACAGGTCGCCCAAGTTGCAAGACTGGCTTCCACGGAGGCTGGCAGATAGTTACTAGCGCATATTAGTATACGGTCTCCTATTGCCAGACAGAGGGAGTGCGCGCTCCCTATCAAAGTCAGGGAAATGTATACAGTATCTCAGATACCTAGAAACATGCACCCCCAATACAACTGCGGCAGACGCAAAGCAAGGGCCAGAGCCCTTCTTCAAACAGCGGCTACGATTGAGGACAATGTCGCCTTCGTTGACGCAGCGCAATACGCAGCTTCCAATCACTTTGTTTCAGCAGCTACGTCGTTACGGGGAGAGCTGCTACATCACTTACGCTCAAAAATTCGGATGCCGACAAAGCCGAACAGGTGGCAGTGCCCATCGCCATGACCACAACGAACCGTTCTACTATTTACACGGACTCGCGAGCCGCCACTAGAGCATTTATGAAAGGCTCGGTGTGCACAGAAGCCGTGCGCGTTCTCTCTGCTGCATCTTGGACAGGGAAAAAGCATATAATTTGGTTCCCTTGTCATGTGGGCAGTGATGCTCACGAAACCATCCTAAACGCCAACGAACTTGCACACTTCCAGGCGCGAGGTCTCACACACCGCGCCGGAAGTCGGCACTCGGAGGCTGAGGGAGGGCAGTGGCAAAGGGACCCTCTTCTCACTTTCAACGAGGTCTGTCAGCACTATCAGCTAGGGCGTAGGAAGTTTCCGCTTCCACACCCACATCTAAACAGACCACAGTCAATCACCCTGCGAATGTTACAAACAAACACGTATCCATGTCCATTTATTTGGTCAAAATTCGTAGACGGAATAGACCCACGCTGTCAGCGCTGTGGTCATCCGAGGTGCACCCTCCAGCACATGCTGTGGCAGTGTCACGACTTGCACGGGGGCTCAGGGTCTCCCTCCATTGAGGAAGACTGGCTCCAGCTTATCACCAGCTCCGCAAAGGACCAGCAGCTAAGGGCTGTCCAGAGAGCCCACGAAGTCGCTGAGAGCTTTAACCTCCCGGTGCCATCGTGGGCGGGGCCCCCAGACGGTACCCCCTGACGGGGGCATTCTCGTTTTCTCAGGACCAAATAAAGTTCTTTGACTGACTGACTGACTGACTGACTGACTGACTGTTGTGTGTGTACCGCAACAACTTGCATGTGCGTATTAAAACACCTTTTTTGTTCCGCTTCGTATACTCTCCCCCAGCATTGCATGCAATCTAAACGTTCAAGTGTCGCTAGCACCATGCTCAAAGTCACCACGGTCACAGAATGCTGACGCCGGTGAGTTTCGCGCGGAACACAGACACAGTGGCCGGATGCTGCGTCGGCCGCGTGGCGGAATGCAACGGTCGAAGGCGCATGACCGATCGTGTTGTCTGTACAGTTGCTGAATTATACACGTGCAAACACTCGCCGTTGTAAGTGCATCTAGCGCGCGTTCTGTGTACTTGCTTCGTTGTCAGTGAGCTGTTACTCGGTGGTAATACTCGGACGAAAAATGATTTCACCGAAGGCGTCGCGCTGGCCCAGAGGGGTGAGTCCCATTCCATTAGTTTCGGATCGTCACGACACACACGCTGCGCAGCTAACGGGCTTTCCAAGCCAGAGAGAGAGTCCTGCCTTCTGCTTCACATTCGGATGTAAACAAGAGAGAATTTGCCCAGTCAATATGGCCGACTTCTGGCTTCATCACGGCATCACAACGAGTGACGTCAGGGCCTTTCCTACCTTTCCTTCCTCCGTGGTCGCCGGAGTGGTGGATTGCGGAAACCGGAAATAGATGCTGTCTGAAACAGCCATCAGCAGTGACGTATGCCACGCGAGATGAGGAAAGGCACTGAGCTGACTCAGCGAGAAGGGGCCAAGCGGTTTTGGGAGAGGGTAGCGAAAAAGAAGGAAAAAAGCAATCATCGTGTTTCGATCATCAAACGCGTGTAACTCCGCTATTACGGCGCCGTTTCGAAAAATTCTGACGGCTACGTGTTCGTTGTGAACTCGAGCACAATTTCCTCACCTAAACTAAATTTCGACTGCTGGATGTATGGACCCTTTAAAACGCCTTAGAGGCCGCATTAACGCGATTGCTTTCCCAACATCAAGCCTGCCTAAGGCAAGTTTGCCGACAAGTCCGAAGCACCGGTGTGGCTCAATGGTAGATTACTGGGCTGGTACCCAGTGGGCCTGGGTTGGAGCCCCACTGCGGCATTGTTGCTAGATCGTTTTTCTAATTTCGGGTGATGTGGTTATGGATACTGGCGGAGGCTGCGGCGGACAACTGCGCGTGACCCGAGTTGTAACAGCTTTCACTGTAGAACAATGCTACTGTTGTCGAGGTACAGTAAGTTCGATTAACAGCACAGTCCTCAGTAAATGCGCCGAAGTGTACATTTTTGGGGGAGTCGGAGCTAGTCAAGCTAATCATCAGCTTTTTCTCCCTGCCTCCCTCATCCTATGCTTGATGAATCATAAAGAACCTGTTAAAATTATTATTATTATTATTATTATTATTATTATTATTATTATTATTATTATTATTATTATTATTATTATTATTATTATTGTTATTATTACCGGTAAATGAACATAACCAAGTGTAATGAGTATTCACTTGCATAAACGTGCTTGGCCGAGAAAACCCGCAGCCACTTGTTCTTGCCGGCTCGCCTCACGTCGTACGCGACTTTTTTGTGGGCTGTCAGCTGACAAATTATTTTTTGCATAACTAGGTTAAAGCATGAAGGCTACCGTGACACGCCAATTGAACGCACAGACGAAAAAAAATAAAGGGATCATTTTGTAAAATTCACATCTTGATGAAAGGAAAAGACAGTGAACCCAAGTAACATATACCAGACATTGTTTGTGGTCTTTAGCTACACTCAAGTACTTATGATGCAAATAACTTTACTTTACATCATAATTTCTAATCTAGGTTAATGATTAGAAATAATATCCCTCATACATTCCTTGTTTTCATTGTGTCTTAGTTTTGCTAATTGACGGAAATTATTGGTCATGGCCGTACAGACGACCCACTTTTTTCACCCATTTCGCTTTACCCAGATTTCTCTAGAACGGACTTGGGACTTCAACAGAGCTTTATTTCTCACACCAACCAAATTTAGCTCCACCGCGGTGGTCTAGTGGCTAAGATACTCGGCTGCTGACCCGCAGGCCGCGGGATTGAATCCCGGCTGCGGCGGCTGCATTTCCGATGGAGGCGGAAATGTAGGCCCGTGGGCTCAGATTTGGGTGCACGTTGAAAAACCCCAGGTGCTCGAAATTTCCGGAGGCCTCCACTACGGCGTCTCTCATAACCATATGGCGGTTTCGGGACGTTCAACCCCACATATCAATCACTCAATCAACAAAATTTATATTAGCTAACACAAATGACGCTCACCTGTGTATGGAACTGAGATAATATAAAGATACAGCGCGTCGCTCTATAAGCCCACATAGTATGGAATGTGGGGACGAAGAAAAAAAGCATTATTTATAAAAAGATAATGCGATATCCAAGAATGAATGATGAGTAGAAGGAGTTCGACAGGGGGGATATCACCGGTAAACCGTAGCTCTGCCGTGAAAAGTTAGCCCATTACATCATTAGAAAGACGTAAGGCTGGGCGTAAATATTTAACGACTGCGCCGTCGATGAGACTATTGAACACATCTTATGTTATTACCCGGCATACACAAACGAGAGGCTTCACCTGTGCAGTGTTTTAAATGAACTGGACAGAAGTTATTTCACTGTCGAGAAAGTATTGGGACCATGGCACTGCCCGTCCATTTTCTGAAAGGCAACGAAAGCATTGTTGCATTTTTTCAGACACCGGCCTGTTTCATCGTTTGTGATGGTGAAACTGTTACGCGTCGGCCCAGTCAGTGACCTTTTCTCTCCTCCTCTATAACTTTCCTTCCCCCTCTCTCCTTCCCCAGTGCAGGGTAGCCTACCGGGGCTCAGCCCTGGTTAACCTTCCTGCCTTTCTCCTTGTGTTCTCTCTCTCTATATATACAAATCGACTTTTATTTTGCCATCGTTCGTTTGTTGTTTCGTTTCTTCGTTTGTTCTTTTCATTTCTTTCTTGTCATGGCGGGTGGGTTGCGAGTTCTATTCAATATTACGGCTTTGTGGTCTGTGAAATGAAGCGAGAGAGGTACTTTTACCGGCTTCAGTAGGAAGTTTGCAAACACTAAGTCAATGCACGCCCCTCGGATCGTGGTAGGTTGCATATGAATACATAGGAGTGCGTAATTGGAAAGCATGTACTGCACGATGCAGTCATTGGTAATGAGGTCCATCCATCCGTTCGTGCGTTCGTATGTCAATCAGTCCGCCCATCTTTCTGTGCGTCCGTCCATGCGTCCATCTATTAGTTCATACATCTGTCTGTCTGTCTGTCTGTCTGTCTGTCTGTCTGTCTGTCTGTCTGTCACTCACACTAGCGCCTCTTGCTGAGTGAGTCATACAACTAGGTAGGTACAAACCAGTCACAGACATACATGAACCGACCCATGGCTTTAGGAGCCTCGTTCCTAAAAAATTAAATATATATATACAATAAGTTACGACCACGAAACGTCATTGTTCATCAAGTGTACCAGAAGAACAAACAATACTTATGAAGCGCTCAGAGATTTTTTTCTGAATGAACAGCTTTGGACGTGCTTTAGAACTTCAAAATTATTACTTTGAATCTTTGTCGTCTCGGCAATCGCCACTATATAAGCGCTCTAGCCACAATGAAAAATTAACATCGGCTCTATCTCTCAGTCACTATTTAGGCCGTTTCAAATTTTAAATCACATGTGATGCTATATTTCCACAAACTTAATTGTTGTTGTTCTGGAAATGCATTTTTCAACACCAGCCTCACGAATCGAACGCATCGTGTACAACCTGTTAGGAAGTGACAACACATATTTTATAAGCTGTAAACGATACTGATATAACACTGTCCTCTTTAGGTGGTATCATTTCTCGCTCATGATTATTTCACAATCACACCATCAAAGTTTCTATTTTCATATTCATTTGCTTCTTTATTTGAGATATGGATTGTTTTGACAGTGTCAGAGTATTTTTACTTGCCAAAGTATTAGTGGCCCTTCAGGCAAGACTCTATACAACTTGCTGCACTGTGATTGCACCTGAAGGCTCTCGTATGCTATTAGGCAGTTTTCTATAAAAAATGTACCCCGAGTTCACAAAAGCTTTATTCAAAGAAAGAACTAAGCTGACACAAGACAAGGCAGGTATAGATGACAAAAAAGCGCTTTATTTGCAGTCCGATATACGTGTTACAGATGTTGTTACCATTAACCAAGCTTCGGCTTGCGCTCATTGAGACTCAGAAGACATTGCTTTGGGCAGAGAGTTTCCTCATAATAACTAGAGGGGACTCTGGCATTGCAATTGTTCAGTTAACATGTGAAATATGGGCAGTACATTAATTTCCCTAGTCTTCATACTTGCGAGCCTCGAATCGTACTTGTGGCTTCGTTTAGACCGGGCCTTCACCTCGATAAGAACACATAAACGTCTCGGAGTATGAACGTGCCTACAGATATAAACCGAGAAAGAGATGCTTATTTACCGAAAGGATGAGTTATCAGCCTGGGCGATGGTGTACTCTCATCTGCCACTGTACATAAAGTACCCTTACAAAAAATTTTATTGAAAAAACAAAGAGAAGTTATTGAGCAATGACAACAGATGGAATTGAAAATACATGACCTTTCAATTGAAATACCATTGAGGAAATTGTTGACCTGTATTTAAAAATGGCCCATGACTTTCAATTGAAAGCGGTCAATTAACTAGATATCTATCATTGAGAGAAAATGAAATGGCGATAGAAAATACGTTGTGGATCAATTGAAATATCACAAAGGCGATTCTTGAAAAGCATTGAACATTGGCCAATGATGTTCAATTGAAAGCCATCAATGATTTATTAATGCGAAAACAGAACAATTATTTTTCGCACTTGACAGCGCCTTTTTGCCAATAATGCGGTAGACATTATGACCATAGCTAATTAGAAAACCATTATTATTACAATCACCTGCATCTTTACACCACCCCAATACTGGAATTGAAGTTGGCACCTCATGCACGTGAAGCAGATGTCTTATTCATTGCATCATAGCCCCATGAACCGCGTGAAGGCCAGTCTTTTTGAGGCTATATATCTACCAAACGGCTTTTTGCAAATCGTTGGCGGAATTTAGGCTATTATTTGTGCCACATGCATTTCTGATCGCATGAATTTGATCAGCGAATAGTTTGTAGTGCTTCATGAATGAGACAACAACGGTGAGCGCTTTCGGCTCCGACTGAGGTTCGTGGTGCACCGTTTTGCAAGAACGATTAACGTGTGTTCGTGCGTCGTTTTAGTGCTTCCCCGTGAATCAATGGTGTTTCGCTCACCGAAATTCGCGGGTACCAGTGCGACGACACTGTGTTCGGTTGCTGAAACCTACGTATGCTTTTTGCACGTGCGTGTGCTGTAAGCAATTTCGCTTATTTGTGCCGCGTGTCACGAGGTATACGCGTGTCAGTGCCAGCGGTCTATTCTCAGCTGTTTGAAGGCAATGCGCTTTCGCACGTATACGTTGCATGGATATTTTAGCGTGCCTACTCTAACATTTGCATTTCGTACGCGCCGTGAGCTGCACGCTGGGGCAGCAGCACCTTTTTAAGATTTTGACGATTACACTTTTCTGCAAATAAAATTTATGTGCGTTATTTCGCAAAATAAAATAGTTTTTACTCATTTTCAGTCATTTAACTGATCTTATTTATGGGGAGTGGCTACTCTTACCTTTATTCAGCATCACATCGCTGTTCAAGTGAATGCCGAAACGCACGCCAAGGTCAAGTATGACGTACACAAATTAGCCACGGACAGGATGGTCTCCCTCCAAATAAATAAGGCTTCTTCGCATCTCTTCGCGAACGTCCGCGTGCAGTTGGGGTCAAGAAATGGTGCAGAACGAACCTCGAAATCTTTATTGGTACTGCATACAGTACTTATTTAGAAAATTAGGATTTTTTAGCTGGTACTCTATCTCCATAGCAGTACACTGGCTGTCTTGGTCGTAGTTCTTTGTTACAAATCCATGCTGGAATATGAGAACTGTACTTAATATTCAAAGGAGTGGGCAAATGTTGGTGGCATACGCTCTTTTGCTGACTTCTGCACCTGACTTCTGTATACTTTATGTTGAAGTTCATCATCAAATTACGCAACCACTAATCGAACATCAACCAACCAATTTTCAATTTTGATCTTTCTCTGTCTCGCTGCCTTCCGTTTGTTTCTTTCTTGCCATGCTTTTCTAAAATTATCAGTTTTGATAACTTTATCAGAATATCAGTTTTGATAATTTGTTTTGTAGAACGCGAGCATATCAACATATAGGCCAGTGTTTCAGTACTGTCAAGCATGCACAATAGAGCGGCCGCACCGCGAACACGAAACTTCTGAGCTTCCGTGGTTCTCGCCTCTGTTTTCTTTTTCTCCCCCCCCCCCCTTCACGCGCGCCCGCTGGAGAACAAGAATGGGGGCACGGCTCAATTTTTCTTATGAAACATAGCTTACGAAATATTTCGTCCATGGTTTTTTATAGAAATGAGAAAATAAAAATTTTATTGCAAAGTGCTCAACAGAAATATAGTTTACGAAAAATTTCGCCAATGGTTTTTTTATATAAATGAGACAAGAAAATTTTATTACAATGTGCTCAACAGAAATATTGTTTACGAAATTACTTCCTCAATAGTATTTCAAGAAAAATGAGTCAATAACATTTTTATTGCGAATCCTCAACAGAAATATTGTCGACAAAGTATTGAAGCAAGTCAATGAGTATTGAGGAACCATTGATGATCAATGGAGTCAATTATTCGATCACAGTCCGACAACGTAAATCAACAGTCATTTTTATAAGGGTAAGGGGAATGTGTTCAAAAAGTTATGAATGATGATCGTAAACTATGAAAATGAGTATGCAGGCCTGCCAAGGGCTGAAGCAATGCGTTCCGTTCAGTAGCTTTTAGGAAGGTTAAAACCGCTTTTCACCCACTGCTGCACTAGTGGAGTCAGGCAAAGGACCTAACACAGGCTCATCAGATAAGGCCTTGTTAAGGAATGATTTATAATAAAAACAATACAGTTTCGCGCATTCTCAAGCCAGGGACAAAATATGTGTTATGTTGTTTCTAGCACTTGACAGTGATAACATTTGCAAACAGCATTGCTGGAGCAGTAGCAGCTAAAATATCAAGAATGTATTGGGACGATCAAGTCTTATAATAAAGAAATACACAAGAATTACGTTTCGAAGCTTATGATCACCCTTCCTTATAAATATGTATACAGACAACAGATGGTAACAGGGTGAGCAGACGAATGCTTTGCGACGCTTCAGCGTAACTAAAAAGCAAACAGGGACTAACTGATCTTCCCATCCTAAAGCGTTAACTAAAGAGAGGAGATGTTACGTTTATGATAATAATTGTTGAAGTTTAGCGCGCCGAAACGACCATATGATGATAGGAGACGCTGTATTTTAGGACTCCAGAAATGTTGACCATCTGGGGCTATAGTTAGCGTGCAGGTAAATCTAAGCACAGGGCCCTGAAGCACTTTCGTTTTCATTGTAAATGCGGCCAGTCGGGATTTTATCCGGCAACCTGCAGTTCAGCAGCCGAGTGCCTTGCCCCCGTATTCTAGAACGTCCCTTCACTCAACGCTTCACTTTCACTTGAGAAAGCCGATGGGAGCGCCTTTTCTTAGCACGGCAAGTCACTGCATACAAGCGATAATCTGCTGCGATTCTTGAGTAGCACAACGTCCTTTTTGAGCCGAGCTGTGGCGCAGTGCTCAACTCTGTTAAGTGAAGGGTGAAAGTTGAGTCGGGGAGCGTTTGTGAATACGGGGGTTAGTCGCTAGACTACCGTGGCTAGTCTGCATGTTACTGTAAGCTCTCTCCTACCGAGTATACAACTTTTTAGCGCAAACATACTAAGGGGTCCTTGAAAAACATGTTCCTAACTGGATTTTTTTATTGGAGCTGCTGAAAATGCGTTCAATAAATAAGGAGGGGGGAAGGAAGCAACAAAAGAAGGCAGGAAGCTTAACCAAAAATAAATCCGGTTGGCCAGTGTACACTAGGGAATTAAGGAAGGGGACAAGAAATAACTCTGCTTTAAGGATCTTTAAAACATGAATGCCAGTTAGTGCATTGCAAAGTAAACTATAATGTGAACAAAATCGTGAAATAGAATGTCGAGGAAAAAAGGCACCAGCTGGATGTTCTCAAAACAATAACACTCGCGGCACGCAGCAAGGTTCATCGCCTTTTGACTTGCGGGACACTTTTTGATGCCGGGCTGTCATGTGCTGTTGTACGCTGCTATAGTCGCTTGGCGTAACGCAGGCAAAACCATATGCACCATAGTTGGCTGAAGCAGATTCAGCGTGTGCTCGCGCCAAAGAGGTCTTCTTCCTCTTGTCTTTCGAGTGTCTTGACAAGTACATTAGGTGCGGTCAATAACACCATGGGTAGGGACAACACAAGCCAAAAATAAAAACTAGATGAAGCAAGCGACTAAAGTGAGAGAGAAAAAGAACTAGAAATAAATAATGGCAGAGCTCCGCAAAAAAAAGCGTAAAAGACAAGAGAGAGAGGAGGAAATGAAGAGAAAACCAATTAGGAATAAAAAAGTCTTCCCAGCTGCACACTTTCTTCAAGTTTGGAAACGCTAGGACTATGCTGCCTTATTTTCTTCTCTCTCCTGTTTTGGTTTGGCGATATGTTTTTATTTAAGGGCATCATCACCGCATTACATAAATACTTGAACGTTGTTGAGTTTTCGGATGAAATCGATGCAGAAATTATTGTTTTAACAAGCGTGGCAATTAGAAAATAGTACTGTGTCCTTGTTTGTTGGGCGTTGTAACACATTCACTAGTACGCATTAGGAATCTTCGGAAAATGTCAGCAGTAGACATCACGAGACACTACTGCCATGGCAAGCCAAGTGGATACCTAATGAACGCACGGGCAGAGCAGTCACGTGGCGGTCGTATATAAGATTGAAAATTAGTTCTACATATACAAGCCGAAATGAACGTCTTCCTTTGGGATCTCGATAAGGTGCTCCTGGGCAGTTGAATGGGATCAGAAATGGATCAGAATTAACACCACTGAAACAGCATCTGAAAAACACAATGCGCAATAATAAAACGGACAATCTCCCTTTAAATAAAGCATGACGCGAAAAAAATATAGTAGAGCTGTAAACAAGACATCAGCAAAACAGAGGCGCAGTGAGAATGCTTCCTTCTTGAGGAAGACTTCATGAAACCCTGGCCAGATAAAGTGAATCGGGCTAGTAGGATGTGGGTGTCAGCCGCCTTATGACGCGACATCTGACAAATAAACCACGTTTTTCTGCTTGATGAAAGCGAGTGTTATTGCAATAACAAAAATAAACCTCAAAAACAGGAGCAGGCACTGTGATTGACACAAATCTAAGTATGGTGTTAATTTAGGGTTTCGTCTTTCTACAATAGGCACAACTATAATGAGAATTAACATACAATAATACCAGAGAAAGTATCGCGGGTGTTGATAGAGGTGATTGTAATGTAAATGTGGAGAAATAAAACTGCACAAGATAAATTGCCACCTAAAGGATGTAAATTTTTTACCTTCGAATAACGCGCCCATGCTCTACCACTGAGCTACGGTGGCGGTCATCCCTACCATTGTCCTTATACAGCATATATGTGCATTTAGGTGTAGAAGCGTCAGTAATCGTCATCTGTTGCCACTATGGCGAGTGTGGAACACTCTTTGTTCCCTGTTTGACGTCAGACGATACGTGATCCTATTTAAATGCACATAAATAACATATAAAGTGGACGAGGGGTTGAGCGCCACCGTAGCTAGGTATTAGAGCATCCGACGCGCTATTCGAAGGTTGCAGCTTCGGATCTTTCTGGCGGGAAGTTACTTTTTCGTCCATTTTTCTTTCTGGACATTTGCAATACAAATACCTCTTATACCATCACCTATACTGTCAATGGTATTACTGTATGTTAGTTCTCATTAAGAAAGCTTAGCATATCATTAATGAGTATGAAACTGCAACATAGACTTTTTGAATATGCCCGTGTAGAAATTTGAATTTCGCTACGGGCATTCTTCTGTTTTTTGTTTGTTTGTTTTTAAGAGGGAAGGGAGTTAGGTGATAAGTGGATGAGGCAGGAAGTAGGACTTCAAATCTCTTGTCTCGAAAACCATAGACTAAACTTAGAAGCTTATTCTTTATATTGATTATAACCTTCAAATATACAAGGTAAAATATTTTCTGGTTTGTATGAGTAAAACCTGACATGATGGTGCCGGCCACCAAAACAAATTTATTTCAACATTGTTCCTAGAATAGCATACGGTTTTGTTGTAAAGCTTCTCATCATGTTTCAGCTTGGCGAAATGGAAGCGACGTGAGAAACGTTCTTTGATGAAGAAAAATGCACCGAAATGTTTGGTTGAAAGTTTCACTGGGGTATTCTGTTTGTTTCTCTACTTTTCCGTTTCAGCTGTTTTCTTTACAATACTATGTCGCTTCGCACTTCACTTTACATTTTTCTTTCCGCAAAGTGAAGACAACATTCTGCACAACGTACGAGAATGATGACTATCCACTTGCTCAACTTACTTCCGCTTCTTTGGCGGAGCTCGTTCATCATGTCTCAGACGTGGATGAAGTCACTCACGATTTCGCGTGCTAAGGCAACAGCCAGCATGGCTTTCTCCACTCAAAAAGATTTACTGGATCACCCAGTCTTGAGATGTTCTCCATGAACATTCCTTACTGTATTTTTTCCTATTTTTCGACTAGCCTGTGTCCTGTTTTTTGCCATGAGACATTTATTAAAAGTGCCAGGGAAGAGGAAACCACCGCACCGACCACAAAGCCCCTCTGGGTAGAAGTATGGTTCTCCTCTTTTTAAACTTCAGCGAACAAACTTTGTGCTTTGCATATTACTCTTTCTCACCGCATAAGGTGACACAACATCGATATTTCCCTTATTGAAGAAGACGCTTAATATAATGGTCTGTTTCACGTTGCTTTGACGAAGCTTTATGGCTCGAGCCTCACAGCTTCATAAGGTTTACATTTCTTTATCATCGTCGAGGGTGCTGTGGAAAGTGCTGATGATGTCAAAGTGCTAATGATGTAATTTTTGTAAATTTATAGTTTAGATTTTTTCTGCGTGAAGCGGCCAGTCAAGCTGTGAAACGCAGCTTTTTTTCCCTTCGCACCAAACCACGTATACAATGTATTTTTCGTATACTTGTCACGTGGTTGAACAAGCTCAAACTCAAACTCAAAGGCATCAAAAACATCACGTGAACTTATGAGTCTTTCATGCATTTTTTGTTATTTGCGTCACTCTCGTCGACACCGTTATTCATTGCAAACACTTTCAGATATATCGTCATCACTGAGCACATTTTTTGTAATAAGATCAGCCTCCCCCCTCCCCTAAAAAACTGCGCAATTCAACAATTTCTGGTATGATTCGTGGGCATGGCATAACCTGTCCCATACTTCAGCTAGTAGATGCAGGTGGTCATCGGTGTTTCGAGAAGAAAACCACTCCCGTCTCAGGTAAGGTTCCCAAGGCAAAATCGTCAACATGCGACACAGTGTAAAAAGCAATAATCGCACCAACGGATGTTGGCAGAAAACTACGTTTCTGTGATGTGTGAGGGGCTTACTCAACGGGCCCAGGTGATAGGACGCGCTTCAGACAGCCTCATAAACTGCAAGACACTTATGAAGGACGAAGATACAAGAGAACATCTGGATGATGCGTCGTTAAAGTAATAGAAAGTCGACATAAAAGTGTGCGTCCTGTTACATTAATGTCCCTGTCCTAGTACTCAAGGAAGTTCACTTGCACTCTACCGAGTTCTCGGCAACAGGAGTGACGCACACCGTCTTTGTGATGATCGTAACATCAGGCAACCTGGCGTCAAGTTCGTCATTGTAGCCTCCGTGGTTCCAACACGCCTTCTCGTGTAGCTTGCTGGCTTCAGCTCTAAGTGAGTGTGCCGCCACACGACGATTTGCACGCGTCCAGGTAACGCTCAACCGGGCGAGCGCCCAGGGTTTCAAAGCCGCGTTGAAAATTCTAGCCGACCGCGCACAGCTCCGCACGCACAACCTATTGACGCAGGTGACGCTGATTCAATAACATTATTTTCTTTAAAAGTTTCGGACACCTTCAGATTATTTCGAGAAGCGGGACATCAATTACGGAAAGTGGGTGCACCGTTTCCATAGAAGCGAAAAACGATTTGAAGAGAATGATAGCGAGTTAAAAAAACATAAAAACAGTGTCGTTGTCGGGCAAGGCTACACGGTCACGTACAGAGACAACATTTCGTTCTGCAGCTCAGTTCCTCGCAGAAAAGAAAAAAAAATCAATAAAAAGCAATAAAAAAGCTGCAAAGGGAGAGAAATCCTGAGAACCTCTACAGTGCTGTTTTAGCGAATGGCTTGTACAGTGCTAGCTTTCGTAGCCGGACGAGCCTCAAAAGGCCGGTTGCTCCAAACATTACTCGAAAAGTTTACCGCAACTATAGCGCATGCAGGTTAAGCGCGGTCACTACGATGAGAAAACAACTAAAAGTTACAAACACGTGGCTGAATAGAGAGCCAGCTTTGCAGCACTCATAACGGGCATAAAAACGACAAGAGCGAACATGTTTGCAGTTTCGTACAAAATTCTGGCATGTTTTTTATCCTTACTCGCTGTCTCTGGCATGCGGCAAACATTATCGGCAAACACCATCTATGCAAGTACGCTGTATTTTTTGTTTTATATAAAATTATTCACTATTGTTAACTAATTAAGTGATAAGAACTTTTGCGGCATTACTAGTCAATCGCAGACAAGATACAATTATCAAACAACATTCCCGTATAATCCCGTGTACTGAACGGGGATCCTGTTTAAAACAATTTAGGCCGGCCACTGCTCTCTGGAAATTCAAACACAAAGTCAACAGATTTGTCTCTTCAACTTTTTTTGTTTTTCGCTGGTTATGCCATCAGAAGAGACACACAATATACCATTCTCTTTTTTGTTGCCCGAAACCACAAAAAACTTCATGCCAGTTTTTCGGAAGAAAAAAAAAACCTGCCCATTGACAACACAGAAATATTTCGAGTCATGTGATACAAACCCGCGATCAACCCACCAACTTTCTTTTTTGAGTAGTCACATCTGCCATCTGCCTAACTGCTCCCATTCTAGACATCTGAAAAAAAGTTAGGCATAAGAGTTCATGGAGAGTACCTCATTAACCGGCGCTTCATTGATGACGTTGCATTGCTGAGTAACTCAGGGAACGAATCGCAACTCATGATTACGTAGTTAGACAAGAAGAGCAGAAAAGTAGGTCCCAAATTATTCTGCAAAAACGAAAATAATCTACAACAACCTCGGAAAATAACAGTGCTTCTAGATAGGCAATAATGCACTGGAAGTTGTAAAAGACTGTGTCTACTTGGGACAGGTAATAACCGCGCAGCCGAACCACGAGGCTAAAGTAAGTAAAAGAATAAGAATGGGGTGGAGCACATTTCGCAAGCACTCTCAAATTATGACAGGTAGATTGCCACTATCCCTCAAGAGGAAGGTATATAACATCTGTATTTTGCCGGTATTTAGCTATGAAGCAGAAACCTCGAGACTTACAAAGAGGCTTCAGCTTAAATTGGGGATGACGCAGCGAGCAATGAAAAGGAAAATGGTAGGTGTAACCTTAAGAGACAGCAATAGAGCAGGGTGGATTAGGTAACAAACCGAGGCTAAAGATATCATAGTTCAAATCAAGAAGAGGAAATGGACATGGACTGGGCATGTAGCATGTAGACAAGATAACCACTGATCATTAGGGGAACTGACTGAATTTCTAGAGAAGGTGCGGATTAGGGGGTAGTACTAGACAAGTTTATTATTTTTTAAACAACCTAAATAGGGTTAGGAGGAGGCAGAAGGTTAGGTGGACAGATGAGATTAAGAAGTTTCTGGGTATGAATTGGCAGCAGTAATCACAGGACCGAGTTGACTGGCGGAACATGCGAGAAGCCTTTGTCCTGCAGTGGACGTAGTCAGGCTGATGATGCTCACGACGATGACGACGATGATGATTATGATGATGATGATGATCTACCATCTGATTTCCTAACATGTCCTTGAAGATAGTTCTTCAATCTGGTTTCGAAAGAGGAAAAATAAATTTACACATCTCCACGAAATTAATGATGATGATTGGGCAAAGCTATAGGTCCATAACGTCTACGTTGAAGTCGCCGACTAATGTAAAGGATGAAAGGAAGCACGTGCGCGCGTATGGACAGAGGGATGGACAAATTCACGGACGGATGGACGGAGAAATGCGCTCAATGGCGGATGGGCCTATAAACGAATGCACAAATGGACGGCGCAGATGATCGCGTATATATTGTGCTGTCATGTACTTGCTTGGTGTATATATAAAATCAGTTTTTTGCCCAGATGTTTTCGTTTTCTGTTGCGCAGGCATTCACTTCTGCTTTCGCTTTTATTGAGCATGGCGGACAACAAGACTCGCCCTCAAAGCTTAGCCCCTTAACGATCATGGAATATCCATAAATTGAATGATGATGAAGGAGCCTGCTCCCGAGGTTCTATCCAGTAAATTCTAAATCAGCCGTACATGCGCTCGAACATCGTACAAAGACGTTACACGGGTCGAGGAGCCCGTGCTGCTTCGGCTGCGCGAGCCGTCGCCACTGTCATTCTTTCGGTGCTGGCGCTGGCTTGGGCTTGCTACCGGCGCTGGTGTCTGACTTCAGTCTCGCCAGCTCTTTCGGCGGCGTCCTCACAGTGATCCCACGCTGCAGCCGCATAGCGAGCCCTTAGGCGTTCATGGAAGCAGACTGCGGACCGACTCACGGACTGATAAGGCGTCAAGAGTGAGGGCGATATATAGGCACGACCCTCTAGTGGTCTCTTATCAAACTATAGCACGGCCTGAAAAAAGTCCGCTGGATGGATGGGATGGGTGGATGTATATGCCTCTACCCTTTAGATCGGGCGGCCGCTAGCGCCACCAAGTCATAATACTTAATGAACAAATAACTAGATTTATTTTTTTCCCTTAAATAGTGAGGTTGAGGATTCGTACTTTGCAGGGAAGGGTTTAATTTTCACTCGTGCCTTGGCTTTAGCCACCAATCAGATAACCTCCTTCTAGTTAATTCTACCCGCTTAAAGTCTATTTTGCCCTCACTGTCTCTAAGCCCCAGTGTTATAAAACATTCTGGGCAATCTTCTTGAACTATATATAGGGTGAAGCCCTTTACAGAACATTATCAAGTGTTCCGCAGTTTCTTCTTCCTCTCCACACGCACTGCATACCATGTCTACCCTTTCGTATTTGGCACGATATATCTTGGTTCGCAATACTCCCGTCCTGGCCTCAAACAGTAGAGAACTTCCCCGAGTATTATCATAGATCCTTTCCTTGGCAATTTCCTGCTTCAAAGTTCGATAGATCTCTAGTGCGGACTTCTTAATCATGCCTATTCTCCACATATCGGTCTCCGCTTCCTTCACCTTCTTCTTAACTGATAATTCCTTTTGGTTTGACCCCCTGCTGTTTTCCAAGTATTTACCAGTCAACTTCCTGGTTCGCTTCTTCCATTTTCTATCGACATTCTTCATGTACAAGTAGCTGAAAACCTTCCTAGCCCAACGCTCCTCCCCCATTTCTCTCAATCGCTTCTCAAGTTTTATCTTGCTGCTAGCTTCCCTGCCCTCAAATGATGTCCATCCCATATCACCGTGTACTCCCTGATTTGGTGTATTCCCGTGAGCTCCTAAAGCAAGCCTACCTATTCCACGTTGCTTAATTTCTAATCTTGCTTGAACTTCTGATCTCATGCACAAGAGCGCATTGCAGAACGTCAGACCTGGAACCATGACCCCTTTCCATATTCTTCTCACAACATCATACCTATTGTAATTCCACAGCACCCTGTTTTTCATTACCGCTGCATTCCTGTTACCTTTAGTCGACACGTTTATTTCGTGTTTCCTTAGGTACTTGGTCCCGTTGCTTATGTGTACGCCCAGATATTTGTATTTATCTGTTATCTCTAGCGTGACGTCCTGTATTCTAAGCTCACTACCTTCACTGTCATTAAAAATCATGACTGCTGATTTTTCCTTACTGAATCTGAAATCTAACCTATCTCCCTCATTAACGCAGATGTCCACCAATCTCTGCAAATCTTCCTTGTTGTCGGCCATTAGCACTATATCATCTGCGTACATCAATGCAGGTAGTGCCTGTTCAATGAGTTTTCCTTGTTTGATGGAAGAGAGGTTGAAGCCCAGTCCACTTCCCTCTAATTTGGCCTCTAATCCTTGTAGGTAAATCATGAATAATAAGGGTGACAGGAGACACCCCTGCCTAAGCCCCCGTTTTACCTCTGCAGGCTTGGATACCTGTTTTTCATACTTTATAATTACCTTCTTACCTTTACAGACATCCTTTAAAAGATTAGTGACTACATGTTCCACGCCTAGTGTGTCCAGTATTCCCCACAATTCCTCTTGAACCACGCTAACGTACGCTCCCTTGATATCCAAACATGCTAGCCACAGGGGCCTGTGTTCCTTTTCTGCTATTTCGATGCACTGCGTCAGTGAGAACAGATTGTCTTCCAACCTCTTGTGTTTCTGAAACCCATTCTGCAGTTCCCCTAGCACCCCCTCATCCTCTATTGATGCCTGCAGTCTTTCTTTTATAATCTGCATCGCCAGCCTGTAGACCATTGATGTCACTGTTATAGGACGGTAGTTGTTTATGTTAGCTTTGTCCCCCTTTCCTTTATAGATCATGCTCATCCTGCTAAGTATCCATCTATTAGGAACTTCTCCATCGATTATTATTTTGCTCACTGCCTCTCTCAAAGCCTGCTCAGACTTCGGACCTAATGTCTTTATCAGCATAATTGGAATGCCATCTGGGCCTGTTGATGTACTACTAGGAACCCTTTTCTCAGCCCTTTCCCACTCTTGTTGTGAAAATGGAGCCATTGCGCCACTTGATTCATCTTTGTTTGTTCTGGTGCATAAAGCACTTCTTTGTTGAAATGTTTCTGTCACCCTTGTTCTTATATATTCAATAGCTTCGTCCCCTTCTAGCCTAGCACCTTAAGCAGTAGATATAAACCTCTGCTCTAGGCTTGTCTCATTTCTTAGGCAGTTTATATGGTTCCGAAATTTTGCCGCTGCCTTTCTATCCTTTTTGTGTACTTCTGCCAGCTACTGAGCCCCCTTTCTTCTAATCTTTTTATTGATCAGAAGGGATGCTTCCCTTCTACAGCTTCGAAAGATTTCCCGTCTTTTTTAAACATCATCTGTCGGTTCACCCCGCTGCTTAGAATGTCTGTGTTCCCTAGAGGCTTCCTGACGTTTTGCTATGGCTCTCTTAACTTCCTTATCCGACAAGCTTTTGTGTTTGTGTCTTCTTTTTCGGGGTGACTTGTCACGTGCCTTAGCAAGCTCTAGCTCAAACGATCTAATTAGATTTGTGTGTGTCCACACTGTTTTATTATCCTCAGTGATTACTTTCTCACTTTGCTTAGTGGCTATTTCAATTTGCCTTTCTGAATAAAATTTTTCCTGTAGTTTCTCATCTTGTCTTCTTCCCACTTTCACTGTTCTTCCAAAACTTAGCTTGATACGTTTGTGGTCACTACCCAGACTTCTGGAGCCACCTTCATCTATGTGCATTCCCCTGAGCTTATCATACATCCTATGTGACATCAGTGCGTAATATATCCTCGACTGCAGCCTTCCTACTGCCCATGTTATTTGCCCTTCACACTTCTCGGTGCTGTTGCAAATGATCAAATCAAGCCTTTCACACATATCCATGATCATTTTGCCTGTTGGGTCGGTATACCCTTCTATATCTTATATGTGTGCGTTCATATCTCCTAGTGTAATTATCTCGCACTCTCATCCTAACTCCTGAATGTCCTTTGATATACACTCTACCATCGCCTGGTTTTCCTCTCTGGCCTTTGTTCCCGTCCACAAGTACGCGAAACCAAGGAGTGTCATTTGCCCTGCCACTTTCCCTTTTAGTCCTAAATGTTCCTTGCACTCCTGCTTGACCCTTTGCCACTCTGTACTTTTATGAATGAATGCCCCAATACCACCCCCCTTTCTGCTGCCTTCTGTTCTATTACAATATTCCCACGCGTAGTCTACATTGTTTGGAGGTTGTTCCATGTCCCTGAGATGTGTTGCTTGAGCGGCGGCGCGCCATCTAGTGCGCCCTCTTGAAAGCAATGATGGACGCATTTGCGCCTTAAGGGAGATCAATGAGAAGTACCGTACGCGGAAGGAGGGATGAGAGCCGCAAAAAGAGCAAGCTAGTAAAACCTGAACGATACCTTCATCAGAAATATCGGTAAAACACGAAAGCGCGTCATGTCTTTACAGAAGTGGTTGAATGCATCGTGAACTTACTTACAGCGCAACACCAGAAAAAATACAGGACAGGGAAGGAGTGAAAGAGAAAGAAAAGACGGCGCTGACTCACAACTGTTGTTTATTGGAAAAAAACGGGGTGAAAAAAGTGTATATATAGGTACTGGCAGCCTGCATCACAACATGCGCAGAATACGAGGTGCACCGAGGTAGCGTTATCACACTCATGGCAATAAACAATATTGGCCTAAATAACTTGACTCTTTTTCATGCAGTGTGACGGATGGTTCACTAACGCACTTGCTCCCCCTAATCTTTATATGATATGCCTCAGCGATTTCTCTTGTTAGCTGGTTAGGATGCTTGAAGATGATAGTGGTTCTCTCAAAAATGGGATGATAACCGCATGACCTGCAATGTTCCGGCAGATGAAGTCGCGCGATTCCTTGAAGAGATAACTCATGTTGAATGTTTTCTGTACATCTACGCAAGAATGTTCCTGATGTAACCATTTTGCTTGCGACACCACGCTGACAGCGGCGAAGGAGCCACGTAGGTGCAGCCCTCGAAACACGCAAATGTTCTTCAACGGTGCGAATAGCGTCGTGCTCCACCATGCATCGGCATTGCCAAAGTGCTGCCACGTTTTGCTGCGTGAGCCCCACCTAATTAGGGCGACTGCTGAAAGGCCCGCGCACTTTTCCGAGAACTCCATTGTGGATAAAGCTGCACTCACTAACGAGGGCGGATGGTAAGCCACAGGTGGCTTTGCATGCGTGCCGTGTCGATGCAGTGCTTCCCTGTTCACCCTACGTCCCACTTCCACAAGATCTCGCTCCAACCGTCTCTTTGGGCGGTTGGATAACGAGCTTCCGGATGTATGACATCTCTGACGCCATTGATGGGCGCCATGTGTGCCACTGCATTCACTTTTTCTCCGCCAGCTCTATTGAGCAGAGTTCGGCTGCAGCAAGCATGCTTATAACGAGGTCAGCGTTTTGTAAAAGTGGGCATAAGCAGTGCAACAGTCTGCTCAAGAACATTTTTCTGGATAGGGAGGGGGTGGCGCCGAAGTTCGACCGCTGAAGCCGGAATCGAACTCACAACTTTCAGATACCTTCACTGTAGTCACTACACCAATTAGATGGCTGACTGGAAATCCTCCCTTATAAGCAAGCTGACATTGTCACTGTCCAAATACTGTAACGTAAATGCTGAAGTGATAGCTGAGCGGTAGCCATTTATAAAAATTAACGAAAGCAATCCTAAATTACACACACACAGATATATATATATATATCTTGTAACGGGGTTTATTTGCAACGCAGAACACAGAAAGCGAAGCAGTCAGCAGCGTCCGGCCAAGCGCAGCAAGCATGAACTTATGCTGATGGCGATGCCCCTGATGCGCCGAGAAATGCCGCTGAAGCACCTCTTCTTCACTACAATTGCCCTCCGCACAAAAAGACGCCATCCTGGCGTATTAGAGAGAACAAACGACTAATGGGTCGTAATATGGCTTGAGACGAGAGACGTGGACAGTGTCGCGGCCGCAGTAGCGTAAGTCTGTGGATGGGATGATGGGCTCCACGATATAGTTGACGAGTGACGTTTGCTCTACAACGCGGTATGGCCCAATGTACTTGGGAAGAAGTTTTGCGGAGCGGCCAGGTGCGGTAGCAGGTGCCCGAAGCCATACCAATGAACCAGGTGGAAAGTTTGGAGCCGAACGTTCCCCAGTCTGGCGGTATTGCTGCTGCCACTGGTCCTCGGTAAAAAAAGAGCGGGCAAGCTGGCAGCATTCTTCAGCATGTCGGGCAGCATCGGACAGAGTTGTACTTTCGGACTCATAAGGTTTATATGGAAGAATAGTGTCTACTGTATTTGAAGGTTCTCGTCCGTACAAAAGAAAGTATGGCGAATGCCCAGTAGTAGTTTGTACGGCAGTATTATACGCGTAGGTGACGAACGGGAGAACTTGGTCCCAATTTGAATGATCAGAGGCGACGTACATCGACAGCATACTGCCAAGAGTACGGTTGAAGCGCTCCGTCATGCCATTCATCTGAGGGTGGTACGCTGTACTTGTGCGGTGCACGATTCGGCATTCGTTGAGTAATGCCTTCAAGGCGTCAGAAAGGAAGGCGCGGCCTCTGTCACTTAAGAGCTCGCGAGGGGCACCATGACGCAGAACGAAATGTTGCCACAAAAACGATCCAACGTCACGGGCTGTGGCAGTCGGCAGCTCGGCTGTTTCGGCATAGCGTGTCAGATGGTCTATCGCAACAATAATTCAGCGATTACCAGCTAGAGTAGATGGTAGTGGTCCGTAAATGTCAATGCTGACGCGATCAATAGGTCGACTAGGACAAGGAAGAGGTTGTGACGGGTAGACTTGCCCGGGAGGTAACTTTTCTCGTTGGCACTGAGCACACGAGCGAATGAATTTCAGCACGTAGTTATACATGCCACGCCAATAAAATCTGAGTCGAAGCCTAGCGTATGTCTTGAAGAGGCCTGCGTGGGCGCACTGTGGGTTCGCGTGAAAAGCTTCGCAGATAGCAGCTCGAAGATGGCGGGGTATCACAAGGAGACACTTGCGACCGTCAGAAAGGTAGTTGCGTCGATAAAGAAGATCATCCCTTAGGCAAAAGTTGCTATCCTGGCGGCGGAAAGCGCGAGACGGCGAAGGAGTGAGGGGATCAGAAAGAATGCTTATGAGGCCACTGATCCAGGGATCCTTTCTTTGTTCCACCGTCATGTTGCGCAACAGATTAAAGAAAACATTAAAATTCAATCAACCAAAGGAACAAGCAGGATTTCGAACAGGCTACTCAACAATTGACCACATTCATACTATCAATCAGGTAATAGAGAAATGCTCAGAGTATAACCAACCCCTATACATAGCCTTCATAGATTACGAGAAGGCGTTTGATTCAGTAGAAATATCAGCCGTCATGCAAACACTGCGGAATCAGGGCATAGATGAAGTATATATAAACATTCTGGAAGAAATCTACAGGGGATCAACTGCTACCATAGTGCTTCATAAAGACAGCAACAGAATACCAATCAAGAAGGGTGTAAGGCAGGGGGACACAATTTCCCCAATGCTATTTACCGCGTGCTTACAGGAGGTTTTCAGAAGCCTAGAATGGGGACAGTTAGAGATAAGAGTCAATGGAGAATACCTTAGTAACCTGCGCTTCGCCGATGGCATTGCATTGCTGAGTAACTCGGGGGACGAATTGCAACTCATGATTACGGAGTTAGACAAGGAGAGCAGAAAGGTGGGTCTTAAAATTAATCTGCAGAAAACGAAAGTAATGTACAACAACCTCGGCAAGGAGCAGCGCTTCGAGATAGGTAATAGTGCACTTGAAGTTGTAAAGGACTATGTCTACTTAGGGCAGGTAGTAACCGCAGAGCCGAACCACGAGATTGAAGTAACAAGAAGAATAAGAATGGGGTGGAGCACATTCGGCAAGCACTCTCAAATTATGACAGGTAGATTGCCACTATCCCTCAGGAGGAAGGTATATAACAGCTGTATCTTGCCGGTACTTAGCTACGGAGCAGAAACCTGGAGACTTACAAAGAGGGTTCAGCTTAAATTGAGGACGACGCAGCGAGCAATGGAAAGAAAAATGGTAGGTGTAACCTTAAGAGACAAGAAGAGAGCAGAGTGGATTAGAGAACAAACGGGGGTTAAAGATATCATAGCTGAAATCAAAAAGAAGAAATGGACATGGGCAGGGCATGTAGCGCGTAGACAGGATAACCGCTGGTCATTAAGGGTAACTGACTGGATTCCCAGAGAAGGGAAGCGGGTTAGGGGGAGACAGAAGGTTAGGTGGGCAGATGAGATTAATAAGTTTGCGGGTATAATTGGCAGCAGCAAGCACAGGACCGGGTTAACTGGCGGAACATGGGAGAGGCCTTTGTCCTGCAGTGGACGTAGTCAGGCTGATGATGATGATGATGATGATGTTGCGCAAGGCGGATGACGGAAGTGCAGGCTCGAGGGGAGAGAGGCAAACACCTTCACTCGATATGGGTGAGCGAGAAAGGGCGTCGGCGTCCGTGTGCTTACAACCAGATCTGTAAATAACGCGGATGTCGTATTCCTGAAGTTTGAGCGCCCAGCGAGCAAGTCGTCCCGAAGGGTCTTTAAGTGTGGATAGCCAACAAAGGGCGCGGTGGTCAGTGACGACGTCGAATGCGTGACCATACAGGTAGGGCGAAATTTTCCAAGGGCCCAAATAATAGCTAAACACTCTTTCTCGGTCACGGAGTAGTTAGCCTCGGCTTTCGTTAAAGTTCGGATTGCGTAGGCGACGACATATTCATTAAACCCTGCCTTTCGTTGCGCGAGCACAGCGCCAAGTCCAACACCGCTGGCATCAGTATGAACCTCCGTGGGAGCGGCAGGATCGTAGTGGCGGAGGATGGGTGGTGAAGTCAGCAGGCGGCGTAATTTGGGGAATGCGTCGTCGCATGCTGGTGACCAGGTGGAAAGGTCCTTGTCGCCGCTAAGAAGGTCCGTAAGGGGCGCACATACAGAAGCAAAATTTCTAATAAAGCGTCGGAAATATGACGACAAGCCGACAAAACTTCTAAGTTCCTTCAAGTACTTTGGTTTCGGAAAATCGGTGACTGCTCGAAGCTTGGCGGGGTCAGGAAGTATGCCATCCCGCGATACGACGTGGCCAAGAATGGTGAGCTGCCGGGCACCAAAACGACACTTCTTGAGGTTGAGTTGAAGGCCGGCGTCGGTGAGACGTGTGAGGACGTGCTCGAGACGATTTAAATGGGTGTCGAAATCGGTGGAAAAGACAACTACGTCATCTAGGTAGCATAAACATGTGTTCCACTTGAGGCCTCGTAAAATAGTGTCCATCATTCTTTCAAAAGTGGCTGGAGCGTTACAAAGGCCGAAAGGCATAACGGTAAACTCGTATAACCTATCAGGTGTGACAAATGCTGTTTTCGGTCGGTCAGATGCTTCCATAGAAACTTGCCAGTATCCAGACCGTAATTCCAGCGAAGAGAAGTATTCTGCTCTCTGCAAACAGTCAAGGGCGTCGTCTATTCGCGGTAACGGGTAAACGTCCTTCCGGGTGATCTTGTTTAAATGTCGATAGTCCACACAGAACCGTATGGAGCCGTCCTTCTTCTTAACAAGAACGACCGGTGACGCCCAGGGACTGTTAGAAGGCTGTACAATACCCCGCTGGAGCATGTCAGCAACCTGGTCGTCAATAACACGGCGCTCCGACGCTGAGACTCGGTAGGGGCGCTGCCGTAGAGGCGTATGGCTTCCTGTGTCAATCTTGTGAGATATGTTCGATGTGCGACTGAGGCCAGAAGCGTGGCTGTCAAAAGAAGTACGAAACTTTTGCAGCAGGTTCACTAACTGGCTTCGTTCTGAAGAAGACGTTGCGACATCGATGGAGCGGTGGAAAGCGTCAAGGAGTGACTGGTCAACGACAGAGTCAGAAGTGAGTGCGCTGAGGTCCGTAGAAAGTAAACTAGATGGAGCGTCAAAAATGCGACGCGCGTCGATCGGATGCACGTGACCAAGACATTCACCATAGAATAAAGGTAAAGGCCCTTCTAGCGTATTCTACAGGATCGTCTTCGTGACGCCAAGGTGGAGGGTAAGGAGAACAATGGGCAGTGGATAACATTTGCGTTGAATGAACAGGGCAGAGGGCGTAAATAAAACATCACCGTCGGAAATAGCGTCACACGACACAGTCACCAGAAGAGAAAAGCGCGGTGGTACGATGGTGTCGTCGGAAACAAACAGTTTATAACACGACAGGGAGGCTTCGACAGCGTCTACATCAGGAAGTGCAGATAGCTCAAGTTTAGCGCGACAGCAGTCAATGACGGCATTATTATTCGCAAGGAAGTCCCAGCCGAGTATCATGTCATGGGAACACGAGGGCAGCACTACGAATTCGACGATATACACAATCCCTTCGATGACGACTCGTGTGGTACAGGCTGCGAGAGGTGTTACACTTTGTGCGTTAGCCGTTCGAAGAGAGAGGCCGGATAATGGCGTCAGAACTTTGCGGAGTTTGCGGCACAGGTTGATGGAAAGGACGGATAGAGCGGCTCCGGTGTCGACAAGTGCCATGACGACGACACCATCGACTGACACTTCAATGACGTTAGCTGGACAGGGGCGAGGACTTGTGCATGGCGACGGGGACGCAGTTCGTGCCTCGGGAACTGCGGCCGTTAGTTTTTCTGGTCGGTGGGTCCGGAACGGCGATGCATAGGGGAAAGCGAACGTCGACGTGGAGATGGGGAGTGGCGGGTCGGGCCGTGTGGACGATCAGAAGGAAAGGAAGAGGAAGGAGGGCTTGAAGGCGTAGAAGAAAACTGAGGGTTGAAAGAGGGCATTCGTCGAATGTTCTGAGCAGCCTGGCGACGACGACAATAACGTGCCACGTGGCCAACACCACCACAAGCAAAACATACGGGACGGTTGTCGTAGGTCCGCCATTGGTCGGAGTAGACTCCGACTTGCGGCTGGGGGGCAGAAAACTGCGGCCGAGGTGGTATCGGCATAGGCGGCGGTGAATAGGTCGGCGGCGAAAAGGGCGGCGGCGAATACATTGGCACTGGCTGGAACGCAGGCTGTCGAGGTCGAGCAACGGCCTCGGCGTACGTGAGAGGTGCGGCGACTAAGGGCGGTTGACGGGCGGGAGGAAGAACTTGTGCGACCTGGTCTTGAATGAAGTCGCGGAGTGTAGATGTCAATCTGCGTGGTTGATCGGGTACGCAGGACATCAAAGGGAGCTGACGAGCGACCTCAGCGCGGATGAACTCTTGGATCTTGGAGAGAAGAGGGGCATGGTCTTCTCTTATGCCAAGGGTGGAAAGGCTGGACGAAGAGTCGTCGAGCACCGAGGGACGTCGGGTGGAAAGACGTTGCCTGCGCAACTCGTCAAAACTCTGGCATAACTCGGTCAGTTCTAGGACAGTGCGAGGACTCTTAGAAAGCAACATCTAGAAAGCGTCGTCCTCAATGCCCTTCATGATATGCTTGATCTTAAGCTCTTCGGACATCGACTCGTTGACTCGCTTGCAAACGTCCAGAACGTCCTCAATATAGCTTGTGAAATTCTCACCAAGCTACTGGGACCGAGTATGTAAGCGCTGTTCGGCACGGCGTTTGCGTAACTCAGGCCGCCCAAAAACTTGTGTCAGGCTCGTTTTGAAGACCGACCATGTAGGGAGTTCCGCTTCGTGGTTTATAAACCACAACTTGGCCACGTCCGACAGGTAGAAGGAGACGTAGGCCAACTTGGCGGCGTCATCCCATTTATTGTGAGTACTCACTCGCTCGTACATTGAAATCAAGTCGTCAACGTCCTTGTATTCTGTGCCTGAGAAAATAGGGGGATCTCGCAGACGCAGAGAACCGGCGCAGAGAACAGTAGGCGGTGCCGGTGGAAGAGTTGGAGCGGCGCTTGCGTCGGTAGGCATAATGGATGATAAAATGCGATTCCGAAGCTCCAGGGTGATCGAAACCCAGCAGAATCCATCACTTGTAACGGGGTTTATTTGCAGCGCAGAACGCAGAAAGCGAAGCAGTCAGCAGCGTCCGGTCAATCGCAGCAAGCACGAGCTTATGCTGATGGCGATGCCCCTGATGCACCGAGAAATGCCGCTGAAGCTCCTCTTCTTCACTACAATATATATATTGTCGTGGTTCAACGTAAGCAGTGCACCGATACGTTGAGTCCGAGAACCAACGGCGTGTGTTTTTATGCAGGATCCAAGAGCAGGCGAGCAAAACAAAAGCCGGTCGTCTTCTTCAGTCCCCCTTTTCACGAGCTGTTGGCGCGCACATCGTCTTCGTTCTTTGTTTCGGGCGCAGCATTTGCCTCTCCTTAAAAGAGCATCGCCCCGATGCTATATCTGAGACAATAATTCGCGCATGAAGTCACTTTGTAGAAGCGATGGAGCCTCGCAGAGTCACTCGCTGACGTATGGCTTAATGCGCATTACGTGCACAAGCTCAGGTCGGTGCTGGCGACGCCTTGAACAGTTTGGGCTATCCGGGACGACTTCATAGGTAACGTCACTTAGTCGTCGCAGCACTCGATAAGGTCCGAAGTACCTTCTGAGCAATTTTTCGGATAGTCCCCGTCTTCGTACAGGCGTCCACACCCATACCCTGTCCCCGGTTTCGTACGTTACAGGTGTATGACGTTGGTTATAGCGGCCTGCGTCGCACTCTTGCTGTTGGTATATTCGCAGACGTGCGAGCTGCCTGGCTCCCCAGCGCGTTGAGTAAACGCGTCAGCAGTCGTTTCGTTGTCAACGCATTCGTGCGGCAGCATCGCGTCGAACATCGTTCTTACTTCTCGTCCGTGAACAAGGCTGAATGGGGTCATCCGAGTGGTTTTTTGTTTCGCAGTATTGTATGCGAACGTTATGTAAGGGAGAATCTTGTCCCAGTTTTTGTGTTTGATGTCCACATACATTGAAAGCATGTCTTCCAGAGTTTTGTTAAGTCGCTCGGTCAACCCGTTGGTTAGTGGGTGGTAAGCTGTCGACTTGCGATGAATAGTACCACTGAGCACCAACACATGATCTAAAAGCGCGGCCGTGAATGCGGTTCCGCGATCTATATAACGATCAATGGTGCACCGTGTCTCAGCACAATGTTCTCTATGAAGAACCGGGCTACCTCCTCTGCTGTGCCTCTATGAATGGCTTTTGTCTCGGCGTAGCGAGTAAGGTAGTCGGTCACAACTATAACCCAGCGGTTACCAACAGTAGAGGTGAGAAGTGGGCCCAAAAGGTCCATTCCGACCTGGTCAAATGGCGTTGTCGGGATCTGGACAGGGTGTAGCAAACCGGCTCGTTTCGTTGGAGGTGACTTGCGCCACTGGCAATCGAGGCAGGTCCAAACATGATGCTTCACGGCAGCGGTGAGTCTAGGCCAGTAATATCTCCCTCGAACTCTGCTCAGTGTGCGCGTGTAGCCTAAATGTCCAGATGTTACCTCGTTGTGGCACGCTTGCAACACCTCAGAACGAAGAGTGGTAGGGACGACAAGCAGGTAGGTGGACCCGTCTGACGAGAAGTTCATTTTGTAAAAAACATTGTTTCGCAGACAGAACGACGATAGTCCTCTTGTAAAGGCTTTGGGGGAATTCTGGCTTCGTCCTTCTAAATAATTAATCAAGCCAAGTAGCTCAGGAACGTCACGCTGGTGATCTGCGATGGCTGACATGTCGAGGATTCCGAAGAACGCTGTCTCTTCATCAAAAGCAGCAGCCGACTCTATTGGTGATCGAGATAGGCAGTCGGCGTTAGTGTGTCGTTTTCCCGACTTATACACTATTGTTATATCAAACTCCTGTAGTCTAAGGCTCCAGCGTGCCAATCGCCTGGAAGGATCTTTCAGACTTGTCAACCAACACAACGAATGGTGGTCACTGATAACCTCGAATGGGCGGCCGTACAGGTATGGGCGAAATTTCATAACTACCCACACCACGGCGAGGCATTTCTTTTCAGTGGTCGAGTAATTTGCTTCTGTGCGTGAAAGAGTTCTGCTTGCGTAAGCGGTCACTCTTTTCTCGTCTTCTTGGCGCTGCAGAAGCACAGCTCCGAGGCCAACATCGCTGGCGTCAGTATGGAGCACTGTAGGGGTTGTGTCATCAAAATGGGCAAGCACGGGGGTCGTCTGTAGACGTTGCCGCCAGTCTATGAAAGCATCTTCCTGTTCGTCGCCCCAAACAAATTCAACGTCATCCCTCGTGAGACGAGTTAAAGTTGACGCTATGCGTGCAAAATCTGGAATAAACCGCCGATAATATGCACAGGGACCGAGAAAACGCCTCACTGCCTTTTTATCTGATGGTGTTGAAACTGCGCGACGGCGGCAACTTTTTCAGGGTCTGGACGAACTCCTGCGTAACTGACGACATGGCCAAGAAACTGTAGTTCCTCAAAGCAGAAGTGACATGTCTCCGGCTTGAGCGTCAGGCCTGCGGCTCATATGGCCTGCAAGAGCATTTGCAATTGTTCAAGGTGTTCGTCAAACGTTGTAGAAAACACAATGACGTCGTCAAGATATACTAGGCAGGTTCTCCATTTAAGCCCAGAGAGAACGGTATCCATGAGACGCTGGAAAGTAGCAGGCGCAGAGCACAAGCCAAATGGTAAAACCTTAAATTCGTACAGTCCGTCTGGCGTCACGAAAGCGGTTTTTTCACGATCCCTGGGGTCTACTTCAATTTGCCAATATCCGCTCTTCAAGTCCATGGAAGAGAAGTAACGTGCGTTTCGAAGCCTGTCAATCGAATCATTTATGCGGGGAAGCGGGTACACGTCCTTTTTTGTAACCTGATTTAGCTTTCGATTGTCCACACAGAAACGCAGGATGCCGTCCTTCTTTTTCGCTAGAACAACAGGTGGTGCCCAGGGCCTTTTCGACGGTTGAATGACGTCGTCTTCAAGCATTTTGGTTACCTGCTGTTTTACCGCTTCTCGTTCTTTTGAAGCCACACGGTACGGATTTTGACAGATTGGTCTAGCCATGTCCTCTGTGGTGATTCGGTGCTTGGTCAAGGACGTCCGGCCAATTTTCGAGGTCGACGCAAAACAGTCGCGGAACTGGTCTACCAGCCCAAGCAGGCATTCCCGCTGTTGCTGAGTTAAAGTAGGGCTGACGTCAAGGTTAGGTGCTAGGTCACGTGGTTCTTGCGCGGGTGTTGCTTCGAGTGCTGAAAAGCAGTCACAAACATCTGCGATCTCGTCGAAATGTGCCAACGTTGTGCCTTTTGGAAGGTGCCGTCGCCCGGAGGTGAAATTGGTCAACAGCAAGTTCGTTCGGCCGTTGGTGACATTCACTATTCCTCGTGCTACGGAAATGCCGTGTTAGTTGGTCGGCGACTCCTTCACCGTCGAACAGTACGTCACATGCTACTGAAACGAGGATACATGATCAAGGCGGCACGACTATATTGTGGTCTTTGAGACGAAAGGATTTGTGCCCTGGTCATGTAGGATCAGTCAGACGAGTACTCTCGTAAAATGAAACCACGCGGTCCGGGATGTTGATTATTGCGCCATGCTCCCTGAGAAAGTCCATTCCTGTAATTAAATCTTTGCAGCACTCTGGGAGAACAATAAAAGTCGCGACGAAAGAAGAATCTTCTATGCTGATTCTTGCTGTGCATCTTTCAGTAGGGAGCAGAAATTGACCACCCGCTGTTCTTATATGTGGTCGTGTCCATGGCATTTTTACTTTTCCAAGATGATCAGCCAGCTTGTGACTTGTTACGGAAAAATCAGCACCCGTATCGACTAAGGCCGTGACTTGCTCTCCATCAATAATTACATTGAGGTCGGCGCTCACCATTTCGTCGTTGTTAATATTCGTCGGCGTCGAGTCGTTCTGTAGCGGCAGTACAGGGGACTTTTTATCGTCTTGTGGTCGGGCTGCAACCTTACCCCGAGAGGTCACCGCCTTTAGTTTCCCCGGTAAGGGCTGGGCGACCTTGTTCCCCGAAGGTCAGCAAAAGTACGTTGATTCGGTGACGATGTCTGAGCAGGAGATGGAGAGCGTGACCTGTGGGCAGAATTGGGCTGGCGATTAGGAGGCGACTCGTGATAGGGAGACCACGTTGTTGAAGGTCCTCGAAAACCAGGGTCGTCATGGCGAACAATGTAGTCGTCGTTGGCACGGCGACCGTCGTACCCTGGTCGAGACGGGCAAAGCGATGTGTCGCGGTGCCAACAATAGCGAGCTATATGGCCGGCACCACCACAGTTCAAGCAGAGAGGGCGCCGATCGACGGTGCGCCAAGCGTCCGTTTTACGAAAATGTGGGCGTCTTATGTCCTCTCGTGGTGGTGATTAAGGCGCGGCAAGTGGTGGCAGGTGGCATGGAGACATCGGAGACATATGCCGACGTCTGAAAGCCTCCTGCAATGGTTGCGACGAAGGTGCGGCTGTAGGTGGCTGGTAGTATGATGTAATAGGTGGGACGGGTGGTGGACGGCAGGCAACGTCGGCGTAACTCAATTGACGCTGATCGCAGCCGAGATCAGCTGCTGAAAAAGCGTGTCTAAGTTCGTCACGAACGACTGCGGCAACGGCGGTCACTGGTGTATCCACTGGAGGGGTCCAAAGCATCTGAATTTCTTCTCGTACAATATCTCTGATCAGGTCACGTAGGGAGCCCTGATTGTCCAGAGTCACTGAAGCGGCGTTGATTGAGCTGGTAGTGGACGAGCGATCTTATTGCCTCGATCTTTGGTGCAGAGCACGCTCAATGGCAGTGGCTTCTCTTACAAAATCGACCACGGTAGTTGGGGCCTTGCGCACAAGTCCAGCGAACAGTTGTTCTTTCACGCCGCGCATAAGGTAGCGCAACTTCTCCTCGGAAATGTTGGGATCAGCCCGACGACAGAGGCGCGTCACGTCTTCAGCAAGCATTTCCATAGTTTCGTTAGGTTTTTGAAGCCTTAACTCGAGCAACTGCTGAGCCCGCTCTCGACGGTCGACGCTAGCAAAGGTGTCAATCAGCTGCTGACGAGACTCATCCCATGTGGATATACGGCCTTCTCGATTCTCAAGCCACGTGTGAGCGCCGTCATCGAGAGTGAAGTACGTGCGGGCGAGCTTCTGTTGAGCATTCCACTGGTTGATGTCGGCAACGCGTTCGTAATGCTCAAGCCAATCTTCAACATCTTCATGTGGGGCACCACTGAAGCGATCAGGCACAAGCGGCTGAAGAAGTGTTACCTGGGCTTGATTGGAAACGAGGCTGCCTTGTATCCCTTAGACCAACTGTGGCTGGCTAGCGGAGGCTATTGGTAGAGGTACGTAATGCCTTGTAGAATGTTCGTCGAAGGAGGTCAGTTCAGGAGATAGGCCTAGCAACCGCCGACTGAAGTGGTGCACTGGTGTCGTGACAGGTGGCTGCGTGTCGGGCTTGATGAACGGCTCCCAGATGGGGTGTTGAGCATCGGCAGGCTTGCTACCCAGCACCTCCACCAGTGTCGCGGTTCAACGTAAGCAGTGCACCAAGACGTTGAGTCCGAAAACCAACGGCGTGTGTTTTTATGCAGGAGCCAAGAGCAGGCGAGCAAAACAAAAGCACGTCGTCTTCTTCAGTCCCCCTTTTCACGAGCTGTTGGCGCGCACATCATCTTCGTTCTTTGTTTCGGGCGCGGCACGGCATTATATATATATATATATATATATATATATATATATATATAGAAAGAGAGAGAGAGAGAGAAGAAACACAACTTAGCAGTTGTCCTAATTTTATTACCAACGGTTTCGACCGGTGGACCGGTCTTCGTCAGGGTTTATATATATCTTCAGCCTGACTACATCCACTGCATGACAAAGGCCTCTCCCATGTTCCGCCAGATAACCCGGTCCTGTACTTGCTGCTGACAATTTATACCCGCAAACTTCTTAATATCATCTGCCCACATAACTTTCTGTCTCCCCCTAACCCGCTTGCCTACTCTGGGAATCCAGTCAGTTACCCTTAATGATCAGCGGTTATCCTGTCTACGCGCTACATGCCCGGCCCATGTCCATTTTCTCTTCTTGATTTCAGCTATGATATCCTCCACCCCCGTTTGTTCCCTAATCCACTCTGCTCTCTTCTTGTCTCTCAAGATTACACTTACCATTTTTCTTTCCATTGCTCGCTGCGTCGTCCTCAATTTAAGCTGAACCCTCTTTGTAAGTCTCCAGGTTTCTGCTCCGTAGCTAAGTACCGGCAAGATACAGCTGTTATATACCTTCCTCCTGAGGGATAGTGGCAATCTACCTGTCATAATTTGAGAGTGCTTGCCGAATGTGCTCCACCCCATTCTTATTCTTCTTGTTACTTCAATCTCGTGGTTCGGCTCTGCGGTTACTACCTGCCCTAAGTAGACATAGTCCTTTACAACTTCAAGTGCACTATTACCTATCTCGAAGCGCTGCTCCTTGCCGAGGTTGTTGTACATTACTTTCGTTTTCTGCAGATTAATTTTAAGACCCACCTTTCAGCTCTCCTTGTCTAACTCTGTAATCATGAGTTGCAATTCGTCCCCTGAGTTACCTTGAGTGGCACTGTGTGGTTGGCCCCGATGTCTTGGCGCGCTTAAACGTGTGGAAGGGTTTCGGCTTTGCAGCACTTCCTATGGTGTACAGAATCAGTGACTGCACAGCAGAATAGTATAATGGAAATTCTTCATGGCCTTCGGCTCGCCTCGCCAAAAGCCCTTTGGACCAAACGACCGACAGATTACCTAGAAAAGGCCAAATTCTGAGCATCACTTTTTTACGTTTCTTCTAATTGCATATTCGTATAATGTGGTACTTCCGTTCGTCCACTACTGAGTTATATATATAAGGGAAAGAAGTGTATACCTAAGGGCTCGTTTTCCCGTGTTTTAACACAATATTAACGAGATCTAACAGACAGTAATGCCAAGGAATGTACAGGGGAAGTTATTAGAACCAATGGAATGTAAATAAGAAGGAAGAAGAAAGAAAAGTGGATGAAAAAATAACCAGCCGTGAGCAGGAATCGAACCTACGACCTTCGAATAACGCGTTCGATGCTCTAACCACTGAGATATCACCGTGGCCTTCCCTCCATCCACGTTTTTGGGGTTTATATGTGAATTTAGAAGTAGGAGTGACAGTCAGCGCCATCTATAAGCCGAGCGACGAGTGTGAAAACACTTTTATTCACATGTTTGGCGTCACGTAGCACGTGAACCTATTATGAGCGGGCAGCTGATTAATGCTCACGGCTGGTTATTTTTTCATCCACTTTTCTTTCTTCTTTCTTCTTATTTACATTCCATTGGTTCTAATAACTTCCCCTGTACATTCCTTGGCATTACTGTCTGTTAGATCTCATTAATATTGTGTTAAAACACGGAAAAACGAGCCCTTATGTATACACTTCTTTCCCTTATTTCATTGAACGAGGGTCTCGTACTGGCAGACTTGGTGTGTTTAGGTTGTATAAGAGGGACAATTAATCTGATGCCCGCTCATAATAAGTTCACGTGCTACGAGACGCCAAACATGCGAATAAGAGTGTTTTCACACTCGTCGCTCGGTTTATAGATGGCGCTGACTGTCCCTCCTACTTCTAAATTCACATATAAACCCCAAAAAAGTGGATGGAGGGAAGGCCGCTGTGATAGCTCAGTGGTTAGAGCATCGAACGCGTTATTCGAAGGTCGTAGGTTCGATTCCTGCTCACGGCTGGTTATTTTTTCATCCACTTTTCTTTCTTCTTTCTTCTTATTTACATTCCATTGGTTCTAATAACTTCCCCTGTACATTCCTTGGCATTACTGTCTGTTAGATCTCATTAATATTGTGTTAAAACACGGAAAAACGAGCCCTTAGGTATACACTTCTTTCCCTTATTTCATTGAATGAGGGTCTCGTACTGGCAGACTTGGTGTGTTTAGGTTGTATAAGAGGGACAATTAATCAGCTGCCCACTCATAATAAGTTCACGTGCTACGTGACGCCAAACATGCGAATAAGAGTGTTTTGACACTCGTCGCTCGGCTTATAGATGGCGCTGACTGTCACTCCTACTTCTAAATTCACATATAAACCCAAAAAAGTGGATGGAGGGAAGGCCACTGTGATAGCTCAGTGGTTCATTCTTTCGCCGGCATTCGCACGCGTCGGACGCAGGAATCATGGGCTCCCGCGGAGCGGCAAAGGCGGTCCTTGGTGGCCGCGGAAACAGGATTACAGACGAAAGTGACAAGGATTTTGAGATCATCTTGCCGAATCTGCCAACAGGACGTATTGTTTTGAACACAGTGTTTTTGCATGGTGATATTTGAGTGAGGCCTTTCAAGGTCGAAAATTTTCGAGATGCCCTGGACAAGAAACGACTGCTTCCCGACGTAATTGCATTGGGCGCCTACCAGATCAACCGTCACCTTTAACGGCCAGGAGGCGACGAAGAGGTTGACTGAACTGAAAGAACTCCAGGTCAAGGGACGCCACGCCACTGCCTCGTTATCGGCCCTCAGGAGCAGAAGGTGAGGCTGCGGCTTCACTGGCTGTTACACGGCGTTTCGGACGAAGATATCCGCACGGCGTTGGCAGCGTTCGGGAAAGTTACAGAAGTGACCCGGAAACGCTGGCGTGTGGAAGGAGTAAATGAGAAGAATTCGACAACCCGCACTGTTTTCATTAAGCTGAAAAGCGGTATGAAAGTCGAGGACCTACCTCATCAGATACGAGTCGCCGGTGAATTAGCCCTAGTGGTAGCCCCAGGTCGGCCTATGCAATGTCTGCGTTGCAGCGGAACAGGACATGTGCGTCGCGAGTGTAAAGTGCCTCGGTGCTCGCGCTGCCGGCGTTTCGGGCATGGGGACGCGGAATGCGTCCGTTCATACGCCGCAGTGACCGCGTCAGCGAAGGCCGAAGATGCGTCAGAACACATTATGGTTGTGACAGAAGCAGAGGACGCGGCTGAAGGTTGCGGAGATCAAGTCGCAGAAAATTTGAACTGCACATCTGCAACATCAGCAACATCAGTAGACGAATCTACACCGGCACCTGTTGACACTCGACCAGGTTCTGCAGCTGTATCGACCGATACAGCTGACAATGCAGTGACAGACGCAGGCTGTGAAGTAGCCGGAGCGTCTGCCCATGCGTCGGAGCAAGGCCGAGTTGTCGATGGTGCCTCCTGTAGCGTTGGTTTCGACTAGAAGAAAGACGGAAACACGTGCAACGCCAGCCGCGTCTCTTGGCCCAGCGGTGCCGTTTCAGCCAGTAAAATACCATTGGAAGAACCTCTGAAGACGGGAGACAAGAACAGTGCAAGTAGCGTAGAAGAACCACCGGCAAAGACGCCGACTGGCAGACGCACCAGCATGAGAGCAAGAGCTGGTGGCACCACGGACAAAAAAGCTGTGAACAATTCAATTCTACTGTGCAGTGAAAACGGGCGGTCGGACGGTCCTGGAGGCGTCTAGCGTAGCGCTAGACGGGCAAGGTAAACGCCATGCTCCGGGCCTAACTCCTCCACATGGTTGTAATGGCGCCTCAAGTATCATTTAGCTTCGCCACGCTGAATGTTAGAGGCTTGGCTTCAAAGAAGAAGCAAAGCCAAGTCTACCGGTTGTTATTGGAAGAAACTCTGGATGTGCTTGCAGTGCAGGAGACGAAAGTTGAAGGCGATGAGGAGACTGGGAGCATGGTGCTTAAGTTTACATCACGGTATTTTGCCACTGTGAGCCAGGCCATAGGCACATCAGGGGGATGTGTTCTTTTTGTTAGGAAACGGCCAGGATTAGTCACAGAAAATGTCTTTTCTTGCTCTTCAGGCCGAGTAGTATGGTGTGATACTGTTTATTGTGACACTGAATGGCGCATTATATGTATTTATGCTCCAACTATTGGCCAGAAAAGATCGGGGTTTTTTTCCAATTTACGACAACATATGTGTACTGGTAGGAAACTCTTATTGGTGGGTGATTTCAACTGTGTCTTGAATGAAAGTGATAGATCAAGCAGGCGCAACGTTAAAGATAGAAGCAGTGATGTCCTGTCACAGGTGATTATTGAACACGAATTAGTATATGTAGCGGAGTGTTTGCATAGCTCCCGAGATGTGAAGTATACCCACTTTCAAGGCACAAGTAATACCCGATTGGATCGACTTTACCTTACTGCAGATGCGATATCCCAGTGTAGCAGTTATAATGTTGTCCCTGTTTCCTTTTCCGATCACTGTCTTGTAAAATGCAATATCGGGTCAAAAAAAAGAAAGGAACGCCTTTTCTTGCGAACAGTGGAAAGTGAACTCTAGCCTCTTAAGGAATGGGTCGTTTAGCGCATCAGTTATTAAAGAAATAAGTAATATTATTATAGAGTGTATGGACAAAATAGGAGAAGAATGGGAGCTATTCAAGCAGCGAATCAAAATAAAAGCAATAGAGAGATCTAGCGTTTTACCTTTTGAATCTAAGATGAATGAGAAAGAGCTTAGACGAACACTTGAGAGACTAACAGCTCTTGATTGTGAAAAACCTGGAGTATATGGTGACGATTTGCGGAGTATCAAACAGAGGATAGAGGTATATGAGGAGGAACGCTATCGCGGAGCGCTAATGCGAGCCAGAGCAACATCAATGACTGTGGATGATCGCCCGACGAAGCGAGCGCTTGGATTAGAGAAGAGTCATGCCAGACGAAATAACATAGATGCCATTGAAGTCAACGGTATCGAAGTTTCAGACAATGAGAGCATAGGACGAGCGTTTGGCAAACACTACGAAGGACTCTTCGCTGCCACGCCCATTGATTCAGAGGCTTTTAAACAGGAGTTCCTTAGCAAAATTCCGAAGTTGTCAGATAACAACAAATCAGCTTTAGAGCTATCTATAACGCCAACGGAAGTAGAAAGGGCTACAGATAAAATGAATCCTGGTAAATCTCCAGGGCCGGACGGGCTTAGTGCTTCGTTTTATAAGGAGTTCAAAAATGAATTATCCCAAGTACTTCCAGATGTCTTCAATCAAGCTTATAAACTTAATGTCCTCCCTAGGTCCTTTAGTGAAGCACATACAGTTTTGATACCTAAGGCAGAACACTCGGAGAAGTTAAAATTAGTTTCTTCGTATAGACCGATATCACTAACTAATTGTGATTACAAAATTTTAATGAAAGTACCAGCACGGCGACTTCAAGGGGTAATCAAAGAATTAGTAAGGCCTCACCAAACATGCGGGATTATGGGACGCTACATTGTGACCAATATACACAAGATGCGCTGCGTGCTCGAGTGTAGCGATGCCAATCAAGTAGGGATAGCCATTCTACAGATTGATCTCGAGAAAGCTTTTGTTTGTGTTTCCCACAACCTTCTGCTTGCCATTCTTGACCATGTCAACGTTGGTTTTGTAATCAGAGATGGAGTACCTATGGCATACCGGAACTGCACAACCCGACTGGTAATCAATAAGACGCTAGGAGATACAATTAACATAAAGCGTTCTGTCCGTCAAGGCTGTCCGCTGAGCCCCCTACTTTTCAGTTTATATACAGAATCGTTGTGCTTAGCAATAGCTCAAAACAGTTGCATTCGTGGCTTTAGATTACAAGAATCTGAAGTTAAAATTTTGGCATATGCCGACGATGTGGCTGTTTGTTGTATCGATCAAGATAGTGTTACCACTACCATCAGTGTGGTTAAAAGGTTCGGCAAGGCAACTGGCAGTCTAGTAATCTGGGGAAAGTGTCTGGGTTTCTGGCATGGAGAGTGGTCATCAAAACCAGACTATTTTGCCAATGTTAAATGGGTGACCACACCTGTCAAGTACTTAGGGGTGCCACTGGAATTTTATAAAGATAATGAGAACTACTGGCAAGAACAAGCGAAAGAAATCCGGACGAAAGCTAATAGATGCAACGGTAATCATCTGTCAGTCTTTGCTAGGGCGACTGTCTGTAATCTTTTCTTTGCCTCAAAACTTTGGTATGTGATGCAAGTATTGCATTGTTCAAGGGCAAACATACAGAAGTTCCATCGTATCTTCGCAGTGTTCGTGTCGAACTGGGAGAGATGCAGTCGAACTAATCTGTTTCGAAAAGTAAAACACGGAGGGCCTGGTTTAACACATCTTTTCATACGCCAAGTCGTAAATAGGTTCTTTTTTTTCGCTACACAAGGGACCCTTTCTTACGTACAGTGTGCCAAATGAGACAGATGCGGGCTTTACCTGGATATGTGGTTAGCACGAATGACATGACCGGCGCTGTGCGCGGGTATCTTAAAGAGGTTATTCTAAGTGTACGGTTTTTATCTGTTAGATCTTCCAATGAATATTTGTTTTCAGTGACTCGAAAGAAGTTGTACAAAGATGTATGCGATGTTGTTTTACCTCAACCACTGTACCGTGCCATGTACGCTGGAGGTGAAGGAAAAGATGTGCTTAAACGAGTGAAGAGAATGCAAGTGGCTCCTGGCGCGAAGTCTTTCTTTTTCAAGCTGCACACAGGTACACTATTAGTCAAGACATTTCAAGCAGACCGTGGTTTTTACTTACCTTGGGGGACAAATTGCCTTATCTCTAAAAAACCGGAAAATATTGACCATGTTTTCTTACATTGTTGGGAAGGAGTATATTTTTGGGATGTACTTCAAAGGACGTTACATAAAGAATGACCTTTAAATTCATATGGTATAAGATTCTGCCAATAGTGGACGAAGAGGGAATGCCTTTTGATTTGATTATGCTATGTGGACTTCACTGTTTATGGCGGGCCCGTATGGCGGGTTTCTATCGCGATCAGGATGCACGGCCTGCACGAATGTATTTCCGTGAATGTATGGCCAAGTATGTTGAACTGCAGAAAACTCAGGAGATTTTACCTGAGTGGTTGTCGAGGGTGAAGCCCTTGGCAGCAATTAGGGAATTTTAATTTCTGTCGGACTGTTACTGCTTATTTTTGTTCTGCTTGTGGTTTGATGTATGCACCTGTAAACAAGCAATAAAGCAAAAAAAAAGTGATAGCTCAGTGGTTAGAGCACCGAACGCGTTATTCGAAGGTCGTAGGTTCGATTCCTGCTCACGGCTGGTTATTTTTTTTATCCACTTTTCTTTCTTATTTCTTCTTATTTACATTCCATTGGTTCTAATAACTTCCCCTGTACATTCCTTGGCATTACTGTATGTTATATCTCATTAATATTGTGTTAGAACACGGAAAAACGAGCCCTTAGGTATATACTTCTTTCCCTTATTTCATTGAACGAGGGTCTTGTACTGGCAGACTTGGTGTGTTTAGGTTGTATGAGAGGGACAATTAATCAGCTGCCCACTCATAATAAGTTCACGTGCTACGTGACGCCAAACATGCGAATAAGAGTGTTTTCACACTCGTCGCTCGGCTTATAGATGGCGCTGACTGTCACTCCTACTTCTAAATTCACATATAAACCCCCAAAAAAGTGGATGGAGGGAAGGCCGCTGTGATAGCTCAGTGGTTAGAGCATCGAACGCGTTATTCGAAGGTCGTAGGTTTGATTCCTGCCCACGGCTGGTTATTTTTTCATCCACTTTTCTTTCTTCTTTCTTCTTATTTACATTCCATCGGTTCTAATAACTTCCCCTGTACATTCCTTGGCATTACTGTCTGTTAGATCTCATTAATATATATATATATATATGTATATATATATATATATATATATATATATATATATATATATATATATATATATATATATTGCAACGAGCAAGGTTGCGTAAAAACACAGGTTATTATTCCAAAAACGTTAGCCACAACAAGCTGGTACAGGCAGGAACCCGGCAAGCACGAGCCACACACGTACGTCAACGTCTTCTTTCACGCTGGCACAGAGCTGGCGCCACAATGCTTCGGTACAATTACTCCCCGCGCAGAAAGGAGCCAACCTGGCGACCTAGGGAAAGGACACGACAAGGGGGTCATAGCACGGTTTGAGGCGTGATACGTGTACTGTTTCACGCCCACGGCAGCATTGGTCCGAAGGTGGATCAATGGGCTCAACTTCATAGTTGACAGGAGATGTTTGCGGCACCACACGGTAGGGGCCATGGTATTTCGACGAAAGCTTCGGGGAAAGACCGGGAGGGGTAGACGGGACCCAGAGACAAACCAGCATTCCTGGGTTATAGTGTACAGTAGACGCAGAGGAATCGTGGTCAGTTTTCTGGCGCCATTGGTCTTGTGCGGTAAATGAGCGAGCGAGTTGACGACACTCTTCGGCATAAGCAGCTGCTTCGGAAACAGGCGTCGCTTCGAAAACAGGCGTCGCTTCGGAAACATCAGGCCTGTAAGGGAGAATGGTGTCCATGGAGCATGATGGCTCACGTCCGTACAGGAGGAAGAAAGGAGAAAAGCCAGTGGTTGTTTGTGGCGCAGAGTTGTACGCGTACGTGACAAAAGGGAGCACTTGGTCCCAATTAGTGTGGTCGTCAGAGGCGTACATCGCAAGCATATCTCCAAGGGTACGGTTAAAGCGTTCTGTCATGCCATTGGTTTGAGTACGGTATGCCGAGGATTTCTGATGGACAGTGCGACATGCCTTGAGTAGCTCGTCGACGGCGTTTAAGAGAAACACGCGTCCACGGTCACTCAGTAATTCACGAGGTGCACCGCGTCGCAAAATGAGAGGGTGAAGAAGAAAGAACGCAACGTCTTTCGCAGTGGTAGCAGGCAGCGCAGATGTTTCAGCGTAGCGTGTCAAATGATCCACGGCGACGATAATCCACCGGTTGCCTCGAAGAGAGTTGGGTAGAGGACCATAAATATCAATTCAGACGCGGTCGAATGGTCTCGCTGGGCAGGTTAAGGGTTGCAAAGGGCCAGCAGTGCTGTGCGAAGGCGTCTTGCGTCGTTGACACGTTGTGCATGACCGAACGTACTGGCGAACGTGCCGATACATGCCGCGCCAGTAGTATCTTAGACGAAGGCGAGAGTAAGTCTTAAATACTCCAGCGTGGCCACACTGGAGGTCATCGTGAAAGGCAGCGCAGATATCCGAACGCAAATGACGAGGGATGACAAGAAGCCACCTACGGCCGTCCGTCACGTAATTGCGGCGATACAACAAGCCTTCACGGACAGCAAAGTGTCTTGCTTGACGAGAGAGGGAGCGTGAAGTCGTTTCTGACGAACTGTGAGAGAGGACGTCGAGCAAAGAATTGATCCAGGGATCCTTGCGCTGTTCGGATGGCATGTCAGTGATGCTCAACGATGACGAATCGCAAATGGCAGTTGATAAGCAGGCAAGGTCAGGAGGCAGTGGAGAACGGGATAGTGCATCGGCGTCTGAATGTCTGCGTCCTGAGCGATAAACAACACGGATATCTTATTCCTGAAGGCGTAAAGCCCAACGAGCGAGGCGGCCAGTAGGATCTTTCATTGATGCTAACCAGCAAAAGGCATGGTGATCTGTGACAACATCAAACTGGCGTCCGTAAAGGTAGGTGCGAAATTTTCCTATAGCCCAAATGATAGCCAAGCACTCCTTTTCCGTGACGGAATATTTATACTCTGCCTTCGTTAGTGTACGGCTGGCATAGGCGACACGTACTCGTCGCAGCCATCCTTGCGTTGAGCGAGAATGGCACCGAGGCCGACACCGCTTGCATCCGTGTGAATTTCAGTGGGTGTATTGGGATCGAAGTGGCGGAGAATTGGCGGAGACGTGAGTAGCCGGCGTAGCGCCGTGAATGCCTCATCGCAGTGGGAATTCCAGCCAGAGAGGTCCGCGCTACGGGAAAGAAGCTGAGTCAGAGGGGCAATTATAGAGGCAAAATTGCGAATGAAACGCCGAAAATAGGAACACAAGCCTACGAAACTACGAAGCTCCTTTAGGGTAGTAGGCTTGGGGTACTCAGCAACGGCACGCAGTTTGGCAGGGTCTGGCGATATTCCTTCTTTTAAAACGACGTGGCCGAGAATTGTGAGTTTTGCGGGCGCCAAAACGACATTTCTTGAAGTTTAGTTGCTACCCGGCTGCCGTAAGGCACTGGAGAACTTGTTCCAGACGGGAAAGCTGAGTTTCGAAATTCGCCGAGAATACAACTATGTCGTCTAAATAGCAAAGACAGATGTGCCATTTAAGCCCCCTGAGGACACTGTCCATCATTCTTTCAAAAGTCGCAGGCGCATTGCAAAGACCAAAGGGCATTACATTAAATTCATATAAGCCGTCAGGGGTCACAGACGCCGTTTTTGGACGGTCTGGTTCAGCCATTGGCACTTGCCAATATCCAGAGCGCAGATCCAGTGAAGAGAAAAACTCCGCACCTTGAAGGCAATCCAAGGCGTCATCAATGCGTGGCAGGGGATGAACATCCTTGCGTGTGATGTTGTTTAGTCGACGATAATTCACGCAAAACCTGATGGAGCCATCCTTTTTTCGCACGTGGACCACTGGCGAAGCCCAAGGACTGTGTGAGTGCTGAATAACACCACGTTGCAGCATCTCGTCGACGTGTTGAGTGATGACGTCACGCTCAGCCTGCGAGACGCGGTAGGGGCGCTGACGAAGTGGAGTATGATGACCGGTGTCGATATGGTGAGCGACAACTGACGTGCGTCCCAAGGAAGGTTGTCCATGGTCGAAGGAGGCGCGGAAACGGTCAAGTAGTTGAATGAGTTGATTGCGCTGGTCTTGCGTAAGGCCGGTGTCTACGCTGCGCAACAGAACGTCTTCGTCAGGTAGTGAGGGCGCGGTGCCAGTTGTGACAGCATCCCCGGACATCGGTGTCCTATCAGATTGGGCATCGAAAGGAAAGATGTCATCATAAGTGTCAAGACTCCCAATGCATTTGCCATGCAATAAGGTTGCGGGACAAGGGAACGGATTGCACACGTACACGGCACTGGAGCCATCGGCAAGTGTTATGACGGCAAACGGGACGCCAAGGTTCCGGCGACCAGCGCATTCTTGTGACGGCATAAATAGGGCAGTTGAATCGGAAACGGAGTTGCACAAAAGAGATACCGCGGCGACCGAAAAAGCAGAAATGACGACGTCAGCGGCGACGATCACCTTTTTGGGTGAGCGAGGAAGATCTATGAATGTCGTGCTGAATGGAAACAAAACGAGTTGAGCACGAGCGCAGTCAACAACCGCATGATTAGCGGAAAGAAAGTTCCATCCGAGGATGATTTCATGAGACGCATGCGGAAGGACGACCAATTCAACAATGTAAAACACTCCTTGAATCACAACACGAGCAGTGCATGTGGCCGAAGGTTGGACATGTTGCGAACTCGCTGTGCGTAAAGAAATTTCAACCAGTGGAGTCGTCACTTTGTTCAGTTTGCGGCATAATACTTCACTGATTATACAAATAGCGGCACCTGTGTCGACAAGAGCAGTTGTGGCGAAACCGTCCACAAACACGGCAATCTCGTTAGGGGGCAAAAGATGATGCCTTGGAAATTTCGTCGGTGGCGCAGCTCTTGCCTCAGGAACTGCGGCTGTTAGTTTTCCTCCTGGGCGTGGTTGGAACGGCGAAGCATGGGGTAAGGAGACCGAAGACGGGGTGAAGGAGATCGACGTCGGCTGAAGTCTGGTCGACGTGAGCGGGGGTCTTGTGAATCAGGTGTCACATGCAATTCTGATTGCCGAGGTATATTGCCGGAATGCTGCACATCATTAAAATAGAATCCACGGCGACGACAGTAGCGCGCGACATGTCCTGGAATACCACAGTTGTAGCAGACGGGCCGGTTATCGGGAGTACGCCAAGAGTTTACAGGTGCTCGAGGTGGTGGAAAGGGCCGATTTACCGGATAAACTGAAACTGGTGGCCTGTAGTAGTTGGTGGCTGGACTGTATGAAGGGAGCGGCGGTTGGGCAGGAGGTCGGCGGACGGCTTCTGCATAAGTCAGCGGTGCAGCCACTGATATTGGGGATGCGGGCGAAGGGAGAGCCTCGGCAACTTGCGTCTGAATAGCACGGCGAAGTGAGTGGTCCAGTGTTGTGGGGGTCTCGTTGATGGTGGCGACAAGAGAGAGCTGTCGAGCAACTTCTTCCCGGATGTACTGTTGAATTTGAGGCATCAACACGCTGTAGTCGGGGCCACTGCTTTTGCACTCCAAGGCCGAAATATCAGCTGTTTGCGTATTAGCGCGACGTGTAGAAGCTCGTTGCTTGCGCAGCTCATCGAAACTTTGACATAACTGAATCAAGGCCGTGACGGTCTGTGGGTCTTTGGCCACAAGCATATGAAAAGCGTCGTCATCAATGCCTTTCATTATATTCTTAATTCTGTCAGCCTCCGTCATCCTGGCATCAACTCGCCTACAGAGGCTGATCACATACTCAATGTAGCTCGTGAAGCTCTCACCATTTCGCTGAAATCGTCCCCGCAGTCCCAGTTCAGCACGAAGCTTACGCATGGCTGGACGACCGAAAAACGAGGTGACGGCCTCTTTGAAAACCGACCAGGTGGGGATGTCGGCTTGGTGGTTCGTAAACCATAGGTTGGCCAAATCCGTCAAGTAGATGATGACGTGAGTCAGCTTCGCAGGGTCATCCCACTTGTTAATCGCGCTGGCATGCTCGTACTCTGCCAGCCAGTCCTCGACATCTTGATCTTCAGTGCCGTTGTATACTGGTGGGTCACGCAGACGAAGCACACCAGAACACGTGACAGGTGGCAGCGTGGAAGAGCCTTGTGGAGGATCGATGCGCTCGGTCATCGTGGACTGAGATGGTAGCTTACGGCTGCGGAGCTCCAGGACAATACCCAGCACGTTTCTACCAAATGCAATGAGCAAGGTTGCGTAAAAACACAGGTTATTATTCCAGAAACGTTAGCCACAACAAGCTGGTACAGGCAGGAACCCGGCAAGCACGAGCCACACACGTACGTCAACGTCTTCTTTCACGCTGGCACAGAGCTGGCGCCACTATGCTTCGGTACAATATATATATATATATATATATATATATATATATATATATATATATATATATATATATATATATATATATATATACACTTTTTTACGAGTGAATGTGCTTATCTAAAGGTGAGATGAAATGGCGTTGGGTTCACCCATCCCCACAGTCCAGGACCAGCTCAATTACTCTTCTTCTTCCGCATCCCGAAGCTCGCCGAGCGAGTCATATATGCCTATGATGGCCCTGTTTGAGGCGCGATACGTGAACAATTTGTGTAACGCACGAACGCCGGTTATTGGCTGTAACTCGGGTGACAACGTAATTCACGTCACTGAGACGAGCGACTAACACGAATGCGCCAGAATAGTTTGCTAGAAAGTTCCGGTACAATCCTTTTCTACGAACAGGAGTGTACAGCCACACGTAGTCGCCAGGAGAAAACTCTACGGGGATATGATTGGCATCGTAACAATTTTTGCTTTGTTCTTGAGAAGACAATGTTCGAAGGCGTGCTAGTTGACGTACTTCTTAAGCACGACACGACGTCTTAGCGATGGACAGATCTTCCTGATGCGAGCATGGTAATAGTGTATCCAGAATACTCCGCGGGTTTTGTGCGTAAAGCAAGAAAATGGTCGAATGTCGCGTAACTTCATGCTTGGCGGTGTTATATGAGTTAGTGAAAAACGGTAAGACGGCGTCGCAGTTCCTGTGGTCAGCACCAACGTACATCGATAGCATATTCGTAAGGGTTCGATTCGTTCTCTCAGTCAGACCGTTAGTTTGCGGATGGTAAGGAGTGAAGTGGCGATAAAAGAAGCCGCTGAGTCGCACCACATCGGCGATAAGGTGCCGTCCACGGTCAATGATGACAACCCGTGGAGACAATCCGCTCCACGAGTTGTTGTCATTCATCCGTGACTGATATATATATAACGGCAGGAAAGCAGTATAACAACTTCATGGTAGCCGTCCGAGTGCAAAACGTGCCTGAAAATTCATTTCGCCATTTATTTGTTCATTCTGAGTTTGTTCATGTAATGTGGCATCATGAAATACGCTACATGACGCTTTTAATTACTTTTCAAAGGTCATTGTTCACAGCCATCTGATTTGATTCTATTGACGATCATCTTGATCATTATTTTCGTTGCCACTAAAAAAGAACTGTAAGATGAACGAAATGCTTTACAAAGGGCCAGAGTCATTCAAAGCTGTGAAACAGGTCATGAAATTTCATGAAAGCCGTTTGTTCCCTGGCTTCTTAGTTTGCCTGGTCGATATTTCGGCTGATTACTAACACTGCCGTGCCGCATTCGTGGCCGCAGAGGGATAGAAACAGCCATCCGCGTAATTAGACTAGTGTGCACGCGCCATGCGGTTCTCAGCCGGTCCAATATACTTGGTGCAGAGTTTGTCATAGTTTCGGTCATTTGGAAAACACTAACGTTGAGCGGAGCGCAGGAGTCAGGAAGCGCAACGTGGACGCTGTTGCCGAAAACAATCGATAACATATGCGCAAGGTACCGATGTAACCGTATGAAATTAGCTTGGTGTTTTTTCTGTAACAAGCAAAAACATTTACTGTACGAAAATTGATAAACGGCCGTACTGTACCTTTATATGCCGTAACATTTACACCTTCACCCATCCACATAGCTGATATGCGAGCTCCACTACTTGCATCTTTAACTACAGCAGTATATTTATAACAACAGGCCATGTTACTGCGGCGACTAATGTACTAAGAATCGTTAAAAAAAAGCATAGCCAAAAAGGGCCAAATACTAAGCGTCGCTTTTTCATGTTTCTTCTAATTGCATATTCGTATATTGTGGCACTGAGTAGTCACTCATGTTATTTCAGTTGTGTTTTTCAGTCCTTAATACTGTTATGATCGGCCCCCATTTCTTGGCGCGCTTGGACGTGTGCGAGGGTTCCGGCTTTGCAGCACTTCCTATGGTGTCCAGAATCAGTGACCACACAGCAGTGTAGTATAATGCGAATTCTTCAAGGCCTTCGGCTCGCCTCACCAAAAGCCCTTTGGACCGAACGACCGGCAGATTACCTTGAAGGGGCTCTTTTGCTGTGTAAGCTGCCTAGAACGAGTGGTCAACATTGTGTTGCTTTGGTCGTTGAAATGAACTTGACAATGAGCCGAGCGCTGGAGCATCAACTTCGGGGACGTTTCTCGCAATCCAAGGGCCTTTCCACTCTTCATTTCCCGCGCACCGCGGCCTGCCCGGCAGCGATGCCTCCTTGATGAGTCGTCTCTGCGCATTAGATTCTCAGTAATCGCACTGCGTTAGCTGTGCAATGTGTTGTGGGTGTTTCTCCTTCGGCATGCGGCAAACTGGGCCCCTTTCTCTTTTTTCTGGGTGGGAAGGAGGAGGAGTTTGACTTTCCCTCTTCGGGGGCGGGAATCAAGACGATGGTTTCATTGGACTGTTCTGGCCTCTATTGTTTTTCTTGCAGAGAATTTTGGGAAGACTAGTACATAAAAACGCGAGCGCAAGACGCTTCAGAGCTTCATTTTCTTCATGTGTATCACGCTACCTAAATGATTTAAATATCTTTAAATAAACATTCCAGTTTTCACCTCGGGCTCCTCGGTTCGTCTCCGTCCTGAGCCTTGGATGGCTCCAGGTCTCGACACATTCCCACAGTCGCAACAGTACATATCGGGGGTCTAAAACACTCAGGCCATCCCACGCTAGACTGTTCGCACTCAGTGTGTTGTTTTACATTTCTTTATTAGGCATGTTCATAAGCTACAGAGAAGTGAATTGCTTTAAGCATATCTTTACAGCGAAAGCTGTTATGAGATAACAACAAGGGTCCCGTGCGCTCTGGCTTGTGCGGTAGTTTGATTGATATGTGGGGTTTAACGTCCCAACGTATGCGGGGTGAACGTATGTGGGGTTTACCGTGCGGTAGTTGCTCTGTACCACACCAATCAACAAAAAGCTTAGTAATTAAAAAAAACACAAAGGCCAAGTGCGACTCGAACCCAGACCCCCGTGCGCGAGCCCACTATTCTACCACAAAGCCATGCTGGTGCTTTAAACTCCGTTGCAAACTGGCGTTCCACCGGGAAAGGCATCGCGGTAATATGAGTTAGAACGCGTTTCACAAATGTAAAAAGAACAATCTCACGTAACACAATGATCATTTCTTAACGAGTGAATTGTCCAAAGCCCCAACTTTTTAAAAAAGCTTCAGGCATAATTTTTTATCGTCATCTGCCAAGAAATTGCACATAAGTTATTGCAAATACGTACGCAAGTGTCATGCACCTGTGTGTTTAGAAAAAGTACCTAATGAGTTTCAGTACATAGTACACTACTATGAGAGAGCAGAAAGCTGTCCCGCGTGTCTCACACTTGATCGGGCCGTGTAGACAAAACAAATCACAGCATATTTACGGAGTGAATTATGATGAGTGGGGCGAAGCGTCCATCAGTCCGTCCATGCTTCCGGTCGTCCGTTAGTTCTTTTTTTCCGTCTGTTCGTGCGTCTGTCCATGCATCCGTTCCTGCGTTCGTCTGTGTGTCCGTCCGTCTTTCCATGCGTCGGTCCGTGCGTCTGTTTATCCGCCCATCTGTGCGTCCGCCCGTCCATCCGTGCGTCCGTTCATCCATCTAGAGAATACTCCAAGTACGGCCATCTCGCATTCTTTCATCATATATTCATCACATAAAAGTACCGCCGTCCAGCGAACATTTCAAGGACTAAACGAAAGGTGGCCATCTACTGCTACGACGACGATGATTACTACGACTACTACTTCATACATGACCGACGCACGACCGACGGCTTAAGGAGCTTAAGCCACGAGGCTGAAGTTATTCTATTGCACACACACACTTTTGAATCGGCTGTGTTAAGAGTGTTAAACGATTTGGAATACCAGGTACTCTATACCATGAGAGAGCAGAAAGCCGTCCGGAGGGCGTCACTCTGAAGAATCACCGGAGCGGTGACTCGAGAACATTGGCAACACTGGTGTGCACACCGGTGGCCGCTGGACAGGGCGTGAGAGTAACGAGCAAGCTTCTGAGCACTGCTTCACGCCTAAGATGCAGCCGAAGTTTTGATGCTGAAGCGAAAGTAACTGTCCCCTGAAAGCGTGGTAGGGAAGCTTGATTTGATTCCCACGTAAAGTTTCAGGAACGACAAACTATTCATTTGAAGCAATCTACTTATGTACAAATTTCCCAGTTGACTCAAAATATTGGTAACTGAACTTGTCAGTCTTATCCAGCTTTTGTAACACACCACATTTTCTTCATCCTGTTCATGTAAAATATTAAAAAGGAATTCGGTGTTTTTCAGCGCCTTTTTACAAAACATTTGACGCACTTGCTAGGGCACCTTTTGGAATCTCTTATACGCAGCTGGCATTTGATAAGTACTGCAGATTGTACGAGTTGGTGAATAATTTATTTTATTTTCATGATAGAACGGAGAGCCGCCATTACTGATTTACTTCCTCTATGCACTTGCGTTTTATGGCAGGACGCAGGTAACCAACTAACCTCTGTTTCGACACGTATGTGTTCAGAACAAGGGCAAACTGGATGGAACTGTCTCGGCGTCTAACTGATGGATGATCCCGGACCAGTCAGGGTGGGCCGAAGACAGGCATAATGATGGATTATAAGAGCCAGTGAAGAAAGTTTTACTGCCAATAACAAACCTCTATAGCTTCGAGTAACCAGGCATGGTCACTTCAGTTTCATGCTCTTAAATGGAATAAGTTTCGGTTGCGCTGATATCTGGAGTGAAAAAAAATAGACAAATAGAAAGTCAGTGAATGCACGTAAGGCATGTTTTTCTTGAGATAATGGCGCCTTTAGTTTCTTCACCTGCACCAATTCATCTTAAGCTTTTTTTTTTTCAAAAATTATGCTGTATGCACATACATCGGATTTTAGTTTTACACTCACTCGTTTTATAAATATATTCTAAACGGAGTCAAGCACTCAAAGCAACACTTCTTGAGTGCGCCAGACTCACACGAAAAATGACGGGTGTAGCAATTAGAGATAAGAACAAAATTTATCGGCGCGCAAGGTGAGATAGCTAATTCAACGTTTTGTTTAGAGAATATGAACCTGAGCAGGTTACATGAGAACAATACGGACAGCTACAGTTAGCCAGTTATAAGAATAAAATATATATATCAGCAGTTGATAAACAAACCAAAAGGCATCAAAGTAGTGTTCAGGTTATGAAATTCAAAAAAAAAATGTTCCTCGCTTAACATCAAATTAGTTCGCTCAAAAAAAGGGTAGATTTCAAGAGTAAAACATTCTGCAGCCCGCAATCTATAGGATGGTAGCGGCGGTTTCGTTGATGAAAATTTTTCTAGATACGAACATGTTAAGCTGAGAAGACCAATCAGAGTAAGCAGCGTATACACGTTAACAGCCAAATTTGTCTGCAATTTATTGGGTACAGATTCCAAAACAAAAACAAATATTGAGCCAGTTTCACACTTGAAGTGCAAGCATGAAGTAAATGCTGAGCTGCCTTCTTTTTTTGCCTTTAGTTTTCTTTCTCGTTCTCTCTTTCTTTCTTTTTCTGACTTCTGTTATTGCTCGGTTTATTTTTTTTTCTTATTTCTTCCAATCTATTTCTCTATGAAGTTGTTTCCCTTTCTTATGTGTATATTTCAATCTCTCTCACCTCTTTACTCTTCCTATGTTTTTCTATCTGTATATTTTTTGTTTTATTTGATTATCTATCTGTCTACTTTTCCATTTGTTTCTGTTATGTTCTGCTCCTCCCTGCTTCTTTCTCTCTTTCTCACATTTCTGCTGTTCACTCCCACTTTCTTTTCTCGTCAGCTTGCTGACTACACCAAAAAAAGGTATGCTGTGCTCAGAAAGCGTGCCTGGATGGTCGAGGTGCTACGATGCTCGCTTAGGGCAATCAGCACTGTGTTCGAATGTTGGCGCAACTGAAATTTCATTCAGGAAATATTTTTGGTTTTCTTTTCTTTCTTGGTCTTTGTACTAATCCTCTCGTCGATGAGAATCCGTCTTGTTCACGGTGCTAGAGCACACGCGCTATTTCTCTAATGGGAAAGTTGCGAAACGCTGTGCAAGAGGCTTCGTGCATGTTTTAAATTACAAAGGCTTTCATTGTGACGCGGCCGGTGGTCTATAGTCCCACCGTGAGGCTGGGCCCCACTATCAAACAGCAGAGGGCAGAACAGCAAAATGGACTAGGTGGAGGAGTCCCACACGAGACAATTCGGTCCACGCATTCTGAAGATAAAAAGTATGACGAGGAACAAGAGGTTAATGAGCAGGCCTGCCATTTGTGATGATGATCATTTGAAAAGTTTAACTGTTAAACTGCAACTTATACATTATATATATGGCGGGAGTGCTTGCACGTGACAAAAACCTGTTGCGCTGTGTATAATTTTGATTGAATGAGTGGTAAGCTCAGTCAGGAGGTCTTCTGTTCTCGTGGTATATGTATATATTCGTTTTCTGAATAAATATTTCAGTTGAAAGTCAGCGCTGTACCGTATCCATTTCTCTCGTCTATGTTCGGGTGTTTCGCGCTGCAAGCCACGATTAATTGTCGAACAATTTTCGTATCAAATAACTACCCTTGAAGTAGCTTAAAATTGTCAAAAAAAAAGAAAGACCAAGTCTGATCAGAACATTCAGCGATTGCTATGAAAAGAACAGGAATTAGCGCGAGTGAGCTGCTGAAAACTAGGGTAAGCTTTCAAGCATATACAAAGGTGTAAATTTCGAAGTTGTGCGAGCCGTAATGTTTGTCTAAGAAAAATAAAAAAAAACATTCAAAGACGCTATACATCTTCTGGTTGTCGGAAATACGCTCTTCCGAACGTCACAGCTGTCAACTTAAAAGAAAGTCAGCACCGAAAGAATGAACCGCCGTGTACAGAAGTATAAGGAGAGGTGGCACTACTTGCATGCCTGACAGGAGTAACAGCAGCCTTCTTCGGTTCAGATCTACGTGCTCTGTCGTTTACTCGCACATTATCAGCCAGACTAGAAAATGTAAATAAATAACCCGTATAGATTTCCCTATCACAACTGCGATGCTAACTACAGTTAGTCTGCTACTGCAAAAGTATCTCTGGCGATTACCAAAACGAAAAGTTCTTATTGTGAGAACCACACTCGACCTCTTTATCGCAGTCTAGCGTCGTGCGTACTGGCGAGCATCAGGTTCACTTACGTGCGCTTCAGTCCCCTTCATAATAAACAGTATTCAGACCACTAATGATAATCAGTTGTAATAGTTGTAGTGTAGTTGGATTACTTAAATAAACGGCAATTGTGCTTGCCGTACGCAAAGAAATGCTTCTCATTTAACATATATAATCCTCTAACGTTTTGTCGCATATTGGGGTTTTCTCATCCATGGTCGTCATTAAAAATTGATTCGAATATGCGGTTGTTCGGTTACGCTCTATTCAATTCCTTATTCAAAAAATTTTGACTATTCGCACAGCCCTAATGTTTACAGACTCTCTGTACACGCAGCTTGTCCTTGATAAGGGCGAAAGCCAAAATAACACTATGATTATGAGAGAAGCCGTAGCGGAGGGTTCAGCAAGTTTATTCTACCTGGGTTTATTTACCATGCTTCTAAATCTAACCATACACTACTCTGGAGTTTCACACGTATATAAATGCGGTCATCGTGATGTAGTCTGTTCATGACCTGCGACAGATTTTGCACTTTGGAGATTACGTGACTGTCATAGAAGAATGCTGGACGTAGAGGCGGGGTGTGCGGCACTGAGCACACTAGTATGACCGCGCTAAATAAGGAGGCAGTGACCTACATGTAACCTTCTAGCATTTCAAGTGCATTTTCTATTTCATGGGCGCAGCAATAAGGTCAAGTCCCTCAGCCTACCTTGCCTCAGGCATGGCTCATGCGGTTCGACGCCGTTCTCGCTATGAATGGCGTCAAGGACCATTGGCTTATGCGCGGCATCTTGCTCGACGCACTTGCGATCGACTTTCGCCATTTTATCGACGCACTCGCGATCGAATTTCGCCACCACAAGCCCGCAGTCATATGACGCCCTCTACACTGCGGTGCTTGCCTGTTACGTCCTCACGTACCACCCGCTTGCAGGGACTCACGACTTCGGTGTTTCCACTGCGTCGCAGCCCACGCTACCAACCAGCCCGCACCCATCCATTGACCGCGACCTCACTACCTCGGCTACGACTTCTACCTCAGATGCGGTCGCAGGAACATCTATTCCTGCACCTGACACCGACGACGAGGTAGAAATGCCGCCGCGGATGTCTAGTGGCTAAGGTACTCGGCCCGCAGGTCGCGGGATCTTATCCCGGTGGCGGCGGCTGCATTTTCCATGAAAGCGGAAATGTTGTACGCCCGTGTGCTCAGATTTGTGTGCACGTTAAAAAATCACAGGTGGCCCCGCCGCGGTGGTCTATTGGCTAAGGTACTCGGCAGCTGACCCCAATCTCACCGGATCAAATTCCGGCTGCGGCGGCTGCATTTCCGATGGAGGCGGAAATGTTGTAGGCCCGGGTGCTCAGATTTGGGTGCACGCTAAACAACCCCAGGTGGTCGAAATTTCCGGAGCCCTCCACTACGGCGTCTCTCATAATCATATGGTGGTTTTGGGACGTTAAACCCCACATATCAATCAACGTGGTAGAAGACGCTGTCACTTCGTCTGACCTCCCCACCGAGAGATGTGTCCGAAATGTGCCTACATAAAAAGGTCCGTCGCACGTGCCTGCCATATGCAAGTCTTCCCAGACATTGATGGCAAGCGACACCTCGGCGCCGCCAGACTCCACAACAGCTACCTCACCGCACGCCTCGGAGTTTGGCCCAGACATTATTTTGGCCGTTATAAGATCCCCGATCGCAGAGTTTTCATCATCGACAATCTCCAACGAACCTGACCTTTCATTGACCTCACCACTCTGCGTGTCTTGCAAGCTGCATCTAGCATCGCCCTCAATGTCTCCCACAGCGAAAGTTTGCGGCCCTGGAAAACCACTGCCGAACTTGTACGGCGTGGAAACAATGACTGGCGCACCAGAGGAAAAAGTACCTGGTCCGCATATGGCAAAGCAGATCACAAATGCCACGCCAGTGGTGGACGCAGCCATCGATTAAGCAGACCTCTACGCCAACCCCTGCACGCAAAACACCGAAGGGCGTTGCACGAGCACAGGTACAATCATCTGGCATAGTAAACGCTGACTGGGTTCCAGAACCACTATCCCCCGGAGCCTCTGACGCCAGACGGTAACCACCATACATGTGTCCACAACGCATCCTTGTTGCTCACAACAGCTACGTAGTCTGTTATTCCTACATGTCTACCACCCGTGTCACTACGTCGACGAAGTCAACGTGCTCAGCGTAAAACAGAGTGGCCATTTTTGAGCTCTCCTGCTTTGTTCTGCTACGCAGCTACGCCTTGCTGCCACGGAGCTCAGAACGGCGCAAGCGCCTACAAGGTTTGTCAGACGCAATGGTGAACCACTTTTCGCGCACTTGACTATGTGCAGTGCACGTGGCGCCATTATTCGGGCACGTTCCTGCATCAATCGGCGGCACGTGTATCCGCGCCAGCACGCCGGACGCGGCACAACTCTTAGGTCAGTGTTACGTCGACACTGGTCAACATCGGCACTGCCAATCTACTGCCAACGTTAGACGCCTAACCTCGCGTCACATGGTCCGCTCTGGATCCAGCCTGCCAGGTTGTCGTGGGATACACTTGTACACGGCTACAATGCCCCATTGTCTACTTCTTCGCCCGCAGCGTTTTAGGGGCGAACCTCCTCAAGGCGTGGTGGGTCTGTACATCCTCTGAGGTATTTAGTTGTAGAAGTAAAGAGCCACCTCTAGCATAGTTGTTGCAGTGTTCACTAAATGGTGGTACTTGCAGTTGGTGAGATGTGAAATGTTATAAAACTAGATGGCGGTACTTGTAGTTGATGATGAATGATGCGAGATGTCATAATAGGAATGATGTCACATAGGACGCTTGTCGTTGGGGGGAAGGCAATAGTTTGATTTAGTGTGGCGACGTACGCTTGGGGGAGCGTTGTAATAAAATTCGTTCGCTGCTGGCGCGTGCTCAGAGTCGACGGGTGGACAAGGCTGCGGAGCAGCGAGCTCGCAATGTGGCGGCAGCGCACGCTCGCAGACAGAATCCCGGTGTGTGAGCCCGTGAGCCAGAAGCGCGCCGTCAAGCTGCGGGACATCACCGCACACATGCTGTCGTACGAGAGCGGGAGGCCCAAGCGGCACGCCATACACACACAGGGTTCCTCACGTCTTTAAATGACAATCTACTGGGCGAATTACACGGAACATCCACAGTTTACCAATGATTCCCTCCGGAACTTCGCCCTCTCATCATCATTCACCCCGTGGATATGCTGTGATTTTTTCCCAGTGTTGCCCACCAGAAACCCACTGGTTGCCGATGATACCTTCACGTTGACAACCTGGACTTCCCGAATGGACGTCTTGCGGATTACCGTCCATGTATATAGTCTCTTTCCATCTCTTTCTTTTGTATGTGGGCACCGTCCGCTGACCAGAGGGAGCTGCGTTGCTGGCACTACTAAGGTCCCTAGATGAAACAAGTTTCCTGGAATCTTGTTTCATCTAGGGACCATAGGCTCCAGCCCATCTGTGATAATATGGGCAGAAGAGTGAAGATGACAAAGAAGAGCGCACGAGATCGGGAAGCGCGTGACAGCGTTCGAAACAGCGAAGCTGGCAAGGACAGACCGTTCTTGGCTGGACGACCGGTCCGGCGAACTAGGAGACGTCCTCTAGGTGCTGTGATGTCCTGGACTCCGGCTGGGTGACTGGCGTAGGAACCAGGCGACCCGCTGCTGTTCCGGCTGCCGTTCCTTACAGCTGGACAACCGGTGAACGAGGCCTCGACTCCGGGTGGGTGACTGGCCCAGGGACCAGGCGAGGTTCCGCTGTTCCGGCTGCCGTCCCAATTTGTTACGAGTTCCGGTTTGCTGTGGGCTGCTGGTCCTGCTGCCGTTCCGGGTGGCTGGCACGACCCAGGTTTGCTACTGGGACGAACGCGGCGGCTGAGAGCTGTTGCTCCAGGGCGGAGCTTCCGAGCGACCGCTACCCTCCTGCTGCTACTGCGGCAGAAGGCCGTGAGGTGGCGTGGGCCAACTCACGTTGAAGACGCCAACGGGACAGACGGCACGTCATTCCGAGCGATCAGCATCCAAGCCCAAGCAAAAAACTGCGAGAGACTTTTAATTAGTGAGAGATTTCCCATAGAACGGCGTGTGACAGACTATGTGTAGAAATGGTCCATTAATAGTTGCTTTTCCCATGTAAATATATTTTGTGTGTGTGTGTGTGCACTCGTGGCTCTATTGTTTCTTGGCTAGCAGTCCTAAGCCCAAAACCTGACACTACGTCACACCATCATAACTTCGCTGACCTTGACCACTGTGGGAACGCAGAAAACAGACGCGCATATGTGTCCCCATATATCCCAGCTGGCTGCAAATGCAATCCGCCCACTCACGTGGGCAGGGAGACACGGGCATCGCACCCCATTTCGACCGAGCCCAACCTATAATGAACTAGAATATGATGATATTCTAGTTTACTATACCCCGACCTATTATTTCCTTTTTTCTTCGCTATGCGTTGAATTCAGGCGCCCCAGTCACACTGAAAAGCTAGAGTGCACGGAACCTATACACTTCAAATCACGCAAAATGCTAGGGGGGGGGGGGCAGCCCTGTAGTTCATGATCATCATCATTTTCTTGGACACCGCGCCGCAACTCTCGCGCAGCTCATGTCTACCTCGAGCTTCGCTAACAAGACACTGGAGACTTCTAGCACTGCCAACGCCTCCTAGATTTCCTGTGCCTGCCGGATTATTGGCGGTCATTTGGGAAGTGGCGGTCGTCGGAACTACTGTGATGGCGCCACTCAAGTAGGAGTGTCTTGAAGTAGGTTTTTATGTTTTTGAAGCTTATATGCAACAAAATTAACGTAAAAAGTTTTAAAAAGGCGTAAACATAATTATAATTAACCCTACGTAAGTGACGTCGTCCCTCAGCAAGCAACTCTTTTTAATACAAGTCATCGTCTAAAATTAGTAGCAAACGCCGAAATTGCCGATCTCAAAGGCTAAATACAAAGACCCTTACCCCTGCGTAGCCAGCGCCGCCATAGATGACCGGCGTTTTGCGCTAATCCGGCAGGCACGGGGAATCTAGGAGGCGTTGGTACTGCGGAATGGTGCTACGTACGCATCACGCAAGCGCCTTGAGTTACGTGGCCTCGTTTGCTATGAATGGGCTTTTGTGAGCCGTAGTACCCGCGTACGGCTGTGCTCCAATACTCACCGTAGACGGCTAAATAGACAGCTAAATGGATGGCGGCCATCTTAAGTCCCATTCCAATTCTCACGTAGCCGACAAAGTAGACAGCTCCGAGAAGACCTCATCATAGACAAATACGATGCAGGCTTTTTTGTGTCTAAAGAAGAAGGCGGCTCAAGGAATCGCTCAGACAGATCAAATCTCGCCAGAATGGCCGTCTGCACACAAGCAGACATTTGTGCGAGCCGGATTATGGCCGTATCTTTAGCCGCTGTAGTACGCTACTACAGTGGCTAGAATAGGGCCACTGTAACGCTACTGCAGTACTCCCGAAGGGAACGGAGGAAGGAAAGATAGGAGAAGGCATGCCCAGCTGCCGCGCTATGGTGGCTAGATAGCCACGCTACGTGAAAAGTGTGGAGGAAATGACATGGCGGCAATATTTACTGGGCACAATGGCGGCGCTGCTATAGTTACGTGTTGCGTAGTGGAGCTGATCTCGCAGTGAGCGGCCGCGGCATGTGTGCCTCCCCAGGTCTAGTGCTGAGCCGTGGCGTACAATATCCGTGCTCTGCGCCGTGGTATTGGTTACGGAGTGTTCTCCTGGCAGTTACTGTACTTTTAACAAAGTTTAAAATCCTTTTGTACATCACGTTGTTTCAACAGAGCGTAAAACGAGTGCATATCCATGTGTCGTGCGGCGGATGACGCGGATGAAGCAATTAGTGTTCAGCGAAATTGCGTAGGGCACCACGACGAAGCGGAACGACGACGAACGCCTTGCAGGTCAGTGATGGTTGGGCAGTGGTCCTGCTTTTGACAACGGACGACGCTGTTGAGCCCAGCAAGACGCATTAAGGACCATGTGCACATACGTAGTTTCATGTTGTGTGTGTACAGTAACAACTTGCATGTGCGTATTAAAACACCTTTTCTGTTCCGCTTCGTAAACTCTCCCCCAGCATTGCATGTAATCTCAACGTAACAATAACCGCGTTTAAGTGTCACTTGCACCATGCTTAAAGTCACAACGGTCGCACAATGCCGACGCCTTTCTTCTTTTGCCTTGTTGACACCCTTTATCAGGAAGTGCAGACGAGTGACAATGTAGAATCGCAAAATCTTCGCTTTCACTTCGGCCTCATGCGCAGCATAGCCAATAATTTTGTCTTTGCCCTTCACAAGTGACAGTACGTCCAAAATGCTGTCGGCATGCAGGCGGTTCATGCTGAAGCAGCCCGTGAAGACGCCCTCTAGGTAGTTGACGAATTCAAAGAGCTCTTTTGACAGATAAAGCAATCCACCTTTGTCGCAAAAACTTGTGAATGCAGCCTGTGTATCGGTTCTGCCTTCTGACGCCGGAACAAGCAGGAGGGTGCGGCATGTATTACACCCAGTCTTATCCACACACTTCTTGGCCACATACCCTGCCATGTGGTAAACTAGACGAGAGTTGCTGTTTTTTTGCACGAGGCTGTGATGTTCAATGGAGAAAGTTGGCTCCTGGCAGGCAGCATCGTCCAGACTGTCGAGGTCGCCTAGTGCAACATGCTTTTCAATTGTTTCTTGCAAGCTTGCTTGTTGCAGTTGTGCATCCCCTGTGTCCAGAAGTGCTGTCAACACCACTGGCTCCACACTGCTACCACTCACTGGTCTTGCAAACTATAAAAGCTGAGGCAATTGACCGTAATCAGGAACTGCTCTGGTGTTGGATGATCATTGCAGCCTGATGACTGCCGCACAATCTCGAACAGGTTCTCCACTGGATCTTGACTTAGCTTTGCAGTCATCAGGTACTGGTAGTGAAGCTCCTTGATGACATACTGCAGCAATGACAGTACGCTAGACAGCGTCACCCGGAAGCCAACAGCTGTTGATTTGCTAATAAATCCAACACCGTTGCCAACGTGCTGCTCTCACTTTGTTATGTACTTAAGGAAGTTTGACAGCGCGGCAACTCCTCTTGAGTTGGGCCACAGTGCTTCGGATTTGAAGCGGGACGTCATCACCTTAATCAGTTCATTCATCATTCTGAAACAAATAGATCACAGAAACATGAGATTATCATAAGTACGTGGGTTAGGAAGACAAGGTAACACAAAAGCCTGAGCAGGTCATAATTTTTGTGACTGAATCAACCAAAATACCTGAAGAATGCTTCTGTCGCATCTATGGCTCCTTTTCCATAACTTGACTCTATAGTGCCTTTGTAGTGGTGTAGCCCACGCAACACATGGTCACCAAAGAGCTGAAAAGCTAGGGAGACTCGTATCTTTTCAAATCCATTTGGCTCCAGATGGCTAGCGGTCAACCCTGGCAGTGCCTTCAGCGTCACATTATCCTTGTCATGATTGAAGGCTTCTTTGATGAAGTATGTAGAGACCTGCATTAAGAAAGCCATGGCGAGTCACTTCCCAGACTTTTTAAGGTCAACTTCACAAGAGGAAAAAAGAGCCTTACCCGTCCATCTGGTGTGTTGAAGCCGCCCTTCAGCAGGGAGTTACGTAGGCACTTCATCAGATGCGGGAAGTCTGAAAGGAAATGAAGTTCCCTTTTTCCATCAACAGGGTGCTTGACTTTACATGTAATCTTGCTGGCAGATCCTTGAACACCCATTATCGTCCACATCTTCCTGTTCCATGTGGCCCCATCACATGTCACAAAGTGTACAAAGAGTCCCGCTTGCTCTGCCAGAATTGTCGCCTCAACAAGAATTTTGCACAGAAGTTCCCCTTTTACATTTCCATTTGCGGCAAAAACTCCCAGGATTTGGGAAAACTTTCCGGCAAACGGTAGAAACATCACAACCATTCCATGGTCGCATGGAAGGCCAGCGTCCTTGGCAGGTGTGAATGGTCCTAAATCCACAAAGCCAAGCAGCTTACCAGTTTTCTCAACAGACAAGTGTTCCGGCAATTTCATCTCGTCAATGAGAAGTCCACCATGACGTTTGAAGGAGCCCATTGAGCTGGTTTTTGCTTTTAAGGTATCCAACATTTTTCTGCAGAAACCAAAGCCTGTCTTGTACGCTGCTGTGTACTTCTTTAGTGTAGTGTTGCTGGGAAGTACAAGGATATTTTGTTTCCTGATATGCCTATAAAGCTTGGGGCTCTTCATCTTCATGAGTATGCATTCAAGCATCCATTCCTTCGTAAACTGCATGCCTCTTGTACTCTTGCGTTTTGAGGCTGCAAAGCAGTGACGCACGCTCTCTTGCTGCTTTTCTGGTAGCATGGCTATCTTCTCTTCTAGCGCTTCCATTTTTATTTTGGAATTTTGAGCCTTCATTCTTTCTATTTGGCCATGTAAGCTCAACAGTTTCTTACACAAGCGTCTTTGCCTTCGTAATGCGCATCTAAGCTTTTGCGCTGCTTCGATGGCTTGTTTGTGACGACGATTCCTCAGACGAGATAGTCGTGTCAGCAGGGACTTTCGTAGGTAGCGACATGGTAGGCATGGTGCTCCTAAACAACAAAAAAGCAACGTGTCACAAATTACCCTCTTTTTGCAGTGGACAACCTTAGAGAAATGGCCAAAAATCTCTTGTCACCAAGCATATCTAGAACATCTAAATTTTTATGTATGGAATTACGGTCATTACAAAGCAGGATATCATGCCATACGCAATGCAGCAAAACCTAGACTAGACCATCAAGTTGCATGCAGGCTCTATAACAGCAAGACATGTAGTATCCCAGATGCATCGAAGCAAGTAAGTACTGCTCTTCCATCACAAATAAGTCCCTTTAGAGTGATGGGTAGCCATCCCATTGCATAAGTATGCAGTAAAAACTATGTTAGCATGTACGTATTGCAGGGGTCGGCCTGCTTTACATGTTGCTGACCATGTTACGAGGCTGTACAAAAAGGTGAACACAAATATTTTTCTATCAATATTTGTACTGAAATTAAATCATCTATTAAGCTACATGAAGCATACACATTTCGGGAAGCGTGCAACGGTTGATGCATTCAAAAGAACACTACTTTGCATGCGACTTTGATTCCAGGTTACCTTCGGCAGCCGTCGTTCCTGCGCACTTCTTGTTGTAGAATGAGCCGTCTAACACAGTTGTCTGGCCCAGCAGCTTTGTCGTTAAACACTCTTCGGTGATAGACGAAGTGCTGAGTGCACCTGGACATTTCAGAAATTTAGATGCTTGAAGAAGGGCTTCCTCTGCCTGCAATACAGTTCTCACAAGTCCTTCAGAGACTGGCTTTCCGTTCAAAAATGTTTTGTAACTGGCCTGCTCAATCACGCTCATGTGAAAAAAGATTGCCCTCTCTGAAGTGACAGTGCCAGAGCACGTATCCAACTGCGACAGTGTATAAACAGCGCCTTCGCCAGGGAATTGGTGCACCGACCAATATTTAGACGGAGTCCTCAGTTCTCGCAAGTTTTCTAGTTTCAACGACGCTGTCGACACGTCGTGCACGTCGTCTTGACTTTCAAAGTCATCGTTGACAGGCGTACTCGTGCAAGCTTTCTTGCTATTCTGGGGTCCCGGCACGGTAGGCGCTTCCCGTTTACAAGGGGCGCGTTTAGGAGGCAGTTTCGTGCTCAAATATTTCGGAGCGTTGGGCAAGATTGTAGGCACTGCGTCTGGCGTTAGCGCAGGAACACCACGGGCGATTCTCACTTCTTTGCCGTCAATGATGTGAACGTAGTCACGCAGTATGTAGTGGTCCTCGAAGTGGAGCTCGCACACTGCACAGTTTTTCGCACACTGCACAGTTTTCCTCGAGAGCTTTGTCGCTGCGATTGAGGTTCCGTTCCCAGATTTTTCTTCTACGTTCATCTTTTGGAACGCTAAAAAGCGACAGCTTCCTATCTGCTTTGACGCCGGCATAGCCTGTGCGGCATCTCGGCGCGTAGCAATGGCGAAGCCTAGCTTTAGTCATGCCGAAGTCGTTGGCACTCACTCATTTGGGCATTCAAGGCTCCCATGACAGCACAGTAGCACACAGAGACGAAACAGCAGCAGCGCTCACGCACACATTACGAGCCACCACAGCTAATACGTAAATGCGACGACGAAAACACTTGGAACACGTCCAAACCAGTGCCGCCGGGGCGAACACCACCAATCCACTGCGACCGCAGCGCCGCCACGCCAACTGTCAACGAACCGCGCTTCGCTACGATGCAGGTGCAGAGCCGGCTGCTCGTCCCACTCAGAACTTCTAGTACACTCTACCTATGTGCTTTGAGAAGACTAGTGTTTTGTGCCAGTAAATTTTTTTTGTTACTAATCTTGTTTTCATTTTTCAACTGCGTCATAAATCTTCGTTATCTTGGATCACTACTACAGCCGCGCCATAGCGGCATCATCTTGGGAATAATTAAATCCCAAGCTCTCAGTGGATATCTACAAACGTAAACGAAAGCGCTCGTAATGAAATTGATATTGGGCATATGTTCCGAATGTGTTAGTACATGCAGCGTCGCAGCTCCCTGGCTTATTCGTACTTGTGAATGCAATTAAAACCTAACGTATGACAATTGTGAATGGCAAATGAATCGGACAATTTAACCATTCAAATTTTTACATCTACAGGGTTGGCGAGCCTTTAGTTTACCATTCGGCCGCATCGTCCTGCGCCCGTCTTCTGCACTTGCTGGGTCAGCTTTATTTTCCGCCTAGCTTAAAATGTGCACCTGTCTAGGTTTCTCTGCACTTGTGTTAACTCAAAGGAAGTTTTTAAAAACATGATAAATAACCCGCACTTCTTTTTTTGGTGAAACACCAGGCGCACACGGCTTTCTCCGCATTACTGAGGCTCTACAATGGTGGCTAGAAGGACCCATAGCTCTACGTCTCGCGTTCCGTAGAGCCCACGCACTGGTTGTGTTATCTCGTGGCATCTACGCCAGATCGCGGCTTCTACGCGGCACCTACGCGGCATTCGCGCGCTCTCCCTGATCCCACAACCCCCTGCTAGAACACTAACACTACCGTTGCCGGTGCTCGCCTTTGATGCCGCCATTTTTTAAGTGTGAATAGACTTAATAAGCGACCCCAAACCATCCACCGCCGTCGGCGGCGTCCGCAGTCTTCTCTCTATCTTTGAAGAAAGAGGACTTGGCGGGCCGCAGCGCGACGCTCTACCGAATAAGCCACGGACGCAACGCTGATATCGGTGTCAGTAACGCGCCTTATATCTTTAACGCCGCTGCGCGCGTCCCCCTCCCCCTTCGCTCGCTCTTCGCTCTCCTCGCTCCCTGCAGCTGCGCGCGCACCCCTCTCTCTCGCGCGCCCGCCTTCTCTCTCAGTCTACCGTCGAGAGCAGTTCGTGCAATGGATGTCCCGGAGGCAACGCTACCATCAACAACGAATACAGTAAAACCGAATGCCAGCACTGCACCCGTCGTTGGAGGTGACGGTACCGCGGTTGTTTCGCCGACGTTGGAAGACAAGGCGGCGCTGCGAAGGGCTCGCGAGACCGAACGTAAGCGGGGAAGCGTGCAGCGGATGCCGAACTGCGTGCTCGCGAGGCCAAGTGCAAGCGGGCGAAGCGTGCAGCGGATGCCGAACTGCGCGCTCGCGAGGCCGAGGACAAGCGGGCGAAGCGTGCAGAGGATGCCGAACTTCGCGCTCGCGAGGCCGAGGACAAGCGGGCGAAGCATGCAGAGGATGGTGAACTGCGCGCTCGCGAGGCCGAGATGAGGCGTCAGCATCGAGCCGCGAACGTGGCCCAACAAGCGGAACGACAACGCAAGCGTCAGATAAAGGCACCATAGTGTGATTAATAAATATAATAGTGCGAATTAATAAGTACCCCTCATAGCATCACCCCGTGCATTCACACTTAACCATGTTCACCCTCGGGGAAATGCTTGGGAGTTTTTGAAACAAGGTCTCGCGCTGTCGCGAACGTGTTCGAAAGCGGCACGACCAACGCATACGTACGCACGCACGCATCGCATGCGCGCGGCCGCCGGCCGCGTTCGTGCGCGTTGCGGTCTGCGCATGCGCACTGTGCAGAACGTGGCGTCTTTCCATACGCAACGCCATCACGTACGATACAGACGCCGTGCTAAAACTCTATTGACTTCACGAGCCGGGGGAGGGCGCGCTGGTCGCCGAAGAGAGCGGACGCGCATCACGTCGGCTCCGTCTTCCAAGAACTATTTGCCAGTGATTTTCGGTCATTCAGCCCATCAATTTTACAACAACGCGTGCGGAAAGTGACCAGGATTCCACTGACACCGAAATTCAAGGTGGGAAAAGACTTTTTGCCGCATTTGAGAGGTTTTCAACCCGCACCCCTTTGGCCCGACGCTCACAAAAGCCGGCCACCCGACGAGACGCGCTGAGCGTCTCCTCTGACGCGGGCGCTTTGTTCGCCCAACAACGATGGAAGTCCACGTGAACGGGGAGGATATCTCCCCCGAAGAGTTTCTGGAGGGCACGGATTGGTGCACCATCGGATCTAAGACTCAAGTTAACCGCGCTAACGCGCAGAGCAACACCCAGAACGGAGCCCCCTCCTGCACCGGCGAGGGAGCGGACTTCAACCGACAGCGTTCGCGTCGACAACCGCGTAACATCAAGCAGCAAGTCATTAGAAAGAGCAAAATGCCACTACCACGGAGCGATTTCAAGATCGTGATACGACCACGAGGAGGCCTCGACGTGGCCACCACTGGAACCATGCGCCTCGCATCGGTGATTTACCGCGCGGCCAACGTACCGGCTCATGAAGCAGGGGAAAACACGGTGTGTTCCAACAACCATCAAAACATCATCGTCGTGAGCACACCACATGCCTCTCACGCCGATAAGTACAGACAGCTTCAAGCCATCACCATCGGCGACCACCACCACGAGGTTAGTGCGTACGAGACGGGCCCCAGAAACACGGTGAAGGGAATAATCAAGGGCATCCCGTTGGAAGAAGACGCCAAGTCCATTCATACCAGCATCGTTCACGCACGTAACCCTTACGCCCTGGCAGCCAAACGGCTCAGTAACACCACGACCATCATAGTGGCGTTTGAAGGATCGCGAGTGCCCACTTACGTCAATTTCGGTGGCGCTCTCCTTCGCTGCACCTTGTATCGCAAGCAAATCGACATGTGTTACTGCTGCGGGAGACTTGGTCACCGCATGGACGTGTGCCCAAAGCCCACGGACAAAGTGTGTCGTGGTTGTGACGCCCCTAACCCAGGCCCCAACCACCAGTGTTCCCCTCATTGCAAGCTGTGCGGGGGCGCACACATGACGGCGGACCGCAACTGCCGTGCAAGGTACAAAACGCCCTACATCGTGACGAAGAGACAATGGGAACGACGCAGGGCCAACGAGGAGGCAGAGGCCACTACCACCAACTATTTCACCAGCAAGCCCCGCTCAAGATCCAGGACACCCAGTCGAAGCCACTCCCGATCTCGTAGCCGCACACCGGGACCCCGAAAGCAGCAGCAACGCCGAGCTCGCAGCCGAACACCTGGATGGACCCCAACTAGGGACGCGAAGACAACTGATTCGGTGAGCTTTTCAGATGCGGTCAAAGGAAAACGCGCAACAAACGCGGAGGCTGGCGGCAAAATACACACTAAGATAGAGGCGGAGATAGCTCAGTTAACACAGACGATACAAACTATGCAAAAACAAATTGAATGCATGCAGGCACAGATTCACGCAAAGGACGAACTCATACAAAAGCTCCAGTCTGCCGCTCACAGCGATACTGATCAACAGGAAATGCAGGAAACACAAGAACTCGTAGAGGACGGTGAGGTCGAAGGCCCTGATACTAAACGCGGGCCGGCTATCTCCCTTAAAGTCAGCACGCTCCAAGCGTACGCGCGCAGCAACTGACGACAACCGAGTGAAGGCACTCGAGGCTCGCGTGAGCAGTCTCGAGGAAACTATCACAGCGACTATCACGCGTACGATTCAACAGAGCTTGGAGAGCATTTATCTCAGATTGTCCAGATTAGAAGCTGCCAACAGCGCGCTGGTGACGTCGCATAGCGAAGCGGCGCCACACTTGTAGTACCACATAACCATGGCAAGACACCCTTCGAAACAAAAACATACAATATGGCAGTGGAACTGCAGAAGTTACAAAAACAAACGAGCGCACCTACAACAATACCTTAAAACGATCCCCGAACGCCCAGACGTCATCATACTGCAGAAAACAAACGGCCCCGCCAAACTTTCAGGGTACCAGTCTATACCAGGCAAGGAGGAAAATCCAAACGTCATCACACTGGTCAAGCGAGAGCTCACGGTCATCGAACACGACACCCACGTCAAGGATATTGAAAACGTTTTCGTAGAGCTAATTCCACCGCGTAAGACGCCCGGCAGCATCTTCGTACTCAACGTCTATAGCAGTTCGAGATGCCGCAAACACCGCTTTCACGTCCTCTTCAAACGAGCACTCGATATCAGCCATGGGCAACAACTCTTCATTGGAGGCGACTTCAACGCGGTGCATACGGCGTGGGGTTACAAACAAGATCAGCCGAAAGGCAGGCATTTGTGGGAAACGGCGCAACTCACCGGCCTCGAGCTGGTCACTGACCCAGCGGCACCAACTAGGCAGGGCAACAGCGTCAGCACTGACACCACGCCTGACCTTACCTTTACGTGCATTACACGAAAGGTGACTTGGAGAAACACCTTACATTACATTATCTCTATAGAAGCAGAAGGCGGCCCACAAGAACACAATGCCGGTCGCCAAATGAAGATCACCAATTGGGAACTACTATGAAAAAATTGAGACAAGCAACAGATTGAAGACATCAATGGACCGAGCAACTTCGGCGTGACATCGAGAGGGCGACGCGAATGATGCCGTCAACAGCTGGGCTTGATAGAATAGACACCCGGTTACTGCACATGTGGCAAGCCAAGACCCAACTGCATCGCCGTTGAAAACGACAACGACATAATAGGAGACTGCGAAAACGAATAGCACAGCTCAACAAAGAAATAGAAAAGCACGCACTTAACCTGCAACAACAGCAATGGGAAGAGAAATGCGCGCAGATGGATGGTCAGCTCACTACGAGTCGCACATGGCAGATACTGCGGTACCTCATAGATCCCGCGAACACCAAGACCTCACAGAGGCAAGGCATATGCAAAATCATACACGCTTAGGGGGGAACGGAGCAAGATTTCTTACGGGAAGCGGATCTCCAATACATATCCCAAACGCCCCCGCAAGTACATCCGGACTACAGGGGAGAAGGCAATGCCATCCTAGACGCAGAATTCTCAATTTCCGAAATCGAGGCGGCCCTCGTCAAACTCAATACCAAGTCATCCCCAGGCCTAGATCGAATATCAAACAGGGCACTGCGCAACCTCAATTACAGATCGCTAGAGAAACTCAAAAATTATATTAACGAGTGTTGGGTGCGTGGAAAGTTACCCCAGCCATGGAAAGATGTGCAGATCATACTTATACCGAAACCCGGCAAGAAATTGCAGCTGCAGAACCTGCGCCCTATCTCCCTAACATTATGTGTAGGTAAACTGATGGAACATGCGTTCCTCAGTAGACTAACAGATTACCTCGAAGGCAACAACCTATTACCACACACAATGATTGGGTTCAGAAGACATCTCTCCATACAGGACGCTCTTCTGCAACTAAAACATCAAATCATCGAAAATCCTGGGTGCTCAACGAGAGCCATCCTTGGCCTGGACCTGAAGAAGCCCTTCGATAACGTTCGTCACGACGCCATATTGCGACAGATTGAACCTCGGAATGCGAGTGTACAACTACGTCCGAGACTTCCTCACGGAAAAAACCGCACGCATGCGAGTGGGACAGCTAGAATGAAATCAACATTGGAAGCTCAGGTACACTGCAGGGCTCGGTGATCTCGCCGATGCTCTTCAACCTCGTCCTGCTGGGGTTACCCGAGCGATTACATCAAATTGATGGACTGCACCACACGCTATACGCGGATGATATTACGATCTGGACGACAACTGGCAGTGACGGAGAGATCGAGGATCGCTTACAGGCGGCCATAGAATGCGTGGAACATTACCTCGTAGGCACGGGACACACCTGCTCGGGCGAAAAATCCGAATTACTGCTATATAGACCGGTAAAAAAGGGACGCCCGCCCAAAAACTACGTACCTTCAGAAAATAAAGAAATCAAACTATCATCAAACGGCTCACCAATCCCAATGGTAAAGAAGATCCGGGTACTAGGGATGATGATTGAGCAGAACAGCGGCAATGGTGAAGCACTGCGCAAGATAATGGCAAAGGAAACTAGCACGATGCAACTTATCCGACGCATCACGAACAAACATGCAGGCATGCGCGAAGGCAGCGTCATACGACTCATACAAGCCTTTGTTATTTCACAACTAATGTACACGGCACCGTTTCACAAATGGACAGTTGCGGAAAAAGACAAGCTTAACGCCCTGATACGCAAGACGTACAAGTTCGCATTGGGACTGGCACCCGGAGTTAGCACCAGCAAACTCCTAGGGCTAGGGTTGCATAACACCCTCGAGGCGAGGAACTCGTGGAGGCGCAACAAGTTTCCCAGCTCGAGCGCCTATCCAAGACCCGCCCAGGCTGACACCTAATCGAAAAACTTGGCATCACGTACCATATGCAGCACGGCATCAAAGTCGAAATTCCAAGATCGGTGCGCGAGCAAGTATACGTACCCCCATTGCCTCGCAACATGCACACCCAACACCATACGGGACGGCGTAAAGCCAGGGCACAACGCATTACTCAAAGCTACTCCAACGACACTGAAGCGGTTTTCACAGATGCTGCGCGTTATACCAATAAAAAGACTTTCGTGGCAGTAGTTACCGGCCATCGTGGCAAGTACATCACAAGCCTCACTGTGAACACGGCACACGCTGAAGCGGCAGAGGAAGCGGCTATAGCACTGGCCCTAACACAGATTAATGCCACATACGTGATTAGTGATTCGCAAACAGCAATTAGCAATTTAGCAAACGGACGCATCTCGCAAGAGGCGTTTCACATACTCCAACGACATCCCATACATCCAGGAGAGGTCGACTTCGATAACCGAAGGCACCTGTTATGGATCCCGGCACATACCGGACTGAGCACCCCAATGAAGCGGCTCACCGTGTTGCTCGAGGCCTCACTCACCGAGCATCGCCGGAGGACGACGAGCCCCCGCGGGGAACTGCAGACATCTGGGCATGGGAGGATCGTATGACCAGGTTTCACGACATCACCACACGTTACCAGTTACAAAGACGCATATACCCATCTCTGCACGATAGGCTAAACAGAACGCAAGCGGTACACTTCAGACAATTAACAAACAGATTCATACAGAAACCCTAGTCTCATGCACGCCATGTATCCAGACATATACACTACAAACAGATGCACGTCATGTGGCGAGGTTGCCACCCTTAGTCACATGCTGTGGGAGTGTCAGGGCCTAATAAACAATTCGAACAGTGCCGATTCATCTCACTCTTCCACCGCCAGCCTCCGCTCGCGTTGGAAGGCCGCACTGCTCAGCTCGAACCTGACAGCACAACTCTGGGCCGTCCAGCGTGCCGAGGAAGCCGCTTTGAGACAAGGTCTCGGAACCGCATTCGCGGTGGGTGCCCAGGCCCACTAAAAAACGCCGGAATCGAATCGTCTGGATTCGACAAATAAAGTTTATGTTCTTCTTCACGGGCCGGGAATGCTGGCAGCCGCCGCCACTCCGTCTCAGCGCAGGACTGAAGTGGCGAGATTGGCACGGCCGCAGCGGCCACCTTCGACGTCGTCTTACGTCTCCCACCTCGCACGCTACAAGGCCATGCCGTGGTCGCAGCTCTTTATGGGGACGCTGGCAAAAAGAAAAAGCAAGCGGTTGCAGCTGACGTATCCCGCGGGGCCAAGAGCTCTCATCTCCATGCTCATCCCGAGCCACACGCCTCTCTTCTTCTGTCACGTCTGCCACGGTGCTACAACCCCAAGTTAAGGGGGTGATCACGACAGCACCACACGTAGGCGGCTGAAAAGATAGACCCCCAAATAAACGGCAATTGTGCTTGCAGTACATAGGGAAATGCTTCACATTTAACTAATTAATTCCCTAACGGGTTGCCCCATTGTAATTTTCTCCTCCGTAGTCGTTATTAAAAATATTGTAAAGAAGGAGAAGTACTCCGGCGCAGATTCAGCAGCATCAAGTGTGCAGCAGCGGCTCGAGCTCGGAAATTGCGGCTGGTGCATCGCCTTCGAAGCCTTCCAAGCACCAACCTTTCTGCTTAATAAATCTCCTTTATAATTGGTGGAGACGTGCCGGGTACCGTCCCTTACACCTTCCCGCTACCATCCTGGAACTCCGTTTTCGACGGCTACCTTCTGCTATGCCGGACGCCGATCAGCAGACGCTTCCATCTCTTCCGGCCACCTGTCCAGGCAGTGTTCCTCAGCGGGAGCCTCCAATCTTCAGTGGAACAGATGACAACGACGTTGAAGAGTGGCTCTCGACTTTCGAACGGGTGAGCGCTTTAAACAGATGGACGGACGCGGACAAGTTGACACGCGTTTCGTTCTATCTCACGGGTGTAGCCAGCCTTTGGCTTAGAAACCACCAGGCAGACGTCCGAACGTGGCCGCAATTTAAAACGTCGATTGTAGCAGTCTTCGATCGACCTGCCGTCCGAAAACTTCGTGCCGAGCAACGTTTACGCACACGCGCACAAGAAACGGGTGAAACCTTTACAAGTTACATAGATTGATTGATTGATATGTGGGGTTTAACGTCCCAAAACCACTATATGATTATGAGAGACGCCGTAGTGGAGGGCTCCGGAAATTTAGACCACCTGGGGTTCTTTAACGTGCACCCAAATCTGAGCACACGGGCCTACAACATTTCCGCCTCCATCGGAAATGCAGCCGCCGCAGCCGGGATTCGAACCCGCGCCCTGACAAGTTACATAGAGGACGTCGTCGATTTGTGCAGACGCGTGAACGCCGAAATGACGGAAGCTGAAAAATGTAAGCACATCCTCAAAGGGATTGACGACGACGCTTTTCAAATGCTCTTGGCGAAAAGCGCGACCACTGTTAACGACGTAATTAGCCTCTGCCAAAGCTACGATGAATTGCGGAAGCAGCGAGCTCTGACAAGACGTCCTCCAGCGCACGATTTGGCATCGCTGTCTAGTGTGATCAGTGGTCATGACCACGTGTCACTAATAGCCGAAATAAAAGCATTTGTCCGCGAAGAAGTTGCACGACAGCTTTCCTTGGTGCCTTTCACACCAGAAGCTACCACAACTTTACCATCGTCTCTACGTGACGTCATTCAAGAAGAGGTCGCCGAGGCCTTACCATCTGCTCGCGAGCCTAATCTTGTGGCTGCTCCTCTCACCTACGCCGCGGCTGCAGCCATGCCAACTCGCAAGGCGCCTGCGCCTCCGTTCCAGCCTCGCGCGAGCTATCCCCCAGCTCCAGTTCACTGGACCAGCACTAACACCGCCAACCCGTGGCGCACCCTCGATAATCGCCCGATATGTTACGCTTGTCGATACCCCGGACACGTCGCAAGGTATTGTCGCCGCCGGACGCATATCACCAATGAAAACCGCCGTGAGCCTTTCTTCCCGCTTGACTCCAACGCGCGATACGGTTCCTCCACTCCAATGCCAGCCTGCTACCAGGACGACCACTGCCCTCGGCCGGGACGTCTTCGCTCGCCCTCTCCACGCCGCCGCTCGCCTTCTCCTATGCGTCGACGGCCCGCACCTAACGAGGAGGAAAACTAGACGACGCAGTTCCTGAGGCAAGAACTGCGCAAGTTTCCGTTTGCCCAAGTCCTCATTTGTCACCTACCAATGTTATTGATGTGTTCGTCGAAAATATCCCTACTGTCGCTCTTGTAGATACCGGTGCAGCTGTTTCGGTAATAGATGCTGGATTTTGCCGCTCAATTCGTAAGGTTACGACGCCTTTCTCCGGATTATCGCTTCGCACAGCCAGTGCTCAACCTGTTCAACCGACCGCAGTATGTACAGCCCGCGTGACAATTCAGGACGTTCTGTATACGATAGAGTTCGTTGTTCTTTCATCATGCTCCCATAATATTATTTTGGTATGGGACTTTTTGTCGCGTCATAACGCCGTAATCGACTGTGCTAGGGCTGAGGTCGAATTTTGCTCACTGGATGACCAAGCGTCCGTCGACACCCAGTTTGCCGCTAAACTTGTCGTTAGCGATGACACCTACATCCCTCCATGCTCTTTTGCGTTCGTGCCAGTTTCATGCAGCGCCATATCCGACGGCACGGTCTTCTTCACACCATCTCCAATATTCGTCGCCCGAAGAGCTCTCCCCCTGCCTTTTGCTGCTCTCGATCTTGTAGAAGGGTCAACCACAATGCCAATTTATAATCATGAGTCGTCGTCTTTATCTCTACTTTGTCGCGAGTGCCTTGGCCACGTCGAAACAATCAGTTCTTCCAGAATTATATCCGTCCCCGATGAGGTGCCTTCTACCTCCGTCTGTGAACTGGCTGTCGTCTCAGCGCCTGACTCAACGTCGGCAAACATATTTCAACCATTCATCGCTGCAGATTTGACATCTTCGCAGCGTTCACAACTCCTCACCATTCTTGAGAGCTACCGCCACTCTTTCGACGTTGAACAAACATCTCTCGGCCGTGCCTTAGCAGTAGAACACCACATCGACACTGGGTCCCACTCACCGCTGCGACAACGACCATATCGCGTGTCCGCTACAGAACGCCGCGTCATTGCTGACCAAGTAGACGACATGCTTCGCAGAGGCGTCATTCGACCTTCACAGAGCCCATGGGCGTCTCCGGTGGTTCTCGTCAAAAAGAAAGACGGTTCTATTCGTTTCTGTGTCGATTTCTGGCGATTGAACAAGATCACGCTGAAGGATGTCTATCCACTACCGCGCATTGACGATGCTTTGGACAGTTTGCAGGGTGCCGAGTTCTTTTCCTCGTTAGACTTGCGGTCAGGCTACTGGCAGGTGCCTATGGCGGAGGCCGATCGCCCCAAAACCGCTTTTGTCACGCCAGACGGCTTATATGAATTCACCGTCATGCCCTTCGGACTTTGCAATGCACCTGCAACGTTCGAACGAATGATGGGCAACATCCTGCGTGGACTTAAATGGAAGATGTGCTTGTGTTACCTCGATGATATCGTGGTCTTCGCCCCTAACTTTGACACACACTTACGTCGCCTTCAGCACGTCCTTACTTGCTTAACTAACGCCGGTTTGCAATTAAACCTCAAAAAATGTCGATTTGCCATGCGTCAACTGAACATTTTGGGCCACGTTGTTTCCAAGGAAGGCATCCTCCCGGATACCGAGAAATTGCGAGCTGTTACGGCGTTTCCTAAACCTGCCACCATCAAAGAACTTCGAAGTTTCATCGGCTTGTGTTCGTATTTCCAGCGATTCGTCCGAAACTTCGCGTCTATTATATCACCTCTCACGCAACTTCTCAGCAGCTGTAAAGACCTCTTATCGTGGTCCCCTGCCTGCGACGAGGCTTTCAACACCCTGCGACGGCTTCTTACGACGCCACCAATTCTACGCCATTTCGATCCTGAAGCTACAACTGAAATCCACACCGACGCCAGTGGTGTAGGCCTGGGTGCTGTGCTCGCACAGCGTAAACCGGAACATCAGGAATACGTCGTGGCATACGCTAGTCGCACACTTACCAAGGCTGAGAGCAACTACAGCGTCACAGAAAAGGAGTGCTTGGCCATTGTGTGGGCCCTTGGAAAGTTTCGCCCATATCTATATGGTCGTTCTTTTGACGTCGTGACCGACCACCACGCGCTGCGCTGGCTTTCGACGTTAAAAGACCCATCTGGCCGCCTCGCTCGCTGGGCGTTGAAAATTCAAGATTACGACATACGCGTGGTTTATCGGTCAGGACGAAAGCATGCTGACGCCGACGCCCTTTCTCGTTCCCCCCTGTCCCAGAATGCCACAGCTGACTCCGCTTGCGATTCCACATTGTCATCGCTTGACTTTGACACCATTGCTATCGAACAACGCAATGACCCGTGGACTGCGTCTCTCCTCAATCATCTCTCCGACACTTCTGAACTCCCAAAGACGCGAACGCTTCGGCGCCAAGTTCCACACTTCTCGATACGTGACACGCTTCTCTATCGACGTAACTACGCACCAGAGGGACGCAAGTGGCTACTCGTCGTTCCACGAACCCTGAGGTCGCAGATTTGTTCCTCTTTTCACGCTGACCCACAATGTGGCCACGCAGGAGTCTTCAAGACCTACGAAAGCCTTCGACATCGCTACTACTGGCGTGGCATGTATACCTTCGTCCGCAACTTCGTCCGCTCTTGTGCCGAATGTCAGCGCCGAAAATCTCCACCACACGCCTCCGCCGGTGAACTGCAGCCTTTACCATGCCCTTCCCGACCCTTCGAATGGGTTGGAATAGATATTTATGGGCCACTTCCATTGACTCCGACTGGCAACAGGTGGATTATAGTTGCTATCGACCACCTAACGCGCTATGCTGAGACCGCTGCTCTTAAAACGGCTACAGCACAGGAGGTTGCCACTTTCCTACTGCGTCATTTTGTGTTGCGTCATGGAGGCCCTCAAGAAATCCTCAGTGACCGCGGCCGCGCATTCTTGTCCGAGGTCATTGAAAAATTGCTCGCTGAGTGTGCTATTGTACATCGCACATGTACCGCTTACCACCCACAAACCAATGGGGCTACCGAGCGCTTTAATCGTACTCTCGGTGACATGCTATCTATGTATGTGACGCCTGACCACTCTAACTGGGACTTAGTTCTCCCATTCATTACATACGCCTACAATACGGCAACGCAAGTGACAACAGGCTTCTCCCCTTTTTACCTCCTCTACGGCCGTCACCCCTCCCACACCATTGACACCATTTTGCCCTATCGATCAGACGCGTCCGAGTGCCTGCCGATCTTGGACGCCGCCAGACAAGCAGAAGAATGCCGCCAGTTAGCTCGTCGCTTTACCTGCGATGACCAAAACAGGCAAAAAGCCATTCGTGATGCCCAGACCTCAACTCCCGTTTTTCTTCCGGGTTCTCTTGTATGGCTGTCAGTGCCGCATCGCACACCTGGGCTCTCTTCCAAACTTCTGCCAAAGTACGATTGGCCATATCGTATTGTCGAACAAACTTCGCCAGTAAACTACCTCATTGAGCCTCTTACGCCACCATCAGACTTGCTACGTCGCAACCGCGAGGTTGTACACGTACAGAGGCTCAAGCAATACCACGGTTCAACGCCGCCTGCACAGGACTAAGTCGCCAGGATGGCTCCTTTTTTCTCCGTGGGGCCATTGTAAAGAAGAGTAAGTACTCCGGCGCAGAGGCAGCAGCATCGAGTGTGCAGCAGCGGCTCGAGCTCGGAAATTGCGGCTGGTGCATCGCCTTCCAAGCCTTCCAAGCACCAACCTTTCTGCTTAATAAATCTCCTTTATAATATTGAAATATACGGTTGTTCGGTTATGCCCTATTCTATTTCTTATTCAAAAAATTTCGAACATCCGCACACCCCAATGTTTACAAAGCTATGTGCACACGCAGCTCATCTATGATGAGTGCGGAAGCCTGGACGCTTTTCTAACCACCCCACCTGCTCCAAATTATTGAACGAAACTGCAAACGCTTTTCTTTTTCTTTATATACATGTTCAACATAGTTGCGCGCAAAAAAAAACGCCGTTTGATAGTTGTTCAAACAAAATTGGTTTTAACTGCAAGACGGAACAGCTGCCAGTAAATTTGTTGCACTCCTTGAATGTGCCTAAGAATGCTTGAAGAAACAATGTAACTACTTTTTAGGTCCTTGCTGGACGTTTTAGCTATTTTCAGCTGCTTTTACGCTGCCATCTAGCCATTTTGCTCCCCGGCATTTCGCAACGCAGATATTTATATACATAGACGGGGCCTGACGGCATGGACAAACAGCGCCGATAAACGGAGACGTCAATGGGAGAAATTGGCCGTTGTCCATATCATTGCTGTCTCGATAAAACGCTATGTTCCAGCCACAGATTGTTGGCATTATATTATTATATTAAACATAAGTACAATGCCATTTTAGCGCTAGACTGCCTCACTGTAAATAGGTCACCAACACAACAAAAACCTGTGCCCTCGCAAGCACGAGCGCCAGCATATGCCACGAAAAGCACACGAGAAGCGAGATGCTTTGTGGCGCTCAAGCACGAGGTCACGCCGCACATGAGATACGCAATATCAACCAGAACTTGCACAAATGTGCTTTTCAGGTATTGAATGCACCTTGCAATGGTGGAGATATTCATTGGCACAACTATTAAAAAAAGAAGCACCTAGCTATCGTGCCAGAAAAAAATGCTGCCAACACAGGCTGAAGACACTCCACACCATTCTTCCCCCAAGATTGTTGTTTTATTTGGCACACAAAAGAAAAAAATGTACAAAACTTGCATTACTTTTAAGAAATACGCCGGAGAATTCAACAGGTGTTTCACTGCAAACCCTGAAGAAAAAAAAGGGGACACTTTGGTAGCTGCAAGGCTGCTGCAGACTCGACCAGGCTTGATGTTTTTGAAATCACTGGCGGCGAATCATACTTGCTGGATTGTAAGAAGTCAAGGTGACAGCGATGGTGTCGCGCATATCTCTGATTTGCTGCTGAGCCACAGTCAGGTGGTCCCTGTAAGAAAAAAGTCGCCACAAAAAGAGCTGCGCACAATTGTTTCTAAAATGCTACTTGCATTTGAAAAAGACCCTGATACACAGTCACCTAATCATTCCGATGATCTAGCTACTGCTTAAAGAGACACTAAAGTCAAGTAATAATTCACGTCAGAGTGAAATCTCAATGCATAACGACATCTAAAATGACAATATTAACAGCAGTGCCCTACTTACCGAGAAATTAGGCAAACGCACGATAACAAATGCGCCACAGTACGCATTTGGAAAATTATACTCGTGATGTCAGACAAACCGCCTACAATTCATCACGTCGGCTGGCACGTCGGCTGGCCGCCTGTAACAGCCATGACCAACCCTTTGGTTTTCTGTATGCACTTGCTTCTGGCACGGGCAACATTCACGGCCGATGCATCAAACAAGATAGTGGATTCCGTCGGCGCTGCGCCGATCTATCTCGGCGACTGCGCAGAAGAGGCATCGCTTGTTCTCAACTCTTGGACGCCACCACCGTCATCGACTGACGCCTATATAGGCAGCCCAACATCACGGCTTTCCTTCAGTGGGCACGTCGGCTGGCCGCCTGTAACAGCCATGACCAACCCTTTGGTTTTCTTTATGCAGGTTAGTAGCAAGTATTCCTGTGTCAAAACTAGTGATCCTTGCTTTATCCAGCTGAAGTGCCCCACCACCTTATGCATGTGTTACCTGTACGTGCGGAACATAGTACTGTCTCTATTGAAACTTTGTGGCGATATCGAATCGAACCCAGGTTCGACTACCGAACAAATGTCGAAAGAACTTCTTGAAGGCCAAAAGACTTGATACTATAGAGTTGAAATTTAAAAAGGTAGAAGCATCAGTGACGGAACTGAGTACCAAAGTTGCCAATCTCGAAAGAACAGTGCAAGGACTAGAAAAAAGGCTGGCGAATTTAGAAGACAGAAGCAGAAGAAGCAATCTTCTGGTTTTTAGCATTCCTGAAAAAACCGGGAGAAACACCAGAATCACTGGAATAAGCAATAGCTGAAAACTTGTTCAACACTAAGCTTGGTGTAGAGGTAAAATCTAAAAGCAACCCGAAAAACCTACACCTGTGATCTTATAGTTCATAGATGAGAGGGAAAAAAGGCACGTGCGGAAGAACTGTTCTAAACTGAAAGGAATGGCCATTTCTGTGTCTGAGGACTTCTCGGCAGCCACAAGGCAAATCCGAAAGAACCTATGGAATAGTGCCTCTGATAGCAGGAAACCGGGAGTAAATGTGAAACTGTCTTATGATAAAATTCGAATTGATAACGAAACGTATGAATGGGACAGTATTCACATGAAGAGGGTTCCTATTAGTCGACACAGTAGCAGGCTGCGAGATAAGAAGTGACATAAAAGCAAGGACACTAAGCAGTTTTGTTGTCTTAACATAAATGCCCGTAGTTTGATTAATAAGGTCGTTGAATTAGAAAGTGTAATAATAGCCCACAAACCGCATATCTTAATAATTACAGAATCGTGGCTACACCGAGACATAGGTGATGATGAAATAACGTCACCAGGCTACAAAATATACCGTAATGACAGAGATTCCCTTGGTGGCAGTGTTGTAATCATGTTTCGAGAATCGCTATATGTGACACGATTACCCAATATTAAGGGAATTGAATGTGTTGACGTTAAAATGTTATTTGATGAACTACATATTGTCGTTGGGGAATTTTATTGTCCGCCCAATTGTGGTGATGAGTTTGTAGAGCAATTAAATGAGTTTTTGTGTACGTATAAAACGAATAGTTGCAATGTCTTAATCGATGGTGACTAATTTTCCCATGATAAATTGGTCGGATGAATTTCCACATGCCATCTCTGCTGCATCTGTATCTTTTCTTGATGCTTTGCTGTTTCATGACTTGACGCAGCTTGTGAAAACGCCCACTCGCATTCAAAACGAATCTAGCACAATTTTAGACCTCTTTCTTGTTAGTAGAGGTATATATGACCGCAGTCCGGTAATCCGGTAATAACCGCAGTCCGGTAAATTGTATGCCTAGGGCACAAGCAAAAGAAGGCAAGAAAGCGACAAATAGAACGAGCATCATTGTCTGGACTAGATAATATATCAGAGATGCGTCACACACTGAAAGCCAAATTGAAAAGTGCAAAGAAAAAATATTAAAGCGAGGCTTTGACAAACTTTCTCTTGACGACACCAAATAGGTTTTGGCAATATCTTTCACCGAAAAAAAGTCCAGTATCAAGCTTATCTATTAAGGGTGATGTTATAACCGACAAGAGGGAAATAGCAGACGCGATGAATGATTACTTCTGTTGGGTGTACACGCGTGATAATGATGTTACCCCTGATTTCATCAGGGATGACACGTGTATCACTACAGGGGGTGTCTTATCGATTGTGCTTAATCTTGATCTAAACAAGTCACCAGGCATTGACTCTGTACCTAACACCTTTCTGATAAGGTATGCTGAATGGAATTCCAAATACCTATGCTCGATCTTTAAATCATCTCTCCTGCGCACTGAACTTCCGAGTTATTGGAAGCACGCTAAGATCACTCCAGTACCAAAAACTGATGACCATTTGCTTGTGTCCTCGTTTAGGCCTATCTCCTTGCTATTATCTAGGGTCAAAATTCTAGAGCGTATAATACTCAAACATTTGTCTATGTTTGTCGAAAGAAATAACCTAATCACACCCCCTTCAGCACGGCTTTTGCAAAGGGTATTCTAGGGTAACCCAGCTTATTGAGACGTTTCATGACCTAGCAGCAGCGATCGATATGAATGATCAAGTAGATGTTATATTATTGGATTTTGAGAAAGCTTTCAATCGTGTGAATCACAAGAAATTATTAATTAAGCTCAAACCAATTCTGAAGAATGAGAAATTGCATGGATAACTGCCTATCTTTCAATGAGGAGCCAATTTGTTGCCATTGATCGTGTCACCTCGAGTTCTGCCCCCGTAACATCAGGTGTGCCTCAAGGGTCAATTTTGGGGCCGTTGTTTTTTCTGTTATTTATTAATGATATTGTTCTAAACTTGCCCGTAAAAATAAAGCTCTTTTGCGAATGATTGTATACTATATCAGGGAACTTATTGTTACAGTGATCAAGAATCGTTAAATAATGCACTAGCAACGCTACAAACGTTGTGTTAAAATTGGCAGATGACAATTAATTATAAAAAAACAGTAGCAATGCGAGTTACGCGTAGGAAACAGCCCTTTCTGTTTACCTATCACGTCAATGGTCATGCGTTATCTGGAGTCACTAAACACAAATATTTAGGACTCATACTCACACCAGGCTTAAAATTGAATGAACACATAGAATATATTGAAAGAAAGGCAATGAAAAAGCTTGGCTATTTGCGAAGGAGGCTTGTGAATGCCACACCACACATCAAACTTCTCGCGTGCAAAACTTTTATTAGACCAGTATTAGAATATGGAGCTGCAGTGTGGGATCCCTTTACTGAGTCCAATAATAAAAATTAGAAATGGTCCAAAGAAAATTGGTCCGATTTGTTTTTAATTGTTATAATTGGCGTACTTTCCCTTCACTTCTATTATTTAGAGCGGATCTCGAAAAACTACAGGAGAGAAGAAGAATGGAGAGGCTGAAGCTTTTTTACCTCATTTTCCACAACAAAATTGGTATCAACAAAACAGTGCACATTAGACAAATAAGTGAATATGCTATGCACTCACATCATTCAAAGAAAGTCAGATTACGTAAACCGCACAGGCACATTCAGGTATTAATTTTTTCCAATAACTGCCCGTGCATGGAATTGCCTATCACCCGATGCTGTACAGTGTCCAACAGTTGACTTATTTCTACATGCTCTCAATAACCACTAACAGGTTTTTTTGTACAGTCATGCAGCCCAGAGTTACGCAATGCTTCCATTTTTTTAGTACGTTTCAGTCAGCAAAGATATGCCATTGTTGTAACGTTTTTCTTTAGTTTTTTTGTAAATTAATACAAAAGTGTTGAATTGTAACCACTGTCAGTATGCTGTGTGATGTCAATTATGTTATTTTTTGTAGTAAACATTTCTGTATGCCTATTCCTGCTTAAGACCTGGTAAACAGGTAAGCAGTATGTAATAAATAAATAATAAATAAAACAAATAAATCACTAGCAATATATCTAGCTGCCCTAAATAAAGAGCCTTTTGTGCATCAAAAGCTGTATTTAAATGCTGCTCGTTCGTTTTCGTTTCATTCGTGGAAAAAAGAACCGCCAAACATTACTATAGAAAATGGCACAAGAGGTTCAAAAATTCGATTTTCACCTGGTTAAACTAGACTAGTCGTGCCATCTAGCAGGACCCAGCTGACCCAAGCATGCGTCAATCTCGTAGGTGATAGGTGAAAATTGTTCAATGGCCATTGTTGCTGCCGTGGCTCCCGCTACTTTCCCTCTGCTGCTACTATAGTGTTGGCGACCGCGAATTAAGGCTGGGCAACGTCGTGCATGGCAAGAGTGACTTGAGATGTGCCATTGAGGCAGGTAATTTGAAGAGTGCTAACCTGATGCGGACCACTAAAACACAATTTTATTTCAAAATAATTCCTTCCTTGACACATACATATCTAACAATACGAGGTTTCAGGAGCACTATATTTTAACAACCATCGTCAACTTAGGAGTTGCCTTTAAAGAAGTCCCTTTAAGACTGATGCTGTGTTTAGGTTCAACATTTGTAATAAACGTGGTATGTGACAGCATCGGCACTTATAAGAGAACACTCTTTAGTGTCGCGCCAAAATGAGAGTCCTTGCACCATCTGATTGCAGGCACAGATGAACCAGTTTTCTGTATGATCAAGCTTCAAAGCTGCAATAATAATATCTGGGGTTTAACGCCCCAAAACCACAATATGATTATGAGAGACGCCGTAGTTGAAGGCTCCGAAAATTTCAACGATCTGGTGTTCTTTAACAAGCACCGACTTCACAGAGCACACGGGCCTCTACCATTTCACTTCCATTGAAATACGACCGCTGCGGCTGTGACCAAATTCGCGACCCTTGGGCCAGCAGCCAAGCATCGTTATCACTACACCACCACGGCGGATTGCTTCAAAGCTGCATCGTTGCTGTTGGCGCGTGTCTGCGCTTCTCATACTATTACTATGTTTTATTACATTGCTATGCTTAATACATAAAGATCAGATATGTTCGTGGTAGCTCATGCGCGTTATCGAATCTTAGCAACAGATTGATGGAGCGGGTATGTAGCCTTTTTCCGATTACGGAGTAGGTAGCCTTTGGTCAGATACTCTGCAGAGATTGCTTCACTATTCATATTTCCGAAGCATTTATGTGTTATAACGGCTCAAACAGCCTGTGTTATCCCTTACTGTACTTACATTTACAACCCAAGAAGAGCACACTCTCCTAGAAGCTGCTCCCCATTCGGAAAAAAAAAACTATATCCACATGCATATGTAACAGATGCTTGTGTGCGGCACTTTGCATATGCTACTGAACAAAATAATGCTGTTCCAGCAAATAAGTTACATTCGATCATCCGTGAACTGGTTATGCATTAAGATAGTTTCACAAGCGTTCAATCGGTGAAATAAAACTACCTCGATGCAACGGGTTGAAATTGTAAGGTGCCAGTAGGCCCCAGAAGCGAGAAAGTGTGAACGCCAGTATGAGAGCCATGGCATACATATATCACGCGATCACTGCTCAAAAATCTTAAAGATGTGATTGCACGATTGAAGTGCTCTGCCGTGTCCAACATTGCTCGTGATTAAGATAAACATAAGTTCAATTCAGGTAACTAAATCAAGGTATTGCAGGCGCACTTCAATTCTTCTTTGTTGTTTGTTTGCTGGCATTCTTGTAACAATATAGCATATGTTGCTGGGCTTGCGAGCGGTGATGATGCAAGTGTGCCAGCTGCATCGCTTTATTTATTCGAACGATTCTAGTAAAATTCTCTGGTCACATTTCCCGACAATGTTTGTAGAGCAGCAGACACAACCCGCTGATAAGAGAACATTTATTTTGCATTTATTTTACCTATAACGTTACTGTGCATACAAATAATAATGCATATTTTACAATACAATAATCATGTTTATTGCTTATTGAAGACACTACAACAATTTTATGGCAACACCTGCTTCAAAGAATGGGAATACTGAGCGACTGCATAGCAACAAAGTGCAGCTGGTCTTCTACAGTTGACTTCACGATATTTATAGGATGTGGACAAGAAAATGGCTGTCTGGTTTTATCCCATGTAACCATACGGATACTCCCGATGCACACACCTCTGGAGTAGGTGGTGTGTAAAAGAGTTCGCTTGGGACACCATCACTGGGGCTATCACAGTTCAGTGCGCAACATCTCGTCAAGGGCTGACGGCATGTGTTTTGACATATTCTGTGCATATGAAGTGCATTTTGAAATGCACCAGGGGTTCGAAACTACCCTCTACTATCTTTACGAGGATCATGGCGTCGGTGGCTGCCATTGGTGTGCCCGTCACTTAGAACTGCATAGTATTTTCAGTTGCAGCCACTGTGTTGTCAAGGCTTCACTTAGAAAGTCATTGACTCTGGTAAGTATTATATTTCACACTGTGTGGTGAGAAACATGGGTGCGGAGTATTATTGAAAGAAAATAAGTTTGAAATGACCGGCACATGGTTTGCTTAGGTGTGAAGGAATGCACGTACAGCTTTGTGAACACTATCCAAGCATTGTGCCTGCCGACTTGCCGAGCGTGCAAATACATGCACGAGCCATGGTTAGGATTCAGGAAAAACGAAACAAAGGAAGGCGAGTTCACGTACTGCACAGAATCATTTACTTTTGTAAGGGGGGAGGGTGTATCTATCTTCATGGCATATTCTCACCGACTTTGCGTGCGTGACCGGCACTGACAAAATTGTAGGTACTTTTTTCTTTACCCGCGGGTAGTACAGAAACACTTTTTGCTCAGTAGACCCGAATGCTGCGCACGAATGAAGCGCTTGCCGCTTGTGCATGTGGCAAGGAGTACATGAACACAGTCGCTCACTCTTAGCTAGGCCATGCGAATGGCTGCGCTCTTTGGAGGCTTAGTGCATCCAAGGAATCTCACACGTACGAAAGCAAAAGTGGCCCAGGTATAAAGCAAGCTGACGCTCCTGCTTCGTGTCCTTGTATTTTGGTTTCAATGGACGGCTACAAAAGCAGCAGTGGTGCTCTTAAGAGCGCAACCATCAACCAGCTAACGGTGAGACGTGACATGACTGTTCAAACCCTATTATCGCTTTGCACAACAAAAATGCTCCTTTCATGCACCTCTAAACAAAAGCCACTTGATTTTATTTACGTGCTGAAGCGTGATCAATAAGGCACGTGACAAAATTTCAAGCATACTTGGAAGCTGATTACTTCACCATAGATTTATTATTTTCAAATTAAACATTTATTTCCGTCATATATAGTTTTACAGGTAAAGGACAACAACAAAAAATTGGCCGATAGGCTTAGTTAACAGCAAAAGCCACAAAACGTCGAAATAACAAAAAAGCTGAGCAGCAGAAACAGAGGCAGAGAGCAGAGATGCGGCACTAAACACTGACCTTTATTTCGGAAAAAAACCTTTTTCTAAAGTCCGTACAACGCATGCACAGCTAACAAACCAAAAGACCAAGCAAGCTAATCTAAGCAAATCACCTCTATGCTAGAAACAAACATTCTTTCCCGGTGAGATAAACTGCAGCTGCACTAACACATTTGTCTGGACCCAGTTTCCAGATATGGAATGCCTCAATATTTTTTTGTTCACGCTGCATTTTAGCCTTACCCAAAATTGTCACCTTATCAAAGAAAGGCGTACACGACTTGCAGTGCAACGGCAAGTTACCACCAGTGCCTGAGGGTAAAAGATTTTCATGCTCCTTCAGCCGAACATTGACACATGAACCAGATTGTCCAACGTAAAACCTGTCATAACTTAACAGAATGCCATACACCACACACGTGTAACACGCGCAGTATTTCCTCACGTGTTTTATGTCGCACACACTGCTTATTGTACCAAGGTGCACAAACCTCTTGCGAAGACCGTCGAGTTTGCTGGGTGCAAAACAGAACAGTTTGACATCAATCCTGATGAAAACTGTGAGAAACGAAGAGAAGACCAGGACCCGATTATCTGGCTTCATCCAAGATGAACAGAACAACTGAGCTCGTGCCCGCCATCCCTCCTTTCTCGTTTATTTGCAACACACTCCCGTGGCTGCCAAACTCGCGGCAATGTTCTGGTTTACAGAAACAGAAGTTCAGGTGGACATGTGCGAACAAGATGCGAACAAGTGAAGGGGGGGGGGGGGAATGCTACACGGAGACGGTGCAGTGCTTTGCGGTGGCTCGTTTTATGAAGGGAGCCATGCATTCAAGCTATTGTGTTTAGATGACTTCGCAATGACGTTGTTTGATATCTTTAATGTTTCGTCTCGAGACCCGGTGCGCTTGCTTCTCTTCTTAGCGCTGCAGGTCGCACCGACACGATGCCGCAACTCACGCTGATGGCTTTTGCGCTTCTTACGTCGCTTCTCATAGTATGACTTTCGCCTGATCTTGTACATTTGGAAAGTTTCCTGATAACCTTCGTTATCCTTGAGCTGTTGTTGGCATTTCATGTCAAGCTTCTGCAGGCGCTGCACTAATATGATCCGCTTGATCATTTCGAGTGTCAGCTGGTCTTGATCGTGTGCCTGGCTCGCAGGTGCTTCCGAGCTGAATGAAGACTTCAAAATCCGCACCGATTCTTCTTCCTCACTTGACGAGGACGATGATGGCGCTGATGGATCTTCATTCCTTTGGGCGGGGACCTCGCCAAGAATGGCAATTTCTGCAACTTTCGAGGATAGCAGAGGTTCGCCCACGTGTGCTGTTACTTGTGGTACGGTGTTGGTGTCCATTATGACATCTCAGACCATGGTGTGCAATGAGCTTACGCTTATGAGTGCGAGATTCTCAGGCATGGTGGCATATTTGGTGGCATCATTTCATGAGTCTTCCCACAACTTGTCCATCACAGTGTGTCCCGCTTCGCCAGAGTCCTTGTTTGTGCCGAATCCCTGCATGATGCGCATGGCGTAGTTCTGGATATGTGGGGTGCGGCACTCATACATTAAGCACAGGTCTCTGGCATAAGGCGCTATCTCTTTGTGGTATTTGGCAGCATTGTAGGTGGCCATGGGGTCCATGTACTTGGTTGAGTGAAGCTCGTAGCAGCACTGCTGCTCGCCGTACCGATCATCGACTTGCTTAGACTGGGTAGAGACGCTACCGCCAGGATCGGGCTTGAGCAGCATGTAGGGCGAGTAGTAGGGTTCCGCGCGTTGTACCTGAAGCTCTCAGTGAGCAAACAATAAAGATTATATCATTGCTACTACAACTCGCAGTAGCTGTCTGACTTCGGTAGTTCTCAACCAATTTCACACCAACTGCAGCGTAAATTGCCAGCGACTAAATCAGGGTGTCTACCAATTTGATATTTCTAAATTCCCCGACTTTTCCAGGTTTTCCATGATGACTAAAGGCGAAATCCATGACTGCCACATCTGCTTGAAAAACTCTGTGCACTGGAAACAAACCCTCTAGTGGTAAAAATAAAATCACTCACTCCATTAAAAAATAAGTAAAATATTTACCAGACGCACTCAGCATGTTCTGAGCATGTGCAGTAAATGCAAAAAGCCAAATAAACAAAACTATCTAAGCAAATTCGGTTGGTTTCATAGATATTTAATGACAAAAAGTTTCGGGTAATCTGAATATTTTTTTGCTTACATCAATTAATTGAAACTACAATAGGCAAAATCTATGAACGGCAAAAGTGGCCATGGCAGTCTAGCAAATATGAAACAAATGTCAAAGCTAGCCAAGCGAATCCAGTGATTGCACATGTCCGCGCATGCCGAGCAGCAATGGACGTCTCGTTATGGTGGCTAGAAGGGGAGGTGTCAGCATGCATCGTCTCGGTCGTGCCTTGAAAGGAGGCATGCTTGTATTTCATTCCGCCGCAGGGCGGTGCGCACTTTGGTTTTGCACTTTGGTCAGTCCAGAGCACCCACCAGCCGCACTAGCTGATGGGTGCTTCTTAGTCATTTGCTCCTGTTCTCCCAACGTCTGCGGTGTGCCTATTAGAACTTGTTCGGGACAATACGCACCAATGTGACCATGCCACAGTGATGTGTAAACTGCAAAGACACTGCTTTTCACATGAATGCAACGTGGGGTATGTTTCAGCCTGCAAACAAGGAAAGAAAGCGTCTCTCTTCGCTGCTCTCGTCGTTTATGAACGGCGCAAGACCTGAAAGCGTGCGATTCCTCGCGCTGACAAGCCACTGCAAAAGAACTGCGTTGTTTGCGAGGCTCATTTCGACAAAATATTCATCGTCCATAGCTACAATAGCCATGTGGAACACTACTATGGCACTGGCTTTACCAAGGCTAGTTCTGCATTTGTCGCTATATTAATAGACCTCATCGATGCCGCGACATTAGGATACTCAAAGTGAGGTTTAAGACCAGAAAGTAAAGAAGTAGCAAGCATCAAATGCTTTTTGGAGTTCTTAGCAACTTGTGAAAAAGCTGTAGCTGAGCAGGGTGAGTTCCTGTGCGAATTTACTGCCGAAGAACTCCGTGCTTCTCTTACCAGCACACTTTCTATCCTGCACTATGTCACAAAAACCTTGGGCTATGAGTACTTGATGACATCTCGCCTCTGCCAAGATGCACTTGAAAATCTTTTCAGTATCTTGAGGCAAATGTCTGGCTCCAATGACCACCCTACGCCGAAATAATTTTTTGTCTCAGTTTTTACACCTTGTCACGGTCACCCTCCAGTGTAAACATACCATCTGGAGTTCTGAGCAGCCTTCTATGTGCGGATGCCCACAATAATTCAATGAAACTGCAGAATAAGCTGGATGAGCTCCCAGATGTGGGTCGTGTCAATGAGGTTCAAGAAATGATTGTTGCTTGTGAGGCCCTCCCAGAGCACACTGATCTCTGACGCAAACGCAACTCGCACATCACTAATTACGTCAGTGGTTATGTGGCCCAGAAGATGTTGAAAAAGACGAAGTGCAACGAATGTAGCAGGCTGTTGCTTCACTCGGAGGATTCCAGCTTGCTTCAGGCAGAATGATGCCTCACTTTACAAGTGAGTTACAAACACACTCCGCACGCCGCTCACCACTTGCAAGAGGCCGCTTTTCTCTCTTTCTTCCGCCGAGCGTCGTGAAATTTCGGCCGCCGACCGAATCGCTCGCTGGGCTATTTTTCCTGCTGCCGCCGGCTCCTGCACAAGCAAACCACCAATCAGCACCTGTTTTTCCTCTCTTCCTCCTCACATTGGCGGCGCCTCCTCACTCATCCCTTTTCCTCTCTCCGTCTGTCAAGACAAGCCGCGAGCGGGCACCGAGCAGGTGGGTGCGCGTTTCAACAAGTCCATTCCTGTCTCGCTTTTCTTGCGGCTCCGCCAATGCAGACAGCATGCAGCTGGCTGCCGAGCGAAGGCACAGACGGGCGGGACCGTGCTACAGTGTACTAGAAGAGGGCAGTGGGCTTACTCCACAGCTACTCTGACACTTTTGGCATCACATAAGAGAGATGGCACCACAGGCATCTTCAATGGAAGCTTCACCTGCAGAAGCTGCTCGCCGATGGCTGCTCGTAAAAGTTGGAACGTGCATTTATTCCATATTTGTAATAAACTTGCATGCTTTGACTGCCCTCTGATTATATTAAGGGCTTCTGGTGCTCTCGCTTTACAGTGTTTTCCTTTTCTTTTGCGATACAGCTTCCCAAAAATTAGTTCGATGGCAGCCGGCGCAGTCTGTGCATTCTCCTTTCTAGTGCGACGCAGCTAACGTTTTTTGTGTGTGTGTGTGTGGGTTTCGGAGGGTGTGTGCTCGAGTTAGTAGAGTATTCCTTCATGCAAAGGCTTCATTGGATCACAGCAGGGTCGGTTTCCGCAAACTGAAGAGCTGCTCGGCGAGTATGTGATTGAGCAGTGAGCGGCACAGAGGCCCGTGACGACAGAACTGCTCCAAGTGCAGGCTATGCAGTTAGGCTTAGAAAAAGGGCTAATGCGCAGCCAGTTGAAAGCGAGCAGGTGCAGGAACTTTATGAAGAAGAAAGGCTTTTCCCTCCGAAGGCGAACAGGCATATGCGAAAAGTTTCCGAAGGAGTACGATGAAAAGCTTCACAGTTTTCAGAGGTTCGTCCTAAACTTGCGGCACAACAATGGCTACATGCTTGGAAAAATCGGGAATGCCGATCAGACGCCTCTTAACTTCGACAGGCCTGGCACCACAACCGTCGAAAAGAAAGTGGCGAAGCAAGTTCGCGTGCCGACATCGGGCCACGGTAGAACTATAGTGATGGCAATGCTCCCTTGCATGTCAGATAGGCACAAGCTTTTCCCTTAACTCATATTTCAACGGAAGACGCTCTCGAAAGGAGTCGTTTTCCCGAGTGGTGTGATCGTGCGGGCCAACGAGAAAAATGGGTGTGCGTTGCAATCGATGTCTTACTTTCTTTTTTCGTCGTGGAAACGGGGTGCACGTTACAATCGAGGGCGCGGTAGAATAAAGTAAATACGGTATGCAGAAATCAATTTTTTCATGAACTTGTTTGTGGCTACACCTATGTTTGCAAAGCAAATCTGAATGTCATTTGTATATGTATGCCTACTGTGGCATTGTATATCTACTGTTTTTTTGGTTAGCTTATTCACTTGCTATAGCTGAGTTTTCTATGCTGATACCTCTACAGTCAAACTTCGCTACGACTAACACTTCACGATTCCCTGTTAACAGTCCATAGGAGTCAAGGCATAAATACTGCCGCCACAACGAACGCTTTTTCTTCGATCGTCCCGCTTCAACAAAATTCTACGATGCAATTCCAGGCTCAGACACTTATTTTTATGCACCAAACCCAATCTAACATTTCGATGCATTTTCAGAGCCTGAAAATGGGTCAATCAAGTTTAAAACACTCGTTGGCACCACCAGAAACCGCCGCTTTTCAACAAGCATGGGCGCCGCCATTGCTCAATAGCGATGGCAATGAGACTGCCCTGCTTTTGCCACTGGCTTGCTTTGAGCCGCAGATGATCCAAAGCTGAAGCTCAGTCGCTCAGTTCATGGTTTTCGTCACGCAGCTGCAGGGTGCAACTGCAAAACGATGACTTTTTCGATTCCAATGCTTATCATTATGTTCGCGCTTGGCCAGTGTGACTACTAATCAGAGCGGCTGTTCATCCGCATTATCAACAACATCAGCTAACCGCGAGTGATGGATGATAAGAATGGCATAGAATAATGCAAAAGTCGCCGCTTCACGATACCCTGCCTCCATCTCGACCTGGTCGGATACTTTTGACGGCGGACGGCTGCTGGTGATAACATGTTAATGCAACTGTTTGGTTTGTTCACGAAGGTAGTTTTAGGCATTGTTTCAGCATATTTTTCACCACAGCGTCACTATGCATGGGCAACAATCATGACGCGACATTGCTGGGAAAGAATAGGACCAGGGGACATTTTTTCGAATTTTGAGAACAAACGTTCCTTTGTTTTGCTAGCTCATATAAGCTATATATAGGTATATTTTTTTTCAATTTCACTACAATGAAATTTTCGCTTCAACAAAATTTTTTCTGTTTTCCATCAGTTTCATTGTAGTGGGGTTCGACTGTACCTGCATTGATATGTCATGGAGAACATCGCGGCATCAAAGTAAAAATGGCACAGACGTTGTTTTCATGTCAAACTAACGGCAAGTCATTTATTTCCTTCTTCCAAGCTTCGAGCTACGGGCGGGTGACAAATGTAGCTGATATACAGTTAAACCTGGATATAATGAAATTAACAAATTCCTGAAAAAAATTCGTTATAAAAAGGATTTCGTTTATATGCAGGTTTGGTAGAACTATTAAAAAATAAAGCACAAATTTACCAAAAGGGGAACTGAAGGCAGATATAACCCAATACACTCATTTTACAGTAGAAAACTGCGTTGTTATTGTGGTGGGAATTAAATGGCCAGCCTCGGCGGGTTTTTGCCGTCACCGCCATGTTCTGCAACAAGTTCAAATTGATAACATGCCCCCGCGCATCGCAACTTTCATGAGCAGGTAAGAAGGTGCGACCGCTGCGGAAGCAGAGATGAAAAGAGTCTGCCATTTTTACCACTTGGAAAGTGCACCAGGTAACATCTCCCGCCTGATAGAGCTGCCATCGAATGCTCAAACAGAAAGTAAACCACCCGCCTTGAACGAGCATGAAACTATGTAGAGAAGGGGGGGGGGGGAGAATCGCTGAAGTAGAAATAATGCTTGGGTTTAAGAGCGGTCGCGACCTCTGGCGCACTTGCTATCTCGGCGAGTATTCGAGTATCAGTGCGGTTTCAACGTTTCAATGCGAAGGGACTGTATGAAAAGAGCATTTCTTCCTGGAGCGGCCGTATTTGCTCACACCAGCGTTTTGTAGAAGTTCCGCGATATCGGATGCAAAAGAGTTGGCTGCCAGCCTTACTTCTTATAGCATTACAATTTTTAAAGACGATAGTCTTTCTTGGGGACCTTCAACGCAATAATTTTGGTCTGTCTGTCTGTCCGTCTGTCTGTATGTCTGTCTGCCTGTACGTTTGTCTGTTCGTATATCATTAACAGTACCCTTAATGACACTAATGTGACCACACGATACTCCAAGCGGCCGAGCCTATCCGCAGCGCCGAGCCATATTGCTCAAGGTTCAGCGTTCACCCTACCAGCAGTGGCTGATGACCGATGATGGCAAACAGCTTCGATTCCCATCGGCTTCCTTTATCATTGGTCAATGCCCGGACAGAGGGACAGAAAAGGGCATAACCTACAAGCAAAATATGGGCGAGATGGTACCGAAAGCCTCAAATCGTTTTTTTTTAAGTGTAAGTTTCTTTTAGTTGCTTGCCCTTCTCAATAATTACAACGACACAAAAGTTTGGGAAAATACCTGTGATATTTAACATGGAGGCCAAGGGCTTTCCTAACACATACCGTGGTTGCTGGCCAATGTTCACAGAATTAGCCTGTTCATCAAGCTTACTTACTTTTGTGTATTACTATATACTATTTGACAGAAATTCGTGGCATGCGAGCACGTACAGGCGGTAAAAAAATAAAGCGGTAAAAGCAGATGTGTTCGTTTCTTTGGTCACTTTGTCGTGAAGTCGGACAAACAGCTACCTTAGCCACGGACTCTCATTTGTTCCGGTCATTAATTCAGTTCGCACTGGGTTCTCTACGGAATACCTCTTTTTTTTTCATCCAAAGGACTCAAGTGTACCAGCAAGTTCACAGTGTGGCGTTTAAGTTGCACACTTTTTATCGCGTGCGCATCGTTTGGCCCATGCAGACAGCGCTTAAGAAAACTAGTTTACCAAAAAACCCAGACAGGCAATTTTCAGAAGCCCACAAACAGAAACGGCTGTAAAGCACTTACGTAACAGTACAAAAGTCATCAAAAATATTGCAAATAATTTAGCTTTTAAGCAAGTACACACGCATGCACCGTTTATGCTCGCTTCCACATTCCACTGCGTGTAACGTGTATGACTGCGCGCCATCTTCACCTCGTTCGCACATTGGATGGATGTCACGGGTGTCACAGCTGTGCAGCGACGAGTTGTTTATTCAAGTTGAAATAGGAGGTGACTAAATATCAGCAGTACTTGGATTTGCCTTTGTTCTCCCAGTGCCATATGTGAATTGGCGGTCAGGTTTACGGGGCGAAAAAGCGCATGTGTTAAGAAGTGGGCACTGCGTAGTCTTAGCTGTAGTCCTAGCTCATCTCGCCAAGATTGCACATGGTGTAGTTACAGTCTCTTGTTACAAGTAAAAACCGGACATACTCGAAATGTTATTCGGTACAGTGTTCGAGCACCGATTCAATTCAGCGTATTTTTTAAATTAGTGATGCACTGTTTTTGGAGAATACTTGAAATTAACTAAAACGACCCGGTACAAAGGACGGGCGCCCAGCCGCCGGTTGTGTATGTTAATTGATGCGTGGTGCGCGGCCGTTTCTTGTTCCCTTCTGGCGGGACTGCCTGTCGCTGATGACGAGTGCATCTCGCTAATGCACCAAGCGATTTAGGCTTAGTGCCAGTGCTTTATTAATTAATTCGAAATTGCAAACTTGTGCGTTGGGTCATACTTGAAAGGTAAAATAGATATGCAAGCTGGTGCCGAATGCGAGAAAGTCATTTGCATCTATCATCCAAATTCGGCTGCGCCTGTATTTTTTCTTTTACGTAATGCTTTGATGCATTGAGGTTCCTCGGTATTATTGGGTCTACATTAGTGTAATTCTACTTTCTACTTTTGAAAAAAAAAATATGCAATTTTAGCTTCAGCAACTTTGGGAATTCAATGACCGATATTGAGAAAATTGTCATTTCAGATATTGGCACAGTTTAAGAGTTATGGTTAGTCAATAAGTACGCAATGTTGGCAAGTGATGTTATTCTGATTGTAATGCATTTCTTGAGAATTTCCATTGTATAATCTGTCGCAAATGATCTATCATCAGCTTAATGTATCTTTAATTACGTATATCTGTTCTATTTTCTTGCATGAAGTAAAAGCCACTTGTCAGACTATTAATTACACAAAATCACATGATTCTTTCAGTTGTGCAACAGCAACTTTATGAAATTTACACCAAAAAATGCTGTTTACAGGAAATAATCAGGCGTAAATACTTATAGGGTTTGGCCAATTTTAATCCCAATTTTCTACAACGAAGGCATACTTTTCCAAGTCCTACAAGTACTTCGTCGAATATGCAATGAACATTTTGTTGCATTGATGCTGTTTTGTTATGGCAAGATTATTCTTCTACTGGCACCACAACCACTGAATATAGTAGAGACTTCTTCAAAGCTTCTAAACATGTGCTACATTTAACAACTTTGTAATTTTATGTATTGGTTTTTTTACAGATAAGCTATTTGTTCCTAAAAAATGTCAGCAGTGCTGAATACGCTGTGCACACAAAGCTCCATCATATTGTACTAATGTAGTTACAAAGAAGTACTGCTGGGCTCCTGAGAATAATTTTTCATTTAAAAGCCTGCAAATGTGCTTCTGCTTGGCGAGCATCAACAGAGAACAAATAAATTGGTTTTGCTTCACCTTTTATTTGCAACATCCTTATGACTTTTTGTTATGTAGACTTCTCGATGCTGTGTTATTTTGGTTGCTTTTCTTTAGAAAATGTTTCACTGATGTTTGTTTGAAAACTTGACCTACTAATACAATTTATCTAGTTTATATATGCTGCCCTCCTGAAAAAAGCAAACTTCTGCCAAGTGGAGCAAGATTGAGCATTGAAACAGTTTCACTACCACCATATTCACCACTAAAATGTTGTATAATCTTATTTCCTGTTCTATCAGCTTGCTGAATTGTGGGAGCCAGAGCACATAACCAATTTACTCATTTAAACAGTCAGCTTCATGACTAAGCGGCAGGACTGCTCAATAATGAGCATTGAAATAAAATAAAGCATTGACAACAGAAGCTACTCAACAAAAATAACCTTTGTAAATAAAGGTGCATTGAGTACCTCAGTAATGTTTATAAATATAAAGATACGTACATACAAGAAAAAAACAAGGACACTAAACAGCGCTTCTGCACCAATGCTGCTTCCAGAATGCTATCAGTGAAAAAAACTGCCTTTTCTTCAATTGAGAGAATATATGTTCTGAAATGTACGAGGATAAAGAGATTTTTTTTAATTGTTTGTCTTCATTTTTTCACAATGATGGGGATCTCTCATGGCTGCACACTACTTTAGTAATAAAAATGCATCATGCAATTTAACCAGTACTACTTTCTTCCCGTCTATGCGAGTGCTGTCATCCTCATAATCATGCATAACCAATCAGTTTCCCAAGAAATTTTCCTACTGTGTGTTTTGTTGAAAATTGATGAAAGCCGTTGCCTAAGAGGTGGCTTATTAAAGAAGAGGATCTCATGTATTTTTCTTCCCACTTTCCAGATGAGACATACCCTGTACATCAAAACTGACGCAGCTGTTTCAGACGTAACAAAAGGATGGCTCGTGTTTGCTTCAGGTCAAGAAGGTGCACCTATGCGAGAAGGCATGCGGCTACGATAGATGACTTCAAGAGAAGCCTTCAGAATCACAAAAGTTTGCGAAATGGAAAAATGGCATATTGCCTTCTACATAATGCGTGTAAAACAAACCTTAAGCACTAAAAATATTTCTCTTGTTACTTCTCGTGGGTGGGGGGAAAGGGGCATGAAAAATCGAGAAAAAAGTAGCCAGGGCATGAAAGTGTAGTCAAGACAGAAAAATAAAATAAATGAGCCAGAAATTGCATTGGCCAAAATGCTTGGCTTCCATGCCAAGAACATGCTTGGCTATTGCATGGTATTCCAATGCAGTGACAACCATGGAAAGGGGTGTTTCCAGTGATTTTCCAAACACGACCTTCCTTTGCTTGGCCAACGGTAGGCTTGTCACATTGCATTCATTGTTTTGCCCTTGCGGCGAAAATGACGTTTGTTATTTTCAGACGACCGTGTCGGTACCACCGAGGGGATGTCAGATGAGGCACTGATGGAAACTCTCCGAGACCACGGCGACAACAGATCTTCTCCGAAGGTTGACTCGTCACACGCTTCCATCTTGCGCCGCGACGAGTTGGCAGGCTGGTAGCTTTTGCGATTAGCCGATTAGTTTTGGGAAGGCGACGGCACGTTGAATGCAATGCAATGAATGCGATAGCAAAAAATATTAATGCCATAAGAACTAAGGCTAGCAGCCAACATTTTTGGATCCGATATCGCAAAACTCCTACAAAACGTTGGTGTGAGCAAATACGGCCACTCAGGAAGAAGTGCTTTTTTTCACACAGTCCCTTCACGTTGGAACTGCACTAATATTCGCCGAGATAGCAAGCGTGCCAGGGATCGCGGCCGCCCTTTTAATCCAAGTTCACTATTGCCACTCGAGCGATTTCCCGCCCCCTTCCCGCGTTGTTTCATGCTCGTTTAAGACATGTGGTTTACTTTCTGTTTTAGCAATCGACAGCAGTCCTAACACACGCGAAATGCTATCTTATGCACTTTCCAGGCAACGATAGGGATGGAACAACTCGTTTGATTTCTGCTTCAGCAGCACTCACGTGCTTTTACCTGCTTGTGACAGTTAGGATGCGCGGGGGCATATTATCAATTTGGACTTGTTACGAAAATTGGCGGAAACGGAAAACCCGCCGAAAGTTACCATAATTGCTATCGCAATAATAAAGCAGTTCTTTACTGTAAAATAGGCGCTTGTGGTTATATTTACCTCTAGTCCCCTTTTTATTCAATTCGTGCATTTATTTTTTGAATTGTCGTATCGAACCTGCATATAACAAAATTCTCGTTAAAACAAATTTTTAAAGGAATTTATCAATTTTCTTATATCCAGGTTTAACTGTATTTTTATACGAAGAGGATAAGAGATGAATGTACAAGCGAAAAGCACAGTTGTGTGCGGAGCTCTCTAAACACGGATTCTCAGAGTTACTGGCTTTTGTTTTCTTTGTAACCAACTTAGATATCATGACACACAACAAGGTCATTGATGTTACTGAACTTACCTGCTGTTCGGGTCCACCAAAAAGTCGACCATGTCACTCAAGTCGACCCGCCAAGTTTTCTCTTTAGGAATGGCCTGTAAACAAGCAAAACAGACTGTAAAATCACGTATGCAGTGAATGGTATGGCTGAGAGCATTTTTAAGCACACTTTAAGCATAGGACTTTGTAGCTGCTTCCCTCAGTTCCATGACATGTTGCCAAAACAAAAAATTCACTAGAATAAATAAATACTGGTATGGAAATAAAGCTGCATTACAGCTGTAATGACAAAGTACCAGTATGCTTCTCTAAGAGTAGTGAGCAGTAACACATTAAACATTGCCACAATCGACACAATAACTGCTTCGAAAAGCTGCCCAGTTGAGAAGATTAGACATGTAGCTTTCAGTCAGCAGAAGAGAAGTTATATTGATGCAAGGTAGGCTGGAAACTATAGTGGCCAGCCTTTCAAAGGAGGACAACCAAGTTGTTTATTGTGCGCATGCTCTGGTTTTTACCATTTTGCCTCGAGTGAAAATCCTGCTTTGTATTTGCGTCCCGGTGTATTCTAGCACCCATCTGCCAGCTTGGTGACATTTTCTAGTGGAGCTGTGGCGTACGGTAATTGATGCAGTCTCCATAGAGTACCCCAGAAGCAAGCCTATCGAGTAGCTCAACTGGCCTTATTCCTGTGCACGTGTGTTCCGGTCGTCATCTCCAGGACCTCCAGCCACAGCACGGTTTGCTGCCTGAATGACAGAGGGCTACGAACCAAACACCCCCTATCATCACCACACCAGCACCAACGGAGCTGGTCATCAAGCAACCCAAGACGCCGCAGACATTTCATAGAGCTGCTCTTGAAGATGCTGAGAACTGGTTCGAGCCTTCTGAGCGGGTCACCATCATGAATGATTGGACACACTAGCATAAGCTACACTACGTCTACTGTGCTCTCGAACATTCTGAAAAAACGTAGTACTACGAGGCAACATTTCCGTGTGGGATGAGTTTCAACAGCAGTTCCTCAAGGCCTTTGCCAGAATGGACAAGAAGTAGAGGGCACAGTAGCTGATAGAGGCAAGGGTGACAACCTACATAGAAGACATGGATCGGCTTTCCAGGCATGCGGACCCCTCTATGACTAAAGCCAAAACAGTTTGTCACCTCATTTGAGGCGTCAAAGAAGATTTCAGCTAGCATACTTCGAAACCCACCTGCAAAACTTGTGCAGTTCCATGAAGAAGCAATGCCATGAGGAAGGCCCCTCAACAGCGTGCTAGGCATTGTAATTGCAATGTCATACACTCAAGTCAGGTAACTTCTGTCACTCTCGGCAATGACATAAAGGCCTTGCGAGAGCTCATCAGAGCTGTCATCTAGCTACAAAAGATGCAGGTTAATGTTCCACCTAAGGGGCAGCTCTGTTATGGAAATGGTGTATGCAGAGCTACACCAGGCTATCCATGTTCCCTAACAGTACGAAGCGCCACAACAGCGCCAAAATGAGCTACACAGGAGCAGTGGACATTTTCCACCATGCAGTACTTGCAGCATGGTGCACCCAATTGAGCGTTGTGCTCATCAATTGGAAGTACCATAGGCAACAGTCTTCACAGGCCCCCGTTGGTCACCAAAACGAGACATCTGGCGAACACCCGACCACAGGCCCTTTGTTTGCACTGTGGGGAAGCTGAAAACATCTACCGAACATAATGCACTGTGGGTCTCCATGGATTCTTGCAAAACGCCCCTTGTGCCCGACCTGGCGAGCAACAGACAGCTTCATCTCCAATCATCGCAACATTGAACATTGGTTGCACGGACCGAGTTTGTCATCGCCTGTTTGCTACAGGTCACCAAGCACAGCCTCCTCATACGACGCTACAGGACGACGCTCGCCCAGTCTTGCCGATTAGAAAAACTGAGTTCAGCGACCTTCAGAGGCGAGGCCGATGGCGCAGATTGTACAGAAGATCCTCCATTACGGCAAAGGTGATGGAAGAGACATTTTGGTTTTTGGAGCACATTCCTGAGCAGAAAAAATGGTGCTTTGGAGCAGCCTTGAGTGTCTTCGGAACAGAAAAAATGCTATAGCTTAGGGTTGCTATTGGTGTTTTCGGAACAGATGTATATTCGTATCGGCTCCTGAGGTTTAAAGCATCACTTTAGGATCAAATATATATATTTGTTATTAAACATGCGGTACGCTAGTATGCAGCTAGTATACAAGCAGTATAGTTGGGGTAAATCGTGGGGGAGCGGGGTCAAGAGAGCCTAAACTTTTCTGGTGTTCAGGCTGGGGAGCACACCTCTTGCAAGTGTCGCACCTGAGATTTAGCTTTAGCACATGATATAATTGAGTTAACAGTTAACTCTTTCCTTACCACGCAAAAATGGTTGTTTTTCATGTCTCTAAATGATCGTATTTGCTAGTTTGTAAATTACTCCAGCGAGCACTGCAGAATACCAAACTTTGCACAATGAAATGCTCTTTCGACAAATTATATGCTGTAGATTAACAAAATATTTTAAAATGAATAAAAATGTGAGAAGTGTGTAGTTATTGGTTGTTAGCTGGTAAACAGTACAATGAAAAACACTATACTTGCAACAAAATTCATAACAAGGAAAATTCAGAATATACATTTTGTATATGATTGACCCAGGAACAGTATAAAAATAATGAATAAGAAATAATGAAATAAGAAAATATAAACCAAGGTGCTGCTTCATTGCTCATGCCATGCGGTGAAGCATGGCATGGTTTTTTGTGAGGCACAAGTGAACCCGTACACTTTTCTCAGAAAATATTTTTTGTGTTGCGGTAAAAGTCTCCAGGTGTTCTAATATAGATGGATGCCCGTGAAGTGAATGATCCCTCATTAAATACAATGTCCAATGAACTTCGTTATTTTATCTAGCATCACCTCTTTCCATGAGCCACCTCAATTCGCATAGGTTGGCTTTCTAATATATGCATCCAAGCATATTTCCTTGCATTTTTGAGCATATCGTATTAAAAAGAAAAGACAACCTTGCGCGCAGTTCTAAAACATTCCACAATACTTTGTAGTCAGGGCCAAAATGTGCTTTGGGAACCTTCTCCTCGTTAGGAGAAGGCCTACAGCTGGCGCCAGTGCACCACGCCCCAGCGAAGTGTAGTCCTCGCACGTAACCGGAGTAGCTTTAAGATTGCGCACAAAGGTCAGAAGCTATACACACTTGCCTTGGAGGAGACAACTTGAGGATGTAAACAAAACAAACCCATGAACGGCTGCAGATGTCTCAGGCTGACGTGAAACATTGTAGCCTTAAAACTTGAAGCTGAGGTGCGGTCATCCTCGAACTCTAAGCTCGTCCTCACTTAATCCAGGTGGGGTTGCCAGACAGTTTTGAGCAGCGCATGTGTTTTGCAGCACTGGTGCGTACCCACGCGCGGGACGAAGACATAGTAGGACCAACTAGTGACACTAGATGAGACCCTGTGCCTTATATAAATATGCAAGCAAAACCAAAGTTGCTGGAAACTGCCAGAGAAGGGCACCTCGACACCTCAAACATGCTGCAGACCTTCATAAATATTTTTTGTAGAACAAATCTTCCTGGACTCCTACGAACAGATCTCTATTGAATAGCTGGCATAAACTTCTGGCAATAACAAATGCTTAATGTTGTCAATTGCGAAGCTGACACTTTATTGAATATTTGGCTTGCAAAAGTTCTTTTGATTACATAAATTTGATGTTACTGTAGCATAATCACGAGGGGCACGCACTTCTGTCAAGTTCGCCAGCTATTTGCACTTTTCCAACAATACACGCACATTGGTTTGCTCAAAGGTCCGTCAAAAATTACTATGTTGACAAAACGGGCGAATTCAAATTGATTCTGAAGGTTGAGTGGCTGGACTAAGCACTACTAGAAAATGCTGGGTGCACGGAAAACAAAACTAACATGCCAATATCGACGATTCAAAAGCGTCGATCATAGGCTTGGTAATGAAAGAGTGAAGTATAGTGCAATCAAAGGCTTTTTATTACCCGTGCTAAATGCCCCTCAGCTGTGTGAACTATGAAAATCAAAAAAGGTTAAAAAAAGAGACGGTATAGAACTATGCAACTTCTCGAGCTCGAACCCCACGCTCGTTTTTTTTTAATTTTATTTGAAAGCATGATTTATTCCCGATATATAAAAAATACAACCCAAATTAGAAATACGAGTTAGACACCACGGCCTGATATGTGTCCCTCCTTGAGATTTTTCTGGATTCCCACCACTGTGTAGCATACTAGGATGATAGTGTATACAGATTGCTTTTGGTTTCGCTAAGGCTCACAGGATGGTCCCATGGTTGAACTTTATTCTCTTTTGTTTGCCAACATCCTTTCGGAGAAGGTTTGGAGCAGTGACTAGGAAATATTGCACTTTGGAGCACTTTGGACCAATTGCAGCAGCACTTCCATCCCTGCAACAGTGACGACAGCAGGGAAATATACAGACGCAGTCAAAATTGATACGAACGGTGGTGACGTCAAACGTTTTGGATGACAGAGTATTGGCACTAATTGACAATAAAGCAGACACCTCCATTATGAGCACGGGCCTCGCCTGCAAGCTGACGAAGGTGGTGGTGAAGGTGGTGTTGCAGCAGGCAGGATTATCCTGGCCTGCATGGCCAGCAATTGTTTCACCTGAGCATATTCTGAATTTGGAAATTGTCACCACGTGTCAGACAGCCCAGTGTCTCGCAGGAAGACCAACAAAATTCGTTGCATGTTGCTCCTAGTTGCCGCGGGTCCTTCAGGAAAGATGACGTCATCAACTGTCCAGTGCCTATGACAGCCTTTTTGCAAGGTGCGGATCATTGCTGTTCTTTGCACATCAAACTGTGGACAAAGCCAAATGAAATGTTCAATATCCCCGATGTCACCACAGAAGGCACAGAATGAGGAAGCGTATCTCCCAGTCTTGAATGACCCGTCCGGGGTGTATGCGAAGTCGGTTCTTATGTGGTACAACAGCGTCGCTTGTTCACGAGAAAGTTCATGAATTTCACATGCTTGGTGTGGAAACTTGTAGATCGCCTTGAAATATTTGCGTATCACATCTTTGTTGTTCTGGTAAGTCTTGGGAGTTATTACTTTTGGAACAGATGTCCATGCTTCGCATGCAAGAGCATCAGCCTTTTCATTGTCTTCAATGCCAACGTGGATAGGATCCACTGAAACTTTATATTAAAGCTCTTGCCAATTAGGTGTTTCATTTGGGCCAGACATTGCCTGGTGAACTTTTCTTGAGGTAGGCCACCATGCAGTCTTTGTAACGCCGATTCGGAGTCCGCCAGCACTACAACATCTCGTGCAGAAAAGGATCACAATTTTCAATAAGCCGCCGTGATTGCAGTGCTTGCTACTATTGTGGATGAAACCACACGATCCAGGCGTACCGACCACGACACGCCAAGGCAGGGTATGCAGAAAGCCGCTGCACAGCTATCCGTGCACACTGATCCGTCGGTGCCCTAGCAAAAATTCTGATAGAGGTCTGTATCAGTCTGATACAGTTTCCTATAAGTTGTACCAGTCTTGTACCAGACTGATACAAAGTCTTACCAGTTCTTATAGACATTCATATCAGTCTGATACATTTTCTTACCAGTGCTACCAGTCTCATATCAGACTGATACACAGTCTTACCAGTGCAACCAGCTTTTGAATAAGTTTGATTGGTCATTTCTATGGCATGTATTATTCTTTAGGTTTTTAGTCTTTTGTTCATTTATTGGATCTTCAAGATGCATTACTGTCAATTTAACGGTACTTCTTTTTTTGAACACACTGCCCACATATATGTCATTGGTCATTTCTGCATGTATATTAGTGTATCAGTGTTTTCTATTGAACACTTGACGACCGTTGTGTGAAATATTATGATGACTCAAATAGTGCAACTCGCAGCTTTTGGATGCGTAGAATAAAATGTACAATGTTTCATGGTGGTGCATAATAGACAAACTGAGCTTTAAATATGCAAAGCAGCTTTCAGCCTAGATGAACGCTTTATTCTGTGTACAAATGGGATTGCAGGTGCCAGATAGCAACACAGTTAATGCTGACAATGATAGATGATGTCTAGAAATTTCAAGATACTAGTATCCAAAGCTTACCAGATAACAGTACAAACATAACTTGAAACAATACAAACAAAACTTCTCATCACAGAGCAATATTAACATAATTTCTAAATTTTAAGTTATAGGGCCAGTAAACATTCCAAGGGAGATAACTTAATAATCAGTCCACTACTGTGAAATGAGCTTGCTGATACAATAATTTTTCGAAACAGCGTGGATTCGAAAGCTTCGGGTGGTGCTGCAGTTTCTCCGTTTCACAACACAAGCCAACCCCAGCTGTCTCTCCCACATAGTGCTTTGACTTAAATGACGAGCCACTTCATTAGTGTCATAATCCATACTGGATGAGATAATTTAAATAAACAATGAAATGCTTCTTTGAGTAATCATTAATTGACTTCATCATCAAAACTTAATGCCTCGCAAATCCACTGCCAGAAATATTTCAAAGCAAGTGGAGGTGTTTATTGCGCACTTCAACCGCTTTCTTTTTTTTCTCGTCGGTCCCAACAAGCTGCGCTGAAAACTGCAGGGAGGAATGGCAGTAAAAAAGTGCGACATGTAAGCACACATTATGAGCTAGAGCATGCTTGAAGAAACACCGTAGCTTTTTCGTGTTGCCATTCCCATGTGTTAGTGTGACTATGCAATGTCAGATTTTGGACAGCAGTGCCAGCATGTGGCAGCACACTGTGGCAAGAAGCACATTCGATTAAAACGCTGCTCTTGATTTACTTTGGCTATAGGCCAATAGCATGCTTTCAGTTGTTTTACACCACATACAGGCATCCGAAAATTCGAAGTGAGCACAGTCATCTATATGAAAAGAGTCACTTGCAGCTGCAAGATTTGGCTGATATGTTGATAGCAGCATCTGTTATTCACAGGTGTGTCTTTTCACAAAGCCCAAGCGGTGGCACAGACCTGCTATATTACTTGCCTGTAATCCTCACAAGATTGATAAATCAAAACTAATGTACTAATTAAGGCTAAAGCATTTGACTGAAAAACACGCACACGCACACACACACAAGAAACTGCCTACCATGAGAAAGGTTCAGTTGTGAAGAGAACAACAATAGAAAGGATCGAGTCAACATTTAGTTGTCCTACCTTGCTAAACTCATATTAGACTTGCTATATATGTCACAAGTTTTAAACAAGTTTGGTACATCAGTAACATAGCAAACACATCCAACTTTCATGTGCAATTACACTGGGCATATCCTTCAAGCACAACTTTTTTTTCTATGTTTCTGAGCAAATACCAATGTGAGATGGGTTCTTGAAAAGTTTTGATGTAAGCCTCACACACATGAGCACACACACAAAGCCTGGCAGTTTATTGACATGCACCAGTGTAAAATACAAGCCAATGTTGCATTTAAAAAGTGTCGCTCATGCCAACATTGTCGCGAGCCGCATCTGCAGTCCGGTCGGAATCGCTGAGCGAGTTTTCCTCGAAGCCGTAAGTGTCGTCGGGATCAGGAGTTTCATTGCTGTCACCATGCGCATCACTCAGACTTCACGTGTCGAAGGCCGCTACTCCAGAACATCAATTACCAGCTAAAGACTGAGGAATGCTCTTGCTGAGTGTAGCTGGTTGGTCGACTGCGCCTCCACCACTCCTTGTCCGAGGTACTACATATTGCGATCCAGGCTCCAAATAGCGTTTTTTTTTCTTCTTTTTGATCGAAGCTGGGGTTGAGTTGAATCCATCTCTCGTCGAACTTGACACAAACTTCGGTAGCGCGCTTGATGGTGTCCACGCAAAGTGAGGCTGCGGGACTGATAATAAGTGAACGGGTAAAGATCGATTACATCGACCAAGGCTTCACATTCACAACCTGCTTGCTGTGCCTTGAATGTTCAGCACGCGGCGCGGATTTTGTCGTAAACTATAGCATGTGCCGCGAGATCACGGCGCTTGGTAGTGACTCTACAGAACCCCTCACGTGGTGAAGGTGTATTGTACTGTGGTCGCCACGGAGGAAGGTGGTCGTCGCCATGGTGGTCGCTGACTGCCATTATGACTAGATGATTGTAGGTATATTAATGTGATAGATAAATGAATGAATGGATTGATATGGCTGTACCCTTTAAATTGGGCGGCGGCTAACGCCACCTAGCCTAACCAACGCAAACATGGCGATGCACCGCATGACCTCTGAAATTGCCACTGTGCGCCCGTCATTGCGCGTTTGCCATCTCGGAGGCTATGCACAGCGTCACCATTTCACAGTAATTGCATTCATTGTTTATATAATATTTGCTGTGAGCTCTAAAAAACTAGCCTCTAAGGTTGTAAAAACATGAAGTAAATGTTTTGCAAATAAATATTTTTGTTTTCAAAAACTAAATTGCGTTGTGTTGAGGAAGGAGTCGTGGACTCATGGTTGCATAAACTACTTGGGAGATCCATAAATGGCACTGCCCTCGTCATCAATAGCAAGTTCGTGGCGGCCTTGGTGCGTGTGTAGTGCATGTGAACATTGTTGCATCTCTTAATTGCTCAGTATCCCGCCTGCACACTCGCAATTCTTCAATTCTCCAAGATGTTTGGTTTCGCGATGATAATTAAAAATTAATAGTCCCGGTAAGTGCATGTAAGTACATCAATCCGAAGGATACAGGCAATTTTGAACCTCACAAGTGGTACCGGGTGTTCTGGAAGGATAACACACACTGCGGCCACTATCACGCTCAAGTGATTAAGCTTTACGGTAAGTCCGCGCCTCTTGTATTCCCAATACGAAAACAAAGAGGAAGAAGCAGTCGTTCTGAAGTTATTTACTGGTCATATTTTCTTAGGCACTGAGGATGATGCAAGGAATGCAACAGAAAAACGACCATCCATTCCGCAGACCCGATTGCGACTCCTCCGATAGCTGCATTTGAAATGAAGTGGACAATGAGTCGTTTAAAAAAGTAAGTTGCAATTGGTCACACTGCAGCTGATGTGCTACTTGCAGCGTAATTATTACGGACAGCCAAGTTTGGTTATCGTTGACATTGCGGCTGTTGTGCTACTGCGGCGCAATTACAATCGACAGCCAATTTTGCTCTGCACGTGGTGCCGTGTCACACATGAAGCACCAATGCTCTGATATACTCCCCGCCCCCCTTAGCGAATATATCAGAGCATCGCTGCTCCACTACTGCGCGGGCGCCGGAACGTCGTATTGAAGGTGTTAGTAAAGTTGCAGTATGCTGAAAATCTATTTTATTTTATTCTATCGTAGTATGACGCAGCTTAGTCGCATTTTTTTTACAATTGACTGGTTTAAAATTATTTTTGCTTGTGTGGATATACGCCCTGTTTGTGCTTGCGAACTAGCAGTGAAATTTGTGTGTTGGGTTGTCTGCAGTTCTAAGAAACACGACGTCAAGCTGCTGTCAAGAAGAAGACAAAGCACGTCAGCAACCGTTTTAATAAGCAGCAGGGAGGCGTGCTGTTTGCTAATGCTGAAAAAAAAAGAACAGAGAAAGAGCTTCTGAAAGAAGTGAATATAAATGCGCAGGGCTCAAAATACAAAAGCATTAGAAAGGATACGCCTAATGGAAAATGCCCTTCGCAGCCAAAATTTCCAAACAGGTTTATTATTTCTTCATAAGCTGTTGTAACGCACTGCTGCTAGGGTTGTATGCAGCAGCAAGTTGCCCTTTTCTTATAGCGTGCAATTTTGCTGAAAAGCAGAATGCAATGTAAGCTCATGGGTGGCATGGATGCATGCATGTTTTTCTAATCACTTGAAAATGTGCTTTTACAACTTTCACAGTGTGGTGGATATTAAAAAGAACACCACTTGGTCAAAATTTCTTGAGCCCTCCACTACGGCATCCCCTATAATCAAACCATGGTTTTAAGACGTGACATGCAAGGTATAATTACAGTTTAATTGCATATCTCAACTGCATGCTATGTTTATCATATATATTATTTGACCATGCACACCTAAAATGCTACCGTGACAATTAAGGGTGCAATATACTTTATTTCTGCGCACTCTACTTTTTCATTGCAGCAAAGAACATTGTCCTTTGCGGGTGTTGCAGCTGCAAGCCTCAAAAACAGAAACGACTTGCACCTTTGCCACCGCTATGTGCTGCCACGCTGGAACCACCACAGCGACCACGGACAGCCCTGAAGTAGCCCACTCAAGTGTGAGGGAGGCTGCACCGCTTATCAATTATGTGCCCACTGACAGAGAGGTATCATAAACCTCTAGTATGCTTTGTCTTGAAGATATATTGCTTTGCTTTAATGAGAAAATGTGCATTGACAAACTAATGTGTGCACATCATCTTTGACTTGTTTTATAGGTGCATCGGAGCAAAGGAATTGCCGTTCCCAAGAGGTTGTACAATCACCCCATGGGCTTGAAAAGACAGACCCGTTTTGTTCGTTAGGCGGCCGTTACCATTTTTATACAGCAGGCCAAGTCGGTAGAAGTGTTACTGGCGCAGCCTCCAATCGGTCTAAAGGGGAGGCCAAATCTCCCTAGGAGAAAGAAACATATGCTGTGTTTTCAGGTAGGTGAAATTTTGCAATCTGACCAAAATTCATGGAAGTTGGCGGCTCCATTTTTGCACGTAATCAGCCGAGGTTTCACTGCCAACTTGGGTTATAATTACTTACTAAAGCTTCAAGTGTGCTTTTGCCTACTGGAGCTGGGTACTTTTATGCGAGAATCCACAAACTAATTTTAAACAATATTAGAGAGGCAGACTGGTAGCACTCCTACTTATTTCCTTGTCATATTGACTCCTCTATTTAGAGTGCACATAATTGTCGCTTAATAAGTGCCTGTAACTTGCTTTGTTTTTGATCATGCAGATTTCTTCAACCAGTTTTTTGAAGCACACCGTTCTGATTGAAAGGTTGAGCAAATGAAGAAGCTCCTCAATAAAGCTTTGGCAAACAAAATTAATGACTTTATGAAATCAAAAGATTAACCAAAGAATGGCACATCAAATAAAATATTTTGTTTGATTTCTGTGTTCATATTTGTGTCCTGCTTGCTCTGATGTAGCGGTGCACCTGCCAGTTGGCTAAGCACCGATTCGCTTGTGGGCCTATCAGAGTAGAATGCTACACTTATAGGCTGGTACACTGATAGACTGGTACACTGATAGACTTGTACACTGATAGACTGGTACAATGGTAGACTGGTACACTGATAGACTGATATACTGATAGACTGATAGACTGATACACTTATAGACTGATACAACTGTCAATAACCTGATAGCCTATCAGTTTTTCTGTCAGAATTTTTGCTAGGGTGTACACTTGTAGGTGGCTGCGGTACATCGTGCTCAAGTGGTCCAGCATAAGAAATTTTGCTTGTGCGGCTGGAATGTAGTGCTTCGCTGGTAGCCTGGGTACGCCGAAGTTACACGCAACATCCACAAAAGACCATGGCGGGTCCACAGGGCGCCGTTTCGGCAGTTTCAAGCCTAAATATCGAAATGTGTTCAGTGCCCCATTGAAATGTGAGCCTGTCCTTGCTCTTAGCCGCCGGAGAAGCGCCATGCCTGCGAAGAACTCGTCCAGTCTTGACAGCTGCGTTAATAAGGCCTGAGACACCAAAATGCGATGTGGAAGAGACTCGGCTTCATTGGTGACCTTCGTGTTTGAAACCGCCTGAGGAACTCTCATCGCCAAGCGAAGACCCTTTCTGTGCACTGCCTCTAGGCGTTTGAACTGGCTCGGTGATAGTGATATCAGTGGCAGCAGATAAAGAAAGCGGCTTGTTATAAGCGCAGCATTCAATTTAAGCATGGACGTAGGATTGTTCCCCGACGTACCCCTGCCATGCCACGAAGAGCGTTGATCCTTTGCACTGATGCAGTGACTATACCATCAACCGCATGTCGCCATAATAGCTTGTTGTCGATGGTAATGCCCAAGAAACGGAAACTTGTTGCACAACGAATAAAGTGGCCTAGAATATTCAGCGACAGACGTTTTGACTTCCGTCTCACTCCCAGGAAGAGCATGGAGGCCAATTTTTCCGCTGATAAAGACATGCCAAGTGTCAACAAGTGTCGCCCAATGATTGAAATAGCGCTCTGTGCTATCCAGGCCAAACGTTTGTGCTGGTACCCTGAGATCGAAATGCAGATGTCATCGGCGTAGATGGATATATTAACTTCTTTCAGAGCTAAGTGCAGAGTGTCAGGAAGGCTGGCCATGGCAGCGTTAAAAAGCAAGAGAGATAGAACACTTCCTTGTGGGACGCCAAGAGAAACGCGTCCCTCTTCGCTCGTTACATTTCCAAGCTTAACCCGGACACAGCAATCTCTGAGAAATTCATGTAGGAACCGAAGAGCATTTCCCGACACACCCATGGCTTGGAGCTCATTCACGATGCCTGCCTTAAGCACACAATCATACGCCTTGGCAATGTCCATGAAGACTGTCAGTGTCGATAGTCCGCTGACGTAGTGGTGGTCGATGTGGCTTAATAGGTCCAAAACACTATCCTGGGCACTCGGTCATGGGCGAAATCCCATCATACACGATGGCCATCCCCTTCCTTCTTTAACCTACAAAGTTAATCTTCTGCACATTAATCTTTCCATCAACTTAGATACGCATGATGTAAGAGATACCGGTCAATATGATGCAAAGCTTGCAGGGTCCTTTCCGGACTTTAGGACTGGCACCACCCATGCTGTCTTCCAAACAAGTAAGATCTCTCCCGTGCTCCAGACATAAATAAATATGTCCAAAAGGGCCCTTTTTCGCTCATATGGCAGATTTGTCAGCATTTGATTGCTGATCAAATCCGGACCCACGGCACAGCGTCTTCTCAATTTGCTAAGTGCCATATCCAGCTCTCGAAAACTGAATGGCGTATCCATCGTGTGAAAAACTGGGGTGACAGAGGAATCGCCGCTCCTGCGGATCTGCCAGATGTGTACACGTCTGCGAAATCCTCTGCATGGGTTTGCAAATCTTTCCCTTGTTTAAAAGCGAGTGCTTCGAATGACCGGTGTGAGCGGATCTTTCCAGAAAAACTGATTAAGGTTTCTACCCAGTGGACTAGGTCCAAGACCCGCACAGCAGGAGGTAATTTTTTAACTCCGGTGGAACAATGCACGACACGAGGTAGCATTCAAGTGTTTATATATCCCGAAGATTTCATAATACTCCAAAGTTCCTCAAAAGACCTAATTCTCGGTCGGGACTTTCTCCAGGATTACTGAGCAGTGATGAACTTGCGAGAGTTGCAGGTGACATTTTTCACTGCACACGCCACATCCAGACGACTGTTACTACGGAAGAGTGGTGGGTTCACATTAGTAACCTGCAACATTTTGATGAATTCGATGACTATGAGGGCATTGCAGAGGCAAATAACCTGCCCGCTCTTATTCAAAAGAAAGATCTGCATAGCTGAAGGCTTTGTTCTGTTACAGAATAAATGCTCCCTAGTTCTGCTGACCAACTTCAGCAATAAGTTTCAGCCCATCCCTAGAGGAACCACTGTCGATTTTCTCAGCGAGATCGCCGACTTTTTCGACATCAGCAGATTGCAGATGCCTTCACTGGATACAAAAACTTGTGCTGACTTGGGCAACCGCATTCACGTTAATCATGACTTGCAAGAACCACAAAAGACCCACAAATCCTGTGGCTGCCAAGCCACAAAAATTTTGGCCTTCTCCATAGCATAGAAATGTCAGAACTATGCCGTTATGAAACTCTGCATTGTTACCAAGGAGTCGGCACAGCCCCACTGCCAACATCTACATCATGTGTCCCCAAATAAAAGAGAGGTGATTAAATACAGGCTGGCCAGTATAGTAATTAAACTACCTCGCGTCACTATCACCCCTAAATATATCTACCGAATTGAATGCCTGTTCATAGCACAAAAAGTATTGCTTCCAGAAAAAGCACAGTTAGACCTCAATATATACCAAAATACAGTACAGTTACAGTTAGACCTCAGTACATAAGGAAATACAGAACTTATAATAATTTTGTGCACATAAAAATACTTTTGTGCACATAAATTAGCATATACAATTGTCTCACTATAAGCAAACACACTTATCCATGCTCTAAACTAATCACAAACACTTCAGTTTACTTCCTAATTAAAAGAAGTTAATCTACTATAAACATTAGATGTCAAACTACTGCGTATGCAGTTTTGTTTTCGTTTGCGTACGCACACCTTTAAAATTGCGTGACAGGGGAAGACAAGTGTGGTAGCCTGAAATAGAAGGCCTTCATGGTTATCTCGAAAGCAGCCTTGAGAAAAAATAAATGCCACCTCATCAACAAGCCTAGCTTTTTGCAAGTGATCACCCTAAGGAAGAAATAGGGCATCGTCACTTGTTTTGGGATATCACACAATAGAAAGAAGCTATCCATGACTTGCTGAAGAAAATGACCGCAGATGCACTGCTTGTTCATGCCACAAAATATTGCGTTTGAGCAGCCTACAGATTCCCCTGAGGCATCACTTCATAAGGTCATGTAGATGGGCCGAATAAAACTCACTTGCAAGACTTCTGTTTAATCAATCCACACTGATGACTACCACACACAATTTTTGCTGCCAACAGCAAAATTAGCTGTCATGAAGGAAGTTGGTGTTGTTGCTTCGCTTCTGTTGTTCACCAACGAAGCAGACGACGTTCATAATTATTGCCAGTGCTCCTCTCAAGCTGCTGTTTGCTAGAGTGGCACAAAGCCATCTGTTTTTTTTTTCATTATTCCATGAAAGAGCATTTCTTTCACACGGGCCGTCTCTTGTCCTCCATAACAGCCTGGTAGACGGCAGACCTTCAGGTCCAACAAAGCTTCTACAAAGTGGTATGAGTGCATGATCTTACTGCCTGCAACTGCAAAAGGGAGCCTTTTTGAGTCGTATGATGAATCCCACAACAAAATTCAGGGGATGCGTGAAAAAGTTTGTTGTCATGAAATTTCCTTGTTGGTCCGATTTGCTACGAAAAACATGGCAACTACTGCATTTTCCTGATAGGTAACTGTAAGGAGTTATCAATTCATCTGTGGCAGCACCGTATTTACTTGCACAATTTTCTCATTTTTTTCGGCAGAAAACCGATGCAAAGATGGAGGGTGCGAGAATTACGCGGGGAAAACTTTTCATGAAAGCATACAGGGCGAAAAAGAAAACAAAACGGCCGCAAATTGAGATTCCCACACCAGCAACTAACAGCAAGCTTTCAGAAGTACTAATAAAAATTTACCTCAACCTAAAAGCAGAGGTTCAACACAAGGCAATAATTATTTGAGACACGAAAAGTGAAAGCAAATAGTCATGACTTAGAATACCATACGCAAAGCTTGTGGACGTTGCGGGCGCAGCGGTAGCATTTGTTGCTCAAAGGAGCCCTCAAAAGGTAAGTGTGGGATGCAAGTATAGGGCTGATGCCAATTTAACAGAATGGTCCGCAGTTTCCTTCTGAAGAAATAAAGTTTACCATCAATCCCAGTCTTAGGCACAACGCAGGCCCAACGCGTCTTGGTGGCTTTCAGCTGCCGTCACCAGTAGCGAACACAAAACTCGTCGACTCCGAAAGGCCTACCGGCGGCCCTGTTGTCCTTGATTAGTGCAGGATCAATCACTTCCAACTTGAAAGCAGCTGTGTAGCTTCAGTATCGCCCTGTTACGTGACAAGATTACCGACACAACATACAAAACACACTGCAACGCGCACTTACCCCTTTGGTTTGGCTTGAATTTGATTGAATCTCTATGCAATATTAGTACGCTTGATGCTCAAGAGAGGGCACCAGATGGCACACGCTATCATCATCAAGGCTGGAATAGCAGACTACATTATTGCGGCAATTTTCGGGGGTGTGATAATTACCCGAGAAAAAAAAATCTTCGTTTTGTTGGGCAATGTGGAGGGGTGCGAGAATTATGAGAGTGCGAGGATTAGGTGAGTAAATGACGTATTACTTTTTTTCATTATAGTCTTTTTCATTATACTCATGATTCAATTAATCTGCATAGCTCTACAAGGTATTATGAAACAATTTGTGAGAAAAAGGCACCGCAGCTGCTTGGTGGAACCCACAGAAAGCGACAGTCCTGGCAAGATGTCCCGTACGGCGGAACGGCATCTCGAACCGGAAGTCGATACAGACGAGCCCCGTAGCCCACAATCCTCTGCGTGAGCCACAATTTAGCCATCCACCAGTATTACAATGGAAGCGGAAATTGGGAGTTCTATTAGGTTGCGAAAATCATCATGATCTTTTCTGGACTTTTTCCTGCTTGACCAGAAACCTGCTACGCGATGGCGACGAATGGCCCTTCACCTAAGTCATGGCTAGCTATGGCGACAGCAAACTTTGTCATTATCGCTCGGAAATCACGGGTATGTAGGTAGGCCTTAAAGTTTCATACTTGCAGAAAGCGGCCGTCAGTTTGCGCGTTAAGTTTCGTGACCTTCGCTTGCTGTGGGCTTATCAGCTGCTATGTCTCTACACTCGCCCCATTCGTGAACGCCGCCGTGGCGCATGGATAATAAAAAAAAAAAGACTGGACGTGCGACGCGCAGAAGGAACAATATGGCGGCGGCATCGGGCAAAGGGAGCAAGCCACGGTTGCCGAGAGGGGTTGGCATAATAATAAAAAACGGAAGAGATCCAACCATCAAGGAGATGCCAGATGTCGGTTAGAAGGACTGTAGCGGATGAATATAGGGGGTGTGTTTATTATGCGAATAGATACAGTATTTACTGTGCATGAGCTCAGCCCTGTACAATGAAACAATGTTCAAGTGGCAGATATCAGCCATAACTCATGGCGCAGTTTCTCTAGGATCTTCATCAGTGCCACAATCAATGCTTCAGCAAGGTCCACCATGTCGTCCCGGCTGCAATCAAACATCTTCTCCACACTGCAGAGAGAACATGATTATAAACTCTCAAATGCACAATCAGACATTTATTTTATCTATTTTATTTATTCACAATACTGTAAGCCCTTTCGGGCTGTTACAGAGTGGGAACTACATCATACAATGACAATTATAGTTTACCAACAAAAGATTCAACTGTGTCTACATTCTCAAAGAAATCGGCGGCAAGACAGTTCCAGTCGACAATCGTTCTGACAAGAAAAGTGTTTTTAAATGTGTCAATTCTCGGTGTGTAGGGCATAATTACGTGTGGGTGATTGGTTCTTGATGAGACTCTTCCTGGGGGACGCAAATAGAGAGAAGGGTTTAAATTGAGCTTATTGTTGTAAAGCTGATATAAAAACATTAGTCGAGTGATTTTTCGACGAATGGCAAGTTGAGCAAGTTTAACCTCAGTAAGCAGGGTTGTTATTGACAGCCTCCGCTCATAAACGGAAAAAATAAATCGTGCTGCTAGCCTCTGAACACGCTCCAGTTTATCTATTTGATATTGGTGATGAGGGTCCCAGATCATACTAGCGTATTCTAAGGTAGGCCGAACAATAGTTTTGTACGCCTGAAGTTTAACCTCAGGAGAAGCACCTCTTCATTTACGTCTCAGTAGTCAAAGTTTCCGCTGCGCTGATCCGCAGATATTGTCAATATGTGCATTCCAATTTAGTGTATCTGTAATTTTCATACCAAGATATTTAATTTGGGTGGATCTTTTGATTTGGTTAGTATTCACTGTATAGTCAAACATTAAAGGCGTTTTCTTGTTTGAGACTGTCATGCAGGCAGACTTCTTAGGGTTGATTTCCATATCCCATTTTGCACACCAATTGTGAATAATTTTTTAGGCATCATTTAAACAAGTTTGGTCAGAGACAGTCTTGACGCGTGTAAACAAAAGACAATCGTCGGCAAACAATCGCACTTCAATGTTGGGATGTACACCACTTGCAATGTCATTAATGTACAGCAGAAACAAAATTGGGCCTAAAACCGACCCTTGCGGCACACCAGAAGGAATGGGCAAAAAAGATGAATGTTGGCTGGCTATTTCCACAAAATGTTGACGATTCGTCAGGTAAGCTTGAATCCACCTAATTATTTGTAAATTAACACCGTAACCATGTAATTTATTTAGAAGTTTCGCATGACATACCCTGTCGAAAGCCTTTGATAAATCTAATGAAATAACATCTATTTGTTCTTTCGAATTCATAGCTGCAGCAAAGTAATGAACGGTTTCAAATAACTGTGTCACAGTTGAAAGGCGTCGGCGAAAACCATGTTGTTTGTTGTAAAAGAGGTTGTTATTTTCAAAGTACGCAACAAGATGTTTACCAATTATATGCTCTAAAAGTTTACACACTGTACATGTAATGGAAATGGGGCGATAGTTTTCAACCATCAGCTTGTCTCCAACTTTGGGCACAGGCACAACCCTTGCTAGCAGCCAATCACTCGGTACAACACCTGTTTCCAATGAGGAGGCAAAAATTTTGACTAAAAATAATGCAACCCATTTGCAATAGCGCTTTAAAAACTCGTTCGGTATTTTATCAGGCCCTGAAGACTTCTTGACATCTAATTTTAAAAGCAATTCAATTATACCTTCCTTAGAGATAACAATGTCATCTTCACAATGGCTACCATGTTCTTGACTTATCGAGGCCATGTCCGTCGGGCTAGTATATGTACTGTTAAAGAAATTCTTAGAAGCTTCAGCACCTGAAACTGGATCACTGCAAATGTTTCCATTTAAAAGTACACTGGTTGTAGCCGGCTTTAACCAAACCAAGTATCTCCAGAACTTCTGAAGTGAATGTTTCAAATAATCAGCCAACGTTGTTGAAACAAAACGCTTTTTATCAGTTTTTAACTCCTTCCGCACGTCGGTACTAAGCGTAGCGATGGCAACGGGGTTTCTCGGTCTTTTTTGTCGTGCCCGGCGCAGTCGTCGTTTCAAATAAATTATATGTCGATTAACCCACGGGTTTGTTTTTTGTAAGCATTTCTTTCTTTTCGGCACAAAACGAGATAAGCATTCACTCACAGTAAGTGTAAAGTATTCCCAAAGTTCATGAACGTTATTTCCTCTGGGCATCTTATCAAGATCAGTTTATAGTAGATCAAGAATGGATGTGTCATCAGCGCGTTTGAAATTGTAAACCTTCACGATCGGATTCATTACTACGCCCTTATTCGCCATTTGAACCGTGGCCACGACAATCTTGTGGTCAGAGATCCCTTCCTCAATTTCGACTGTGTAATGAAACGTTTCCTCTGACAAAAATACGAGGTCCAGCAAACTCTGGCACTGTCCTTGTATTCGCGTGGGGCTGTCAACTACCCGAATAAGACTGTGTGTTGCCATAGTTTCCAATATGCATTCCGCTTGAGGCTTCTCTAAGGGCCCAGGAATGCGCGCCTCCCAATCTATTCCAGCCAAGTTGAAATCCCCAACCATAATTATCCGGCTTTTGGTACTAGTTAGGGCTGTTAAGTGATCATCTATTTTTTGAATGAATTCGACCGGGCTTCCCGGGGGTCTATAAATAACGCCAATTATTACAGCTATTTCGTCAAGAAATATCTTGCACCAAACACTTTCGTGGTCATCTAAAAGGGGTAACTGCTCATACTTGATGGAACCTTTACTCAGCAATGCCACACCACCCCCTCTCGTTGCCCTATCTTTACGGATTACGCTGTATGAACTGGGAAATACTTCGTCATTCGTAATGTCTTCGTTTAACCATGTCTCAGTTATGGCAATTAAATGTGGATCATGCTGTAACAATACGCACTCCAATTCTTCAAGCTTGTTTACGACACTTCGGGCGTTTATGTTTAGTAGCTTAATTCCATTGCTCGCCTGCTGTCAGTCCCGATCCCGCGAAGCAGTTCCATTATTACTGCGAATTCTGGCCCGAGCATTCGACTGCTTGTCCCACGTGTACATTGTACCATTAATATCAAGCTTGTCGTGAACAAGCTTGACTTTCGCTCCCTCTTTCTTGTCTTTTTGGGCTGATTGCCAAGGTAACCTCCGTTTTTCAAGAGTTTCCTGTGAGTAATCATGGGATATACTGATCTCTGATCCTTTATATTTTTTACACTGGTTGAATATCGCAATTTTTTCGTTGTAGTCATATAGCCTCATGATAATAGGTCTGTCTTTATCGGCCTTTTTTCGCCCAAGTCTATGGATTCGCTCTACGGACGACACAGTGACACCAAGACGTTTAGTGAATACGCTTTTTAGCACCTTATCCTGTGTATCTTCTCGTGTTTCGTTCTCAGCTTCCGGAATACCGAATACAATCAAATTGTTCTGTCGGGCTTTATCTTCCATTGTAGTTAATCTTTGCTTTTGGTACTGGGTAGATCGCTCTAGGTTGCGGACGGTTTCTTCGAGGCCAAGGAGCCTCCCACACTGGTCCGCCAGAGATTGAATTTTGCCCTCAATATTAGCAAGCCTGGCCTTCATTTGATTTTGGTTGTCTAAAATTTTTTGAAGGAGTTCCTGAGTGGTTGGGCCCGGATTTGTTTCAACATAACCAGAAAGTAACACTTCTAGATACGACCACAAAGAGCACAGAATTTCACAACACCTCAGTGGGAGCGGCAGCACAACAAGAAAAATGCATTTAGAACGATAACTTGTTTTTGAGTAATAACTAACCTGCAAAAAGAGCCATGCGTGCGTGAGCGACATGGTCGCGAGCGTACTGCCGCCCCCACTGAAGTCCGGCGGGCTCGGCGACGGCTTTATATCCACGCTGCGGCTGACTTCCGGCGTTGTCCCACTAGGCTGGTCCCACTGGGTGTTCCAAGTGACGTCATATGCTTGCAGACACAGCAGATCCGGAAAAGTTGATAGTTCCGAGCTTGATAACGTTGGGTCGACGATAAGCGGCATCAACTGCAAAGAGAGCCATGCGTGCGTGAGCGACATGGTCGCGAGCGTACTGCCGCCCCCACATTTATAGTCACATGCCCCCTCGAACCAGTTTAGAATGCACAGAAGAACTTTCAGACACGAGTCCAAAGCACAAACTCCATGTACACGCTTGTACGCTAGTCGTCACCCCTTCTAGGTATTTTTTCTTTATGCAGTGAAGAAGGCCTCTCCCGATGATCTCCGCTGCACCCAACCCTACGCAAGCACATTCCAGTTCATCATCACCCAACTAAATTTTCTATCTGGCCCAGTTGCACTTCCCTCTTTTGGAACCCAGGCGACAGCTCCAACTGAGCCGGCTGTCAACTGCTGCCCAGCTCCTCCTCTTCTAAAGTATCTGCTGTCTGTTTGTTTCATTCTGCTGTCATTTATTATTTACAATAGATGGGCAGATAAGGCATCATACACTGGCTATTATAAGTGCCAGTGCCAAACCTACGGAACTCTATATGCCAGGGAAGGGCGAGTAAACAGCGTGCTGCCAGCAGTCTTGCGAAGTTGCCACTCCTCAATCGGAATTAATCCAGAATTGTTCCACATTTTTGCGACCCCAAAGTGGCATGAGAATGGAATGGCGATAAAGCTTCGAGGAATGAAATGAGAATGGAACTAAGCACATTTTGCTCAGAATAGAATGGGAATGAAATTATGTTTTTCAAAAAATAGCCCATTTTTGACGACGAGCTGATTTTCAAACTTCAAACATTAGTAAGCAAGACCCTTCAATTGAACAACAAAATAGTAATTTGAAATATCTTGGCCTATTACAAGCATAGTAAAGCAACACACCTACTGTAATTCTGTCCTTATAGAGACTGTGTTGCTCTGATGTTTCCCTCTATACCTCGCATAACCATGGCTCTATGCCATGGTATTCGTCATGCGGAACAACGGCGGCAGCATACTCACATTACACTATGAGATTCTTTCGCCCTCGGTGGCCAACAGCTGCCTGCTGTCTCCCCATCCTTCACTTTGTTTTTGCTTCAGCCACCATCGGTAACTTGGATACATATTGGAAAAAGCGCTTATCTAACACTGAAGGGAACAGCGCAAAAAACGGGACGAAGAAAGATTGAACACACGACACAAGCGCTGACGAATAACTGTGGGTAAATTTATTATACCTGGAAACATACAGCTGAAAACAACAACAAATAATGTCACACAAAAACTAAAAACCAAAGGCAAAAAAGAATCTGCCACGAGTCGAAAAGAACAAGTTAACTACTCAAAAACATTATCTCTTTTTTGCCTTTCACTCATACGTGCACGTGATGATTTTTGTTCTTGTTTCCAGCTACATATTTCAAGGTGTAATAAATTTAGACACAGTTGTCCATCAGCGCTTGTGTCGTGTGTTCAATCTTTCTCCGTCCCGCTTTTGCACTGTCCCCTCAGTATCATGTACCGATTGGCCCTTCAAAAAACCCTTCCGCTTCTCTAAGTTATAATGTGTATTGACGCTGGTGCGATGCTTGTGTTTACTGGAAGCTTTCCTATACCAGCTTGCGCACCGTCTCATCCCATATTATCCCCCGCTCTCTTTTTTTTTGCAATATTTCCCCCCCTAACTACACACATGAGCGCCTTTGCCAGGAATTCTATCGCAAAGGTCTGCAGGTTAGCACAGCACACATTCGTACACGAACTGTTACAACAAGATTAACCATACAGAGAGATACAGTATAGAATAGACTTTTGAAAGCAGTGGTGCGAGTAGCCAAAACAGGCAATCACACGTAACCAAGGCGGCACCTCCCCAAATCCTTACAAAAGACTACAACATGTCGTCGTTTTAGCATTAACGCATTCAAGCTTAAAGAATATCGAGACATCACCATTTGTTCAAACATGCACTCTTGAAAAAAAAGGTTTGCATGTTCACTAACTAAATACTAACCATTAACTTATCACAAAAAACACTAATCTCCTAGTAAGTGAAAATAGTAAAATGCAGATTAGTGAAACTTGCGAGTCGGCTAAGTAGTTCCTGAATAATGCTGACTGGAACAATTATTAACGCTACTAAATTTTTAATTACCGTCGTCTATACATGCATTTAGCAGCGATGGCGTAGTAATTAGAGCATCCGCCTCGCATGCAAAAGGTCCGTGGTTCAAATCCCGGTGCCGCGCAGTTCCCAACCGGATAAAAAATCCGCATGGTGATGGAACTGCATAACGAGGCCTGGGGTGCGGCCTCACCGGTAACCACCGCCGGGAACGCACTCCCTCACCAGAGAAGGATTGGCCACCCTGGTGCAGTATCTGGCCGCTACCTCCCACATGCATACGTCATATAACTCACGGCCCTCAGTCCCCAGCAGCTGCGAAGCAACTGACCACGGCGGCGGTCAGATCTGCAACGCAGCAGAGGGTGTTAAGAATCTCTGGATCCGGACAGGCCGCCATTGGAACCTGAACTTGGCAACGTTTAACGCTAGAACCTTATCTAGTGAGGGAAGTCTAGCTGTACTATTCGAGGAGCTAGAGGGTGTTAAATGGGATATAATAGGGCTCAGTGAGGTTAGGAGGACAGATGAGGCCTATACGGTGCTACAGAATGGGCACGTCCTTTGCTATCGGGGCTTGGCTGACAGAAGAAAACTGGGAGTGGGGTTCCCAATTCACAGAAACATAGCTGGCAACATAGAGGAATACTATAGCATTAATTAAAGGGTGGTAGGTATTGTAATTAAACTGAATAAGAGATACAAGATGAAGGTGGTACAGGCCTACGCGCCTACATCCAGCCATGATGACGCTCCAGTTGAAAGCTTCTATGAAGATGTGGAATTGGCAATGAGTAAGGTAAAAACACAATATACAATACTGATGGGAGACTTTAATGCAAAGGTAGGGAAGAAGCAGGCTGGAGACCAGGCAGTAGGAGATTATGGCATCGGTACTAGAAACGCCAGAGGAGAGCTACTAGTAGAATTCGCAGAACGCAATAATTTACGGATTTTAAATACCTTCTACCGAAAACCAGGAAACCGCAAGTGGACATGGAGGAGCCCTAATGGCGAAAATAAGAACGAACTAGACTTTATAATGAGTGCACACCCAGGCATCGTGCAGGATGTGGAATTGGTTGGCAAGGTACGATGCAGTGACCATAGAATGGCACCGTCTCGAATTCGCCTAGACTTGAGAAAGCAACGACAGAAACTAATACGCAAGAAGCCAATAAATGAGCTAGCACTGAGAGAGAAAGTACAAGAATTCAGAGTCTCGCTTCAGAACAGGTACTTGGCTCTTAGTGGCTCTTAGAGGAAACCAACCTTAGCATAGATACAATGAATAATAATCTGAGAAGTATCATTACGGAGTGCGCAGTGGAAGTTGGAGGCAGGGTAGTTAGACAGGACACTGGCAAGCTTTCCCAGGAAACGAAGAATCTCATTAAGAAGTGCCAAATCATGAAAGTCTCAAGTACAACAGACAAAATAGAACTGGCAGAGCTTTCGAAGTTGATTCATAGGCGTAAGGTATCCGATGTAAGAAGGTATAACATGGAGAGAATTGAACACGCTCTGAAAAACGGAGGAAGCGTCAAAGCAGTGAAGAGGAAACTTGGGATAGGCAAAAATCGGATGTATGCACTAAGGGACAAAGAGGGCAAAATAACTACTAATATGGATAGTATAGTTGAAGTAGCGGAGGAGTTTTACAGAGATCTGCACAGTAGCAGGGAGAACCACGACTTTAATACTATAAGAACTAGCAGTACTCCAGATGACACCCCACCAGTAATGATAGAAGAAGTCAGAAAAGCTTTGGAGAGCATGCAAAGAGGCAAAGCTGCTGGTGAGGATCAGGTAACATCAGATCTGCTGAAAGATGGAGGACAGATTGTGTTAGAAAAACTAGCCACCCTGTTTACGAGGTGTCTCCTGACGGGAAGAGTACCAGAGTCTTGGAAGAACGCTAACATCATCTTACTACATAAGAAAGGAGATGACAAGGACTTGAAGAATTACAGGCTGATTAGCTTGCTCTCTGTAGTATACAAGCTATTTACAAAAGTAATTGCTAACAGAGTAAAGAAACGATTAGAATTCAATCAACCAAAGGAACAAGCAGGATTTCGAACAGGCTACTCATCAATCGACCACATTCATACTATCAATCAGGTAATAGAGAAATGCTCAGAATATAACCAACCACTATACATAGCCTTCATAGATTACGAGAAGGCGTTTGATTCAGTAGAAATATCAGCAGTCATACAGACACTGAGGAATCAGGGCGTCGATGAAGTATATATAAACATCCTGGAAGAAATCTACAGGGGACCAACTGCTACCATAGTGCTTCATAAAAAAAGCAACAGAATACCAATCAAGAAGGGTGTGAGGCAGGAGGACACATTCTCCCCAATGCTATTTACCGTGTGCTTACAGGAGGTTTTCAGAAGCCTAGGATGGGAACAGCTAGGGATAAGAGTTAATGGAGAGTACCTTAGTAACCTGCGCTTCGCCGATGACATTGCATTGCTGAGTAACTCAGGGGACGAATTGCAACTCATGATTACGGAGTTAGACAAGGAGAGCAGAAAGGTGGGTCTTAAAATGAATCTGCAGAAAACGAAAGTAATGTACAACAGCCTCTGAAAAGAGCAGCGCTTCGAGATAGGTAATGGTGCACTTCAAGCTGTAAAAGACTATGTCTACTTAGGGTAGGTCATAACCGCGGAGCCGAACCACGAGATTGAAGTAACTAGAAGAATAAGAATGGGGTGGAGCACATTTGGCAAGCACTCTCAAATTATGACAGGTATATTGCCACTATCCCTCAAGAGAAACGTATATAACTGCTGTATATTGCCGGTACTTAGCTACGGAGCAGAAACCTGAAGACTTACAAAGAGGGTTCAGCTTAAATTGAGGACGACGCAGCGATCAACGGAAAGAAAAATGGTAGTTGTAAACTTAAGAGACAAGAAGAGAGCTGAGTGGATTAGGGAACAAACGGGGGTTAAGGATATCATAGCTGAAATCAAGAAGAAGAAATGGACATGGGCGGGGCATGTAGCACGTAGACAGGATAACCGCTGGTCGTTAAGGGTAACTAACTGGATTCCAAGAGAAGGCAAGCGGGTTAGGGGGAGACAGAAGGTCAGGTGGGCAGATGAGATTAAGAAGCTTGCGGGTATAAATTGGCAGCAGCAAGCACAGGACCGGGTTAACTGGCGGAACATGGGAGAGGCCTTTGTCCTGCAGTGGACGTAGTCAGGCTGATGATGATGATGATATATGCATTTACAATACCACATTAAGATATTTCTATTACAGAAGAATATGTAGGAGAATAAATGAAGTGAAATTGTTCACATAGAATTATTATTGGCCACTAATTACTTCATGCAATTACCATGACAAGTATGCATCACAGCAACATACATTGGGCATGAACGAATCACAGACTAGGAAATACAAGAAAACGCGCATATAGAATGTCAAGATTAGCCGGTACGTACTGTAGAAGCCGTTTGAGAATATTTACGCTACTATATAGTTTGGAATAGCACACTGTGTACTGGTTAACATTCATAGAATTTAGAAAAATAACAGACAATTTGTACACATGATCATCTGGCTTCTATTTGCACATATGTATGTCATCACATAGCACGAAACTTTTATTTCAAAGTAATCGACAAAATAAAAGAGTGCCACAATTACTGCAAGGATCGAGCAACATATGTGGCTTGGTAGTTACTTAGTTAAGACTGAGAAAGCATCCCTGGTTAGTAATGGCAAAAGTTTGAAGCTTTACTAGCTGCTGGCTAGAGTAAAGAAATGCCACGAAGGTAGTAAAATACGCTCGAAAGAAGTCAATAGATGCGTTGCCAACTGTTTACTTACTTTCCTTTCCAAGATTGTGCTGACCATGCAAATACTATAGGTAGTGAGAGAACTGCCCCATCGGAAGTAGTAGTGTGGTTGTACTACCCGAGATAAGTCACCGAGCTACTGTCCCTCCACCAGTGTTTTGTATACTTCTGCAATTCCTAATGAATTTGATAACAGCAGCTTTATGTTGTTACAATCATTCTTAGCTCGACAGAGCAATCAAAATCAAAGCATGCCTTTCCTACGTTGAGAAAATGTAGGAATGGAGTTGATCTGCCCGGTCATTCCCAGGGTCAGAATGAACTAGGGTTTTTTTTCATTCTATTGAGAGAATAGAATTACAAGTTTCAATTCCCCGGAATGTGATTGCAACAGAACGAAGGCGCCCATTCCGCAATACTGGCTGCCAGGGGTAATTGTCACATGAGACATTTGCAAGGAGTTATGAATGATAACCTGTTGAATGACCAGTCATGTTCAAGCCGCCAAGTCTATCGAATCAGCAAAGCGCCCCTTAACTGAACTAATGTCTTTTGAGCAAAAAAAAGGGTAAACAGCACGAATGTGCCCTCTCATTCGCATTGCGCGCGTGCTCACAATTAGAAAGGAAAATCCTATCAGAAAGCTGTAAACTACAAACGTACACAAGTCGACACTCTTTTGCAAAGTACTGTTTAACAGAGCGCTTGTGTCGAAGGGCAAAGACAACGCTTGTGGGAAGCATGCAAAGGAAACGTTTAGGTTGCCTCTGAAGCATTAATGCAAAAGGAAGCCAAGAACTTCCACTGCTTGCCAGTATGCGAACCCAGGGTGCTTTAAAGAAAGGTGCCCGACTCTATATGGAAGTATTGCAATGGCTTGGATGACAGCAGGAAAGCTTTCAGAGGAATATGTTGGAGCAAAAGGAGAAGTTCTCCCTGGGCACAGCAACTTGAGCATGAATGAATGCACTTCATGAGCGAGGCATCATCAGCTCGAACACCTACACAGGATGCTGCTATTGACACATGCTGGGTGGCAGCTTCCCCTGCTTCACTCTGGCAATGGTTGTTGTGCCCGCACAACAGCCTACTTACAGAAGTGAGTTTGGGTCATTCCAAAATGTTGACATCATCCATTGAGACCGACATCTCTGTTGCACCTCGTGAGGTTGAAGATGTCAACAATAGCCAAGTATTCAGAAAGCCCGCAATATAGCCATTAAAAATGGTTGCAAACGAGAACCCCCAGTTTGCAAAGGCAATTGCACAGTACACAGTCACCAGCCAATCTTGTGTGACTAATGACCCATTTTAAACATGAACAGCTGTACAAATAATGGTATAATGATTGCGAAACACAAGTAGCAAGTGCAAATGCACAAAACATGAACATCATGCATTGCAACCCTATTGGCAGGCTTAACTGCAATAGATGTTCATTATGGCTGCAAAACATACACAATATGTCAGTTCGATGCTGGTCATGGCACAAGAGGCCAGCAAGTGTTCTAAAACGAAGGTTCCACCGAAGAAGAAAATTTTAGGATTCCACAAGTGCTTAGGGTGATGAACTGTATTCCATGTATCCATAGTTATATTAAACTATCCTTTGATAAAGTCACTGCACGTTGCATCCACACTTCGGGAATCAGCAAGCAGCAAGACGAGCTTTACACAATAAGGTGTGACTCACTTCGACTGTCACCTATAAAGCATGCAGTATGGTCACTGGATTGAAGTTTCTCAGTGCCCATGCTACTCAGTTGGGCGCCAGCCAGCTTTTGTCCACAAAGTGGAGCACCCTGGAAAGCAACCTAACACCAGCAAACGGCAGCATTGTGCTCTTGTGTTGCATTCAAGGCACACAGCTGGTGATGATCATGACAAGGCTGTCGACAATGAGGCATATTGGTGCATTCAGCACTGGCCGCCCACCTTGCCTTAGGTTTTTTTCAATACCTGCAAAGGCATCACGGCAATTGCGCACGTCGAAATCATTGACCGACTTGTTGCCAGTTACCGAAAAAACAGAAGACTTTTCTGACATGAAGCAGGCTCTCAGTAAATGAACACCTGTTAAACGAACAATTGCTCTCGGTGTGATTGGTTTCACACAAGCATTCTACACTCCTGTTCATCTCTCAGTAAATGAGACTCTTGTTAAACGAAACACGTTTACCTGGTCCTTTCATGTTCTGTTCAATGAGCCTACTGTACTTAAAATTTATGCAGCGAAATGTTATATCAATCACTGCTTGCTGCATTGATGGCTTCTCGCACATGAAAGCATTTTTTGGTTGCTCTTCGAAAGCTGACAGCAATTCTGGCTTCAAGCTGCCTTTTCAATTTATTTTTTCTCACAGTCATTATGCCACTGTGCAAATGCCTGGAAACTGAGCAGCCTTACTTGTGGTGCCAGAAGTCTGCTTAAGTACAGGCCAATCTACACTCTGTTTCAAAATTATCCTTCAGCACTGTGGAGGCTACAGGGCCCCTCAGCCAATAGAAAGGTCGATTAGCCCCTCCACATGTAATCATCTGCCCCATGTCGTCTCCTCACCGAACTGTCTATACACACTCATTGCAGATAAGGCTGGTTTATTAACTTTAAAAATACAGTAAAACTACAGTGAAACAGTTTTTTCTTTCTTATTCCTGCTTATATGTATTCCTAAAAACTGCACATAGTGCATTCCGTCAGGTTAGTTCATTAACAAAAGTCACAAATTTGGCTTATTTTCTTCTGTTTATCTTGTGTTGGCAAGGCACTGCTGAAGGCTGGTGCTACATATCCAAAAGGGTATATGACTGACTTGACCATTAGAGCATTAGTTCAATCAAAATAAAGACAGAATTATGTTCTTTGGCTCCTCTCTTTCTGTTGCCTAATGAAACAGAATTCATGATGCAAACTACTTTCAGAGCTAGAATATCTGCTGCAAAATGTCATTGATGACCCTCCTTCTATTTGCAGACAAAAATAGATGCAGTGCCCTGCACAAACGTTCATCGTGCCCAGTGTGTCTGCTCAACTTTTCCCACCGTGAGCCACTATTGAGAAGAAGGTTAAAGCATCATCATATGCAAAGCACACACCAACACAGCATAGATATTTGGCATTTAAACCAACTTACTGTCAATTCCCTGTTCAAACAACAACACCTAGATTATAGGCTCGGGTTCCTGCCGGGCCTCAACAGCAGTTGGGTCAAGCCGGGCTGGACCCAGCAGGCTAAATTCTTTCTCAAGCTTGGACCAGGCCCATGTTTCACATTTCGGTCACTAGGCCAGGTTTGGGTTGGTAAACTTAAAGAATTTCTGAACCCAGGCCGAGAATCGTAGCCTGTGCAGTGCTCTTGTATATACACACCCACATTCACTTCGTTTTTCACAGCATGAGCAGTCAAGTCGATCACCTGTGCCTCAAAAAAAAGCTCTAGAACCCATTTTATCACTTGTAATATATTTGAATTACCCTTTCCTCATAAGTCCAAAGCAAGCCAGCAACACCCAACTGCATGGCCTAAAAGGTATCACACTATCTGTCGCAGAAAATGCGCAAGTTGTCTACGTCTTCTGGAGGCCAGCCAATATACAAGGCCAGCCAATATACATCTCCTCAACCATAAGCAAGCCTTTGCAAGATCCCGTTACCCTATCATCATCATCATCATATTTCATCATCATATTTTATTTCCTTAAAGACCCCACAAGGGGGTATTACATAAGGGGTGGATGTACAGGATATAAAAACATTTGCCACATAAGGGGTTGGTATACAGGATATAAAACTTTTGCTACATTCAAAATATAAAATATTGCTACATAGGTGTGGGTATATACATTGCCATAAAGTTTCACTGACAGAGATGAGTTGTTACATTTTTAGCGAAAGTTGATGGGCAGGTGATTGTGACGACGTGGTTTGGGAGGTCGTTCCAGTCCTTCACAGCACGCGCAAAGAAGGATGCGGAGAAGGTAGCAGTCCTAGTGCGGTAACGGGAGACTTGGAGGGGGTGGCTGGTGTGGTGCGAAATGTACGTCGGAGGGATGACGTATGGAGGATGATTGAGGGGCGAATGAAACAGCTTATGAAACAGGGAAAGAGTGGCTATGCGGCGTCGTAGAGCAAGTGGCTGCAACCCAGATTGGGCTTTTAAGGATGAAACACTTATGTCATAAGAATATGACGAATGTATGAATCGGACTGAGCGATTTTGAATTGATTCAAGGTCATTGATTAGGTAAATTTGAGGTGGATTCCATATAGCAGAGGCGTATTCCAGTTTTGGCCTGATGAGGGATGTGTATGCGTGTACCCTAAAAGGTTTTTCCAAAATCAGGAAGAAAGCTTAAGGTGTCATGTAAAAGCACTTACACAGCCATGTAATCCGCCACACGAATGACGGTTTCGAACGTCGCAAGCATGTCCTCAGAGTTGCATACAGCTCTCTTGTAGTAGGGGTACATGTGCCGGTGGCCGGACGGTATCTTGGTGCAAAGATTTCCACTGCAAAACGAAAGAGGACGGCCCAACATTTTCTATCACAAGTACGTTTGAAATATATTTTAATCCCTGCAAGATCATCACGACACTGCAAAGAAGACAAACACAGATGAATAATTGTTGAGCTGACTGCGAACAAGTCGAACACTGCTACGAGATTTGTGCCATGGCTTACAGAAAACATCTCATTAAAACCAATAATTTTCCTGATTCGGTCCAAGACCTGCACAACAGCCAGGTCCAGTGGGAGATAGATTTCAAACCAAAATCTGTTGGTTTGCCGCTCTCATGAGAGCAGTATCAGAGACAACCTAAATAATATGGCGCATACCAAGGTGCGCTAGCTCACGCCGGCGACTATCGCCCATGGGACAGCACTAAAGCTCAAAGAACACTTGCCAAGCTGCAACGAATTCACCAAGGCCCGCTAACTGACCTACCTACCCTGCCCTAGGCCTAGGAAGATGATGGATGAAAAAGGCACAGCTGTTGGCCCTCAGACAACTGTAGCCGCACACACACCCAAACCAGTCGTAATATCACACACTATGACAGGGTGTCTACCAAGTCAGCATTTTGAAATTCCCCGAGATTTCCGGGTTTTCCCAGAGTATTTTTGCAAAATTCCCTGAGTGGCACATAACTTTCTGCCACGTCAATACAAGAAGGTACCATGCCACCCAATGCTGTCACTGTCTAGTAAGCATGTGTAACATTTCGTGCAACATTTTTCTAAGCTTTCCAAAATTTCAAATTACTTCAATGCAGATTTTGAATGTGCCAAATGTGTACAATAGAAAAATTCTATTAAAAACATCAGCAACAGTATTTTGGTGTCGGCATCATTTATGACTGCAAACTGCACCATAGGCTTACATCTTTACCCAGTCAAAAAAGTGAATTGGTTCAATTGGTCATACCAGTTCATAGCAATTGGTCCTAAATAGAATGAATTGGAAAGCAACTGGGATGTGGTGCTTCAATGCGGATGACTAATTGGACCACACAGTTGCGATTGATCATTCATATAGGTACACCACTTTCCGATTGGTCTCCCAATTGAAGTGCTTGTCAGTCCAATCGGTTGCACACATCTCAATTAGTAAACGATTGGAACAGTGAATTCCCATTGGCCTCCCAATTGGAATGCTTGTTAGTTCAATTGAATGTGCACACCCGCATGGGAAAATACTTTCCAATCGGAGGAGACCCTTTATTGGAAATATTCTAGTTGTAAAGAGTGTTGTAAGTGTTCAGCTGGTTGACCTGGTAGAAACCATTTAATTACAACTGGCTGACCAACTGAAGACCAGTTCTCTTCGACTGGTCAACCCTATGGAGTGCCTTGTGCAAGTTCTGTGAAGTTGGCAATGAGTGAGGTGGTAAAATTTTGCAATATTTTTTTTTTCAAAATCACAAAACACCTTACTATAGTACTATATCTGCTACAAACGTTTCTTTCCACTTCACATCTTTATGACACGAGTGGCCACTCAGTTCAATCATACAAGAACACATTGAGAAAGCGGTTGAGCAAGCATTGGTTTAGGTACTAACAACCCTTCCAAAACCGCTGCATTTGAAGCGATAAAGTGAGGTCAAAATAAACTTTATAAATTAATTTCTCATTACAAAATTTTGTATTGCTTTTCGACAAAAGCAATCTTTGTGTAGTCTAGATTTTCATAAAAGAGCATGCACTCACAGTGAAAGCGCTGCAGCACGTGCCATCAGGATCGTCATCACTAGTGGACCGCCGCAGCGGGCACAAGTCGCAATGTTCACCGACGTGTTTTATACCCAGCCTCTTTGCAGTAATTATGCTGGCATGATCCATTGATTCAGCCCTTTTTATTTACAATCAAGGCAAGTATTTTACTTTTGAACCACCTTAACACCTGTATTGTTATCATCTTTTGAACATTTTGTTCGTTACACTAACTAGTGTTGGCTCGCGACTGCAGCGGACACGGTGCACGGGCGTAGCTAGCATGAAGTGTGGGAGCTACTGTACACGGTAAGTCTAGTTACATCGGTAACATTTCCATACTTTGTGCAGAGGTAACCACACTGGTCTGGAACACTCTAATGACGCACCCTGAATCGCAACGTCGATGTTTGAATGCATGGCTGCTTAAGACGAATGCTCACCTGTGGACTATCTCGAACTACCCAATCTGGAAAGTGCCAGAGCGTGCAGTTACAGAGTTTTAGACTGGTGTGTTAACCTCTTTACTGCAGCCATGTAGTCTATTTTATCTATGTCTCATCATATTTTTCTTTCATGTAGCCTGGCTGTATGATTGCTGATGCAATGCGGAACAAAGAAATAACTCTGAGCAACAACAATATATAAACGACCCCCTTTCCGAAAACTGCAGCAGAACGAGCAGCAGTTCAACTACATATACCCTTGCTAGCAGGAATTGGGAGTTGTACTATAAATCTCGCTCTGTACAAGACATTTTTGCCGAACTATTGTCGTCTAATAAAGCCTCTTCGTGTTGAGCACCAGTTTGCTTTTTTTTTGATGACCAATTGCACACAGCTGATTAACCAGTTGGAAACCAGTCTATTTTAACAGGGTGACCAGTTGAGCACCTGTTACCTTTAATTGAATGACCACATCTATTCAATTGCTTAACCAATTGAGTACCACATACCTTCGACTGACCTTCTAGTTGAACACAAATTCTCTTCAACCCACAAACCCTTTAGAAGCCAGGTAGTTTCAATTGGATGACTACACTTATTTGAATTTATCAACCAATTGAACACCACCTAGTTTCAACTGGAGGACCATTTAGGATTAACTGGATTACCAGTTGCACACCAGTTCACTTTAACTGGTTAGCCATTTGGATCCCAGTTAGCTTTAATTGTATCACCAATTGGTCCCCCCCCTACATTAATTGGTCAACCAATTATCCTTCAGTTCTGTCTAAATGATTATAACTAATTGAGTATGAATTTGTTCACCAATAATATATAATTGGTATGTTTCCAACTGGTGGCCAAATTCCAATGGGTTGAAAACAAATTGATGTCAATTGGTATTTTTCCAATTGAACCACTTGAACTTTTTTGACTGGGTACCTATCTTCGACCAACACTGCTGTGGTTCTTCAGCGATCGATTGCATGATGTTCTGATTTCATATGAAGAGATGAGAAAAGGTATCACAACAACTAGCGCCAGGGGTGGCGCCGCGCAGCCAAGCACCTCGGTCGTCATACAATGACCAGCGTGTGCGACTACACTACAGCGGCTGCCGCACCAGCACCCCCTGCGGATGATCTCATGTGAATCTATAGTATTTCAGAACTTGATATTGCTTGAAACATGGGTCAAGGCAGAGCGCCTCCTCCCAGTCCACACAAATAAAATGTGTTTGTTCTTTTGGAGCAACGAGTTGCATTGGCACACATGGGGCACCTCTGCGTGTGGCTGCCTTGGGCAGAGTAACCTCAATAATCAAGGAGAAAGAGAATACCTCGAGAGCGTCGATGATAAATGAGCTAAAAGCTGCCCCAATAAAGATGAAAATCGGCTTCCACCGCCCCTGCAAAAGCGTACGATAAAGATAAAAACCAAGTGTCGCGCACTTATTCGTTGCGATCACGCGGGGAAACCAAAACCATGACAGGGCCATCGGCGTTACTGCCGACCGCGCGACATGGTGATGCTAGGAATCAGTTGTTATTTATTTATTTATTTATTTATTTATTTATTTATTTATTTATTTATTTATTTACTTATTTATTCATTTATTTATACAACAATCCTTCGTTGGGACCTTGGTAGGGCAGAAAGATGAAGAGTGCATGTTCTGGTACAACAAAATGTGTGAAACAAGTGGTAGGCATAACCATGTCCCATAATTCGCATGACCTACAACGGAAAGTGACTTCATAACATGTCCCATTATTCGCATGACCAAAAACAGAAAGTGACTTAACAAATAAAACGCGGTTACACATTCGAACTTACACGTGCACATGTATGAAAATACATATATAGCAATCCTCAATGCAGTTATGCACACATGATTGATTGATTGATATGTGGGGTTTAACGTCCGAAAACCACCATATGAGTATGAGACACGCCGCAGCCGTAGTGGAGGGCGCCAAAAATTTCGACCACCTGGGGTACCTTAACGTGAAACCAAATCTCAGCACACGGAGTTATTGGCACATAGGAACAAAGTACCGAGTGCAGGTAAATAAAATAACAGACGTGTCAAGAATAAATGTGCACACGTACTAACTACACATGAGAAAATATAAACTAAATATAAATAAGAACCAGGTTCATGAACACTGACACTAGAAGCAAAATTTGCCAGTCAAGACTACGACACTTGCTCATTTGTTAATAAATTTTAATCATTCACCTTCTGGGGAAAAAAGAATATTTAAATGCATTATTTCAGGTTTCAACTCGGACATGAAACTGAAAGCTCTCTATGAGCTGCTCCCTTTCCTAGTGTATAACTATTTTGCCCTGTAACTCTTAATTTTCATTCTTTTTCTTTTAATATAGTACCACCAAAGTATTACGATTTCATGGTCGGGGCCTCCATAAGATTGTTAACACTTAGTACTATGATGTTTATTATATTTTTTTTGTTTCATGCTTCTGAAACCACAACGAAAATACTTTATGAACACTTGCAGAAACACTTTAAATGTGTCTTTTTTTTGTTTCACCTTCCGGTTTCGTAGCAGTGTACAGAGCCGACATGCCCTTTTTTCTTAGTAAATGTGACCTTTTACATATATTTCGCAACTTCCCTCCCCCTTATGTAATGCCCCATCAAAGGCCCTTAAGGGTTAAAATATGATGATGATGATGATCATTTATGAAAATATGGAAGAAAAGTGGTCCAAGTATCAAACACTGCGGGACACCAGACGATGCTGAATCTCTAGCCAAGCAGCGTCGAATAAATGAAGCCAGTTGTAGACGACCAGTTATGTATCGTGAAATCCAAGATGTTAGCCCAGGGTTTTGAAGTACTAAGTTTAATTAATAAAGCAGCTTATTATGAGAAATCATATGAAATGCTTTGCAAAAGTCTAGAACAATAGCGTCAGTTTGATGACCAAATAGATGGTGCACATTATGTATATTTTCTACTAGTTGAGTTTGTGTAGTAGCCTCTCAAAAAACTCTGTTGAACCTCGTCGAAGAAGTTTTGTTCTTTGAGAAATACTGAAATATGTTATGCATTATATGTTCCATCAGTTTGCAAGCTGTTGAAATTAGTCATATGGGACAGTAATTTTCAACTGGAGATTTGATCCTGTTTTTGTGTAGCGGTATAATCTTAGCTATTTTCCAATCTAGAGTGACCTCGCCCACCTGCAAAGATTTTGAAAAGAATACATGAAGGTACTTAGTCATCCATTCCGAAAATAGCCTTAAAAACTCGTTGGGAATGTCATCGGGACCGCACGATTTTTTTATATCTACATATATATATATATATATATATATATATATATATACTTATATATATATATATATATATATATATATATATATATATATATATATATATATATATATATATATATATATATATATATATATATATATATATATATATATATATATATATATATATATATATATATATATATATATATATATATATATATATATATATATATATATATATATAAGAGCAAGTTGAGTATTCCCTCTTTGCTAATGACAATTTCTGGTACTGGCGGATTAAATTGGGCATTAAATTGTTATCATTGGTGAAAACAAATTGAAATTGATCATTGAATGCGTTTGCTATCTTCAAGATGCCATGAGTAATGAAACTATTAACTTCAAGAGACGTGGAAGAACAAGACGAAGGGTAAATCGATCGCCAGAATTTGTTTGAGGATGTGGAGATAAAGCATGGCAGTAGTACATTATGGTAGTTTTGTTTATGTATTGAAACCTTACTTTGAAGTTAAAAAATTAAAAGAGACATTTCTTGATTTTGACTATCTGTTGAAGAGCCCTTCTTCAATCTTTAAAGCTTTTTTTGAGCTCTAGTGTAAGCCGAGTAATCCAGGGGTTTCTATGTTTTGGTTTCTTGACAATACGTGGTGCAAAACGGTCCATGCATTCTATAATAATACCTTTTATGCGGTGCCAGAGGTTGTTTAAGCTAGCATCACTGCTTGCAGAGGTGTTGAAGCGAAAAGACAATGGATACATTATTGAAACATCATCTGCTCTGAAAAAATTTGGAAAGTTATGAATTGATCAATGTTTGTTCATTGATACACCGGAGAGAGTCAGTAATACCAATTCGTGATAAGAAATGCCAGGATGAATTTCAGATGCAACACAAGATGCAGGACAGCCACGAATGAAAAACAAGTGATGCATGGATCTAGTTTGACCTTGTATCCTAGTGAAATCATCAACAATTTGCAATAACTCAAATGCAAATATGAACTCTATAATTGCTTCACCTACTTTGTTGTTTTGCTTCCTGGTAATCAGCAAGTTCCAATCAATGTTTGGTGCTTTAAACTCAGCAGCCAAAATACCTCTATCTTCTTGTTTTATGTGAATGGTCATGAAACTGTAATTCAATTAAATTGTTGCATTCAGAGGAGAGTGGCCTGTAAATAATGCCAATAACGTACTTAACATTTCCGTGATATAAGTTTAGCAGAAAAGAGCTTTAACGTTAGGCGTATCATAATGTTCAAGGAATTTTCGAAGAGCCACCTTCTCCTTTTTCTTGCTCTGCGATCTTTCCTGAACACATTGTAATCAGCTGGGACAAATTTGCTGTCGAAGATCGAATCATTTAGCCAAGCTTCAGTGAATAGAAGAAAATTTGACAGATCCCGCGTACCTGGGAATCGACGTTATGCGAAGCATGCGGAGGGAAGGCTACCATGTTGCAAATTTTTTTTATTGGGCGACGCGCCATGAAATGAGGCTAAATATATGTACAAATGTTGCACGTACAAACGTAAGTTGAAGAGTTGCCGATGTTTATATAATTAATTGTTTGCCCTTGCGCAACGATGCCAACTGTAGCATGCATATTAGCGACACCAGATGCTGCTATGAAGCGCTGATGCTCCCGGGGATGCTGGCCCGCGACACCGCTGCATTAATGAACTTCAGCGCATGGCAACTAACCACAATTGATGTTAACCCGACGTGATGGCTGTGTCCAAGAAGTTCATATGTAATGTTTACAAAATTGAATAGGCAGTTCTGTGACCACTATAAATGTTTAATGAAAATTTGCGTCTATTTGAAAAGTAGTTCCGAGACCTAGCGTAGCTTTATGGTAAAATGCTTCATTGCCATGCACAATGCTTGGGTTCGATTCCAGCTGGGACCCTGACATTTATTCTGTCCATTTGTTGGGTCGACGCCACCAATGTCTGGTATTTCATAACTCTCCAACATTAAAATAGCCCATATGTGTCCTAGTCATTCCTGGGTGTCAATCATCTGTGGCACATACCCACATACCAGCAACACATACCCGCACATGGGTATGTGCCACTGTCTGATGACTTACACGACCAGGATTGTGACAATATTCGTCAAACCATTTTACCCTCCCATGCAAATTTTGGTTCACGCCAAGTTAAGTGGGCAACAACGAGAGCATCAAAACAAGCAGCTAGACGGACGGACGGACACGCTCGAAGCCGCCGAAGTTTCTTTAGTACAGGGATCGCACAGGGGTCGTGAGCAAGTATAATACCTTCCAGCTCAGTACATTTAATATACTGCGGCAGTTCATGTTTAAAATTGAAATGGGGGGCCAAGGGCGCATTACTAGTCACCTACGAGGTGCTTTATTTTGACGACAGTGTTAATTTTCTAGTCATTCCACGTGTAAAAAGTACCATCGACACAAGTTTGTCATGAATGAGTTTAGCACCCCTTGCTCTATCTTATGTTGCACTGTCCCGAAAACTTTCTCGTGTCTCTCACACTCGCTTGGAGAAATCCTGAGAAAGAGAGAGTGATCTGCGTTTTAGTTTATAGCATTTTCTTAGAGTGGCTTACTGTTCACAATAATTCAAAAATCTCAGGATTACAGGGAGAGTTTTTTCACCTTTGAGGCCGAGCCTATGAATTCTTTCTATAGCTGGAGTTGGTATTTCCAGTCTTTCCAAGAAGATACCTTCTACAACTTGCTTTTATAGCTCCCCACTAGAAGTTATTTCTGCGAAATCTGTTCTCTACGTCCTCTACTTCTTGACTGAGCATGCTGTTGTGAAATAACCTTCTCCATGTCATTTACTTCAGTTATTATTTCCTGAGACTGGAAAGCTGCTGACCTATCCAGTTAATTTTTTCAGCTAAGGTAGTAATTAATCTTACTTTCAAATTTCTTTTGGTTGGCTTGGATATTTTTTCTACGGTAGCACTAATTTTATTTTGGCCGGCTAATAGCTGCACCAGCAGATCTTTACCAGACGGACCGGGATTCAACTCAATGTCATCAGATACGAATAAGTTTATAACAGAAGTGCATAAAAATATGTTTAGCAAAGCGTGAGCAGGGCAGCAGCAATGAGAACTGGTTATCACTGCGGTAAGCCAATCAGCAATCAATAAACTGTATTACTTCCGCAGTTCTGCTTATTTTCGCAAGAATATAGCGCAACTCGGAACACCTCTTGTGGTTCCTAGGAGGTAATAGAACCTCCTAGTAAGCATCCATGATTATGGCGCGAAACTTCAAATGCAGGGTCGAAAAAGATACCGGACACGCAAAACTTCAGCGAGTAAAGAAGAAATGTTGCTCCCAGTGATGTGTGCATATTCAGTGCGTCGGGCAGGTACACAATTGAACATATTGTAAATGGCCCGCAGAAATTCCACGACTTGCCACCCTGTTGCCATGTGTCCTATTTTGCATGCGCCGTTTACAACGTGAAGGCCACAGCTACAAATGTCGAGGATTCGGCAGCAGTTTTTCGCTTTACGAACCTCTTGCTTGATCTCGCGTAGAAACTTCATGTCGACATTTGGCCTTTCCATTGATATCTACGATTTTCGATCGTGAGAGTCCTTCTGTGGAGCTTTTAAATGCAGACACCAATTCTTCAGCAAGAGTGCGCCTAAAAAATCATGTCATGTAGCGAGTTTTCACGCACTCCTATGCATCTGCCTAAATGCGAACTAACACGTCCAGTCGCTCCTTTTGTGCAACCTTATTCAATGATTTATCAAATGCCATGACGAACAAGATAGCACATACTGCTGACTGGGCGAGTTATTGCATGATAAAAAATGAAACGTCTTTTTTCAGTGTTTTTTTTGTTTTTTAAACTTTTACTTTGATCAGCACAGTACCTCAGAATTTTTTACTTTAAACCACAAAACGATACCGCTTTAGCGCAGCTCAGTCTGAGCATGAAGAAAAGATGCTATTCAGTCAAGAAGGGGAAAAAACAGATGAGAGTGTGAGCGCTCTAAATGTCGTTTGTTTTTCGTTTGAATGCATAGCAACTTTTCTTCACGCTCAGACTGAGAATCCCTAAAGAAATATCATTGAGGTAGCACGCTTGACTCATTTCCAACTGAAGGCACTCTTTCAAAAAAGGTGCGAGACGAAAGACAGTGGTACAACCCATCATACCCATCATACCCATCATGTTTTTGCAAGTTGCATATTCTGAGCAGTAGCTGACGACGGAAGCATCATCAGAGAAGCTGACGCCGCAGCAGCACGTAATGATGAGTGCATCATGACAGCATTGAGGCACCAAAATACTTCCACAATAATGACCTCTCAATCACGATGAAACCAATATTTTGTTGAACTTGGGAGCTAGAAAACTGTAGGCATAGTTCTGTGATGCCACCTAGGTCTTTTGATTTGGATTTGGGGACACGGGTCTTGAAAGCAAAAAAATAGCGAAAAAAACGATTTTTCAATTTTGTTGTTGTTGCATTCAGGACATCTTCCTGCACGTTCTCGCAAAACTCTAGGCCTGTAAACAGTATAGTTTTCCCGGACGATCATATTTACTACGCGAACTTTCTAGTTTCGCTCGCGATAAATGCCATAAAACGATCAGTTTCGCGCCGCCGCCGATTCGCAACCGTGCCACGGAGCGCAGCCATCTTGGCCTCCTTTGAAACTTCATCCTTCGCCCTTTTTTTTCCGCTAAACGCGAGTTTTCAGTGATACGCTGTAACTGAATAATCAAACAAAAAAGAAAACGAAACCTAGCTATCTCATTGGCCCACAGCCGCCACGTGACAAAAGTGCGCCTCCTCATTGGTCCGTGGTTGTTTCCGGCTGCTTGCAGCGAAAACGAACTGCCGTCATTTTGAAAGAGACCATTGTCGTCTGTCGTCGTGCGCCATGCCTAACGGTTATCGGAAATTTCGCACCGCGCACAAGTTCGGCAAATCGCGACGGAAGCGTGTTGCGAAGCGAAGAAATGCATCGCTGCCTTCGACGGAGCCCGCTGTGCACCTTGGACCGGCATCAGATAACACGACAACGGCGGAACGCGAGCCGGCGACTGACGCGCACGCCCTGGACTTCGCCCCGACGGTTGCGGCAGCGGCCGTGCTAGACACCGGAGCTGCGCGGCCTGAGCGCACAAGATTGGACTCGACTTTTTTAGCAAGTGCAGATTGTGCTTTGCGCGAGCAACAAACGCAGCAGAGACTTTCCCAGCTAGCGTCCGTATCGGCGACGGAAAGGAAAATGAAGTGCGTCGCGAGTGACAGTGCCCCGAGTTCAACCACGGCGTATACGGTTGTTGACCTGGACCTTGTAAATAACCTGTTCGAGGTTGGTAGTTGCCGTGTGTGCCGTGGTGATCTAACTATTGAGAGGGACACGCGTGAGTACGGCATCGCCGTGAAACTGACAGTGTCGTGCAGCAATTGCGGTGAACTGCGATCGCAGTGGAGCTCGCGGCGAGTTGCTGGCTCGGCGACGTGCAATCCCTTCGAAATAAATATTCTCGCTGCACGGGCGGTGCAAAGCACGGGGAATGGGCAGACTGCCCTAAATGACATTTTTTCTGCCATTGGAGTTTCTCACAGAGGTCTTCACAATAAGACCTACCAGCATTATTTGAAGACCAAGCTGAACCCAGCTACGGCAAAAGCATGCTCTGAGAACTTGGCAAAGTGTGCTGCCGAAGTGAAACAGCTGTACAGTGACCTGAATTTTGGAAATCCGGGTAACATTGCTGTTTGTTTTGATGGCTCATGGCACACACGTGGACACTCTTCTCACATTGATTTGGCCACCGTGATTGAGCTATTTACAGGATATGTGCTAGGTTACGTGGTTCTCTCCAATTTCTGCCTCGGCTGTGAGTGTGGGCCGCAGCCAGATAGCCCAGATTATGCTGCATGGAAGGCACAGCACTTATGCCAAAAAAACACAAGCTGCAAGGCAGGCCAAATGGAAGTTGAGGCAGCAAAGATTCTGTTTCAACGTTCACTCTCTCTGCATGGCCTCAGGTATACAACCATGCTCTGTGATGGTGATAGCCGCTCATTCATTGCCATTGATGAAGCCAAAGTTTATGGCTTTATTCCTGTGGTAAAAGAAGAGTGCACCAACCACATTCAGAAGCGAATGGGCACAGCGCTTCGCACCCTTGTGCAAAAGCACAAGTCAGGTGATGCGCAGCGCATTAGTGGTAAAGGACGGCTGACCGCAGACCTGATCACCAAGATCTCCAGCTATTATGGATGGGCTATCAAGTCTTTTGCTGGAGACTTAGATAAAATGCACAACGCAGTGTGGGCCACATTCTATCACATTACGTCGACAGATGAGAAGCCCAATCATAACTTCTGTCCGCATGGTCCTGACTCATGGTGTAAATATAACTCGGCCATGGCAAAAAACGAACCACCACCAAAAAGCAGGTACAACTTGCCAGAAGCGGTCAGCAGTGCACTGCGGCCCATTTTTGAGCGTCTGGCTGACAAGAAGTTGCTGCAGCGGTGCCTGAGAGGACAAACTCAGAACGCTAATGAGGCACTGCATTCAGTCATTTGGAGCCTCGCGCCCAAAGACAAAAATGCCTCACTATATGCAGTCGAGGCAGCAGTTGGAGAGGCTGTGATGAGGTTCAACCTTGGCACCCACAATGCCAGCTCAAGCATATTGCGAGAGCTCCAAGTAGAGCAAACCGCCAAGGGTAGCCGAAGGGCTAATGAAAAGGACTCCCAAAGCACTATCAATGCAGAAAGGAAGAGGGGGTCATCAGCAGCCTTTCAGGCAGCTGCAAAGCGGACGCAAAGAGGAAAGCCCCACCCAGATTATTCTCCAGGAGTCTTCTGAGCCACTGGCTGTTGTAATTTCGCCCATCCAGGAGAATAAAAGGCTTTTTTCACATGTCTATTAGTTTTTCCCACTTTTCTCAAAACACTTTTATTGGCTGTCTCCAATTTTCTGGGTGGCTGTTGTTACCCTTCTAATCATCCAATTTTAATGGGGGTTTTTTTGTCTTATAGCTAGACTTCCAAAGAGTGCAATATGCCTATAATACAATGTTTCTTCACCCTGAAACATTTTGAAATTTTGGGCAAACAACAGACAAAGAATTCATGTCTCAATAAAAATTTTTGAACTTTTATAACTTGGGATAAAATAAATGTAGAAACACGAAATTATGCTTCTTGCACTCATTGAACATTCAGGAATATATAAATATATTTTTTAGCTTGGTTATTGTAAAATATTTTTTGCCAGTCATCCCAGAAGTGTAAAACAGAAAAAGTTGTATAAAATTTTTTCTTCGTGAGATACAGAAAAACTGGTTGCATATTTGAAATCAGCACATTAAATTACATATTACCTGCAAGTTTCATTACTCTAGTAGCAGTAGCAATAAATGTTTTGCCCAAGGCTCATGTCCCCCCTTTATGGAGCAGCAAAATTTTCATGTTGGAGCACTTGGGAGAAGCAAAAGTTTCTATTTTGGAGCACATTGTAACAGTAAAATTTTCATTTTGGAGCAATTAGGAGCAGCTAACTTCACGTCATCATCATCATCAGTGTTTATTCAATCAACGTAATACAAAAACATGGTTACAAAAGTATTTGGACCATTAGCCTGTGTGGCTAGTCAGTGGTCCAATCTATTACATGATTATTTTATTACATGTCAGGAGCAGAGGTGCAGTTAACGTCCAGGAGAAGAAGCAAGTTGAGTTTACATTCGAGGGCATGAATAATTATTTTGGTGGTGTTGTTTCCTATGAAGAGCTTGAAATATTTCCCTTCACTTCAAATCTCATGAAGCCAGTCATTTTAGGAGCCCTCCCTATTTTAGTTGATCATGCTAAAATAATGGCATAATTATGTTGGCCACTCTGAAAAAACTAGTTCAGTGATTATTATTGAAGAAAATAAACAAAGTACTGGTTGAATGAAACTGTACTTCATCAAATAACATTCTATGCACCTATGTGGTTATCGGTATATATGGTAGACAAGCGCTATGATGTACAACACTAGACATACATAGTCGCAACTGCATTTCCCTTAGACGACTCCAAGGATATATATTTATTATTTTTCAGAACCAATTATACGGCTGGGCTTAACATTGCATCATTTGTCTAGTCTCACAAAGCCAACCTCCTCCGGCCTCCATCTGTCTGTGCTGTAATTACACGATTCAAAAAACTTTGTTTTCCTTTTGAAACAATGTTTTAAGTGTCTGAGGCATTCCGTCAATACTCCGAAATTCCCCTGCAGTGTTCTAGAAAGCAGTGCATAAAAAAAAGAACCTCACAGTGTACCATATGCATGCGCGTAAGACGACTAGAAGGCGAGAGTCTCTTAGTTTTTATTGCGATAGCAATTACAAGAACATTTTCCACCGGTATTTGCCATCGCCAGGGGCGTAGGTAAATTTTTGGGAGGGGAAGGGTGGAGTGCATCTTGATCTGAAGGGTGGGCATGCAAATGGTAATATTGGGCTATATATATGCCATGCCAAAAAAATATTTCAAGGGGGGGGGGGCACATCACTGGTTAGCTCCCCACGCCCCGCCTGGCTATGCCACTGGCCCCGTTGCTCTGATGTTTTGTGTAATATCCCAATCGATTACATCCGATAAGTGAGGGAGCAGGGGTAATGAACGCAGATAAAGCAGAGATAAAAAAGTCAGTTTTGTCACAAGGACGAAACTGTTCCCCCGCGGGGAACTGCAGACATCTGGGCATGGGAGGATCGTATGACCAGGTTTCACATCACCACACATTACCAGTGACAAAGACGCAAATACCCATCTCCTCACGAAAGGCTAAACAGAACGCAAGCGGTACACTTCAGACAATTACAAACAGATTCATACAGAAACCCTAGACTCATGCACGCCATGTATCCAGACATATACACTACAAACAGATGCACGTCATGTGGCGAGGTTGCCACCCTTAGTCACATGCTGCGGGAGTGTCAGGGCCTAATAAACAATTCCAACAGTGCCGATTCATCTCACTATTCTACCGCCAGCCTCCGCTCGCGTTGGAAGGCGGCACTGCTCAGCTCGAACCTGACAGCACAACTCTGGGCCGTCCAGCGTGCCGAGGAAGCCGCTTCGAGACAAGGTCTCGGAACCGCATCCGCGGTGGTTGCCCAGGCCCACTAAAAAACGCCGGACTCGAATCGCCTGGATTCGACAAATAAAGTTTATGTTCTTCTTCACAAGGACAAAGCAATCAATGCGATAGCAACAACTTGGAATGTTACGCTGAAAACGGCAAGCAGATCAGAACGTGCAGCGTGCTCCTCACGCACAAACAAAGCACGAAAACAACATACCAGAATGATAGCAAACCGTTTACCTCACGACACTTAAAACGCTGTTTGAAACAAAAACAGTGCTCGAAATGTAGTCACAAGTACAGACGAGTGCAAACTAACAAATGTCCCAGTGGTTATACTTCACTGTGTATGAAAAGCATGCTCTTTTCACAAACGGGGCATGTGCAGCCAGCGAAGTGACCTTTGTGTTGGGCCCAGCAACTAACCCAATTGTTCCGGTGAAAGCCGAAGGCACACAATTTTTCCCACCGAAGGATAAGCACACTCACAGAAGCATCTAGTAGGAAATAAGCGCTCGTTGGCGCATCGTGACAAGCTGGGCGCCGAGCGTGGGCGGTAGATCTGTAAACATATACAGATACTTACAGCAGTGGTGGCGGCAAAAAACAAGCGAAGACTGCCCATACAATTTAATAAAAGAGCCGACCTTCCACCTTTGCACAGAGTGCAGATGTGATAGCATCACCCCGTGTGCCAGGCGTGCCATCGATTGTTACTAAAGCAGAGAGGAACGCGCAAACCATCTTCAAAAAGCAAGAAGGAACTAGGAACACAAGGAGAGGGGGGCTTTGTTAATTAAGAACTTTGGGTGTGATTACTGGAAATTGTGCTAATTCGGCAGGCATTAAAGACGTCTGTTATATCCTTCTATCGGGTACTCTCAATGCGAACAGACTGTTGGGTATAGCATTCCTTGCAAAGAGCCTAGTGAAACTAACAAATGGTATCTTTTGGACACTACGTCGCATAACTCAGATGAACGCTGGCTAAAGAGACAAACACCACTCCAATCGCTGAAGCGGTTTTTACACTGTCAGTTATCTAAACGCGAAGCAGAGGTTATAGTAGCACAGAAAGTTTACAAGCATGTCTCGGGGTACTGCAAAATCTATCTTTTTTCCCCCAACGAGCACATGCATGTTGGTGTTTTAATTCTTTGGACTTTGGCGCTTGGATCCCGATGGAAGTTCTCAAATGCCTGCAAGAAAAAACTGGGAGTAACGTTTGAAGAACTGACATTTGAAAAATATTGTTACGAAGAAGATTTATTCACCAAGAGCTGGTCTTGCCAACGGCTTAAAGAGCACACAGTCATGCAGGCCAACGGGAGAAGCTCGAGAGTCCAACCCACAACAACCACGTTGTCGTCTTCTTCATTTGGGTGCCAATTCAGCTGTGTCGGGGCGACAGTTCCATACACGTATCATCACTCCGGCCCATGAGGCACCGTGTCGGTGCCTGTTAAATGAGCGAGTCGCCGTTGTAGGGCTTGAGACGAGAAATGTGGACTATTTCCGGTCTGGGTGCAGCAGCTAATGAGTTTGTGGTAGCGGCAATTTCGTAGGTCACAGGTGTGACCTGACGAATGACTCGGTAGGGCCCAGCGTATCGCAATAGTAGTTTCTCGCTGAGGCCAACACGTTGAGATGGGAGCCACAGGAGAACAAGAGATCCCACAGAATAAACGGCATCTCTATGTCGACGGTCATAAAGGGACTTCTGTGCTGTCTGCGACAACAATTACCGCGTGCCCTCGGAGGACGATGGGTGGTCTGATAAAAGCAGTGTGTCAAAGGGCAGTAAGAGATGTCCGAAGAGTAGATAAAAAAGGGAGCAGCCCGCTGTTTCATGACGCGACGAGTTATAGGCGAAGGTTACAAACGGAAGAGCTATGTCCCAATCAGTGTGGTTGGTAGATATGTACATGGAAAGCATGTCTGTCAATGTGCAGTTTAGGCGCTCATAAGGCGGCTGGTAAGATGTGGTGAAGTTGTGACGGATAGCACAAGATCGGAGTAGATCATCAACCACACAACATAGAAAGTAGTGACCACGGTCTATAAGCAGGTGAGACGGAGCGCCATGCTGGAAAATAATGTCGTACAGCAGGAAGTCGGCAACGTCGGTTGCGCAGCTGGTTGGAAGCGCTCGAGTGGTTGCATACCGAGTGGCATAGTCTGTGGCCACTGTAATCCATTTATTTCCAGTTGTAGAAGTAGGAAAGGGATCTTGCAAGTCCAACCCCACTCGATAAAATGGCTCGGTTGGAACTTCACTAGGTTGAAGAAGACCGGCAGGGGGAGTCGTACGCTTCTATCGGCGCTGGCAGAAGTCGCAAGATGCGACGTAACATCGAACAGAGCAGTAGAGACCCTTCCAGAATAGCCGTCGAATGCGGTCGTAAGTTCTGGAGACTCCTAGATGTCCAGATGTTGGAGCATCGTGGAATTGTTGCAGAACATTTTTTCGCAGGTGATGCGGTACGACGAGTAAAAGTTCCGCGCCGTCAGGGTGTAAGTTGCGGCGGTACAAAACGTTGTCTTGAAGCAGGTATCCGCTAAGAGAAGGGTCAGCATAATGCGATTGAAGGCGGTCAATGATGGTGAGCAGCGATGGATCTCGGCGCTGTTCATCGGCCACGTTCAGAAAATCAGTGATGGCTAAAGCGCAGGCATGAGATTCCAAATCAGTGGAGCTGGGTGGATCAACGGGGTGCCAGGATAAGCAGTCAGCATCGCTGTGCAGCTTTCCAGATTTGTAAACAACCGAGAACGTGTACTCCTGTAATCGAAGTGCCCGTCGGCCGAGTCTTCCTGTGGGGTCCTTAAGCGTCGACAGCCAGCAAAGCGCATGATACTCCGTGATGACTGTGAACGGACGTTCGTATAAGTACGGACGGAATTTCGCAACAGCCCAAACGAGGGCTAAGCATTCCCACTCAGTGATGGAATAATTTTGTTCCGCTTGCGACAAAAGGCGGCTAGCGTAGGCTATCACACGGTTGGTGCCATTCTGTATCTGAGTGAGTATAGCACCAATGCCATGGCCGCTTGCATCGGTGCGAAGCTCTGTTCGAGCCGCTGGATCAAAATGAGCCAGAGCAGGTGGTGATGTGAGGGTGGTAATTAGCGACACAAAAAAATGTTCTTGGTCCCTTCCGCAAGAAAAGGCCACATTCTTTTTGAGGAGATCCGTGAGAGGCCTAGCAATATCTGCAAAGTGGAAGACAAAGCGGCGGAAGTATGAGCAGAGCCCAATAAAACTGCAAACTTCTTGTGTAGAACGCGGAACCAGGAATTCTCAGACTGCACGGACTTTGTCGGGGTCGGGTTAAACACCAGTGGCGTCAACAGGGTGGCCGAGTAGTTTAATCTACCGGCATCCAAATGAGCTTTTCGACCAATTCAGTTGGAGACCAACGGAACGAAAAACGTCAAGAGTTGCCGAGAGACGAGACAGATGGCTTTCGAAGGAGCGTGAGAAAACGATTACATCATCCAGATAGCAAAGGCAGGTCGACCATTTGGAACCGCGAAGAAGATAGTCCATCATACGTTCAAAAGTAGCCGGGGCATTGCACAATCCAAAAGGCATGACCTTGAATTGGTAAAGGCCGTGGGGTGTGATGAATGCTGTCTTCTCGCGGTCGCGGTTGTCGACGCAAATTTGCCATTATCCGGATCAAAGGTCAAGGGACGAGAAATAGTTGGTGCCGTGGAGGCAGTGGAGCGCATCATCGATTCGGGGTAAAGGATAAACGTCCTTCTTGGTGATTCGATTCAGGTAGCGATAGTCGACGCAAAAGCGCCAAGTGTTGTCTTTCTTTTTAACTAAGACCACAGGGGATGCCCAAGGACTCGATGAATGCTCAATGACGTCTTCACTTAGCATTTTCGCGACCTTCGTCTGTATAACTTGGTGCTCAGCATGTGACAGGCGACAAGGGCGTTTGTGGAGTGGACTGGCATCGCAAGTGCCGATGCGGTAGGTTACAGCACTTGTGCGGCCCAGGGGACGGTTGTCGACGTCAAAGATATCCAGGTAAAACAATAGAACACCCCGGAGCGCTGCAACTTTGGAAGGTAAGAGGAAGGTAAAAGAACTTTCGTTTATGTACTCTTATATGAACGTGACGCTAAAAAATAATCACAGATTTAAGGACACAATCTCAAAAAACTTAAATGAGAAATTTAGTCCAAAATACACAGATACCAGCAATGAGTGCATAGGTGAGGACGTTTGCCATTGCATCGCCAATAATAACAATCCTTATATAATAACAATAATAAGAGGCACCACATACCCCGGCAAGCTTCTGCTGATGGCAGTTCTAGCCTAACCAGACCTTCAAGCCAGGCCGAAGTCGCGACTAAGCCAAGCATGCACAAATTTACCTACATGAGTAATGTACAGGTTCCAAATTCAGACATGCTGTGTATGCAGCCGACATTCAAATAGTTCATGTACCAATATGGAAGCTAAAAAATGCTGTAGTCAATGTGAAGGAAAAAAATGTCCACGTTCTTCTTCACACCATAGGCTCCCACGATTATGAAAACTTGTGTAACGGTGAAATTGGCGAGTTCAAGAAGAGTTAAACAACATGAACTTGATGTCACCAAATGACACAGGGGCTCAAACGCCCTTGCTGAACATGTAGAATCTACAAGCCATCAAACTGACTGGTCAAGCGCACATGCTGTAGTAAAAAAAAAAAGTTAAGCCAGCAACATGCCTGCCCGTGGAATCCCTGCACATACAGACAACTTCCCACATGCTGAACAGGAGGAGTGATGGGACACTTTTGACAATGTACTCTCAAAGCTTATGTCATGTACTTAGGCGTACTTAAAGGGACACTAAAAAGCTAGAAACAATGACGTGGTTTAGATTAACAAACTACATTCTGAGAACTTTGATGCCTTTTTTTTCACTATCATAAGAGGAAAATAAAAGTTGAAGTTTCATTCTTAAATTTTGTTCATAAATATCTGCACATGAAGACCTATTTCAAAATGCACTGTTTGTCTTTTCATGACATTGGCCTGAGGAAATTTTCTGCAACTTCGTATGCTAGATATATGGCACCTACAGATGATAATGTGCTTCATTTTTATTAGGTAGCAGTTATGTAGGACCCAGTACGTCTTCAAAATCTATGACATCACAGCGCGCTTGGGATAGGAATCTTAAGGTGGCGTCTTCCCCCGCATTTTTCGTGGTGCACATTCTCGCTTACCAAACGTTCTGCCATGGTAAGAATGGTGTTTTAGAGATTGTGAAATTATACTATCCTAACATGCAAAAAACAGTTTTGCTCTTTAATATCTTTTTAAATACGCTGTGCCTTTCTTATGGCTTTTATTGTGAACAAGCCTCTCACATGAGGTGCCGAAATGTCAGTAAACTTTTTTTTTAGTGGTGTATCCTTTTGAGTTTGCACTAAGAGGTGACAGTTATACACTGCCTTTATTTCCCACCTCTTCTAGAAGGAGCGACTTTTTAAGCTTTGATCAATGGTAATGCTTATTTTTGTAACAAACCCACAGACTGCAATCAGTTTCCATGACCTGACTAAGTTTTTCAGAAATTCCGTGACTTTTCCAGGTTGGTAGTAGACACCCTGCTAAGTGAGGCTCACTCAAGGAGTATAATTGATTTTTCAAACTAATGTCAGTGACCAACTGCGGGCCTTCGAACAGGCTTGTGAAGCAGTGAAAATGGAAGATCTAAAGCCAAGTTGGAAAAAAAAAAACTTTCAGTAACGTTGCTACCTACCACCTTGGAAAATTTTGCAAGTGCTATCTTGTGAAGAAAAGGCCTGTGATTGCTGTATATCCTCACAAAAACTTCTCAAGCAGCGCATTGCAACACCCATCTGGCACACTTCGACTACGTTTCTGCCACTGGGCATAACAACCAAGGCCTTTGAAGGAGGCATGAGAACCAAACAAAACTATATTCTGCCATGACCTCTGCCAACAAAACTGCAGTAGACACAGTCATAGAAGCTGTTCTGATGGCACATGTGTGGCCAGCGCACCAAGATTGAACTAACTGACCACTGCAAACAAAACCATGGTTCCTTAGTACAGTGATGAAAGCGACATTTTCTTTTTTGGAGAAGATTCTGGAGCAGAAAAAATGGTGCTTTGGAGCAGCCTCAAGTGTCTTGAGCAAAAAAAAATGCTACAGATTAGGGTTTCTATGGGTGTTTTTGGAGCAGATGCATGTTCCTGACAACTCCTCAAGTCTAAAACATCACTTAAGCATCTAATAAATATTCATATTTACAGCTGAACCCTTTTATAAGAGACACTGATACAAGAAACAAACAAGTATGAGCGACACAAGTATGCCTACAATAAAATAAAGGTTGTTATACTAACAATTTGTAATGCTCCTGATGACCTAATAAAATCATTTCTGATTCTGAGAAGAAAATGAATACCAGGTGCCCTGCTTATAAGACACATCTCATATAAGAGACAAGAATTGCTGCCCAGAGCATGTCTCTTATAAAGCGGTTTAACTGTATAAATAAACATGCAGTATGCTGGTATGCAGCTAGTATACAAGCAGTATAGTTGGCGTAAATCATAGGCGGAGAAAATGGGGTCAAGAGAGTCCGGACTTTTTTGATGTTCAGGCTAAGGAGGACACCCCTAACAAGTGTCCCACTTGAGATTTAGCTTTAGCACGTGATATAACCGAGTTAACAGTTAAGTATAGCACAATAGGCTTTTTAAATGGCTTTTTATCTTTTAGTGCGTGCCTGCGTTAAGTGCCCATTAGCTGTGTGAACTATGGAAATCGAAAAAAAAAGGTGAAAAAAGAAAGAGACTGAATTGAAAAATGCAATTGCTCGAGCTCGAACCCCATGCTCATTTTTCTTTTAATTTTATTTGAAAGCAGGATTTAATTCCTATATATATAAAAATACAACACATATTAAAAATATGAAATGGACACCATGGCCTGATATGTGTCACCCCTTGAGGTTTTTCTGGGTTTACGCCACCGAGTAACATACTAGGATGATAGTGTATACAGCTTGCCTATGGTTTCGCTTAGGCTCACGGGATGGTCCCATGGTTAAACTTTATCATTCTTTTTAGTTTGCCAACATCCTTTCAAAGCAGGTTTGGAGCAGTTACTAGCAATTATTGCACTTTGAAGCTGCATGAAGCAGCATTTCTCATTTAGAGCAGTTTAGAGCAGTTGGAGCAGCACTTCCATCATTGCTACTATCATGATCATCTATACCTACCACACAGCTCTTAAGGTATCGAAAGTTGTAAAAAGGCACAAAGTGCTTTCCTGTCCTTCACTTCAAACTAGGGTGGTTCATACTTCAGCTCGTAGCTTTTGTAGCTTCCTGCCACCCTCGAAGCTTTAAAGCAGGCATTCACTTGGGAGTCGTCTCATTGCTGTATCTTTTTTTCGTATTACCCTCCCCTACAAACCATAGAACAAAAATTATAGAAAAACGATGCCTGCAAATCGACATGAAGGCTTTACACTACCGTGAACCTGTGCAGTGAAGCCAACTTATGCACTAAAATCAGCGCATAAGCTGCAAACCAACTTTGGCTACCCATTGTCTGTATACTTTGTTCAAACTTATAGGCGATAAAATACGGCACCTTCAGTGCAGCCAAATAAGCATAAGTCAGTGAGAGTGATGTAAAAAATAATGCAGTCGCTTTCTGGACCCAGAGAACAAGTCATTCCCAAAACTTGTGGTCTATACAAGAAATTTCACTACAACAAAGTTTTTATGCACACCCTGTTAGCTTTGTTGTGGATGCAACTATAACAAAACTGAGACACATACAACACCAGCGATACAGGCCTAGTTGCTGAAAAGACAGCGGACCACATTTCATGCAGGACATATTCCCAACATTAAAAAAGAAGCTTACCAGAAGTCATTCAGGACTGCAAATGCATCTTGGAACAACATCAAGGGTGTAGTGGTCCCGAGCACAAGTGGAGGGTTCAGTGGCAGGTCTTCCCTTGGCCGTCGCAAGGGAGGGTTCAGTGGCACGTCTTGTTTTGGCTGTTGCAAGGGGTGGCATTCACCAAAGCTGTGACATCTGGGCACTGGGTGTAAGAGCCCAGAAATTCCAGATCTCTGGGGCCCCTCGCTAGCCTCAGCTTTCTGCTCTTCACCTCCAATGCTAGAATCGTCGTTCGTAGGTGGCTTGCGGTATGATGGCATCGTCAGGGAACTTGTGGTGTTCCAAGGACTGAGTGCAAGACACAGAAACTGCCTGTAATACACAATTCACAAGCATAAAAAGTACCCAAATGGCATTATGATTTTCACATCAACATTAGCCACAATGATCAAGCACACACGCTTCCCAACTGTACTGGCTGTACCAGTTAATCTTTACACAGCGATAAACTTCAGCGTATGTAATTTGGTATGAAACAGACAAACACACGGACAGGACAAGTGCTAACTGGCAATTATCTTCATTGTGCAACAGTTTTCCTAGATGTATTCACCCCAAGATCGAAATGTGTCAACATCAGGTGGCCACTGGTTAAAGGGTGCCTTGTGTGGATTGGTCTTTTCATTGTCTGCTAGCCATGTAAGGCTAACATATGTGTGCACAATATGTTCATCCTCAAAGGGCGGCTCATCCCGCTATGTTAGCACAAGCTCAACTGCTTGCACGTTTGCCTAGCACTATCTATGCCAGCATTTCAACTTGCTCGCCTGTATATGCACTGCAGTAAGACCAGTATGTGCCCTCGCCGAGTACTGGGTGTTGTCGTACCTTCCATTTGCCAGGGTCATGTCGGTAAAGGTCTCGCTTTGTCGAATGTCTTGAGGGAGTTGGTGCTTCCTAACAATCATAGTATTTACGGGAAAAGACAAAATGGAGCTGCAGAACCACACATGCGATGTCTATTCTGTGTGTAAGTTTTCTTTATTCATGTTATATTATGATGATTTACATACCACTCTGTCATTGAAGTACTTTGTACTGAAGTGCCCTTGGCGTCATCTTAAACATAAGGAATATTAGATAACATATTAGCGAGTCAGTATTAACAAGGACGAAGAAGGCAGGTTGACCAAATCTTGCTTATTGTAAGTGCGGCGTTGTTGTGCTATTTGATGATGCCTTAAGCTTTGATTTTACTAGAGATACTTTTTGCATTGCACGGTCCCATTACAATGAAATATTTGTGTCAAGTAGCCCCGCCGCGGTGGTCTAGTGGCTAAGGTACTCGGCTGCTGACCCGCAGGTCGTGGGTTCGATTCCCGGCTGCGGCGGCTGCATTTCCGATGGAGGCGGAAATGTTGTAGGCCCGTGTGCTCAGATTTGGGTGCACGTTAAAGAACCCCAGGTGGTCTAAATTTCCGGAGCCCTCCACTACGGCGTCTCTCATAATCATATAGTGGTTTTGGGACGTTAAACCCCACATATCAATCAATATTTGTGTCAAGTAAATTCTGCCACTTCAGTACTTACATTGTCCTTCAAAAAGAATAGAAGTACATGGCCATTGTTCAACATGAGTCACCAGGCGAATTTTGAACATTGTGCGAGCCCACTCGTCTGCTTAGATTTGAGTTCACTTTAAAGAATCGAGATGGTAAAAAAAATTGATCCAGATGGCATGCCTAGGTTATATCATATAATGTCCCGCAAAACACAGTCTTTTTTTACATTATTTTGAGTGCTTTTGTGGCATTGTTATAGGTTGACTCACTTGAAAAAAACCTTTGTCTTATCAAATAACCAAGCATTGTTGCATCACTGTGTGTAGATAATCGATTGAACAAAGCTGTATGTTGTTATCTTTTTGTATTGTCATATTCGTGGTTACTTTACCTCATTGACCAAGAATGAAACAAATGACGAATTCAGTCGCACTACAGTGGTCACGTGCAAATATCGCTTTCAATGACAGATTGTGTTCCTAACACTTGGCAAGCTTTGTGCATTCATTCGGTAATGGGCAACATACATATTACAAGTAGGCTGCAGTCAACGCATTTTATTCTCCAACAGTCAGCTTGCACCGCTCACAAAATGCGCACCACCTATCCACACTAGTGTGATGCTGGTGCTGCCGCTTGTACTCTGATCTTGGGGCGAGTACACAGTACAGGAGGCATGCGCCGCACACTGCGCATCAATACCACAAAAGTATGTATATACAGAATAGACAGGTCCAATGCACTCAGTTGGTGCTTTTCGAACATGCATCGCCAATGTGACAAGATTGTCCGTTTTCCTTCCTGGCACATAGCTTGGGTTCGGTCTATGCATTACAATGGCAACTTAAAACGAGCCCCGTTTATTGTTTTTACCAAGCAGAGAAGTCGATCATTGGCCATTCAAGTTGCTTGCATCCCTTGGCATACTGATGAAAAGGGATGGAAAAGGGTGGTTGCAAGAGCTGCACGTATTGACTGTCACCCGAACAATACAATCACAGTTTCGCACCGTATGGTTCCGGCCACTTGACATTTGTCGAAGAAAGCCTGTTGTTCAAATACCAAACATTGCCCGTCTCACTTTATCATACAAAAGTTTCACTGCATCGATTTCTCACAAAATCAGTTTTCCTTTAGCTTCACTTAACCACTAAAAGGACCGCTGGGCTAGCCGGTACTCTGTATCATGGGGCTTATCAAAGGACTATAGAAGACGCAAAAGTGATCGATTGATTGATATCTGGGGTTTAACGTCCCAAAACCACTATATGATTATGAGAGACGCCGTAGTGGAGGGCTCCGGAAATTTAGACCACCTGGGGTTCTTTAACGTGCACCCAAATCTGAGCACACGGGCCTACAACATTTCCGCCTCCATCGGAAATGCAGCCGCCGCAGCCGGGATTTGAACCCGCGCCCTGCGGGTCAGCAGCCGAGTACCTTAGCCACTAGACCACCGCGGCGGGGCGACGCAAAAGTGATGCAAAAATGATAAAGTACTCATATTTTCTGCCACCATGACTTGTTTCTTTGCACTCATAATCAACATTCTAGAAGGATCACCTTAGTGTGGAAGATTACCTTACATTCCAGGAACACTACTCCTTGTTTTCGAATCAATACAATCTGTAAAATGACCCTGGTATTCTGTGCTGTTACATTTAATACCATATGTTGCTTATCCTTGATGTAGCCATTAGGCCCAGCTTCAGTAAAAGCTATGGGAATGGTTTTTAAATCAATCTTTGTCACATAAAAAGTTAAATTTTGTAGCAGCTGCCCAGAGTGTTGTTGCAAAGACAAGAAACAACAAATAGACTGAGTCAGTGTTCGATTGTAATTACAGCTGCACAAAAATTACACCTGGAATGCATCAGAATGTCTTGAAAAGCACTAAGGCATCAAAAGAAAGGAGTGAAAAAACATGGAACGAACCGATCCGAGATATTTCCAGTCTGATATGACTTGGAAGTTACAGTCAGCAGCAGGGAACGTACATCGTCGCAAAACACTGTAGGTATCTCTACTGAGTGTTATTATCCGAGAGTTCACATAAAAAAACGACGATAATTATGAGAGAGGGCTCTGGAAATATTGACCATCACTGACCATCCACCATTTCATCTCAATAGAACATGTGATCACCGCAGCCAGAATCGAACCCTGGACCCGCAGCCGAGCCCCGTAACCGCTACTTCACTAGGTCGCACGCTTTTTCACACCACAAAATGTTTTGCTGCCAGAACACTTAGGCCACAATGAGAATCGTCATGTCACAGAAAATAAGTAACGGTTATTACTGTTTTGTGTATTAAGTAATTGATTACAGCTGTCGAGTACAACCACAGAAAAGCAACTCAGCAATTACAGAAATGTAATTTATTACTTTCACATCGCTTTCCTTCAAAGTTTTATTTCCATAACTTAATAACGCAAGTCTACTCGAACTACAACAAAGTACTGTGGCTTGCATGGTAGAGAGACGGCTATAATTGTGAGTGAAAGCTGGGAAGCTTGGCGGGTTATCTATAAAGTCTTAATAAAAGTCAGCAAATAGTGATTTTTGGGCTGGCCATTATTAAATCTTTATTTTACCTGAAAGAACTGGCAAATGGTCTCAGCATGATGTACTGAATGACAGAAGCGACTTTTTACTTTTTAGAGCATACTTTGGAGCAGGAAAAGTACTACTTTGGAGCAGCAATAAGAACTTTCGGAGCAGGAAAAAATGCTAGTTTACAGCAGCTAATAGTGGCTTAGGAGCAGATAATAAATTTGCCATGCATTATTAAGAGTTCAGAGCAGTGTCGAAGCAACTAGTAAATATTCTTTGTTATGAAATGTATTTACCAGACAACAATGGAAATAAATTTGATGATGCGAACAATGGAAAGTTGTCAGAAATGTGCTGCAATATGAGCTACAATTTGAAATACTAGTATTTGGGGCAGATATCAAATTAAACCAGAAAAGATAAGCGCCACATTTTAGAAGTAACCAGGGTCCCATATAAGTGTTGCTGAATGATAGATAATAGGTATGAGGTAAAAGCAAATACGGCTCATTTTCACATTTTACCACACTAGCCTACCTATCCAGCTGAGAAAAAAAAGCAGCCAAATGGCCTATATAGTCAATATGACAGTTCTGTGGTACAAGTGGGAACAGAGCCGATAATGCTGAACATTAGTAGCACACTGAAATGAAAGCACACTGATTCTTCTTAAGGAATTATGAGTTGATTAAAGAGTAAAAGTTTGAAGTTTGTCACTCTCGTTTTTTCAGCGCCATTTCAGGACAGCTTTGCAGCATTTCTCTTTTGGGGTAGCTTGGAGCAATTAAAGCAGCACTTTCATCCCTGCACGATGGAAGTATAACGAGGGTACCTCCTTGAGCCGGCAACATGGTGCCCAAATGACACTACTGTGTTGCAGGGAACATATCTTATAAAACAGGCGAGCGTTTCAATTGATCACAATTTTTTTTTTGTGGCAGCAGTGAGACCCGCTCTTTCTCCATGTTTGCGGCGAAATTGCAACCAGGTATTGCTAGAAAGCACAACCCTTGGAACCGCAAATGAGCCGGCCCAGCAAACAACCAGCCCCGATTACTTCGAAGAATATTAACTTCCTTGCACCCCCCCTTTTTGCATCATTTGTTAATCCAAAACCCACGTAATTCAAACATTTTTCATGGCCCCAGAGACTTCGAGTTAACAAACCTTTAATGTATATAGATAAACAAGCAGAAGTCGCCGCTTTATTGTACTTGCTTTTAAATCATCCATTGATTGCTTTTTACATTTGGAATGGCCAAGGGCTACATGCGGAAGTCGTCTGATGATGATTTCTAGGAACGATTTCCGAACTTGACTCAACGATGAGCTGCATACACTTTCCAGATGTCTTTCTTTTTCTGCAACGCACAGTCTCGTTCTCATACTGCATTTTTAGTGTAACTCCTGCCATATCATACTATGCAAAATGGCAGTACATGCAAATAAATGATAAAAGGTGCAAAGAGAAGCAAAAAAGATGCAAACATTTTGCTGCCACCACAACCTGTAGCAACCAAACTAGGGATCGAGAAATTTCATTAGCTTCTTAGACAAGGACGGCATGCCGACATGTCAAAGGGCTGTGTGTGTGTGCATGCACATTTTTCTCTGTCCACACTCAGTTGCACTAGTCAAACATGACACGCTTTACTACAAATGAAAGCTTCGGTAAGCGTGCTTCTGTAAAAGAAGCCATGTGGATGCTCTTTGAAAAAAACCTATTCACAAGATCTCCGTTTACCTAAACCATGATGGTGATGTAGCGCCCTCGTTCGGGTGGCGCGCAAACCGGAGAGCGCGCGATGGCGACAGAAGAAAATAAAGAAGGCGCTAGGCCGTGGCACGTGAAGCCACGGCTCGCGTTCCTGGCTGGCATCGGTTACCGTTCAGGCGTGTCTTTCTTTCGCTCCTGTGGCATAAGCCTACAAGTGGTGACCTCGGACGAAGACGATGACTGACTCGAATGCACCCTCAACCGAACAAGCCTCACGTCCGCAGGACGTCTCGGCCGTGCAACTGCGTCTCCCATCTTTCTGGCCACAGGACCCGCAAGTTTGGTTTCTTCAGGTCGAGGCGCAATTCTCCCTGTACCGCATCGCCTCGGAAACGACACGCTACTACCACGTAGCCTCCGTCCTTCCTCCTGACGTTGCCAGCGAGCTCTCCGACGTCTTCTCCAACCCCTCGGACACTACGCCATATCAGCACCTTAAAACCAAGGTGCTGGAACGATTCATGCCTTCGGAACGCGTCCGCCTACAGCAGCTCCTTGCAGAGGGGGACCTTGGCGAAAGGCGCCCCTCCCAACTACTGCTCCGAATGCGACAGCTTCTTGGGAAACACGACGTCTCTGCCCACTCAGCGTTGCTTCGCGAGCTCTTCCTCCAACGCCTTTCTCAGCCAATCCGCCTCGTCCTCGCGGCGGCCGGCGACGTGAATCTCGACCGCCTGGCGGAGCTCGCCGATCAGGTTCATGAAGCGACCTCCCCATCTGTCAACGCTGTCTTACCACCAGCTGACACAGCGATTTCGCGCCTTGAGGCCCGCATCGACGAACTCGCCGCCTCCATTGCCGCACTCCGGAGCCCCCCGCAGGAGACTCGTTCGCCTCGTTCCGGTCGTCGAGCTCTTCCACGCACACGAGATGCTCGGAGTCCCAGCCCTCCACCCCTCTGCTGGTACCATCGGCGTTTCCGACACCGAGCCACGAAGTGTACACCCCCATGTTCGTGGCAGGCAAACGCCCGCCGGGATCACTGACGGCGGCGTGTGATCTCCCTTCTCGTCCCAGCCGCCTTTTCATGGTCACGGACCAGCTATCAGGCGCCAGGTTCCTTATAGATACGGGCGCGGAAATTAGCGTTGTGCCCCCGACTAAGGCTGATCGTTCAAAGTCACAGGGGCAAGTGCTTCGTGCTGCCAACGCCTCGTCTATAGCGACGTATGGGCTCCGATCTCTCACCCTCGACTTCGGCCTTCGCTGCATTTTCCGGTGGGTTTTCGTCATCGCAGACGTGGTTCAACCGATCATCGGCTCGGACTTCCTCTCATACTTCGATTTGGACGTCAGCGTGCGGCGGCGCCGCCTCATAGATGGTAAGACTCGTCTCTCCATCTCGGGAGTCCTGTCCGACATCGCTCCAATGGCCATCCGCATGCTGATACCTTCCTCACCGTTCGAAAAAATCTTGGAGAGTTTCCCGGAGTTAACTAAACCGTGCAACCTCACTCAGCCGCCTAAACATACGGTGACACACCACATCGTCACCCGGGGTCCACCGGCAGCCGCTCGACCACGCCGCTTGTGCGGAGACCGCCTAGCTATTGCTAAACGGGAGTTTGACCACATGCTGCAGCTCGGCATTATCCGCCCGTCGTCAAGCGCTTGGGCTTCCCCGCTGCATTTGGTGCCAAAGCGTGATCCTGGTGACTGGCGTCCTTGTGGGGACTATCGAGCGTTGAACGCCAAGACTGTCCACGACAGCTATCCTCTACCTCACATCCAGGATTTTACATCGCGCCTCGACGGCTGCACAATTTTCAGCAAAGTGGACCTTGTTAAGGCGTACCACCAGATTCCTGTCGAGCCCGCCGACATACCTAAGACCGCCATCACGACGCCCTTTGGGTTGTTTGAATACGTGCGGATGCCTTTTGGACTCCGCAATTCGGCTCAAACTTTCCAGCGGTTCATTTCTGAGGTCACACGGGGTCTTCCTACTGTGTTTGCGTACCTTGACGATGTCCTCATCGCCAGCCGCACACCTGAAGATCATGAGCAACATCTACGCGCTCTGTTCCAACGTGTTCAGCAGTACGGCCTCGTTGTGAACGCCTCTAAGTGTACTTTCGGTGCATCTGAGCTCGAGTTCTTGGGCCATCACATATCATCCAAAGGAATACGCCCTCTCCGGTCCCACGTTAAAGCAATTCAGGATTATCCTCAGCCTACAACACTGCGCCAATTACGCCAATTCCTGGGGCTTGTGAATTTTTCCAGGCGCTTCATACCACACTGTGCCGAACTGCTACGACCGCTCACCAACCTCCTTCGGTCGACCGCCGGCCCGTCGTCCGCCATTCCTTGGTCGTCAGAGGCCCAGGCCGCCTTTGCTGCTGCTAAGCAAGCGGTCGCTAACGCCGTGCTTCTCATTCATCCACGCAGCAACGCCCCTACTCGGTTGATGGTGGACGCATCCAGCGTGGCCGTCGGAGCCGTCTTACAGCAGTGCATTAACTCCGAGTGGAGACCCTTGTCGTTTTACTCTCGGAAGCTACTTCCTGCTGAGACCCGCTACAGCGTCTTTGGCCGGGAACTACTAGCCATCTACGCTGCAATACAGCACTTTCAGCATTTCCTGGAAGGATGCTCGTTTTACGTGCTGACTGACCATAAGCCACTGGCGTATGTTTTCCGCACTAACTCATCCAAGTACGTGCCCCGTGAACTCCGCCATCTGGCTTATATATCGGAGTTCACGACTGACATCCGCCACGTGAAAGGAGCTGACAACACCGCCGCAGATGCCCTTTCTCGTATAGCCGCGGTTGACTCTCCACCGCCAACTATCGACTGGGCCTCATTCTCCTCGGCACAGCAGGATGATAGAGAGCTTGCCGCCTTTCGGGAGAACCCCCGTTCTCTCCGACTACGCCTGGTGCCTCATCCATTATCATCTGAGCGCTTGTGGTGCGATGTCTCAGCTGACCTTCCCCGCCCTTTCGTTCCCGCTTCATTACGACGCACCGTTTTCCACTCCTTACACGACATCTGTCACCCTGGCATTCGGGCTACTCAGCGTCTTCTCACCCAGCGCTATGTCTGGCCCGGAATCAACGGTGATGTGCGCGCTTGGACGCGCTTGTGCCTGCCCTGCCAGATGACAAAGGTCTCCCGTCATACTAAGACGCCGCCCCAACCTTTCCTTCCACCCGGCCGTCGTTTCGACCATGTTCATCTAGACATTGTGGGCCCTCTACCAGTGTCTCAGGGGTACCGTTATATATTGACCATGGTCGATCGCTTCACACGCTGGCCGGAGGCTGTTCCAATTCAAGATATCACAGCCGAGACAGTTGCCCGCGTTTTCATTTCTACGTGGGTATCCCGTTTTGGCTGTCCTGGCACCGTGACAACAGACCGTGGACGTCAGTTTGAGTCCTCGCTGTTCACTTGCCTTAATCGCATCCTCGGAGCCAGACATTGCCGTACCACGGCTTATCATCCCTGCGCCAACGGCATGGTGGAACGTCTTCACCGACAACTGAAGACCGCCTTGACTACCCGCCTCAATAGAGCCACCTGGGTTGATGCCTTGCCACTGGTGCTCTTAGGTTTACGAGCTGTCATCCGGGCAGACCTGCAGTGCTCAACAGCAGAGCTGGTGTATGGCACTTCTCTACGGCTTCCGGGAGACTTCTTCACGTCAACGAAGCTACCAGACCAGCCACAGCAATTTCTACAACGCCTCCTCGACTGCGTTCAAGACCTCCGGCCCACTCCACCCAGACCTTCCGAACACAAGACCATATTCGTCCACCCTGATCTGGCCACTGCAACACATGTTTTCGTGCGCCACGACGCGGTCAGACCACCTTTGACACCAGCCTACGACGGACCATTCCGCGTCCTTCACCGCACCCCCAAAACTGCCACTCTACTTCAGAATGGCCGTGAAGAGACAGTCAGCTTGGACCGACTCAAGCCGGCGTACCTGGAGACCGCCCTAGAAAGCCTCTCATCTACGACTGATCTTCCGTTGGAACACCACAAACGGCATGTCACATTCCGACTTCCAGTCTACACGGGGGGCCCCCTAGCGCCCTCGTTCGGGCGGCGCGCAAACCGGAGAGCGCGCGATGGCGACAGAAGAAAATAAAGAAGGCGCTAGGCCGTGGCACGTGAAGCCACGGCTCGCGTTCCTGGCTGGCATCGGTTACCGTTCAGGCGTGCCTTTCTTTCGCTCCTGTGGCATAAGCCTACAGTGAGTACTATCACTGATTAAGTTGCGCGAATCACTTAATAAACATGCCTTGTTGCAAAACAGAAACTGGGATGGGCATGAGAAAGTTGCTAAAGTGCAAGCTCTGCTTCTACAAAGGTGATCCTAGTGTCAGAGTTTCTGCACACAGTTTCTGCAGGGAGCCATATATGTAACTCTCCCAAATGCAAGGCCCAATCAAATCGTGAAGCTGCCCAAGCATGCACATCTGTGGCCAAGGAATACAGACATAATTGTGAATGGGTGCATATAGGATGTCTCAGGAGAGAGACTTCATATTAGGTAGTCCCAACTGCTACTTCAAGTTGACCGTAACTTCTCTTGGTTATAGTCTACATGGCACTGTTGGATGATTTTGCCATTCCAGCAATCTCGAAAGCCAACCTTTCGGAGCAGTCTTTCTATTTTGTAGCAGAGATGCCACAGATTCAATGAAATGTTTTTTGAGCAATTGTAGCAGCATTCCCACCACTGAATTTAGAATTAAACAAAACGAATATTATAACTTTCGAAGTGAGGAGCACTTGTGCTTTCCAGACTTTGTTCCACTAACCAAAATAATAAAAGAAACTTAAGTCACGAAAATTTTGTGAACCTCCGTTTTTATTCAGCGGCTACTGATTCATCAATAATGGCAATGAAACTCATTTGCTCAACTGAAACAGAAAAAAGCTTCCATGGACACTAGCACCACATTTCCGTCCAGTGGATTTACAGGAAACTCAATGCTGTTGACAGCTGCCACAAAGCGAGATCTTTCAGCGTTTCATTCAACTACAATAACTTATTTTATGTTTTCTCCCTCGTATCGCTGTTTTTGTTGAAAAAAAAACAATCCTGGGAATCGCTAACTCACTGCCAGTATTTTACACAGAGTCAGTATGTGGGTAAATTGCAGCAATGTTACCTTGTAGGTCTGACTGATAAATAGTCGGTCTAGGTGACCGTGTAAGTGGGTATAGAGTAGACGAGGTGAAGTACATGATTTCTCACAGCGTGAAAAAAAGTTGCCAAATTTTCGGTGCCATGCAACGTTTTCGCTATTTTCTGAGATCGAAAACCACAAATCAAGAAGCAGTTGCACTACTGGCCATATAACAGATTAACCAAATTAATTGAAACATCAAGAAAGAAGTGTAAATTTAAGGGCTCATTGTTTTGTTAGATGTCACACGTATCACATTTTGTTTTTTCTTGTAAAAGAAAGATAAAAGAGAAGACAGAGAGGTTAGCCGTTCCTTGTGGTAGAGCGTGCACAAGGAGGGCTCACCCGTCTTTAATGATACTCAGCCATGAAATAACTATGAGAGCGAAGTGATCGAAGCATATAAAATGCAAAGAAAAAAAAACATGGTTCTGATTGTGTACCGTCCACAGAGTTATCACGAAAAGAGGCTGATCACCTGTTTAGAGAAATGTATCATGCTCTGCGTTATCTTTATGGTACTTGCAGAGCATCAGCGTGTTATTAATTAATCAGATGGTCTTATGCGCAATGTTTTCATCTGTACCAGTTGCATCACGTGTGTGTGATATTCCTTTCCAACCCTGTTGCTTCATTGCTAGTTCAGGAATCCTGTAGTACATTGTGTTATGAACTTGTGCAACGGAATAATCCACGATAAAAAATACAGTTCAGGTAAGATTGTAATTAGGTGCCAAGAGGTTGATGTCTAAACGAAAAAAGATATTTCATTTGAAATCTAAGAGGCATCATTTTCTTAATTTCTCATTGTCCACTGTTTCAATAGACCCCTTACTAGGCCAGAAATCTAGTAGACTCTCGTGAGCAATGCACAAAATGCTCTTGGATAAAGCCTCTTCGCTCAAGTACAGCACTGCTGCATTATACATGTTGTAGTTGTCAATTTTCTTTACAATCAGAACTACTGGTAGAATTTCCAGTGAGGGCACAACTGGCACCCCTTGCTTCCAGTTTAACTAGTTATGGTTTTCAACCGGGCCAACTGCTTTTAGTTGAACTGGTCGTGGTTACCGTTGGTGATCAATCGAGTTATAATTGGTACCAAATAGCTGCTATGTGGAACCAGTTGCAGCTGGTATCAACTGGGACCAATTAGTTCCCAACTGAGATCAGTCGACACGAGTTACTACCAGCTGAAGCCAGTAGGATTCCCTGTTGCACATTTTCGCTCGGGGTTGTGTATCGGCATCCTTCAAGGCTGGGTTTGTCACTCTTTCAAACGATATGCTAGCCGCTTACCACCATGAATCCTGTGAAACATATGCAAACACAATATAGGCACAAAAAAAAGCACTGCACATTTCTGGAAGCAATAAACACACATTGATCATAGCCACGTACCACGGTGGCACGGTTTTATGAAGAGTGTTCGTTCTCAGCCATGGTGATTGCATTTTGACTGACGATAACCAGGTGGTCAATACTTCCCCGGAGATATACTGCGGTACAACTTGAGATTGGTACCTTCCTTCCCCCTCCTCGCTCCTTTTTTTTTCATATGCATACTCAAAAACAAAGCATTTATGAAATGTTTGCCAGTTCTCTTCTAGTAAAGTCCAGTCCTCAGTAATTTCAAGCTGAGCTTATAGTTTCTGCTCCAACACTATTGTCTGAATTCCTCAACTATCAGTCTAGATTCGAATAAATACGGTATGAGGGTCCCCTTTCAGTCTAAAATGCATGGAACATACCTTGTGCCCTTAAATAAAGGAGTATGACAGACAAATGGCCCATGCATTTCTTTGAAAGCAGCTGCCAAATATCTCAATTGATTAATCAACAAAAAACATCAATGTCAATTCACTATTTTGTTAACCTGCCTAATCAAACTGATCATTGGTGATTCACGCTTCGAATTATTGATTTGCTCCTTGTGTCAGCACCTCCTATTAGTTAGTCGAGGCTTTCAGATTAAGTTTGAATTTTGCTGCCGTAGAAACTTGGCGATTGTTTAGAGACTCATGCGAACCAACAAGCGTGTGTTGTTAAGAAAGTAGGCATGGCTGATGCACTTGAGAGAAATGCCTGGCGTTCATTCTACTTCAACAATAAACCCAAGCCAAATACAAATGATGACGTCATCTTCGTAATCAGATATTGTTGATTGGTGTAAGTGCTCAGAACTTATGCCAGCTATTCACTGGAGAGCTGCTGTTTGAAGTCTAGGAAGGTTTGTATGACCAGAACTTAAGGCACACCGCATGTATAACACCATTGAGCTGGCCTTTTTAGCCAGTTTTAACAGTTCTGGTTTCACTTCACTCAATCAATTCTCATTTAGTGGACTGCATCCAGTTTCACTTGAATGATGGAAACGATACGCACACCATTTCAAACTGTTTAGCGACCGCACGCCTAAATTGAGTGAGGACACAGGCGACAGTCCCTCAGCTTGCATGAGCATCTGCAACTCAGTGGTTGGCTTTGACCTCATCAGCAGTGTACGCAAAGCTGTAAACTTTTTTACACAATCTTACTCGGGCACGCTGCCGACACAATAGGGCTTGTCGTACTTGAATTATTACAGGGCATCACGTAATAGAAGAAATGGCCATCTTCTCACTTGGACATCCTTCTTTTTCCCCATATTTACTAGTTCTTGTGCTTCCACCAGCTTCTCTTCATGCCAACAAGGCCACTCACATCAGAAGCAGCACTTAGCACCGATTCTCGTTTTTCTTTTTTTTCTTTACTTCATTGCACAGGGGAAGACGCAAAAAAAAATCCTTGGATGCATATTTTGGAATGCCAGCCTGCGCAGAGGCTGTTGATAATAAGAAATAGTGATGCCAGAAAAGGGGGTTCAATTCACTGTACTTAGACAAGCATTGTTCACATCCAGCACATCCACTTACTTTAATGTGCACGCTATTCTTATAAAAGAAGCATTGTGTGCAAAAAATGTGGGGTGCACCCGAGTTCAAGGGGAATTTATTCACTGCATGATAAGTACATGAAAGAAAAAAAAAGAATTTAAGAAGTGTGGTATCCTCGGAATGGAAATAAAAAATCACATATCATGTGTCCCAATTTTAGAACACTGGCTAGTAAAGCGTCAATGGCTGCAAGAAAGATGTTGGTACTTCGTTTATGCTGATTAATGTATAACAGCCACACAAAAATATTAGTACAAGCAACCAATTGTTCCATCAAAAAAATCCTCCAATGCAAGATTTACAATGGGCTGCTTGAAAGACCCCTGAAAGCAACACTATTGAGACTTTTTTTTACTATAATCTGTAGCCTTGCATATCGTAATGCTGAAATTGAGTTGCAAGAGCTCTGATCTGCCATTTAATCAATGCTAGCATCATAGCTGCGTCCCAATTTTAGTACGACTTCAAAGTGCCCCATAGGAAATCAGCGCCCCACCGCAGGCGAATGCCTGAGGCCAAGTGTGAGGCTGAACCAGCAGTCGGGGAACCCACTTCCTGTCAAAAATGAAACAATTCGGGTCACCTGGAGCGATAAGAAAAGCATTCCTGGTGTAAGCAGCTAGAAACCCAGCCAGACAACAAAGCAATAGGGGCGAGGAACAGTCGTGGTTTTGTATGCACCCCATGAGCATTCTGCAATGTCGATAATACTCGCTTCTGTGGAATATCAGTAGGAGTATACTCCACACTTGTGGCAATGTCACCGGCGACTGAAAATCAAGACGAGCACTCACGGTTTCTTTGAAACCAAATGATGTATCTTAACCCATTAGGGACGAGTGTACTTTACGAAGTACCCTTTCTTATTCTGGAATAAAAGTATGTAACACTATATTCTGATTTTGCTCATTGAAATGTTAGATGCAAAGGGTTGCAGCGAGATAATGTAAAGTAAGCATATCGAATTTGTCCTATTTTTTGTGCTCTATGAGTCATTCAACTTTAAAAAAACACGAGCCTTCCCGAATTTCTTTCAGATTTTACAATTTATGTGATGAAAAAACGGACTGCTTGTGCATCAACAAGAACAAAGTAATTCCTGCACAACCCGAGAAGTGTATAGACTGCATAGCTTTGCTCAGAGGTGTGATCAAATCTAGGTGTACTTTTTATAGTACAATGGGACTTCTTAAAAACAGACACATATTTAATCTTGTGCAGTGCCTTTAAAATTGCACTAGCCAATTTCCTTGAAGTAATGCTGTTTATTTTTAGTTATCTGATACCCACGAGGCTGGGACAGATACCGCTGTAAATATGAATGAGCCCATTCAGGTTTCATTGTCGCATCTGACTCTTGTATAGACACTTAGGAGGAGGAGAATGACGACGGTACAAAGGGTGATGTGTGTCGACAATAAAAAATATGGAACCAAAGAAACATAGAGAGTATAGATTCTCTTTTGATCCTGAAAACAATTTTGTTTCGTAACGACCAAGAACAAAGGGATAGTTTCTATGCTGCCGAACGACCACACAGTAGCTTATATGTTCTGTAACTGGGTGGCAAAACAGTGAAAAAAAAAACCGTCGTCCCCTAGCAACTCTCCTCAGCATCAGTAACAATGTCATGAAAGGGGCTGAGCTCTACGATCATGCTGCGAATAACTACAAACATTTCATGGCTGAGACACAGTGGTACAGGCCTACATTTACCCACATGATAGAAATGGCTGTAGACAACACATATGGGGTCTGCAACTGCACTCTATTTTAAGCAGATCCCTAGCTTACAAGATGACAATTGCCCTTCACTTGCATAATACTCATCACTTGGCGTTGTTGTACCTAACGGAAGTTTCAAGAGATCTACAGTGTCCGCTGAGCTTGTTATTACATTTGATCCATATGTACAGACGTTTTCACAAATCCTGCAAAACAACGCAGGTATTCCACAATACACTGGAATAGTGTTGCAAGAAGCATGACGTTACGCTTTCCATAAAGGGTCGGTACTACATTAAGCTGTATGTGCCACGATGAGTTCGGTATTCGTTTGGCAAGGACCTAGCGTACCCTTCATTCTTGCATCTCACTAGCTTTCTATCGCTATCTCGACGGACCAGCGTACTTTCTAAAGCAAGTGTTATCACTTCTGTAAAAACTCATAAGCGTCTATGAAAGTTTGCACGTATCGTTGCCTATTGCATTTATTTAAATGTGCTAAATCTTAATAAAATTCACTCAGTACTTCCTTTGTGGTCCCCAATGGGTTAATGGCAACATTCATTAGTCATAATCGGTCAGCAGTGCCCATGCATGCAGGACTATGATACAACACAAGCATCTCGAGTTATCAAACGCTGTGTCAGGGGACCAGAAATTTTGTTTTTAAATATGCATCACAGCTGCCACTCTCGTTAGGAAAGCGCCGAATGTAACAATTTTCACACTCCAGGACCTTGTTTTCATTCAGTAGCAACTTTACAGAATGCAAGAAGCTTGATTGGAGATAGACGACAGCTAGTGCTAGCTGACACACTGAAGGTGGCACACATATTGTGTTTTAATGCAATGCAACTGTCAAGGAAAATCTGCGAGTGTCGAAGTCATTCTATACAAACACCTCGTGGAAGGAGCCAGCCACTGAGCATCATAAGAAAATGAACGAGAATGTGGTAGAAATATATCTGGCACTTTGGACTCACCGAAGCTTTCTGGAGACAGACTCACTTGCACTCCCGAAAATTTTCTTACACTGGAACTCGCGGCTCGGTCCCAATGAGTCGACTTGAAAGTCCGGTGTTAGCCTAGAATAAATTTTTCCGATCATGGTGTCAATGTTTTTGATCTCGCGTAATCGCGGTGCTATTCTTGGCCGCTTTCGATATGGTGCTTTCTATGACAGGTTATGAGTGACTGCAATCCAATAAGAACATTTTTTTAGGAGATATTTAACAAGAATTTTTTTCAGGGAGTTGGTGTGCTATGCTATGTACGCACGTAATTGACACCTCTGGTCAATAAATATCAATATGGTGATTAAACGTTAACGTTTTTGAATGTCCATGATTGAACATGAATAAAACGAAAGTAAGGCTGATAGTAGTAATGCTGAAAATGCGTAGATATAGTAGATCGGCAAAATAAAGTAGAACTCACTTAAACTCATCAAAATGTTCCCAGCCACACACAACCAAAAATTTCCGTCAGCCAGACTAACTGCTGCATCCGAGTCTGAGCACGCTCGAGTGAGTCGACTCGTAAGCGAGTTCGTGGGCGACATACATGCTGAGAAAGACTACCTCAGCTATGCACACACACACACACAGGAAACCCCAATAAAGTGGATACTAAACATAGCCTGATCATTTCCAGCTAAACATGAGGCATCAATCAAGCAAAAAAAAACCCTGAGCGACAGTCACTATCCAACAAGTCTAGCGGCATACCACATTATGAAGGACCACAAGACGGACTCTCCTGCTTCTTCATGACCATGCACAGCCAAGGTCTCTTTATTATATGAACACAGAAAAGAAACTTGGTCGCCCCAGACTATGAAATTTTTTTTGTTTGACATAAGTGTGAGCAGTCTATGCCACTGACAATGCCCAATGAAGTTGGAGGTGCACCAAAGGCCCTGAATCATAGCTGTGTGCATCAAGAAAGTACAATCAGTGGGAGGCATGCGTATGCACGAAGAACAGCGGAGTAATGTGGGATGTCTTTTCTGGCGAGTGCAGGGCGAGATATTTTTTTTAGGCTAGTTAAACCTATGTATGTTCTAGGGCGCCTGCACACATGCAAAACTGAGATCGGTCATGCTGATGGAGAGGTGCACTGGCACAAGTAGATTTTGTGAACTCTGTCGTAATTATGCAGTGCACATTAACGTATTTCAAGCATCAACACGACACAGCAGCCTCTTCAAGAACTTTAACAGTGAAAACACTCTAAGCAGCTGCACAAGGCGGGGCGAGGACCAAATGAACGGTTATTCACCTCACTAGCCAACATTTCAGGTAATGCATGAATTTTCAGCACAGAACCAGCACAAGGATGAAACAAGATTGAAAAAGCAGTAATGTTGCATCCCTCTTTTTTTTTCTCTGTCTTGCAGTTGTTTTTGCACTGAAAAAGCAGTACTGATGCGTCCCTCTTTTTTTTCTGTGTCCTGCAGTTGTTTTTGCACTAAACATTCATTGCTATTTGCCCCAAAAGAAAACAATTATTAGGCATAGGTATAGACATGTGTTATAACAAATGGAATACATCTGCCGATTTCGGGAATAACATTGCATTATTTACACAGCAAAAGCACAATCGTTTCTCCTGCATACAGTTGGAGGAATGTTCACAGATGAATCATTTGTTGAACAACCGCCCATATTTTTAATCAGAGCACACGAGCATCTATAATAATAATAGTTGGGGATTAACGTTCCAAAACGTCCATAAGATTAGGAAAGACGCCGAACTGGAAAGCTCCGGAAATTTCGACCACCAGGGGTTCTTTTAACGTGCACCCAAATCTGAGCACACGGGCGGGCCTCAAGCATTTTCGAACGCGCGAGCATCGATCGCCGAGTGAACACGCACCGCATGCCGCAACAGCCTGGCAGGAGGCAGCCACAACACAGGTCTATTCATCAGGAACATTCTGGTTCATTTAGCCGCTGTGCTTCGTTAAGACCGTTTCACGTGACACACGAAGTAGCGATTGCCAGACTGTAATTGGCTCGCAGCAAAAAAAAAAAGGGGGGGGGGGGCAGTTCGCTCTTACCGCAGCGGTCTGCGGCCTAGCTACAAACATGTTGGAAATTTTTCGCTCTCATCGCAGCGGCGGAGCAATTTTTTGATCGGGACCCGCGAAATAGCTAGGGCCGGGCCGGCCAAGCCATCGATATTGCTTGTTTGTTTGGATAATGCCCAATTTCACCACATTTCAAAATGAATTTAGACTGCAGAAAGTGTTATTAAATGACGAAACACGCATGCTCTTCGCACAGATCGCTACATAGGAAAAATTATGCAGTGTCATTCATCAAAGACCTGCGGCAGAAATGTTGCTCGTCGCGACAGTCCCAGAGCAAAAATCGCGGAAGCATTGGCAGTTCATGTGAAACGAAACTTCCATTGGCGGCGGCCGCGAAAAGAGCGAATGGAGCAAACGGAAAAATTGTTTTCCTCTGCAATCGCGGCATGTGAAACAGCCTTCATAGGGCGCTTATATGGCCGATCGACGCACGCGCATTCAAGTTTAAAAAATGGCCGGCTGTACATCAAACAATTTCTAAACAGTGTGGGGGATTTTAGACGAAGCTGTACAGTGTCCTAAATAAGCCAGGCAAAATGTGCCCAAACACACAGCTACTTTCGTGATAACACTTCACTCGAGAGCGGCTGCCAAAAACGTACTCGCAAGCAGCTAGGCGCCTGATAGGCCACGACAGTCATCGTTTCGCAGCGGCCTCGCATATGGTAGACCGTTGAGCCACGGCTTGGCATGAGACCAAGGAGGATATCCTCCTTGCATGAGACAGGCTTCCGCTACACCGGTGAAATAGGCGGATTTCCCCGCAAGCAGCTAGGCGCCTGATAGGCCACGACAATCATCGTTTCGCAGCGGCCTCGCATATGGTAGACCGTTGAGCCACGGCTTGGCATGAGACAGGCTTCCGCTACACCGGTGAAATCGGCGGATTTCCCTTTCTTGCAGATCTGATGCGCAGCACAACGTGAAACTGCGTTACTCGTGCAGAACGATATCCAGCAACACAATATGGCTCCCAGCTGCTACTCGACCGTATAATCGTGTATAATCGCGATAGAGACTGCCTTCGTCGATGCATCTGGCTCAAATACACTCACGGTTCTTGTCGCTGTCTTTCGTGCTGCTTTCGAAGAGCACCGAGACACACGAACTTCTCCGCCAGCCAAGAAACACGCCGTTCGTTCCGAACTCACGAGTGACCAAGTGCGCTGTGGAAACGAAGCATTGGTTGTAGCAAGCACGCGAGCTCCTATTGGTCGCCGCTTGCGCTCGAAACCACAGGAAATGTAGTAGAACGAACGCAGTGCCGACTGTTGGCCTGCATGATTGAGCTTGAGGGCCAGCACTATAGTGAACTAGAATAAACCAACCACTACTAAGACCAATGCAAGAGAGAACGCTTCGCTGCGGAGCACGAAAGAATCGTTGAAAGCAATTTAAGGAAATCCACGCATCCACAGAGTTGCTGAAGATGGATAAGCGAATATTTTCATTATCTAGATCGCAGCCTTCTCTAGAGCGTTTTTTTTTTCGAATGGCGTCTTTCGTCGCCGTATCTCTGCGTTCAGGCCGCCTATCCTGCCATCTCACCAACGTGCCCAGGCCAAACCTGACTCACATTTACCTGGCCTGCCTGTCTTTTCCTACTGGCGGCTTCACGGACCCGCCAAGGCAGAAGAAGATCGCCACCAACACAAGTGTGGAAAGTAGTGCAGGAGTCAGGAAGGAACAATTTCCATTGAAATAATCTTTTTTTTTTTCACATAGGATTGTAGAGTGGTAGCGGTCCCACGAGGGGCGAGTACTACCGAAGGCTTAACATCAATTTCGGAACATAAGCACGATACCGGGCATTCACAGAAACGAGGGACACAGGACTTTATTGTGAGCGTCCGGTTTACGCTCTAGTATTCTCGAAACTATGCATCATCTCGGTAAATTTTAAGTTGTATTCAAATATTGGGTATCCAAACTTCGCAGTTTGAATTTTACTGATGAGTACGTTCATGTCGGCTTTGTGTCCTAGCAGTTGAGTTTTTCATTCAACAAAACCTTCTTAGAAAGTGTTCACCTTTGATATTTCTTTTGCACCGCGTGCATTCAATTCATTCACATTATTCTGTAGAAAAGGAAGAGGGCCATGGAGGAAAGAAACAAAAATTGGCAGCATATCCACGGAGTAAATGATAAAGAGTGGGACGAAACATTCGTCCGTCCATTCGTGCTTGCTTCCGTCCGTCCATTTGTGCTTGCTTCCATCCGTCCATACGCCCGTCTGTGTGACCTTCCATGCTTCCATCCGCCCGTCCGTGCGTCAGCTCGTGCGTCCATCCCTGCGTTTGTCCATGTATCCACCCCTGCGTCCGTTCTTGCGTCCATCCACTCAACACTCCAAGTGCCACCATATCGCATCTTTTCATTATATATTCGATGGATGGATGGATATGGCTGTACCCTTTAGATCGGGTGGTGGCTAGCGCCACCAAGCCTTAATACTTAATTAACTCAAAACTATATTTATTTATTTTTTCCTTAAAAAGTGAGTTTGAGGATTCGTACTTTGCAGTGAAGAGTTTAATTTTCACTCGTGCCTTGACTTTAGCCACCAATCAGATAACCTCCCTCTAGTTTAGTCTACTTGCTTAAAGTCTATTTTGCCTTCCCGGTCCCTAAACCCCAGTGCTTTGAAAACCTCTGCGCCATCATCCGGAACTATAGGGTGAAGCCCTTTACAGAACATTATCAAGTGCTCGGCAGTTTCTTCTTCCTCTCCACACGCACTGCATACTGTGTCTACTCCTTGGTATTTGGCCCGATATGTTTTGGTTCGCAGTACTCCAGTCCTTGCCTCAAACAGTAGAGAACTACCCCGAGTATTATCATAGATCCTTTCCTTGGCAATTTCCTGCTTAAAAGTTCGATAGATCTCTAGTGCGGACTTCTAAATCATGGCCATTTTCCACATGTCAGTCTCCGTTTCCTTTACTTTCTTCTTAACCGATAGTTCTTTTTGGTTTGGTCACCTGCTGTTTTCTAAGTATTTACCAGTCAACTTCCTGGTTCGCTTCCTCCATTTTGTATCGACATTCTTCATGTACAAGTAGCTGAAAACCTTCCTAGCCCAACGCTCCTCCTTCATTTCTCTCAATCGCTTCTCAAATTTTATCTTGCTGCTAGCTTCCCTGCCCTCAAATGATGTCCAACTCATATCACCTTGTACTCCATGATTTGGTGTATTCCCGTGAGCTCCTAAAGCAAGCCTACCTATTCCACGTTGCTTAATTTCTAATCTTGCTTGAACTTCTGATCTCATGCACAAGACCGCATTGCCGAACGTCAGCCCAGGAACCATGACCCCTTTCCATATTCCTCTCACAACATCATGCCTATTGTAATTCCACAGTGCCCTATTTTGCATCACTGCTGCATTCCTGTTACCTTTAGTCGTCACGTATATTTCGTGTTCCCTCAGGTACTCGGTCCCATTGCTTATCCATACGCCCAGATATTTGTATTTATCTGTTATCTCTAGCGTGACGTCCTGTATCCTAACCTCACTACCTTCGTTGTCATTGAAAATCATGACAGCTGATTTTTCCTGACTGAATCTAAAATCTAACCTATCTCCCTCATTACCGCAAATGTCCATCAATCTCTGCAAATCTTCCTTGTTGTTGGCCATTAGCACTATATCATCTGCGTACATTAATGCTGGTAGTGCCTGATCAATAAGTTTTCCTTGTTTGACTAAATAGAGGTTGAAGCCCAGCCCACTTCCCTCTAATTTTGCCTCTAATCCTTGTAGGTACATCATGAATAATAAGGGTGACAGGGGGCACCCCTGCCTAAGCCCCCGTTTTACCTTTGCAGGCTTGGATACCTGTTTTTCCCACTTTATAACTACCTTGTTACCTTTATAGATACCCTTTAAAAGATTAGTGACTACATGTTCCACCCCTAGTGTGTCCAGTATTCCCCACAATTCCTCTTGAACCACGCTATCGTACGCTCCCTTGATATCCAAGAATGCTAGCCACAGTGGCCTGTGTTTCTTTTCTGCTATTTCGATGCACTGCGTCAGTGAGAACAGATTGTCTTCCAACCTCCTGTGTTTCCGAAACCCATTCTGTAGTTCCCCCAGCACCCCCTCATCTTCTATCCATGCCTGCAGTCTTTCCTTTATGATCTGCATCGCCAGCCTGTAGACCACTGATGTCACTGTTATATATTCCCCATATAGAAGCACCGCCATCCAGCGGACATTCCAAGGACTAAATGAGATGTGGCATGGCACACTTTCTTACGGCTCGCGCTTCGGGTGTACTTCCAGCCTTTAACCACCTCGAGTTCAGGGTATATACTAGTTCACTGTATTCATGGCACTGCGCGGTCCAACGCTCGCTAAACCTTTCTAAAACCAAGGAGGTTACGCCCAGAGAGTATAACGTAGCATCCTATTCCTGTCAGATGGTGCTCAATGTACATGCCAATGGCTGCTAATGGGAAATGAGAGATAGGAGAATTCGGCTTTTACTTTCTTACGGCTTACTTTTTACTTTCTTGTAGTTACAAAGGTTTGTCGCATGCTGCAATTGCATTCTCTCTTCTCTGGTCCAGACGAAAGCGCTGGAAGCTAAACAGGGAGGGATGGCAGGGCCCCAGAAAAAACATCACACGCGACTCGTGACCTTTGAGCCCTTTTTTCTAGTTTTTTTTCTTTGAATGCACCGCTTTTTCAGTGTGATCACCCGCGCACGCGTGAACAAGTCGCGGCCTTTCGCGGGGATATCTGTAACAAACGAGTGCGATATGTTCAAATCAGCCAATGGCTGATAGACGGGTAATTCACGTGTGATTTTTGGGCACATTCCGCCATTTGTCGAGAGAGAAAAAAAGCAATTTTTAGCTGACTTTAGTAATTTATTGTGAATTCCATGCCACGTGCTGTGCTATATTGTTTAGATTCTTTGGATGTTATCGGGAGCCTCTACTAGCGATCGGCTGCATTTTTTGACCATGCTCAGAAAGTGTTGCTGGGCCCCTTTAAGGTCGACGGATGGACAAGGCTGCAGAGCGGCTTGCGCGCAAGGCAGCGGCGGCTCGCGCTCGATGACGGAACCCCGATGTGCGAGCGCGCGAGGCAGAAGCGTGTCGTGAAACTTCGCGGTGGCGCCGACAAGATCCCGGCGTACGAGAACGGGAGGCAGAAGTGGCGTGGTAACGGCGTGCGGCCCAGCTTCGCCCCACTCTCCATCATTCACCCCGTAGATATACTGCCATTTAAAAGGCGAAGTATTTCTTAGTGAACTTCGGCGACTTTGAGCGTATCTATCTATCTATCTATCTATCTATCTATCTATCTACCTATCTATCTATCTATCTATCTATCTATCTATCTCTCTATCTATCTATCTATCTATCTATCTATCTATCTAGCCGCCTACGACATTTAGCTCTCCTGGCCGCTTCGATATTGTTATCGATACCAAACTTGGTATAGAATAACATCATTGTATGGCTAGCATATTTGACCAGTCAGAACATGAAAAGCTTGACATGCATGTCATGAATTTCATGATTTACATTCCATGGTCTTGCGGTGGTTTCGTTCACATGGCATGTTGCAAAAATGGCATTGTATGACATGATTGCATGTCGAACACTAGTGACTGACCCTAACATGAAAATCATGACTTGCGTGTCGTGTAACATGGCTACATGCGCCGCTCATGATGCGCTCGCGGCCATTTCACAAGCGTCACATATACCAAATTTGGTATTATGTTACGTGAATGCATGTAGAAGATAGGAGACTGGTGTAAACATAATAAACATGAGATGCCTGTAATGTAACAACATGATTACATGCTACGCTCATGATGCACTCGCGGCCATTTCGCTAGCTCAATATGTACCGAATTGGGTATTACGTGACGCGAACAGATGACATAGGTAAATCACACATCGAAACATGATAATCAAGACATGCGTGTCATCTAACAACATGGCTACATACCACATTGCTGATATGCTCGCGGCCGTTTCGCTAGCTTCTCATATGTTTCACGTTTCGCTAGCTTCACCTTTCCTTTCCCATTGGTGATGCGAAGTCGCACAAAAACAAGGAGAAAAGTTAATAAAAGATGTCGCTAAAGCCGATGACCGTGCAATACTTGACTGTTCGTGGGAATTTCGTAATAACATGCCGGGCTGCGCTACAACCCTCTGGGATGCTCTGAACGACACTATTCATTATTACATTGAAAAGTGTGTCCCCTCCAAATATGTTTGCACTAACAGGAATAACCCGTGGAAGACAAGAGAAATCATTCATTTACATCGTAGGCTAAAACGAGCCAAAAAAACATAAAAAAACAGTTAGTGAGATATCTCAATTAAAATTCAGCCTCGCTTCCAAACTCTCCGACGCAAAAATTAGGTATTTCACTCATTCATTACCTGACAAAAAGCCCTGAAAAGTTCTCGCGATATTTAGAACAAACGGATGCTACGACCAGTCAGATAACTGTTGATGGTTGTATCGTAAATGATGTGTCGGTTGTCGCTGATCAGTCTAACAGATACTTCTGCTCCGTATTTTCTGCTCCCCAACATGAATCACCACATGACAACCTTCTTCCGGTAATGTCTTCCGTGTTGATAACTTATGAGGGTATATTTTCTTTAATGCTTAATCCGAAAAATAAATCTCCAGCTGGTCCAGATAATATCCCCAACACGTTATTGCGTAAATATGCGGAACCCGTTGCGCACATTTTAACAAACGTTTTTCGCCTCTCCTTCAAAAATTCATTCACTCCTGATGACTGGCGCATGACACGTGTAGTACTGGTGTTTAAGAAAGGGGATCGTCTAAACATTGCAAACTACAGGCCTATTTCCTTAACTTGTACCCCATGTAAGGTATTATAACACATAGTCACACATTACATCACATCATTTCTTGAAGAAAACCGCCTGCTGTCGTCATTATCGCGTGGATTTAGAAAAAAAAATTATTGACCGCAACGCAGCAAGTCACAACAATTCATGCGTTCACGTTGTCGCTTGATGCGGGGAATCAAATTGATCCTATTTTTTTAGATTTTAATAAAGCCTGCGATCCTGTCACGCATAGAAAACTCATTTCTAAATTACATATTTTAGGTCTACCTGTTAACCTCATTGACTGGATCCGTTCTTACCTTCACAATCGCAAGCAGTATGTTAAAGTAAATGACTGCATGTCGGGTATTCTACCAGTATCTCCAGAGTTCCTGAAGGCAGTGTTTTGGGACCTACTCTCTTTCAAGTGCATATAAATGACATTTTTAAATCAATAGAAATATCACAAGTCCACATAAAGCTTTTTGCAGATGACTGCATACTTTATAAAACGATTACTGCTCCGAATGACCAAAAATGTCTGCAATCCAACCTTTGTGTCATTTTAAAGTGATGCGAAGATTGGTCAATGAAATTAAATAGCGATAAATCAGTTGTCATGCACATAACAAATAAGAAACACCGTTTTAATTACACGTCCTTTCACAAAAGCTATCCATTGACTGAGGCTAACGAATATAAATATTTGGGCGTCCCAATTACAAGCCACCTTACATTGTCAAGCCACATTATTAAAACATGCTCATCTGCTTATAGAAAGCTCAGCTTTTTTTTACATAAATTAAAAACAGTGCCCTCAAAAATCAAATTGTTGGGCTACAATTCTTTTATAACACCAAAGTTAGATTAAGCTAGTGTCGTTTGGGACCCACACATAAAGAAAGATGTTAAGAAGCTTGAGATGGTGCAGCGAAAGGCGGTTTGCTTTATCTTTAATGCCTACCACAGAAATGACTCACCAACAACGATCATGGCCATTAATGATATCCCTACTTTACAATACCGAAGAGCTGTTGCCCGGCTAAAATTTCTACACTCACTTTATTTCCGTAAATTTAACATTAGTCCCGAAACTTATATAAAAAATCAAATCTCAAGACAAACTCGACATACGCAGAGTTACTCTTGAACCTTACTTCGCACGTACTAATATTTTCACGAACTCGTTCTTTCCTCGGACGATCAGTGAGTGGAACGCGTTATCTTTTGAAGCATTCTGTGATAATAAAAATCCTGACTTCGATAATTATGTATCTTTCTGTTTTTAACCGTACAACTCAAGATCTCAGACTCTCTGATGTTGTATCTGATTTGCATTCTGTAGTGGCAATTTGCAATTTCTTGCTGCCATTGTACTTTGTTCAAACGTTATCCTATGTTCTACTGCCTTATCATGTTTTTTATTGCTTGAATTCTCTTTTTATTGAAGTTACATTGTGAATCAATTATTATGCCCTTCCCCCCCGCCCCCGCTTGGTCTTTCGACCGCAGTATTCTGTAAATACCAAACTTGGTATTACGTGCCGCCAATGAACGACGAAGGTATGTTACTGGTGCAAACACGATAATCGTGAGATGCCTGTCATGTGAAAACATGACTACATGCCAGAGTCAAGGCGCCAATACATTTCGAGGTGACGCGGTTCACGTGCTCGCCGGCGTTCATTTTCTCGCGTCACACCGGCATTGCTACGCCAGGTGCTGGTCCTGCTTCGCTTTGGCGCATGCGCATTTCAGCGTGCTTGGCGTCCCTCCGTCACGAAAAGAGGGAGACACAGTGTTGTCTGGGTAACGCATCGGCGCGAAATGCAGCGTGTATGTCACTTTTCACGCCACTTGCCGTCGGGCCGCGCCGACGGATGCTGGCAGCTCCTGGCGTCAGAGTATAGAGTGCTCGCGTTTTGCTGATGTTGAGTCACTGTGCCCAGCGTGCGCGCGCGTCAACGCTACGATGGAGTATGATGCGCCCTTCATGATGCACTCGTGTTCGTTTTGCTAGCTCCACAGATACCAAATGTGGTGTTACGTGACGTCGTTGGATAATGAAATATATGACTGGTGCAAACATGATAATCCTGACACGCGTACGTGTCATGTAAGAACATGACAATAAACCACGCTCATAGTGTGCTCGAGGCCGTTTCGCTAGCTCTGCATACCGAGTTTGGTATACGGGAAGCGATTGGTGGCGAATGTATGGGACTGGTTCAAACTTCATAATCATGAGATGCGTGTCATGTAACAACATGACTACATACCATGTTCATGATGCACTCGCGGTCATTTTACTTGGTTCTCATGAACCAAATTTGACATTACGGAACGTGAATAGATGATGAACGTATGTGACTGGTGCAAAGACGATAATGATCTGATGCGTGTCATGTAAAAACATGACTACACGCTCATGATGCGCTCACGGCCGTTTTGCCAGCTTCACATGTACCAAATTCAGTATACCATGACGCGAACGGACGACATAGGTAAATGACACGTCCGAAAAAAAAATGATCATAACATTCGTGTCATGTAACATGATCATGTCCCACACTCATCGCGGCCGTTTGCTACCTTCACATATGCCAAAATATGGTATTACGTCACGTGAATGAATGACGAAGGAATGTGACCGGTGCGAAGATGATAGTCATGGGATGAGTGTCATGTAACATTTATAGACGCCACACTCAATGCGCCAACACACTTCGACGTGAGCCGGCGCGCGTGCGCACCGGTGTTCCTTTTATCGCGTCACACCGGCGATGCCACGCCAGGAGCCGATATCCTCCTTGCAGAGATCAGTGGATCTGCCCACTGACCTTCATTGTGGATCTGCATGCCATTTACTGGCAGGCGCGCGCCGCGCTGCGTTGCATTGACGGCTGCGCGTTTGAGCGCACATGGCGTCCCCCCTTCACGAAGAGAGACAGACGCGGGGCTATGTAACGTCATCGGCGCGTAATGCAGCATGTCGCATTTTACGACGGTGGCCACCTGGCCGCATCGACGGACGCTGGTTGCGCCGGTCACGCCTGGCGTCACACTAAATAGAGTGCTCACGTTTTGCTAGCGTGGCGTCGCTGCGCCCAGCCTGCACGTGCGTCAACATTGCGTCAGAGTATATCGGGCCTTCATTACGTGCTCGCCGCCATTACGCTCGCTCCACATCTACATAATTTGGTATCACGGGAAGTGAATAGGCGACGAAGGTAATCGGCACGCCCAAACCTGATAATCATAATATGCGTTTCATGTAAAACATGGCTACATGCTACGCTCATACCGTTCTCGCGGCCGTTTCACTAGTTGCACATACACCAAATTTTGTATTGCGTGACGTGAAGGGACGACAAATTTAAATGACATGTCCAAACATGATAATCATGATATGCGAGTCATGTAAAACACGACTACATGCTGCGCTCATAGCACGCTCGCAGCCGTTTTGGTAGCTCAACATATACCAAATTTGGTATTAGGTGACGTTAATGAAAGACGAAGGTTAATTAAACGTCCAAACATGTTAATCGTGTCATGGAAGTCATGTACGGCATAATTTACCCCAGCCTCTTAACGTTGTGCTGAATTTAAAGTGACCTACTACCCTTTCTCATTCGTGCTTGGCATATCATCGATTCCCACTGTACGTGGAGAGAGAGATAGACTTTATTAATTTCCGGCAGATTGCTGGAATGGGCTCCCACCTAGGGGCCGACGGAGAGACCGTGTCTCCCGGCAGCTTCCTTGGCCTGCCGGATCGCCCAAAGTTGCTTGTCCAGGCCCGAACTGAGCAGCGCAGTCCGCCAACGCGCCCGAAGGTCTTCATTGGAGGCCACGACCCCAGAATTTCTGACTAATGCTGGACATTCTCATCGGATATGGTCGAGAGTGGCTCTGGTGGTACAGTACTGGCATAGATTAGAACTACAGACGTCAGGATATATGTGGTGCATGATGACAGGGTTCGTGTATGTGCGTGTTTGTAGCTGTTGCCACTGAACGGACTGGGCCCTATTTAGCTTGGAGTGAGGCGGAGGGTACTCCCGCCTTTGCAGTCGATAGTGTTGAATTATGTCATTAAATTTAGTGAGCCGATCGTCCCAATCCCACAACAGCACAGAAAGGTCCGTTTGGGTGGCCGCTTCGTCTGACGTGACTCGGAACGTAAGACCTCGAGCCACGTTGTGCGCCACTTCATTCGGATTGGCCTCCGCGTTACCTTTAGTGGTGTGTGGGCAGGGAACCACAAGATGTGTACGTATTTGTCCGCCTCGTGAATTTTGCCTGTATTAAGAATCCGCAATGCCTCGGGGGAGATTCTGCCGCTGGCGTAGTTTCGAACGGCTGTCTGCGAGTCGCTGATTACGCATGAGGCGTTAGTGTGGGCTATGGCCATCGCGATAGCCACTTCCTCTGCCGTTTCTATGTTCCGTGTGATGATTGACGCGCTGCTTTTGCATTGTTGTGTGTGGTCTACGACAGCAGCCACGAAGTGGTGACGTTCCTGGTAGCGTGCTGCGTCGACAAAGACAGCCTCATGATTGCGCCCAAACATCTTTGACATGGTCCTGGCTCTACTGACACGTCTGCCCTTGTGTTCAGGGTGCATGTTTCTTGGTATGGGTGGTACTGTTAGCTTAGCATGGATAGTGCGTGATATGTCGTGTTTGTCCCCGTGTTGAGTGTGGTAAGAAATACCGAGATTACATAGAATCTGCTGGCCTGGCTTTGTCTTGGCTAATCGCTCGAATTGGGAGATTTGTTGCGCCTCAATAAGTTCCTCAAGGGTATTGTGTAAACCAAGTTGAAGGAGTAGTTTGGTGCTGGTGTTTTGAGGCAAACCTGGCGCTTGTTTGTAAATTTTCTTAATTAGGCTGTTGAGTTTTGACTTTTCCGCGGTGAACCATCGGTGGTACGCCGCCGTATAGGTGATGTGAGTTAAAACAAACGCTTGGATCAAACGGATGATGCTGGCCTCTTTCATGCCTTTGTGTTTATTGGTAATGCGCCTAATGAGGCGCATTGTGTTAGACACTCTGGCTTCAATGTTGCGAACTGTCTCTCCGTTGGTACCCTTACTTTCTATGATCAAACTTAGCACTCTGATTTTGTCCACGGTTGGTATGGCGTGACCATCGCTTGTAGCGAGTTTTATGTCAGCGTGTGCCTGCGCTTGGGGATGTTGTTTGGGTGGCCGACCTCTAAGTGTAGGGCGATATAGCAGTAGCTGAGATTTCTCCGCCGAGCAGGATAGTCCAGTTCCTTGTAAATACCGTTCGACTGTGTCAATCCCCTCCTGTAATCTCTGTTCAATGGAACCATCACTGCCGTCGCACACCCAGAGGGTGATGTCGTCGGCGTAAATGGTGTGATGAAGTCCTTGGGTGGTTTGAAGTTTTGAAGGAAAACCAATGAGGGTGAGGTTAAACAACATAGGAGATATCACGGAGCCCTGCGGGGTGCCCGCTCTTCCTATGGTTATTTTCGACGACCTGAGTGCTCCCACAGTGATCGTGACCGTTCTACCCGTAAGAAATGCCCTAATATAGTTGTACGTGCGAAGCCCCAAGATTAGGGTATTGACCTGATTTAGAATGGTGCTATGCGTGACAGAGTCAAAAGCCTTCTTCAGATCAAGACCAAGTATGCCCTTAGTGGAGCGTCTCGTACTGTCTATGATGTGATGCTTAATCTGCAACATGGCATCCTGCATTGAAAGATGCCTGCGGAAGCCAATAATGGTGTGTGGGAAAAAACCATTGTCTTCGAGGTAATTTGTGAGTCTAGCCAGGAAAGCGTGTTCCATCAATTTGCCTATGCAAGATGTTAAGGAGATGGGCCTAAGATTGTCAGTATTCAGTGGAAGGCCTGGTTTCGGAATCAGAATCATCTTGGCCGTTTTCCAATGCGGGGGCAAGATTCCGGTGTTCCAGCAGTTATTAATATAGTCTGTGATATGCGTGATCGACTCATCGTCCAAATTGCGTATCATCTTATTCGTGATGTTATCCGTACCTGGTGCAGATTTGGTGTTAAGTTTTTGTAGGGCGGCACGGATATCCGCTTCGGTGAATTCTTCGTCTAGAGTAGTGTTGATCTGGCCCGTATAATCTGGATGCTGCTGAGTAGGAGCCTGAGAGATATATTTGAGCTCTACCTCCCTAAGAAACTCCTCGTCGGTGCCCTTGTAAGCATGTATTAGTTTGTTGATGGTTTGTCGTTGGGCGGTTTAGCTGTCTTCTGGGTCGAGCAGGAACCGTAGAAAATGCCAAGTTTTACTAAGACTTAGTTGCTTGTCCATCGCATCGCAGGTTGTTTCATCCCAGTGTTGCCGACTTAGCTGTGTTGCATACATCTCTATCTCTGTGTTGAGGAGTGCTATGCGTTTCCTGAGGTTTCTGTTGTGTTTCTGTGTCTTCCACCTCTTTTGAAGCGATTTCTTTGCCTCCCACATGTGGAGGAGCCGGCTATCGATCTCTTCGAGGTGTGCCTCGGGAGGTACGATTCGGGTGGCATTATTCATATCCTGTTTAAGCGTGTGTATCCAGTCCTCTATGTCGCTGATGGGTTGGACCTGGTTCTCACGTGATTTGCGGAACTGGGTCCAGTCTACCAACTTTAGCTCTTTCCCGTGGGTTTACGTGAGCCACCTTGAACATGTACCTCGATAATGTAGTGGTCGCTACCCAGGTCCTCTAGGGTATTTTTCCAGGTGGCTGCTGATGTGTTTCTCGTGAACGTCAGATCAGGCGTTGTGTCTTTACTGGAGCTAGTGCCACCACTGTACGTGGAATCTGCTAATTTTTTTATGAACGAAGTTACTGGGTCCCGCATCACCGTTCCCCACCCTAGCGTTTCAGGCACCTAATGGCCATTTTCGCAGCTCCCAACCAGAATCAAAATCAGAACGCGCCTAAGTGCATCAAATATTAGTGTAATTACGAAGCGTTTTTTGTATGTTAGATGTAGCAGTGAAGTGGAATATGAAGTATCGCGTGAGAATGCTTGTTGTCAAAATGCGCTATCGTGAAAATTGTGAGACTGAAGTTATATAAACTGAATAATTACTTGTTTACAAGCAGCTAAGCAGCTTGTAATTTAGCTGTTCATACCAAACTGGGGAGAGACCGTATTCAGCTATACGTATACAGGTGATATCATTTTGATTGACAAGTACGCGCTGTCCAAAGTTGTGAACACATCGTAAACCAGGGTTTCCAACCGTCTGGTGATTATCCTACAGTCGTATGGTACATTTTCGAAATTTCCCAACCAGCGTAGGGTAGTAGGGCTGGTACGTACGTAGGGTAATTTCAATATTTCACTCGTAATTTATCAGTGACCTATCCGCGTGATTTATTCGAAGGTTACATTCGTGGAGAGATCCTAATTGGAAATGTCTTAAAGCTCCGAAGACGAAACATCGAAATATTCTTGTGCTTACCTTGTTTTTTGTTTTTTACAACGAAAGCTGTTGTGGTATCACAACGCAGTTCACGTGCGCACCGTAGTTGTCCTACACCGTCGCCGATGTCCGTAACCACAATTGCACGAAACAAAAAATGCTCCGCAAACAAGAAACACAAAGGACGCACTGGGGTTCGAACCCGCGTCCCCTGCAAGCCAGCCTAGTATTGTACTACTGAGCCACGCCCGTGAAACTACTTTGCAAACTGGTGTTGTTCGAAGTCAGGAAAGGAATCATGTTAATATGAGTGATAACGCGTTTTAGAACAGAAAAGGAACCATCAAGAGTCACATAATGCGAATTGGCAATGAGTATGTTGTCGAATGACACAACCATTTACAAACGCTCGATATTGTTCACGTAATAACTGTGGCGCGTATCCACTGTGAGGGATTGTGGGGATTACAAAAGCTTCTGCCATAATTCTTCATCGTCGTCAAGCACAGCACAAAAAAACGCACGAAGTTCCTTGCAAGAGTGTAGCAGGTACCACGCTTCTCCGAAAGATGGCGTAGTGAATGCCTGCCTACTCATCATCATCATCAGCCTGACTACGTCCACTGCAGGACAAAGGCCTCTCCCATGTTCCGCCAGTTAACCCGGTCCTGTGCTTGCTGCTGCCAATTTATACCCGCAAACTTCTTAATCTCATCTGCCCACCTAACCTTCTGTCTCCCCCTAACCCGCTTCCCTTCTCTGGGAATCCAGTCAGTTACCCTTAATGACCAGCGGTTATCCTGTCTACGCGCTAAATGCCCTGCCATGTCCATTTCTTCTTCTTGATTTCAGCTATGATATCCTTAACCCCCGTTTGTTCCCTAATCCACTCTGCTCTCTTCTTGTCTCTTAAGGTTACACCTACCATTTTTCTTTCCATTGCTCGCTGCGTCGTCCTCAATTTAAGCTGAACCCTCTTTGTAAGTCTCCAGGTTTCTGCTCCGTAGCTAAGTACCGGCAAGATACAGCTGTTATATACCTTCCTCTTCAGGGATAGTGGCAATCTACCTGTCATAATTTGAGAGTGCTTGCCGAATGTGCTCCACCCCATTCTTATTCTTCTAGTTACTTCAATCTCGTGGTTCGGCTCTGCGGTTATTACCTGCCCTAAGTAGACATAGTCTTTTACAACTTCAAGTGCACTATTACCTATCTCGAAGCGCTGCTCCTCGCCGAGGTTTTTGTACATTACTTTCGTTTTCTGCAGATTAATTTTAAGACCCACCTTTCTGCTCTCCTTGTCTAACTCCGTAATCATGAGTTGCAATTCGTCCCCCGAGTTACTCAGCAATGCAATGTCATCGGCGTAGCGCAGGTTACTAAGGTATTCTTCATTGACTCTTATCCCTAACTGTTCCCATTCTAGGCTTCTGAAAACCTCCTGTAAGCACGCGGTAATAGCATTGGGGAAATCGTGTCCCCCTGCCTTACACCCTTCTTGATTGGTATTCTGTTGCTTTCTTTATGAAGCACTATGGTAGCAGTTGATCCTCTGTAGATTTCTTCCAGAATGTTTATATATACTTCATCTACCGCAGGTCATTAAGGGTAACTGACTGGATTCCAAGAGAAGGGAAGCGGGTTAGGGGGAGACAGACGGTTAGGTGGGCAGATGAGATTAAGAAGTTTGCGGGTATAAATTGGCAGCAGCAAGTACAGGACCGGGTTAACTGGCGGAACATGGGAGAGGCCTTTGTGCTGCAGTTGTTGTTGTTGTTTTCCTGTGCAAATGGCTCGTACCCAAAGAAGGGGATTGGCCGATTATAAGGTGAATTTGCCCTAAACTTTCAGCATTGCGTCATTCCTACAATTTTTTTTTGTAACTTAATTTTGATTTGAAATACCGATATCAAGTTTGCAGAAAAAAAATAAGAAAAATAGTGAGACAGCAATTTAGCAAGAAAATCGTTTAGTCGCAGTGATGTATTCTTGAACGGCGAATAAAACATCCCTGTGGCTGAAACCCAGTGTGGAGGCTCCAAATGAAAGAAGATCAGGTTGTGATAGTTGCAAGCCCAGTCTTTGAAGAGGTGGTGCTAGTATGCTTTACCTGAATAAATCGAAACGGTGACAATGTAATAAAAAATGACTGATCGTTTCCTCTTGATTACAGTAAATGCACATAGGGGAATTCAATATGCCTGATCTATGCAAGTAAAAATTGAGGGAGGTAACGCGGCAACGAAATTTCGTGATGACAACTTCCATCATCCTTGATTTAGTCAGTTCACTGCGCCAGGGAAATAACAAGTGTTTGTACTCTGGAGAAGCCGTCAGTGCAGGGTCAGATAAATTTTGCCTGATTTTAAGTGTGCGAAATCGCGCCACCGTAATGTATACTGTATGAGGGAAAATAGGAATAATTGGTGTCGAAAGGGATGCCTTCGCAAGAGAATCAGCTATTTCGTTTAACAACAAACCTTTGTGCCCTGGTGTCCAGATTAAATGAATACTTCGGAGATGACAGGGGATCAACGATTTAAAAAGTTTCACTATAGGTGAGTGACCAGATGCGGACAGAGAAGAGCACACTGATAATGAATCAGTTATGACTGCTACAACTGGAATGGAAATATTTACCTTTCGCAAAGCTAACATTATTGCCATGAATTCAGCCAGAAATACAGGAAGAAAGTCCGGTAAGGGAAGTGAAAATGACCAATCAAGTACGGGGAAATATATTCCAACGCCTGATTTTTCATGTGATTGAGATGCGTCCGTTGCTATAATGACATTTGTTGGCAGAGTACTTAAATGGTCCTGCAATAAACCATTTAAAATGCCTGTAGGTAATAGCTTTGCGTGAGTTGGGAAGATATCATGGTAAACAATTTCTGGAGAATTTTGTTTCTCAGTGTAAGGAATCAGATCACGAACGTGTACATTTAGGGGCTCAAGTAACGATTGAACAAATACTATTTGTGGTTTGGTAAATCTGGGCCAATGCACGGAGAAAAATAGGTCAGGATTGGAAATAAAAATAATTTGTTCGGGGTTAAACGGTGCTTCATATAGTCGTAAAAAGGTCTGCACAGTAAGAATGGCAAAGCGACATAATAAGGTTGGTATTCGTGCTTGAAGGTATAACACTGCATTTGCAGTATACTTTGGAAGTCCTAACCAGAGCCGTAAAGCCTCTCTTTCCAACAGAATGAGCGGCCGAAGTTTATAGGCTGGCGCACCAGAAAAAAGAATGCAGCCAAACTCTAACACAGGTCGGACATACATTTTATATGTAATCAAAAGTGCCTTTCTTCTCATACCTGATCTACAATTGCTCAACCTCCGCAATACGCCCATCGCGCGTACTGCTTTTGTCGCGATGTATTCAATGTGAGGGCGCCAATTTAGATGCTCATTATACATAACTCCAAGATATTTCAATGATTGTACTTGTGGGATATCTTGAAGCTTGTAATTAATAGATATGTGCACGGGATCTTTGATTGGAAAAACGAGAATAGCACATTTCCCGGTATTCAGGTTCAACATCAATCCATCCAACCAATGTTCTATTTTATTAAGATATGTTTGCAAGATAGTGTAGAGACAGTGGAAGTCATGTGCCATAGCAAAAAAAGCAATGTCATCGGCATAAACATAGGTTTTCACTTCTGGATGAACGGGGATGGTACTAAGCAATATGTTGAATAAAACCGGGGAAAGTACTGACCCCTGAGGTACACCTCGGGTTTGCTTGTGCTTACAGGAAGAGAAACCGCCTTTATAACAATAGAATTCTCTTCTACTTAAAAATTCCGTCACCCATGCTACTATATAAGGTGGAAGTCCATGACTCCATAACTGATTAGTCAAGATAGAATACTCTACACTATCATATGCTTTACATATGTCTAACGTTACTAAAGCCGCAAAGTGCTTTTTGTGACGGGCAATATGAATACGACTTTTCAGATCTACATGTGCATGCCATATGGAATATCCAGATCTAAAGCCAATTTGGGAAGGACTCAACAGTTGTTTCTCGTTAATAAACCTAATTATACGACCATGAAGTACCCTTTCAATAAGTTTTACTACATTAGATGTTAAGGCTATCGGTCGTATGTTGTCTAAATTATAGCCTGCCCCCTGTTTCTTAAGCAATGGTATAATTTTCGTAATCTTCCATTCAGAAGGGATCCATGCTCTTCTAAGGGAATAATTGACGAGACCTAACAGATCATTCGGATATTCCCTGTGAAGTATTTTTAGCATTGTATTTGTTATTCCATCGGGGCCTGGTGCTGCATTTGGCAATCTTTCCATAGCCTGATTTAATTCGGAAGTCGATATTTCTGTGTAGTCATAGATGGTTGTTGTGTAAGCCGAATTAAGAAGATGTGTTGAGAACCTGTTTTCTAATTCTTTAGCCAACTGATTCAATGATTCCTGTAGTTCCTGTGAGGTGTAAACTAATGAGTCAACGTTTCATGGTATAGGGGTCTTCTTCCTACCACGAAGGAAGTTGAATAAAGCACGTTTGTTATTTGATTTAGACAGGTACTCGAAATGTTCTTTGTCATATTGCTCTTTCGCTCGCGATACAGTGCATTTAAATGTTGCCGCAATGAACTGATAATCCTTCCAATTTTTTGGACTCTGATTACATATAAGTCTTTTCCATGCAGCTTTTCTTCTTCTATAATCTCGTGTGCACTCATCATTCCACCATCTACTAGGTTGGGCACTTTTGGATGACGACGAAGCAATTACAAATTCTGAAGTGTTCTTGGAGATTTTTAAAGCGGAACAGAGATTTCTGCCGAGGTCTTCATTTTGACCACTGGACACTGCCCTAATGTTGGAACGCAAGCAGTCTTTAAATTTTTTGTAATTGATCAATGCTTTCTCTGTCCTTTCAATAGATTTCACAGCACATGAGATTTCAAAGTATACAGGAAGATGGTCACTGTTTGAAGAGAAATCAATTGTTTTCCAAGACTTTATTGAAACACTTGGGCTGCAAAACGTGAGATCTAATACTGATCGTGTCCGTCCGCGAATAAATGTAGGCTGTCTATCATTAAGGCAGGTAAGATTTTTATTAATCATCCAATCCCACAGAAGAGTACCAGAATGGTCTGTTCGAAATCCCCATGAAACATGATGTGAGTTGAAATCACCAGTCAGAAGGAAATCATTCTTGCAATTAGCTAAGGCAGTATCTAATTGTGGAGTATTATGCAAACCCGTTGGAAAATATGTGTTTATAAGTGAAAAAGGGTGGTGCCCGGGCAGACAGAGGTCTATTGCCGAAATTTCACAGTCTGTGGACATAAGCTGAAAAGCTATGCTCACTGTGCGGCAAAATTTCCTGCAGTGGACGTAGTGACTACGTCCTGCAGTGGACGTAGTCAGGCTGATGATGATGATGATGATTGGTTGAGGACGCATTCGAATTGACGAGTCTGCAGTGTGTTCTTGCATAAGAGCCAGTGAAGTGCCGGCGAGTGCGACCGGCGGCTCTCGGTGAGGCGAGGCGTACATTTGAAGGAAGTGTTGCAAGCGCGTCGCATCGATGTTTGTCGCTTTTTGCCTGCCTACTACACAATGACTAATGGCGTAGTGGGTACCCAGCAAGTGTGCGGGATAGTTACCTAAAGAGTGTGCTCTTAAAAGCCGCTCTTCAAAGCCGCTCTTCCAGCCTTCGCTGAGACAGTGCTGCACGTTCTTTTCGGGATGTCTTTTCCGCCATTTGTGCCGTCTGTTCGTTGCATGGATAAGCTTTTAAATTTTGTGACGGTGGTTGGTGTTTACCAAATGAAGCTCTATCATCGCACTTGAAAAGTCATGATTGGCGTCGACGCGAGTGTTGTAAAAAATGATGATGACATAACAGCGCCACCTTATCTTCTCGGCACCATTTCTGATGTCATCATGGTTATAGCGACGTCATCGTCACACGGTCTTTGGAGGGCCGATCACGTCATAGAGGGTACATTATTTGCACGTCATCATTGTTACACAGCGCTATTACTAAACGTAGGGTAAAACGCAATTAAAAACGCCAGGCTTGCGCGGTAGGCGCAGCACAGTCACAGCGACAGCTAGAATAGCGGCCTTTCAGAGCCTTTTATAAACACTCATTCGGTAACTGCTGCAAGCACACTTGCTTGATGCTCACTACGGCATTAATATTAGTAATAAAAATTTTAGGCTAGTAGGCCGGCATTCGCAATGCTATTTTTCATCATTCTTCTGAGAAGTGTGGCATTCGCTAAACTATTGCGAAGTATTTTGTGCCAATTGTTTATGCAGGCGCTGCAGACGGTGAGGAATTTTGCCGAAATAGGTCTGCGCCCTAGATAATAGCTGAACAATAACAAGCTTTTGTAATGGGTTGGAGCGTTGGACGACCCACTCTATATGCTATTCGCATTGCGCGACGACTGCTTGTTCTTTCACTGTTTTAAAACGCTTTATAAGTCATTATAACACAATTGCTTTCCCGACATCAAGCCTGCCTAAGACAAGTTTGTCAACAAGTTGAATGCGCCGGCGTGGCCATGGGATGCATACTGGGATGGTACCCAGCTGACTCGGGTTCGAGCTCCACTGTGCCATTGACACTAGGCTTTTTTTTTCTAATTTGGCGCGATGTGGTTACGGGTGGCGGCAGCGCACAACTATATACGGCGCTGCGCGAGACCTGAGTTGTGATATCATGAGAGCTTCCACTGTAAAAAGTTGGTAGGGTGAAGTGGGATAGTTTAGACCTCGGCATAGCGTATTTTGCAAAAAAATTGTTGGCCACACTGTTGTTACGTGCTTAAAAGGTATGGGATAGACTTTTGACTGATATTTTGCAGTTTCTTGATGTTTGCTTACCGCGGAGCATGTTTACTGGCAGCTTGTACTTGTGTAACCCGTGTTGAGTGAAACCGGTGCTTAATTTCGCGACTGCGCCCTCAAATATAATTTTATTAAACAAATAGTTCTTGTGTCACGGTTACGCGCCACACAGGAAAGAAAATAGCACTAGCGCGCTAAAGCTTAACAGCAGTTTTGAGCTGCAAATTGATTGCTCAAAAGTGGTGGGGTATCCGGCCTATCATAGTGCACAGGCTTCGAAAAAGCCCATTCGCATTGAAAATTGATAAATATGGACGTAATCCATCCATTATTAAGAAACTCAATGAGAATACTGCAGTTTTTTGTTCGTTGTATATGCATAGGAAATCGCACGACCTGAAAAATGTAGCGAAGCGATTTGGCGAGAGGGTTGTGTTAACGCACCAACCACGCCTCGTCGCATTTCTTCCGTAGTGCACAAGATGGAAGGTAACGTAAAGAAAAAAATTACACCATCTCGCAATAAAGGAAACCATCAGAAGCATTCGAAGCTGCGCATGGGTCGACTTCCGCTCTTGCCTGGTGTTAAAGCACCCTTGCAAGTATAGCATATATTACCATGTAGTTTCGGTTGCTGTTACACGTCCCGAACTGTTGTTGGAGCACGCTCCGTGGGTTCAAGTTCATCGCGCGTCTGCAGAAACTTGTTTCCCGACACCATCACGTGATTGCTGAGAGAATGTAAGGGGGAGAGGTCACAGCCTTTCACACGGCCATTTACGCGTGATTTCCTAACATTGTACGCGGAAGGTCCCATGTGCTGGAGTTTGCTCTTCCATAACTAAGCAATCTCGAATTGGCCAGCGCTACACCGCTTCTTCTTGTACGTTTGTTGATCTATAGGTGGAAGCCAACTTCATTTTGTTGACCGGTTTGAGAGGAAAATGTTCTGCGCACCAGTGATGCCAACCCTATGTGGATAGAGCGACCTAGATACCTAGATCTAGGAACTTGCTCTTTCAGCGGTTTGGTGTCTTTATCAAAAATCTATGGAAATTTTGTACGACTCTAGAAAAGTTTACATTATGCGGCTTCATTACAGGCGTTACAGAGTAGTCACGCTTTTTCAACTTGAAAGGCTGTAAAAAAGAATAATATTCTGTTTCCTCTTCTTATTTATATAAGAGTTTTAGTGTTTTGCTGGGCCGAGCGAAGGCGACAGCAGTTCTGCAATTTCAGATTATTATACCCTATATAATGGAGGAAACGAACTTTGTCGTCGTAAGTGTTTAACTTGCAGATAAAATATTAAGAGCGCCTTGAGCGCTTTCCTGCTCTTGGAAACAAAGAGGATTTTTTTCCCTATAGTTCTCATGCGCATGAGGCCAGCTTACGCTCACTGCATACTTGCCTTCACTGTGCAAAGTCTACATGGAAAATAACTACTGAACCAGAGGCTTAAAAGAACTAGAGCGAGAATAGGACTGAAAATTGTAGGAACTGGTATGGATACATTATTACAAAAAAAAACGCGGTCCTGCACGGAAAGTGCCACACATGTCACAGCGAAAGCTGGAAGAACGGCCTACTACAAGCACAGATGCTTGCCTTGTACCATAAATAAAATAAAAATGGGGTAGTGGAGATCGTTCACAATAGCTTTGTGAACTAGCGTGTAGCGTGTAGTGTGTAGCTACCCACTGCACACTAGTAAGGCATTATATGCATTTTGTTTATGTTGTGCTTGACGACAACAAAAAAAAAGTATGTCCGCGGCCTTCTAATATGGCTTGGAGCAGTGTACGACCCACTCTTTATGCAATTGCCATTGTGCGACTCCTGGTTCTTGCTTTACAGTTACAAAACACTCTGTTAACGTTATTCCTTACCAGACAAATGAAGCCTGTACGGGTCAGTTTGCAATGGAGCCTGGCTAATAGCTCCGAATAGAATAATGGGCCACCCCTCGGCGGACCTGGTTTCAATTCCCATTCTGTCCGCGGTATTTTACAGCGAACGCTGTTATGAGATCACAAATCGGGTCACGCGCAGTTGCACGCCGCTGCTGGTGCCCGTAACCACATCGCGCGAAATTAAAAAAAAAAACTAGCACCAATGAAACAGCGGGACTAAAACCCGGGTCCGCTCAGTGCCAGCCCAGTATTCTACCACTGAGCCACACCAAGCTTAGGACTTGTTGGCAAACTTGCCTTAGGTAGGCTTGATGTCGGGAAAAGAACGGCGTTAATATGAGTAATAAAGCGTTTTAAAACAGCGAAATAACAACCAGTCGTCGCATAATGCGAATAGCGTAACGAGTGGGTCGTCCAGTGCTCCAACACATTACGAAAGCTTGTTCTTGATCACCTATTAACTGTGGCACATACCCACTTCAGGCGTTATTACTCATCGTCGTCAGTCACTGCATGAACAATTGGCACAAAACCGCTTGCATGTGTTTAGCGGATCCTACTCTTCTAAGAATAATGCGAAAAATATAATAGCGAATGCCGGTCTACCGCCCTAAAATTTTGTTGAATAATGCCTTCGTGGGTGTCAAGCAAGTATGCTTGCAGCAGTTACGCAATGAGTGTTTAGAAAAGGCTGTGAAAGGCCGCTCTTCCAACTGTCGCTGTGACTGTGCATGCTGCGTCTTCCACGCATTCCATGACGTTTTTTTTTTTTGTTTCGTTGCTTTTTTTTCTTATTTTATGCACTAAGAGTTACGGACACCGGTGGCGGTGGTACCAAAATCGACCCTTGTTGTGATCTCATAACAGCTTTCGCCATAAAAATCCATGACGAGAAAAGACGAGAGTTATTTTAAAGTCTCCGTGAGAGTGAGAAAAGGGTTACAGTGTACTAGTGTACTAATAGTGTACTAATAGCGTAGTGTACTAGTGCACTAATAGGGGTAGTGTGCTAAGACGCATACGCACCCTTGAGGCACCTCATGTTGCCTACGAGCGATGGCTTCACAAGCATTTCCTCCGCAACGTCCGCGCCTACGCTATAAGCGGACGTTGCGTCTTATCTTAGCGGACTGTGTTATACTGAATCAGCTCTTACTACCCGCACGGTCAGAATTGTATCCCTGCGCATTCGCATTTCTTGTTAATTATTACAAAACAAATGTTGGAACGGATTGCTGGCCGAGCAGGTCGCGCAAGCGACGTAAGCCACACGCATCCCAAACAACTGAACTTTTATTTCCTTTGAACTGCACGAAGAAACGTCACGTGGTTCCCATTGGCATTCGCGAACTCGCGTCGCGCACAGAAGCCCTGTTTCACAGCGCTACAATGCTCTCTCCCGCCCCTAGTAAACGGGTCAACACAACGCTCTGGTTCAAACGTCCATTCGCACCGGAGGTCTTGTGAGTCGTCCACTCCGCGTGAACCTTTGGAGGTGTGGTTGGGCCGGTTCAGTCTGGTCTGCTGGTAGCTTTTTTGGCTGTGGAACTGTAGATGGTGCACGACCACTTCACTATTGTCCACATGCGCTAGTTTTACGTGGTCAAGCGAAACCACGCCATGACAGCCACCTCTTTCGATCGTGATGTGCTTTTCTCCTCGTTTCACCACCTTGAATGACCCATCATAAGGGGTCTGGAGTGGACGCTGTACAGCGTCGTGCTTCACGAACTGGCAGGAGTAGAGATCACTGGGCACAGGTCACAGCTTGCTTACAATGCCTTGCAGTCGCAAGGCGTACTCGCTGTTGACCTGGGCGTTTGTGTTTTTACTGTCGGCGACAAACTCCCCCAGAAGGCGAAATGTACCGTGTACGATTTAAGCCGAGCAGCAGCCAATGTCCGCCTTCATATTCAACCTAATTCTCAATAAAACCAGACGTAGAGCCTCCACCCAACTGTGACTTGAAGTTGCTGTCGGGCTAGTCTTGAGTTGTCGATGGAGCCTTTCCACCATACCGTTGCTGATGGGATGGTAGGCCGTTTTTCGGACGCGCCGGATTCCTAGGAGCCGCTTGATTATACCGAATAGGGCACTCCAATTGCGTTCCGCGATCCGTTGTCACGGTCGATAGAAATTCGAATCGCACAACCAGGGGCAGATGAAAGTGTGGGCCACCGTATCAGCAGTGATATCCCATTTCGATAACTAGTGTGCCCTCCAAAATCATAGAACACGTCATCAACTCGCAAATAGTGAGGTTTTTGACTCCTGTAACTTCTTCCATCAATCACAACACGGATTTCGGAAAAGGCCTCTCCTGTGAAAAGCAACTAGTGCTCTTTCTTCACGATTTGCACACTAACCTGGACCGTAACGTGGAGACCGACGTAATCTTTCTAGACTATTCTAAAGCATTTGACAAGGCTCCTCACCACTGCCTTTTGTTAAAACTTTCACAGCTTCACCTACACCCTAGCATTCTTCAATGGATTGAACAATTTCCCACTAATCGTTCACAGTCTGTCTTCGTTAACGGTCATCAATCTAACCCTCGAGATATCCCAGTCACATCAGGCGTTCCTCAAGAATGTGTCCTTGGTCCTCCCCTTTTTTTTCTAATATATATTAGCGACTTGCCCAATCATATAACCTGCAGCCTTCGCATGTTCACCGATGACTGTGCCATTTATCATACTATATTTAACCCCCATGATCACTTAGACCTCCAAAAAATCTTAACAGTGTTCTTAATTGGTGCAACACATGGTTAATGCCCCTAATTCATCTAAATGTCACCTTGTATTTTTCCCGTCGTCACAGCCCATATCGTTTCCAGTATTTCATCGTTAACCACCCAATCGAACTGGTACCAAATTATAAATGTCTTGGAATCACAGAAGTTTTCGGACGCATTGCGACAATTGGACGATCGGCCACTCTCTGTGCAGATGCTACTGGAACACCGTCATCGCCTTTCGTCGGCTCAAAAAGCAGTCAAAGCTGCCTTGTTCTTTTTGAAGACTACAGGCCTACGTGACCACCTTTAACTTTTGTGTAGTGCCACCGCTGCATACGCGCCAGCCGATTGACTGACAATCCTCCTTTTTTGTTTCTCTCTCTCTCTCTCTTTCTTCTCTTTCCTCTCTCTCTCATCTTTATGCTCCCTTCCCATTCCCCCAGCGTAGGGTAGCAAACCGGGCATGTGCCTGGTTAATCTCCCTGCCTTCCCTCTTGTTATTTATCCCTTAGAATCACCTTATCATATGACTTATCATGACACACGCACACGTCGCTAATGTAGTCTCAGCGTCCAATGAAGCACTCGGTTTCCTCAAGCGCCATCTTCGTCACAGTATGATGCTTCACTTCGGAGCGCTGACAAGGACAGACACTGCCTATTGTCTAACGCCGGACATTGCGGTTCATTCTGGGCCACACGAACCTATAGCTCTGCGCAGCCGCTGAGTGGATTGGATTCCCGGATGCGAGATGCCATGCAGATATTCATAAATGTTGCGGTGAAGGTCCGGTGGCACGAACGGCCTGGCCCTAACGGTGGACATATCACAACGTACAGATCCTGTCGGTTCATCCACTCGTTGTAACTTCAAGGCGCTGGTTGTGGACTTCAGTAGACGCTTCCACTCCGAATCGCTGCGTTGAGCCGTCGCTAGTGTGGTAGGCAGACGGCGTTCACAGAGCTGCGCTTAAGATGCCGCTGCATTGTCTCCTCGCTCACATGACGTATATTCGTCAATTCTGCGATGTAAGGCATTTGGCGGAGCTCTCGTGTCACGTGCGCACCCGTATTGGGGTTGATCGGAGTCAGCGCCTTATCATCCATGAGTACGAAAAATTCTTGAACTACGTAGTGACGGAAAAGTCGTATAGCCACGTATATGGCCAGGAGATTCTTACCAAAGGTGATGTATTGGTGGTTGGCTGCGCTCAATTTTCTGAAGAAAAATTGGTTGCCACCTTCCGCGTGAGTTCTGCTGTAGCACGGCTACAATAGCTGCATCTGAGGCGTCCATCATTACGCATTGTGGTACCCCGATTTGCGAGTATGTGAGCAGAGCGGCATTCGTGAGAGACTCCTTCATACGCCAAAACGCATCTACCGCTCTGTCGTTCCACCCAATGTCGCTTGCCTTAGTTCCTGGAGCTGCTATTAGGCTGTGTGGCGGGTCAAGGATGTGGGCGCACTTCTGAACGAACCTACGATAGAAGTTTACGAGTCCTAGGACTTCTAGGAGCTGGCCGAGGGTTTTCGTTTGGAAACCGTCGTACTGCTTCTACCTTGTCCGGATATGATTGCAGTCCCGCCTGCGAAATACTGTAGCCCAAAAGTGGCAGCGATAATACTCCGAACATGTACTTGGCCACATTGATAACGATGCCATGTTCTGCCAGTCGCTGTAACACGCAGCATAGACGACTCTCGTGCTCTTCGGGCGTGCGGCTATCGATCAGCAGGTTAACCAGCTAAACCATGGAAAAGTCGAGGCCTCGGACATTGCCATTCATGAACAGCTGAAAAGTTCGGCCAGCATTCCGTACGCCAAAAGGCATCCGTAAAAATTCAAACATTCCGAATGGCGTTCTTATTTCAATTTACGAAACAAGCAGCACGTATCTGATGGTATGCTCTCACTATATCTGAGAAGATGTTCGCGCCCTGCAGACAGTAGGTCAGGTCGAGTGGCACTGGGTAGAGGTCCGGCACAGTCACACGGCTTATATCGCTCTATATTCCCCGCAAGGAGTCGCGAATCAAAAGAAAAGGTATACACTTCGAACCCAGGGCAACATACACTCTTAATATTTGTTTTTATTTGAACATACTGCAGGCTTTTCACAGTCCATGTGGGAGTGGAGACAAGAAAATACATACTAGGCATCTAAAAAAATGAAAAAAATACAATGTCAAACAACTCATAATTCAAAATGGACACACTGTATTATGTTCATAAATGATTGAATGGTCTTACAGCACACAATATTGTTGTCTAGTCTATTCCAATGGTGGATAGCTGACGAAAAAAGAGAATGTTTGTGAGCGTTAACACGACTGAAAGGTTGGTGGGTAGTTTTCTAATGGTTCAGTCGCGATGGGTGTTTGGGCGGGTCTAGAAGGTAATGAGATCGTGATATGTGGAATTGACCATGATATAATTGGTAAACAAATTTTAGTTGCGAGATAATTCTAACCTGGTTGCTTGGGCGAGTTGGCACGACATGATTCACTTAAAAAAACAGCGCCAATAACGAGGGACAAGAGAAAGAAGGAGACAGACAGCTATGCTATGCGAAAGAGGCTTTGAGTTTGGCCTTGCGAGCAAGCCTGCAGAGCTGGATTGCCTCGAGAAGTCTAAGTATACAAATCCACCAGCCAATTTTTTGATTATTTTTATTTTATTAATGAGGTGCTTTTGATGTGGACTCCAGATGAGATCGGTGTACTCTAATCATGATATACTTAGTGTTTTGCATGCATAAAGTTTAAGGTATGATGGTGCAGTGCACAAACTTCTCCTCGGGAAAGATAGCTTCCTCTCCGCTTTACGACATATGGCTAAAACACGTGGTTCCCAGTTGAGGTTCGATGAGAAAGTAACGCCTAAGTATTTTACTTAGTCGTCTTTGTCGATAGTTGTGTTTCCGATAGTATATGTAAAGTTAAGGGTGTTGGGCTTATTTGTGAATATAGTCAGAGATCAGTCAAAACATGCAAGTTTATAACAAATACTGAAGAAGTGCACATTGCAACTCTTACGAGCGGCCGCCGGCGACCAGCTTCTGCCGGCTAAGCTTTCATAGAAGATGCCTGTGGCGCCACCTATCCTATGTGAGCGTTTTCTTCGCTAATAAAGATTCGCTTGTTGAAAAGGCATCTTGCTTCGGCAGATACTGATCCAAGGAGCAGACGGGGCACCTTTAGAAGAACTATTAGCACTTTCCCTGTCCGGGGGTCGATTTACGATAATAGGTATATGCTGGAGGCACGACACGTGGAAATGTAACGCGCATACCTACATACAGTAGCAAACATGCGGATCACAAGATTGCCTTTGCGATACAATCCAATAACATTAGGCTTGTCTCGGCTCCCTCATAAACCACCCATTGGTGGAAGCAGCGTTCAGAATTTACTTCATACCTTGTTGCTGGCAGTAGGCACAGAATCCCGTCGAGGAGTCGCACTGATCTCTTTCTTGCAGATCGTTTCACATCCTTTGGAAATTAAAACACTTGCATTTTGTTTCCTGTCTCGTGGTTGCTTGTACACATGGGCACATAACACTTGTTTGGCTTGTCGAGGTCTGCATGCCGCCGAAGTGGAACGAGAAAAAGAAGACGGAAGTGACTGGCTCGATGAGCTAGGCACATGCTGCAAGAAAGGAGAAGTGTCGTCGGGAGAAGACGGGAAGGAAGGGCCGGTATGAGGAACTGGTTCGGTGGCGGGGTGGGTAGACAGCGGTCGCTGACGTCACCTGAGAGGGCGCAGGCCTTGAAATTGTAGCGAGGAGCCAGAGCTGATAACAGAAACGATTATTTACAGTGTTTACAATGGTGCACGTGGAGGACTTCCCGGCCTCCGGGCAGGGAAGTCCAGAAGCCTCGTCTCTGGAGACGAGGATCCTTCGCCGAACACACCGCTCCCAAGAGCAAGTGTCCAGCGCCTCCGCTGAGGTGATGGACACTGTTCCTGTACAGGTGGCACAGTCTGCGCCAAAGGAGCGGCGCGACTCCGTCGGCTGCTCTAAAACTGAAAGAGCTGTAATCACAGGGCCTGGGAAAGGCTCTGTGTGATAAGTTGCTTTCTAAAACACACAGCATAAACATCTCTCTTAAGATGGACACACAGGTTTTACACTGGCACGTGAGAGGTCTTCTCCATAATCTTGATGATGTGAAAGAACGCCTTCACCAATTTAAGCCGAAAGTGCTGTGTGTTCAAGAAACTCACCTAAAAGGCACACAGACCAACTTCCTGAAGATATATGCAATTTTCCGTAAAGACCGTGGTGACACTGCTGAGTCGTGCGGAGGAGTAGCTATAGTAGTTGATAAGGGTATCGCCTATAAGCAGTTACTTCTCTAAACGCCTTTGGAAGCAGTTGCGGTTCAGGCAGTGATATTTGATAGGCTTGTCACTATCACTTTAATATACATTCCTCCTACCTATCAACTTCATAAAGCAGAATTTCAAAGCTTCATTCAAAAACTTCCTGTGCCATATAAGATCGTTGCAGATTTCAATGTGCATAATCCACCGTGGGGAGAACCCACAGTGATGCGAGAGGATGCCTCATGGAAAATTTCCTGTTTTACTCAGGTGCCTGCCTACTCAATAAAAAGGAGCCTACATATTTCAGTGTCACACACCATACTCATACATTGATTTAAGCATTATATCTAGCACACTTTTACCATATCTTGAGTGGCACGTTATCAATAACCTTTACGGAAGCGACCATTTTCCGATACTTATGAATCTAACGACATAGGACCAATGCCCCCATCATATTCCTTGATGGCAGATTGAATCATCTAACTGTGAGCCATTTCAAAAGACAACATGTTTAAGGCGTGAAGTTGTTGCTTCATTGAACATAGACAATGCTGCGGCATATTTTACAGCTTTCATTATTGATGCATTCTATTAGATTATTCCACAAAGTAACGAAATTAGCGATAAATGCCGAATTCCATGGTGGAATCAAAAATGTCAGAAGGCATGCAAAATCCGAAACAAAGCTTGGGTAGTGCTACGTCAGTACCCAATGGTTGAAAACTTAGAAAAATACAAAAGAGTGAAGTCGCAAGGAAGAAGAACACGAAGACGTGCTAAGGGGGAGAGCTCGGGAAGGTACATCTGTAATATAAACTCCTATACAGATGAGGCAAAAGTGTGGAACAGAGTAAACAGTCTCAAAGAACGACCGTCACATCTTCTACCCTTAGTAAATGACCAGTGTGAGAGCCTGGAGGATCAGGCCGATTTCCTGGACAAACACTTTGGACACATCTCCAGTATGGCATACTACACTGAAACCTTTCTGAGTTATAAAGAACGTGCCGAACGGCAGCAACTTAAAAGAAAGTGCGTGCGATATGAAGCGTACAATCTTCAACTTACCTTAGCTGAACTGAACGCATTCCTCGGAGCATGTAACAAGTCGGCACTAGGTGGTGATCACATCATGTACGAAATGATAAAGCATCTGCACCCCGAAACACTAAAAACACTCTTGTTTATTTATTACACCATGTGTGCGGCTGGTAAAGTATACCAACCTCATGGAAAGAATCCATTCTCATCTTCATACTTAAACAAGGGAAAGATCCATCACAAGCCAGCAGTTATAGGCCAATCTATTTAACAAGCTGCATGTGCAAGTTGTATAAAAAATGGTTAACCAGCATGTAATAAGCTTTTTGGAGTGTAACAAATCACTAGAACTCCTTGAGTGCGGCTCTAGGGACAGCAAGGTAACGATTGATCACCTTATTCGAATTTAGGACAACATCAGAGATGCCTTCGTGCATAAACAACTTTTTCTGTATATAGGTATTCTTGGATCTAGACAAAGCGCATGACATGACATGGCATTCTGGCATTCTTCAGAACTTTTCTAAAATGGGTATTCGTGGCAACATGCGGAACACAATTGAAAGCTACCTCACTAACCACACCTTTCGTGTAAGGGTTGGTCCAGCATTGTTCAGGGCGTTCACCCAGGAGACTGTGTTCCACATTGCGGTGTGATTCGTTGTACGTTGTTTATTGTGAAGATGAACTCCCTCAACACAGTCCGTCCACCCGCCATGTTCCATTCTGTATATGTAGATGACGCGCAAATGAGTTTCAAGTCGTGCAATCTTGCTATCTGCGAACGACATGTTCAACTTTGCCTAAATAGAGTTGTTAAATGGGTGGACCAAAATGAATTTAGGCTAAGCCCACAGAAAAGCACATGCATTCTCTTAAATAAGAGAGGGTCAATATACCGCGCCCTACAATTGCGGTCTGAGGAAGTATAATATCAGTAGTCACTGAGCACAAACTTCTCGGCATCATTCTTTACACAAATGTTACATTCATTTCTCACTTGAAACACCGAAAGCGAAGTGTCTGAAGACAATGAACATACTAAATCTTCTTGCGCACACATCATGGAGTAGGTACAGAAAATGTCTGATCAACCTGTACAAAATCCTTATATTATCGCGTTTAGATTACGGTGCTATTGTTTACAATTCAGCCACACCGACTTCCCTCAAGATGTTAGACCCTGTTCGCTATCTGGGTATCCGCCTAGCGACGGGTGTTTCAGAACAAGTCCAATACAGAGCCTACATGCAGAATAGATTGAGTGGTCACTCCAGCTACAAACGGCATACAACATTTTCACATACTTCTTGAAAGTCAGCTCCATGTCAGAACACCCCTGCTATTCTATCATAAATGACACATCATCACTTACATTTTTCCGAAACCGACCTACTGTTCGGGAGCCGTTCTCACTACGCCTGAGAGGTTTTGCTGAAGAAATGAATGCCCCACTTTTAGAACATCATTTAATGCCACCAGAAAAACTTCTATCACCATGGCATAGGCAACTAGTCGACTGTGACACATCGTTTATGAAAATCTCGATGCATGCTCCAGAGGTACACATTAAAATGTGCTTTAGAGAACTTCAGGCTAAATACCCTCATGTGCGGAATACTACATGGATGCATCAAAGTCATGTACTGGAGGAGCTTATGCAAAACTCGGACCGTCCTTTTCTGAATCAAATGTTCTCCACACGGGAACGAATATATTTACGGCTGTAGAATACGCTGTACTATCGGCCATTAAACACAGAAGACACACAAATGTACAGACAGCCGTTATATTTACCAATTCTTTAGGTGTAAAATCTCCTTTGCACTTTTTTCAAAAGCAAAAATGCGGTCTTGTACGAGCTCTATTTTTCTTGTGTTCGGTGCTAATATCTAAGCAGCATGTAACATTATGTTGGGTACCCGGCCTTAGAGGCATCAAGGGAAACATGGCTGCAGACCAAACCGTAGTATCGGTGGCAACAAAACCTATAAATTCGGTAGGAGCCCTACCAGCCTTAGACACGAAATATTTCCTCCGCAAAAACTTGGAGGCTACTGGCAACGCCTTTGGGACAGTCAAACGTTGAATAAGCTCTACGCCATAAAGCCCAGGCTCAAAAACTGGCCGCCATCAAGTAAAGTACGGTGTACTGAGGTCATTTTTTGTTGCCTACGAATAGGTCATACGTACGGCACACACTCTTTTTTGTTGACCGGCAGTGAAGCGCCTATTTGCGATAAATGCGACAGTCCACTAATAGTATTGCATGTCTTGATAGAATGCCATGAACTGGAAGCTCTCAGAAAAAACACTTCCCTGCGCTTCCCACACAACACTTTCCCCTTCATCCACAAATGTTCCTTAGCAGAGAACCCTTTTTCAATACCAAACAGGTATTAGAGTATATACGTGACACTAGACTGTTGCAATTTATCCGGCGGTCGGATTTGTAGCACAGCCTCTTTTTAGAGACTGGTGCTGCGATATAGAACTTGTACAGCAGACGCTTCCTGACCCTTGAACTCAAGGGTGCTGCGTGCCGGAGACAGATTGCTTCTGATAACCCGACACTAGCGTTTTTATCACATTGTCGTACCCTTTTTATATGTTTCATATCTTTCACCATGATCTTATTGTATATACACAACGTGCATTCAGCGAAGCTTTTAAGGCCGCTTTACAGCCACTATACATCAATCACCAAAGATCATCCTCCAACTAACAGCTCATGAGGTCTTGTATGGCGCTCTTTGGCCAGCACTGGCCCTTGCGCCACTAACTTCCAATAATCAATCAATCAACCAATCCAATGTTCTTGCAACATGGTGCCAACACATCTTCCCGTTTGGCCTATGTAGATTTGACCACAGGGCAATAGTGCCGAATAAAGAAGCCATGTTACACACTTTACATACGACTACCTATATGATTCACGTCGCATCCTCTTCGTTTTCGAACCTTTTTGTTCATATCGAGTTTTCTATCTATTCGGCTACATAGCTTGTTCAATCTGTTTGAGGCCGAAAATACTATGGCAACGGCATATCGAGTGGCAACGTTTTTTATACCATGTGACAACTTGTGCATGTAACGGATGATAGAGAGCTTTTTAACTGATTGCTTTATTTTATCATTTCCTTGGTCCTCCGGTTCTACTGTTTTAGTAGCTTCTGCGCAACCTTGCGTAGGTCGGGCTGAGGAAAGCCAGCACTGCTAAATCTTTCAAGCTGATTTGAGAAACTTACTGCCGTTTTATAGGAGCACGATTTTTTCATGGCGGTACTCGATGAACACCTGGCCGAGGGAGCTCAATTCATGTCAACCAAGCATGTAGTCAGATGCAGTGATGATGCAGATGACGCCTAGCTCCGGACGCGTATTTCGAAATGCTGGTGCCGCAGCATACGCGAGAAAAAAAAAAGAGTGAGTAGAAAGCCGGCCGCTCCGTCAGGATTGCTCGCGCGCTATCAGTCCTTCCTCTTAAAGGGGCACTGACACAAAATTTCGCGGTCGAGATAGCTTTGGGATCCATTCCCAGAAACATTCGTATATCATCTGCAAACTTTCAACAGCGAATATAGTGTGTTGGTAGTGGTTATAAGGAAGATGAATAAAGGCACCTAATTTCTGTCTGCCTATAGGCGACACGGCACAGTGCCTTAGAGAGTGGCGGGAAGGAGGGATAAAAAGAATAGGAGGAAATAGATGAATAAATAGAGAGGCAAGTGGCGGAAAATAGAAGGAGATAGGAAAGTGGGGATCCAGTCAAAGCAGTCCAAGGGCGGGGCGCCACAATGAGAGAGCTGCACGGCGTCAGGACTACAATGCGCGGCAAAACGGGACTACAATGCGCGGCATTGTAGTCCCGTTTTCTGTTTGAAAGTAATGTCTAATGTGAACCATGCGGAAGTGTGTCACAGTTCTGTGTGCTGACGTGGTCAAGAACTGCACACGCTAGGTGGTGACAGTTGCACCGAGTTTTTGGAGCTCTCTCAAACTGAAACTGGTCGATAATGAGGAGCTGTAAAGAATTATCTGCCACGTGCTGCAGCATACGATGGGTCGTGTCAAGACTAACAAGCCCCAAGCAACACATTGCAGCAGAAAATGAGGCCAAAGTTTTTGGGTCAGTGCCTCTTTGGGATACCGTGGCTGGGGACGCGCGTGCCTGCAAACGCGCACACAGTGTTCACGGCTGTTTCATCGTGCGGAAGCACCCTCGCTCCTTCGCTGCCTTGTATGGTAAAAGGCGGGTGGAGTGCTCGAATGACGCGCACGAGTGAATCGCAAGCTGCAACCAGGCATCAAATAGGACGTGGATTGTCGACAGGAAAACCAGTAATCCAAAGAATTCGCATGATGTCCGTTTCTGTCACAAGGGGCGAAAAGCCGAGTCTAAGAAGAATGGATGATATCAACGGTCATTGTGAAGCCACACTTGATCCGCCTCTCCCTAAAGGTTTTTTGCACCCAGCATGGTTTTCTACTACCCCGAGGTAACGCATTGGTATCATTCTGCAGCAGACGAGGTTTTTCTATGCCTCCGGGTGCTACCAAACGAGTAAATGTTAGAGTAGCCTCGACCTCAATAACCTAGTTCTTGTTTACACGGGGATATTGCTGGTTGTGCAACACAGTTGGCTTATTTACTCACAGGGCGGACATGCTGCATGTTACCTCATCCTATTGAAATCAGTGAAAATGGAAGGCTCTTGGTTTCATTTAAAAACAACGTATGAAATGCGCTTATCATGCCAGCCATTGGCAGTTTCGTTAATTTCTGCAGCGCTATTTAGACGCTTTATCTGCGATTTGTGTGCACAGTATTATGACAACATTCAGTCACCAACAGAGCGCCGGGGCTTTAAATACGACGAGCGAGTGTGCCTGTCACAAACGACTGCACTTTTGGTTTCGCCCGCGCGCCCCATCGTCCAAGGAAGGGCGCTTTTGTGTTGGGAAGATGACATCCGTCGACTGGCGACGCAGCGTAGGCGACGCCGCGTCTTCCCTCCACCTGTACCGAAAGGAGAAACAGGTGTTCGAGGAAAAAGAAATGACCTCAAGGGGGCACGGGACGTCCCGAAAGTTTTTCGACTGCTATGAAATCGGGAGTTGACGTGCATCCAGCAAGAAGTGCGGTCGTCGGTGTCGCGAGTCTCGCGTAGGCGGCCAGCATGGAGTGACCCGCGCAATGTATTGAGACGGCTGCAATACCGGGCACCCTCGCCGTCTACTAAGCTGGAGAGATCTTCAGTGACACCCCGTCAACTCTGTATCAAGAGCTGGCCTGGTCCATATAAAACTTTCTATTGCGACGTTTTTTAAACTGTTAATTTATTATAAACAGCTTTTTTTATAAAATAAATGTAGTTGTGTGAGCTGCGTCGCACTTCGAAGCTCAGAAGCGCGAGTCTGAGTTTTTTTCTCGTAAATTTTCTTTGGCTCCCCTGTAGTTTTATTATGTTGTTGTTTTATTGATATTCTGTGTAGTTATCTGTTGTCTGTACCTGTTGTAGTGTATTTTAGAGCATATTTTGTTATATAACTGTTATTTCCATCGCACGTGTTAGTGTTGTTTCCTTTTTGTTATTTTTTGTATTCTCCTTGCCATTGTCCTATTTTGATTGAATGTTTGCCTAGATTTAATCCAATGTCCGTGTCAGCTCTATGAGTACGTCGGTCGGGCCCACACATCACCACACGTGCAACCCTGCACGGGTCAACCGACCTGCAAATAAATTTGAGATGTGCCACTTCGAGGTCTTTCAGGCGTCGCAGGCCCAAGCGTAAAGAGGAAGCCTGCGAGTCTGCCGCACGTTGATGTTGGATCGGCGAGGCCTCACTTGAAGTGCATGACAGTGCCCATCCTGTAAGTAAATGAGCCACATGTGTTTCACTTCCACCACAATCCCCGCGTAAACAAGAACTAGATTGATTAATATGTGGCGTTTAACGTCCTAAGACCACCATATGATTAGGAGAGACGCTGCAGTGGAGGACTGCGGAAATTTCGACCACCTGGGGTTCTTTAACGTGCACCAAAATCTGAGTACATGGGCCTACAGCACTTTCGCCTCCATCAAAAATGCGGCCGCTAAAGCCAGGATTTCATCCCGCGACCTGCGGGTCAGCAGCCGAGTACCTTAGCCACTAGACGACCGTGGCGGTGCTAAACAAGAGCTATATATGTGGTTGAAGTCGAGGCTAATGTAACATTTCCTTTTTCGGTAGCGTTAGTGTGGCTTCGCAATGATTGCCGGTATCATAGAAATTTATTAGACTTCGCATTTAGTCACGCGCAAAAAAAAAAGGCAACGTCCGAACTTACCTCTTTGGATTAATGATTTTCCTATCCACGTCGTAGTTGTTGCCTGGCTGTAGCTTGTGATTCACTATAGTGCGCGTCGCCATCTGTGCACATGTCGACGTGGAGGCCCTTCACGTACGTTAGGTTGGAATTTAGAACTGGGGTCTATTTCGCACGTGAATGTCGGTCGGACCAACGTTGTTGAGCGAAACGCGTCTTAGGTTCGCCATGGCAGTTAGAAGCAGTTGTTGATCGAAACCAGCTCAAAAGTTACATGGTAAGTTGAAACATTAAATCGCACGTGTGGGTCCATTGTGACAGTGGCAGGAATAATGAAGTGGTTGATCGCAAAAAAGAAAACAGGGCCTTTTTTTTAAGGAACCCTTGCAGGCGAATCTTTGCTGTCTACCTACTACGGCCTTAGTAATGAAAAATTATGGGCAGTAGGGCGGCACTCACTATGCTAGTCTTTTTAATTCTTCTGAGATACGTGGTATTCCCTAAACACTTGCAAGGGATTTAACGCCAATGGTTCGTGCAGTGGCTGACGACAATGAAGAATTATGCCTGAAGTGGGTATGCGCCACAGACTACGTGGTCTAGACTACACTCGCCTCAGACTAGGTGCGTCTAAGCGCTGCTAGAACCTCTGAATGTAAATATCTATCATATTACCTCAACGAAGATTCCTAATTCAGAACTTGAAATAGAGTTTGCTGATATTTTCCCTTCTAATGTGAAGCAACTACCCTTTCGATTTTAAATATTGAGTTACAAGATTACTTAACTAATCTATCCATAAACAACATTATTGCGACGGATGCATCTGTATTAAACAAAAAGGCTGGAGTAGGCACATTCCGTACTTTTCTCGACTGGTCTTTTCCGGTTCGATTACAAGATTATACGCCTTTATTCTTCGATGAATTATTTGCTATAATTCTAGCACTTCGTAAACTTCCTGCAAGCGAATCAAAAGCTGTCATACCTACTGATTCTCTCTCAGTATGCACTGCACTTTCTGCAGCAAAACAATTTAACATTATTTTGTATGATTAGTGTTTATTACCAGCAAACTTGAAAAAATTCTACTTGCTATGGGTACCTGGCTACTGCGGGTTTTATCCAAATGAGATGGCAGACTCGTTAGCCAAGGCATCGTTAAGCGGACCACTCTTGCCTATTTAACCTGATTTCGCTTATGTAACAGCACTAAGATATACAAATGTTTGACAAGGAAAGAGAAAAATTATCATTGGATAAATTCAGAGACTTCGTACATCTAAGATTTTGCGGGAACAAACAGTGGTGTGTACACCACTGTTTGTGGTGTCTCGGCAGTGTGGTGTCTCGGCAAACAATGGTGTCTCGGCAGTTAGAAATTACAATCACCAGATTGCGATGCAGAATTCCACACCTGAATTATTACCTACATAAAGCTGGACTTACAGCCTCTTCGTTATGTCTTTTTTGCAAGGAATTAGAATCAATATATCGTTTTTTTTATTGTCACCGATATTCTTACCAAAGAAAAAGATACAAGATCGAAATAATTGAAAAGGTTGGTTTAAAAATGTACGTGGCAGTAATTTAATTCTTCGGAGGGATTACATTAGGTTATAGCCACAGGGAGGTTTGCTATCTACTGCGTGTGCGGACATAATGGCAACAAAAAGATTATCTTGTTAGTCTATTTTTATTATTATTTTCGGCTCTGAGACTACCTGATTGCCTGACTGCTAGCTCGTGTAACGTTTTCATTTATTTTTTACGATTTGTTTTTACTTAATATTGAAATACTATTTAATGATTTTAAATGCATAACTAACACACTTGATGATCCTGCCGCCCAGTTCTTGGCCGATCCCCCTTTGTGGGCGAGTGCCAGCAAAGCAAAAGGATCATCATCATCATCACCATCGTCATCATCATCATAATCATCATCATCATAGTTAATAGGTGATCAATAACAAGCTTTTGTAATGGGTTGAAGCATTGGACGACCCACTCGTTACGCTATTCGCGTTGTGTGGCACCTGGTTATTTTGCTGCTCTAACACGCTTTATAAATCGTATTAACGCGATTCCTCTCCCGACATCAGGCGAGCGTAAGTCAAGTTTGCGAGAAAGTCCCAAGAACCGGTGTGGCTCAGTGGTAGAATGCTGTGCTGGCACCCAGTTTACCCAGGATGAAGCCTCACTGTGTCCTTAGTACTAAATTTTATTCTTATTTCGTGCGAAGTGGTTACGGACACTAGCGGCGGCAGCAGACAACTACGGCACCGCGCGTGACCCCAGTTGCGATCTCATAACAGCTCTCGCTGTAAAAAAGAAAACATTAATCTTCTTACGCTGTGTTCTCACGTGTGAAACGCGTTATGGACGCTCCGTAATGCATTAGCATTTCCTCACGATTCCCTTCGGGGAGGTGGCGGCATTTTTGTCCCGCTCTTCAGAGCGATCACCTTGTGCGTACGAAATTTAGCCGCACACTCTCGCGAGTTTGTTGCGTGTTGACCACCACGTACCGAGCATCGTGCCGTGCCACTAAGCTCAGTGTTGACAGAAAACTCCCGAGAAGCCGGTCTGCGACCGCTTGGTTCGGGGTATGGATCAACACAATTTTGATGATGAAAACAATGCAAAAGGAGCGGGCAATGTATACCTATTCCGGGACACCAAAGACCACTTTTGCGACAGCATAGGACTGCTGAGCGAGCGCCGACAGACCTGGGGATCAGTGTCGTGAAGAGTGCCATCCCACTGTTCTAAGTGGTTATGATAAGAAAATGAAAAGTGCCGCTCATAGCTGTCTATCTTTACGATGACACCTCAACAAGTCGAAATAGGGGATGAGGTTGTGGGAATAAAAGGGAAAGGTAAGGAAAAGCAACAGGAGAAAAAAAAACTCGCATTCGATCCGCCTCAAATGCGCGTGCAAGAACACACGCGCGCGCTATATGCAGCCGACCGAGAAGACCACCGAAAAAGTTGAGCGTACAGTGATGCGCATGATTTAGCATCGGCAAGAAGAGTGGGGTCTTGCAAACTGACAAAGTAAGTCCAGTTGACGCCGATGAATGCACCGTTTCAGAGGGCAAATCGTAAGGCTTCAGCACAAAATTGCCGCTCCGGACAGTCAACTGGGAGCATCGGGAGGACAGAACGCATCGCCGCAAGAAACGTGCTCATTTTTATGTCCGACTAGGGGCCAGCAGGGGCCGGTGGCGTCGAGGAAGCCGGCGGTGTCGTCGTCCCACTCTTGGGGACGGGGGCAGTGGCCGGCGGTAGCAAGAAAGCGTGCGGTGTTTGGGTCGCCGTCGAGCGCTTTGCGACGACAGCAGAGGCCGGCTGAGTTGTGGGAGGAGGCGAAGCCGTCGTCGTGTTCGTGGGGACGACGGGCACACTCATTGTAGGTTGATGGGCGGCTTCTGAGGTCGTGCCACCGGTACCGGTGAGCGCATTCCGGAAAGAGCTGCCTTTGATGACGGTAGCACCGCTATAGAAGGGCTCCTGGCGTGTTCCAAGGCTTGGCAGCGAGTTACTGTGCCGTCGGATGAGGCTATGATGACCGCTGCCTTGCGCTGAAGTTGCCAGGATAGTCAGCGTGGCTCGGTTGCTGCTTTCCGCCACAGTTTGTGCACCGGGGATGTGCTGCACATGCTCCTGGAGCGTGCTTCACGCTGCAGCTTAGGGACCGTTCGTCTAGCGAGCAGGTGGCGGTTGCGTGCCCGAAGCGGCCGCAACGGAAGCACTGCAGGGCCGGGACTGGCGAGGCCGGACAGGGCGCCTTTGCTTGTATAGCAGTATATGCGGGGGGGGGGGGGGGGGGACGGTGGTCTACGACGAGGTAGGGTGGCTAGAATGCAATTCTAGCCCCCCTAGAGGAGGTGAGAGTGAGGCAGTTGCCTCTGCGGACAACGGACACAAGTGGAACTGGTGACGCAGTGTCGCCGGCGAGGTTCTCGAAGGGGATCGTCTGGTTCACTCCCCCCCAAAAACACAAAAAACGCAGGTGTTAAGATCCAGTTGCTTGAGCCGAACCTGGATCTCGCAGATCGTCCCGACCTAGAGTAGGGTGGTCATATCAGTGGTCTATGGGGTGGGTGTCAACCGCAACCAGGTTGCGCCTGACATTCACCCGCACACGCTGGGTAGTTGGGAACTCCATTAAAAAGTAGTCGGTCTTTGGTATCCCTGCCCTTATCAAGGCACTTCAGTAATTTTCACCTCCTGTATTGCTTTCACTGTACTTTGCATTTGTTCATTCCAAGATTTGCATTTGTTCATTCCATTCATTTTGCATTGTTCACTCCAGAAGGTTTAAAAAAAACCTTCTGGAGTGGAAGCGCCTGCCCTCTAGTGACGCCGACGGCCGCCATGTTGCTCCAGGCAAAAAACGTGCCGTCGGTCGTTTGGGCCCCCGCCGTTCGCGCCACTGAACAACAGTTGACGCGTTTGTCCCTCGTTCTTTTGTTCTGTGCGGATTTTGTGCAGTTCTAAAGGAAGTTGACACGATTCCGGACGTTATGGTGAGCTCGTGTGTCGCCTTCGGCTGCACTAATCGTGCGAAGCAGAAGCCAGGAATCACTTTTTACGTGTAAGTACGCGGGAAAAAGCGCTTTCAATCGCTTGTCTCCTTCGGCGCGCTACCTCATTCGAGAAGCGCTGTTTCAGCTGAAAACTTCTTTCATTAGCATTTTTCAGCTGGCGAGTAGAAGTTGAATAACCTATTTTGTGCGTGTGGTACCGCAGGTTTCCGAAAGACAGGACGCTGCGTGACGCATGGCAGCGTGCTGTACGGAGGGATGGCTGGGAGCCTAAGAATGCGGACGTTCTCTGCTCGGAGCACTTTGAAGCCAACTGCTTTGACAGGACGGGCCAAACGACCAGACTGCGACCAGGGAGCATTCCTACCATTTTTCCTGCGTTCCCTGCGCATCTCCAGAAACCAGTGAGTACCATCACGAATGTGCATTTTCGTTACGGTAAATAGGCTATAGATTTCCGAATGTGTAGGCACAGTTTCTCGTTTCCTACGTGCTTTTCAAAATCACACCACTCTCTGACAAAGTGCACGTCACGTACACTTACTTGTCCAACTTTTTTTTTTCACTGTGCGTGCATAAATACGGGCACGCTGGCACGCTAAACTTCCGCACCGAAACTATAAAAAGATCCCCGAGGTAGTAATCCCGTTTCTAGTCAGTCTAAGCAGTGGGTGGGACCATTTTACCCGGCTTCTAAACTTTGGAGCATAACTGATTTTTTTTTCTTGCAGGCGAAGAGAAAGCGAGAGGCCCCTAAGTGTCGGACTGCGCTGTCACCTGTCGTCAGTGCTGAGGCAGCGGTTGAAATGCCATCTGAGCCTTCTTCGCCGGCGAAGGATTGGTACCGTTCCAAGGCAGAGGAGTCTGCACAAGAGGTTCTCCAACTAAAAAAGAAAGATAAGACACTGCAGCAATCCAAAAGAAGGCTAAGCAAGTGGTGTGATGCATCAGAAAATTTGATCAAGGAGCTAAAAGAGAGGAAACTTTTGTCAGAAAAAGGCCTTGAGCTCTTTGAAGCAACTTTCTCGCCTGAAATTCAACAGCTTCTTGTCAGAGCCCATGAAAAAACAAACAAAATGTACCCCCCAGAGCTACGTGCATTCGCACTCACTCTGCACTACTACTCTGCGGCAGCGTATGAGTATGTGCGGTCGAAATTTAAGAACGCTTTGCCTTCGCAACGTACGTTGCGTGAGTGGTGCAAATCTGTAAATGGCGATCCGGGTTTTACCTCTGAGGCTTTTGATTTTATTAAAAATTTAGCCAAAAGCCAGGACAAGCCCCTGATTGCAGCACTCATGATGGATGACATGGTATCCATCATGAGTGCTGAATCCATCATGAGCGCTGAAAATCTGTAAGGTACAGATGAGAACCAGCGTTGAACAAAGCGGAGCAGCTGGTATATTCTATATTTTTTGCAATTTTAGTGTGTTGTTATAGAGTTGCCTGATATAACCTGCGTTTTGGGAATCAGGCCGTTTTCGTGTGAATTGTTTCTGTTTTATTCTATGTGCTTTTGGAAATTGTATAAAGCCTTGAATGAATAAAAACTCATATACCCCTGTGTTGCTTCCACCGTGAGCCTCATTTCGAGAATTGCAAGCGAATCCGCACTTACAGCAGCTAACCGTTGTAATGCATATTCGCTAATACGTAATCGCGTACGGCTCACGTGTAATATCGTAACTGACGGCTTTGTACAGATCTTGTTTATCTAACACGAAGAAAAAAATGCGAGTGAAATTAATTACACTAAGTGCCCCGTTTCATTCGAAAAAGCCGCCACGGATGCGCGCTGGATACGTTGTCTGCGCTCTCTCTTGCCTGGAGCAAGATGGCCGCCAACCGGTTTCCCCGGCTTCACCCGCTTGCGTAGGCGTGAATGGGGGACCTCCACTCCAGAAGTTTTTTTTAAACCTCCTTGATTCATTCGCATATTCACTACGCCATAATCGCTTGGCGGAACTCCTATCATTGTTATCTTCATTCCATCCAACATATACGAAATCAAGCCATACGCATGATAACTTTCAGTTGTTGGCATTCAGATGCCATTAGCCAACTTAAGGAGTACAAAATTCTATCTCTTAACAAGTTATTTCAGTATAGCATAAGTATAATGTTTTATAAGTTACTTAATTACCAACTCTCCTTTGAATATATTGAATGTAACTCACTCAAGAATACTAACCCCACCTGGTTTGATTATAATCATAAATACTTGCTACCACACATTCGCACTAACTACGGTAAAAAAAACATCAAAATTCTCTACCTTTCGTCTTTGGAATTTTGCCGTTTGAACTGAAATCTTTGCCCTCATTTTCACTTTTCAAAACTTCAATAAAATCTTCCCTTTTAACTTCTAATGGCTCACCTTAGTTATGGTGTATAATTTTTCCCACTTGTCCTGATTTATTTTATGTACTTATTTCTGTTTCCCGTGAATATTTTCATTTACTCTTTCAATTTTTGGGATTTTTTACTATTTTCATTTCGTATTAATGCTGCGTGTCGTATTTGACTTTTAATTGCATTGACTTTTTTATAATATTTTCCCATTGCAACTTTCGTTTTATTGTATTATTGCATTTTTTTCAACTGTGGCATGTTGCTGCTTGTTTAGCCCTGTACGAGTTTCTTATCACTACCTGCTATTCTTCTGCCAATTGTTTTCAATTCACTTTTGCTATAGTTTTTAATCGAGGGTCCCATTTTCCGTATTTATACTTTGGGACCCTCATCTGTATACAAGTGTTACGTAATCGATGCTTTGTAACTAATAAAAACTGAAGCCTAAACTAAAGGCAACGATCGCATCCCTCAACGCAGCCAGAAAGTTGGCCTTCTTCCCGAGGGGCCGATAGATGATGGTGGCCGCAGGGTCAGACGGAGGTAGGTTGCCAACGAAGCGGGGACCATCGGGGCATACAGAAACATACTCTGTAAAGAGTGGTACTGGAGCCTTTTTCAGGCCTAGCACAAAAGGGTCTGACTAACCGCCAGATGGCGTACCCGTCTTCACTTTTACTCTATTGCCAAGGCATGTAACTGCCTGCTCGGGAGGACAATGAATACCCAAGTTTGACATCAATTTTTCGCAAAGGAAAATTTGTATTGATTTGTGCAATTTTTCATATCTGCTGTACATCATGTGCCACTGAGGACATTTAATGCCTTATAACGGAAAACAGTAAGGTATGACGAGAAAGTGTTGTCTTTCTGCATTTGTTTTGCACAAAAAGACACATTCATGTGGTTTAGATGTATTGTACGTGTATTCCCTTTGTGGCCGCTTGGGTGTGTAGCGTAGTAGTAAAAACACTCGCCTTCGGAGCATAAGGGCACGGGTTCAAATCCCAGCGTGGGAAAGAAAAAAATTGTCATTTTGTTTATGCTGAAGACATCATCGGGTCTGACCAACCACCAGAGGCGCTGAAAGCAGAGCACTAGCTGGGCCGCAGGGCCCTACGGGAGTGTCCGCTCTTTATGTAAGTCTGTTTCTCTATAATCGGGGCGCGGAGTTGTGCTAGGGTGCATGCGCGTACCGGGGGCCGGTACTGCTTGCTCGGCAACCGCGGTGGTGGACAGGCAAGAGGAGGTGCTGGTGCTGCTAGGAGGGTATTCCTTGTAGGAAGTCATGGCCATAGCAGGAGACGAGGAAGCTCCAGTTTGCATCTTTGCTTCACTCGAAGCCAGTGAGAATGTGGCAGTGGGATGGCTGCTGTGATCTTGGGGCTGTGTTCTCTTTTTGGAGCGTGCAGGCTTGGATTGTGCCTGCTGCTGCTGGTTCGGCACCGATACCGAGGCTGTCACGACGGCGTCCTGCTGCGGCGTTTTTAGGGGCGAAGCTCCTCAAAGCGGCACCCGTTCGTCCTTCGTAGTATTCCGTAACATGTTTCACGTTCTGAACTGCAAGATGGTGCCAGTGGGAGATTTCCCCTGTGCGTTGTTGAACAATAAAAAATTCGCAGCGTGCTGTAGCTAAAAGCAGAATTTTCCTGTCTTGGTTTTACAAAGGATTAGCGAGCGTTCGGCCGCAGTGCCATCAATACAGCGAACTAGTATATACCATCACCTCGACTTGGTTAAAGGTGGGAAGTAGACACGAAGCGCAAGCCGAAAGAAAATGTGCGTGTGCCACCTCTCGTTTAGTCCTTGGAATGTCCGCTTGATGGCGGTGCTTCTATATGCCGAATATATGATGAAAAGATGCGAGATGGTGGTACTTGGAGTGTTGACTAGATGGATGAACGGACACACAGACAGATGCATGGACGGACGCACGGATGGCTGCACGGACGGATGGACACTTGGACGGACGCAGGGGCGGATGCATGGACGAACAGAGGGACGGACGCACGGATGGACGTTCGGACACACGAACAGACGCACGCCCGGACGCGGGGATGGACGCACGGATGGTCACACAGACGGACGCATGGACGGATGGAAGCAAGAACGAATGGACGGACGGATGCTTCGCCCCACTCTCCGTCATTGACCCCATGAATATGCTGCCATTTTTTTTCAGTCGCGTCTCTGAGGCGCCATTTGTAGCCCTTAAAACGGCTGCGCGCGAAAAGCGAGGATAAGGGTACGGACGAGAGCACAAAGAACAGCGTCCTTCTGGGTTGAAATTTCACTCGACTCAGCCTCGCACTCCTGTGGGGTACGGGTGAATTGAAGGATTGGCGAGAAGGGAGCCAAGCAGGCAGTGGTGCACTCTACGATGAACACAAAGGCTGTTAGGATAACGCCACATCCTACGCAGGTGTCGGTACGGTATGCAATGTTGTGTGATTTCGTGATATGTGAAAAGTGGCAAATGTAAGTCTGTATTGGCCGTCTCACTGCTCGGGGCTCCTCAGAAGATCTACACGAGGTTGATGACGACGAAAACATTGCAAAAGCAACGGGGCGGTCGCATACGCGCGTTCATTAGCCGACAGTGAGTAATGACCAGGAGCTTAGAGCAGGTGTATGATGTGGTTGTTGTGTGAAGTAACTTTGGATGTGCATAAAGTATTAGAATGTGATATTTCAAGAATCCCACAACCTGTTAGGAAAGCCCGACGTGTCGCTTTCTAATCGGTCATCACGTAGTATGTTTTCGCGCGGTGGCTCAAGGTGTGTCGAATAATCAGAGTAACCGCCAGGATCTCGCCCGAGTCGGTGGGTTAAGACTGCGAGTAGATCGATGCAGCACTTGCTACCTCATGAGTTCCACTGACCACCACTGCCGTGTGTCCATTAGCCATGCGAGCCGCGTGCGTGAAACAAACCCCCTTCACCTCAACCTCACGGAGAGTGCAATTCAGGTATCTTACCGTCGCCTGCCGATGACCGGTGTTACGCGCAGAGCGCATGTTGAGTCGCAGGGGATTTGCTCCGAATTAGGGCTGCAGAAGTTGCGTCTTTTTCTTTCCTCAACCTTTCTCTCTGTACGCGAAGCACTCGAGCTATATCTGGAGTGGCATGGAGGTACAAGAGGGACTAGGTCACCCAGACAGGGCACTATCTGTCTACTATTTGGGGTGAGAAGAAGGCGCTGGCTAATTCACCGGGGCCTCGAACACTTATCGAGGGTATCGTGCACTCCAAGCGACAAAATGCACTGGGTAGAACTACGGTACGGAGCACCCTACGCCACTTGGGTGGCCTTACGGATGAGCTTTTCCACACGTCTACGTTGTCCTTCGATTAACTGGTCAAAGGAAAGGTGTTAGCTGAAGCAGCTTATAATGCAGCCTTCCACTAGTCAATACGCGCCCCTCTCCCCAAATGCGCTCCTTGAAGCCGACCTTGAATGGCGTTGTCAGAATCCTGAAACCAAAACAGCGTCGATTAGTTAAACGCCGGAACATCATGGCGACGATCAGCTGTTTCGCTCACGAGCAGGGAGGTGATGTGTCTTGCCTTGCCAGCTGATGAATGTAAACTCTGATGATGTGCGCTCGCTCTACCTGAGATATAGTTGTTTCTTCAACGAGTGCATTGATGTGGGATGGGGGACTTTCCCTGCGGCCTCGAAAGCAAAGGAGTTCATGCAGACTAGTTTGGGGCAAAAGTGAGGCCGTCTCGTCGAGCATAGCCTGTACCGTTTGTCTGTACCAGTACCACTTGTTGAAGACGGTCTTGAATGGCGTCGTCCGAAGCCTAAAACGTCTACGACGCATCGGCACAAATAGCATGGTGCAAATCCTTAATTTATTGTACTTGTTTAGGGAGACTTGAGATGGCGAAGATAAAAAGGGCTGGTGAAATCACAGCTCTTTGACAGGTGCCTCTGCCCGCTAGGTTAATTACACTCGAGCGATGGGGCCTATACCAATTGTTGGGATATCAGGAAAGGCTCGGACTTATTAACTCAAATGGCACAGCGTTATTCGGCTGGGTTGCTGAGAATGAAGTAGTCATCCACTTTGTCAAGCCCGACTTAAGGTCTAGCGCAAGCAAAGTGGGGATTCGGACTCTCGTGATCTACCGAACACCTGCTCTTTCCACTGGAGTAACACTTCTTGCATTGATAACGGCGAGCGAAGCAAGACTGTGCATGTGAGAAAGAAGACTGCCCTCGAGAAACGGCTCCAAGCACTGCACGGCAACGTGTTTCATGAGCGAGCATGCCTATACTTGATGCAAGGGAGATCGGTCACATATTTTCTACGGGGATAGGATTATACGGTGTCGGGACGGGAGAAATTTCTGCATGTCGCCATGATTGGGGTTGCGTGCCACTCAGCCAATGCTCATTAAACGTGTCTACCAGACACGTGAGATCTGCTTCGTTAAAGTTTTGAAGTGTCATGTATAGGATGTGGTCAATACCATTGGCTTAATTCTTGCAGATAAGCTCTAAGCCCTTCCCCTGGTGGATCGGTGCTGGGGCATTATGGGAGAGCGGAGCACCGGCGGTCAGAGCATACGACGCTTCCACGTGCTTTCATCACGCGCTGTGAGTGATTTTGTCTGGTGTAAGGAGTTGGAAGAAAGGAAGAAGCAGGTGTTTAATGAGAACAAAGGGGAGAGGTTGGCCTTGAAAGCGGGTTTCTGGCTGGCTATTCCTCACGGGGGTAGGGGAAAGGTAAAGAAAGAGGAGGGTATGATGAGGGGTGATTGTGGTATAGCACAAAGCGTCACTGCACACAATGTCTCGTTCAGTGTAGTACACACACGAAAGTCTCTACATTAGCAGATTCTCTAAAGACGGGTATCTAAACCTGTCTTGCTTAGAAGTGCGAGCAGGCCCCTTAAACTCTATTGGGCGTGATCACACGCTACTATTGTGAAAAAACGCTTCTTCTGATCGCTCCAACTTTCATTCACGCATACTAGACTGTGTTGTTCGTCACAAATAACCGTAATAATCACTGAACATGCCGAATAAGGAAAGCGGTGGGCACACTTGCTTGGTTCTGGGGTGTGATAATGCATGAAAGTCACTGGACGTTTCATTCATTGCTTACCTGCTATGGTGGTCTAGTGGTTAAGGCACTAAGCTGCTAGCCCGCACGTCGCGGGGTTGAATCCCGGCCGCGGGGGCGCATTTTCGATGGCAGCGAAAATGCTTTAGGCCTGTGTGCTTAAATTTCTGCATCCCTTCACTATACGTCGTGTCTCATAATCGCATCGTGATTTTGGGACGTTAAACCCCAACACTTATATTATTCGTTCATTGCTTGGTGCTACTTCATGGCTTCAATGTTTGTGGTGCTGAAGCTAAGTTCGACTTTTGTTCTCTGTGTCCTCACTGTGATTACGGGGCTGCACTTTTACACTTGCAGCTTACCCCGTAATTAACTAAGTGAATTTATTAAAGCGAGAGGCTTAGGTACCTCGTTATAAACTCAAAGGGTCCCATATCACTATTTGTCATTTATGTTCTTCATACAGTCACATTGCGCAATACAGAATATTTTGTATATCAAGCTGGTGAACTGGTCGCAAACGCACCATGAGCATTTGCGGCATGTAACACATACTGTAAATGACGTAAATGTCACAATCTTCATTTTCATAAGGTCATAATGTCATTCTCAAACGCCACAATCTTCATAGCCACGTCATGCTATACCAGACCTAATGTATATCACGCTGGAAAACTGGTCGAAAGCGCCCCATGAGCGAGAGATGCAAGTCATCTTTTACAAGACATTATACTCAAGATTTTTATAAGACCACTAGTTATTTGAGTTCGTCCTACGTCATACCGAATTTTGTATTTCTTAACTAGCAGAAAAGTCAGAAATGCAGCTTGAGCATATATATGAGTTGCTGCAGATGACATGCGAGTCATGATTTTCATATTATTACTTGTCGTTTATATTAGTTACGCAGAAGTATGTCGTCATAATAATTTCTGTAGATATCAAGTTGATAAAAGGGCCGCTAGAGCACCATGGTCGGGGTATGTAAACCATGAGGTTCATCACCAGTAAGTCCCCATTTTCATGATATGACCAGTCATTTATGTTCGTCATGCAGTCATGTTACGCCATATCGGTTAACAAATCTTCTTAACGATATGGTCTGGAGAGCACGACGTTGTAGGCGGCTAGACAGATACACTTAAGCTCGCCGAAGTACGCCACAAAATTTTTCGCAGCCAACTGAAAAAAATGGCCGCATGTATTCGTGTTTCTCTACGAAGGGCGTCGAAAGACTGTAATCTTGTGTCTAGACTGACGAAACAAGACGTTTCTTTGACGTTCGGTGAGAAGAATATCGGCAAGTGCTGCGTTGGATTGGGTGCACTTTTGCAGTGATGTGAAGAAACGACAGTTCTTTAGAACAGAGGTTGCTGAACGAAACTGGTAGGTGAAAGCTTCGTGTCGTTTTGCAAAAAGTAGGAAACACTCGCTTTTTTGTTCGTAGCGTCGCGTTGTCAGCGCAGCGTAATAAACAACGCGGTCTTTTAAATTGCATAGCTATGCATTTTCCAAATAAAGAAGCACTTTACCTGCTACGTATTGATGTGGCGCCACAAATATGCGTAGAATTTGCTTTTTGATTCACACTGCTCACAAATATGAACCTAGCCACTAGATCAAGATCGGTGGTCGTTCAGCAGAGGCTAAACGTTCGCATACTACTGAGTCACTAGATAAACAGACCAACAGACAAACGAAAATATGTGCTATGATGTACAGTGCATATAATTGAAGCACAGCAGTATAGTTTGAGTATCCGAAGAAAGTGGTTCGCTTTTAATAGACACGGGATAGGTATGCTCGCCTAGGCAGAAGCACTGTAATCTCTAGAGCTCGGGTTGCGTGCTCGTGTGTAGAATACATTGTGAACGCTTTAGAGCGCAGTTTTAAAGGAAAGCCATAAACTATCCCAGACACAAAGATGCACCAGCAATGATACCGACCCAAGGCAACGTTTTATTGCTATAGGTTGAACATCGAAAATTTCCTACATTACAAGGAAGATTCCTTTATTACATTTTTATTGGCATTACTCAGGGTAATTGAATTGAACAAAGTAGAAGAATAGTGCGCTCTGTGACCAGATTCTTCGGACTCTTGTTAAAAGTAAAAATCACCATTAACCATGTTTTAAGGTTTTTTTTTGTAAACACTCTGTGTAATTTCACATAGAGTGCTTTTAAATGGCGACAGTTGCCACGAGGACAGATTTGGATGTTAAATTCAGTTTGCACATGCACTGAAGACATAGATGTGCACTCGGGTCAACCGCTAGTCTGTACCGCCTTTTTGTAAGTTGAAGCTGGAGAGCTGGTGGTACGAAGATTAAACAAATGTGTGTACTACCCATAATTACCAAGCTCACTGAAGCGCCATGCGTTGCAGCTCCCCTAGACATTAGCGCCAGAGTTCGCTTTAGTGTATATTAGGAAACTCTGTGGCTGAAGCCGAGGCACCGCCATATTGCTCAGGGCAGAAAGCGGATAGGCGCATTGTAGCGCACGTGGATTTCACGTTGTTTTTGTGCTAGTAATGTTGCGCGTGGTGCCTCTCTTTGAAAAAGATAATTCTGAACATGTCTGCCATCATTTTTCGAGACGAGAATGGTGGGCTCTTGGGTGGCACTTAGCTGTGCAAGTCATGTGAAGCGGACACCGGGCACAGCTTTCGATGCGTCGCTAGTTCACTTTTCCCGACATATTTTCGCAACTACAACTGCATTCGCGAGTACACATGTTTTCTTTTTGCGTCTGGAGGCACAGAAATACTTTGAATAATTTTTGTACGTTTCAGAATTCTAATGACGTCATTTCGCGTGGCACATGAGAGTGCGCTCTGAGACGAGAAGGTTAAGCGCCGAAAAAAGAGCGACGACTTATGCTCAGTACACACGTTGAAGGAAGCTGCTTCGGTGAGACCGGGTAAACAACGAGAAAACGGGCTTGTAACATTACTACCGTGTTTGCATTGTTTCCATGCGCATTCACAAAAACCAGTACGTGAGTGCGCCTAATACAAGTGAACACGTCGGTTTTTTTCTCTTTTTTTGAAAGGTAAATAATCTAGCACCAGCTCTGCGTTTTTGGGATTTTGGGTTTCTTATATTTGCATGAGCACTACGCTGCCAATTCCAAAATTTCTAATGTTGCCATATGCCTCTCTTTATCAATAGGAGAAAAATAAAACGAGCTCCTCTGAAAAGACCGGGAAAAAAACACTTTCGCCTAAAGTGCCTCTTGTTGATGAAGCTGTCAAATCCCGCCACTCCCAAACTTCAGCCACACAGGAGTGGTACAGGCAAAATAAACAAAAACAGAAATAATCGTGAACAAGGTACGATTGACAGATGAAAGAGAAGGGTAAGACATCATAGCAGTACCAATGGTACATTTTATTATGTATATATATATATATATATATATATATATATATATATATATATATATACATACTTGCAGATAGCACATTTGAAAAGGAAATCGTTTTTTTTTAACGTTTCGGCCGTGGCACGGCCTTCGTCAGAGTTTCGGCCGTGCCACGGCCGAAACGTTAGTAAATACGATTTCCTTTTCAAATGTGCTATCTGCAAGTTCACTCAATATAGAAAATACCCGGACCTGTCGTGCCTTCCCTTCAAGTTCTATATATATATATATATATATATATATATATATATATATATATATATATATATATATATATATATATATATATATATATATATATATATATATATATACCTAAGGGCTCGTTTTTAATAATGAGATCTAACAGACAATACAATAATGCCAAGGAATGTATAGGGGAAGTTATGACCACTAATGTATGTAAATAAGAAAAAAGAAAAGTGGGTGAAAAAATAACTTGCCGTGAACGGGAATTGAACCTACGACCTTCGAATAACGCGTTCGATGCTCTACCAATGAGCAGCCGTGAATCTCAACTTTTCTTTTTTTTAGTTACATTACAATGGTTCTAATAACTTCCTCTATAGATTACTTGGCATTATTGTCTGTTAGATCTCATTATTACTATATATTTTCCCTGAATGTAATTGACCCGATAATGAAGCAGAACATATAATCAGATGAAGAATTAAAAGTTTTCCAAGCATCGTTTTCTCTGGATAGGCAGGAGCTTCTCAAACAATGTGAAAAGACGAATACTCTCCCCCCCCCTCAATAATAATTGATTGATTGATATGTGGGGTTTAACGTCCCAAAACCACTATATGATTATGAGAGACGCCGTAGTGGAGGGCTCCGGAAATTTAGACCACCTGGGGTTCTTTAACGTGCACCCAAATCTGAGCACACGGGCCTACAACATTTCCGCCTCCATCGGAAATGCAGCCGCCGCAGTCGGGATTCGAACCCGCGCCCTGCGGGTCAGCAGCCGAGTACCTTAGCCACTAGACCACCGCGGCGGGGCCCCCTCAATAATAAATAGAGTGTGCACACACACTGCACTCTTATACGCCAAGGGCTTAACGTGTGTGAAACTTTTATTTTCGCAGATCTCGTTGCTGCTTGCTTCTGATGTGAGGTGACTGTAAACATATAATGCGAATCGATGGCCCTGAGTAGCCTTTTTTTTTTACAGCGAAAGCTGTTATGACTTATGAGATCAGAACACGGGTTACGCGCAGCTCCGTATATAGTTGTCCAGCAGCACCCGTAACCAGTATCGAACGAAAATAAACTCGGTAAATAAAACAAAAACACCAATGACACAATAAAATTCGAACCAGGGTCCGCTGCGTCCCTGCCCAGTATTCTACCACTGAGCTATTGGCCAGTGCTTGGTACTCGTTTCTGAATTGGCCTCGGGAGGGCTTGATGTCAGGAAAGAAATCGCGTTAATATGAGTAATACAGCGTTTTAGAACATCAAAGGAACAGCCTGGGTGCCACACAATGTGAATTGCATAACGAGTGGGTCGTCCAATGCTCCAACCCATTAAAACACTTGTTCTTTATCACCTATTAACTGTGGTGGCCACCCACTTCACCATTATTTTTTCCTCATCGTCAGCCACTGCATAAACAATTGCACAAAATTTCCAACAAGTGTGTAGCAGATACGACGCTTCTCCAAAGAATTACGAAGCAGAGCATTGTGAATGCTGGCCTACTACACAAAATTTATTATTATTTATGGCACTGGGGTATCCAGCGCAATAGTGTGCTTTTAGTATCCCAATGAGTGTTTAGAAAAGGCTCTGAAAGGCCGCTCTTCTAGCTTTCGCTGTGACTGCGCTGCGCGTTGCACGCAGGCCTGGCGTTTTTAGAACATGCTTAAGATTCCAAGTGTCAAAAAAAAATTATACAGACGTGCATTAAAGTCCCTTCTACGTTCCCTCACCTCCTACGAATAATAAACCGGTGATTTAGTTGCTATAACGAAATGCACAGCCTCAAGCGCCCAGAGCCCTACGGCTCTGGGCAATATGGCCGCCATGGCTTCCCATCGATACATGGGCGGGTATGCGGGATCACCACTCGAGAAGATTTACTTTAAGCACCTTGCACGACTCACGGCTTAAGCAACTCCGCCCCTAAATGTGGTTAACGATTTGTAGTACTTTGTACTCTGCTATGGGAGCGCATAAAGCCGTCCCATGGGCCTCACATTTGCTGGGGCCGTATTGACAAATCACTACGGTGGGGTGGTCAGAAAAATCGGTTATCGATTTTGAGTACTTGGTGCTCTAGTATGGTAGAGCATGAAGCCGTCCAGTGTGCCTCACACGAAGAAAAAGTTTATGCTATCGTGGGACGCAACAAACCTATGGAACCAGTGTCCATACGACTTAGCAACAGGGGGGGGGGGGTTTAGGAAAAGATAGTAACGATTAAGAGTACAAGGTGCTCTTCTATGGGAGAGCTTGGAGCCGTCCCGCGGGCATCATGTTAACGAACATTCGTTCAGGGTTAAATAAAGCAGAATATGTGAGGAACTATGTCTTATACACCACGTTCTTTGACCACCAACATGGTTCTGGCTGCAAAAGTGGTTACAATAGTTTTTCTTATTTTAAACAATGACAAACAACAACTTGTGTACATGAATACAGTAAAATATCATTTAGCGCACAAAGGTTTCAACCAAAATAGAGGATTGTAACTAAAGCATAAATTCCCCATTGGAAAGAAGGTCATTGTCTTAACCACAAGTCAACCATCTTAGAAGAGCTTGCTCTGGGGGAGGGGACAAGGTGTTTCTTGACCAGGCCATTTCTGTGAGTGATTGAAAGTTTTAAACAACTTTATAGTTGAGTTTGACGGTGAGTGGACGCGCGTCGTCTCGGCTCCGGTTTCAACGAATGTTTTGCAGTAGAAGTCACCTAGAAGCCCACAAGACTTTGGTGCCCGCGTATTCAGATTGTCATCAGGAATCGCACGGCACCAAGTTAGATGTGGGGACTCGAATTTTGACACCTTTACCGACGCATTTTTGTCAACCACGCTGGCGAGGGAGATAGGCCTAACGCCTGCCAAGCCACCGGCAGCGCAGCTGCCAGAGACGCTGCTGCCTATAGGCTGGCCTAGCTCTGCGGGCACCAAGAAACGCCGGTCGGCGCGTTTGACGCGTCCGACTTCTTGAGAAGAAATGGAGGTCACTGTGGAGGGAGAACCCATTTCTCGTGAAGAATTCGAAGAAAGTACAGGATGGAGCACCATAGGACTAAAGAAGTCGACCCGCGGGCAATCACTAGAACCCGGTGCGGATTCTCAACGAGGGAATAACAGCAGAAAACGGCGTGAGCAATGCCTGAGTCAAATAACAAGATTAAGCCGGATGCCTTCACTGCCCCGAGGTGACTACAAGATCATCATCCGACCTAATGGCGAACTTCGACTCGCCCATCATGGAGCCGCCCGACTGGAGACTAGCATTTACCACGCCGCTGAAATTCCGGGAGAAGCCCAAGAGGAGGACACAATATGCCCAAATTTCCAGCAAAATATTATCGTTGTGAGCACACCCATCGAGGCGCATGCTGATAGATACCGGAAAATCTCTCGCATTGCGGTCGGCAACAAGACGTACGATACCAGCGCATATGAAGCAACACCAGACGGTACGTCAAAAGGCGTGATACGTGATATCCCATTGGAAGATACCTCCCGAGATATTACGGCTAATGTGATTACAACAAAGAACCCTACAGCCATTGCTGCAAAACGCCTCAGCAACACAACGACGGTGATCGTAATGTTCGCTGGTCTTCGCGTGCCAAAATACGTTCTATACGGTGGGGCAATGTTGAAGTGCTCCCTTTACCACAAACAGATAGAGACGTGCTACCAATGCGGTCGCCTGCAGCACCGCGCAGATGTATGCCCAAACCCGACAGACCACGTGTGCCGTGGCTGTGGTACGACCACCCCCCGCAAGATCACCAATGGCTGCCCACTTCTCAACTATGCGGCGGCGACCACCAAACGGCCGAGAAGGCGTGCAGGGCACGTTACAAGACGCCGTACCTGGTGAAAGGCCGGCGATGGGAGCGACAACAACAACAATACGAAGACTACCCGACGAAGCCAACGCCTGTCGACAACAGCCTCGAGCAGCGGGACACTACCCCTACCCAGAAGCCCGGAAAGAAAGCCTGGTCGAGATCTCGGTCGCGGTCTCGGTCGCGGTCTCGCCCCCGGCCCCGCTCCCGGCCCCCCTCCTGGCCCCGCTCCCGGCGCCGCTCCCGGTCGCAGTCAACATCTCGGAGCCGTACACCTGGACCTGGCGCAACCTTCAAGGTGGGCTGGGTAGACATAGTCAAGGGGGCGTGCTCGGGGTATGAGGAGGCCGCTTCTCAGGGCAAACTTGATAAATTAGAGGCTGAAATAGCACAGCTAAAGCAGATGTTAGCACAATGTAACCAGAAAATGACAGCTTTAGGAGAGGAAAACAGGACCCTCAAGGAGGAGTTACACCACTATAAAATAACAAAACATGCTCCACCAGTAGTACCACCGCTATCAGCTGTTACACCCAGTGAAAAATTGGAGGAAGGTACAACACCTCCACCTCCCAAGCGCAGAGCCGAAACCCAGGCCAATGAATACAAACCCGCACGCGTGACGCCCGAGAATAAAGTCTTGAAGGAAGTTCAGCAATCAGTCAAAGAATTAAATGAGTGGATGAGCAACGCATCCCGACTAATCTCAGCCCTTAGTGATCGCGTACAGATTATAGCTAAAATTACCCAGCAACAAAACGAACACCTACAACAGCGACTCATCGCTGTGGAGGCTAGAATCACCCTTCTGCCACCTAGCGGACTGGACCCCACAGCGAATGTAAAGCAACCTTCCTCGTCGGCATTCAGTGTGATACAGCCGGCGACATTCCTGCCCCCTGCGTCTCATCATAGCTAGAAATCACGCCTACACAATTTGGCAATGGAATTGTAGAAGCTACGCGAATAAGCAAGCAAATCTTCACCAATACGTTAAGGAGAAAGTTAATCCCGATATCATTTTATTGCAGGAGACACATTGTCTCGCTAAATTGGCAGGCTACCGCTCGATCGGACATGCCAACGGGGAAACGACTGTCCTTACCACCCTAGTTAGACAAAACCTTACGTTCACGCAACACGACACGGAAATTACCAATATAGACAATATACTTATAGAACTTGTTCCGCAACGCAAGACACAGGAAAGTCTTTTTATACTAAACATATACAGCAACCCTAAACAATAGAAGCACAGATTTCTCACACTCTTTAAACGCGCCCTCAACATCGCTGGCCAAAATCCCATCCTAATAGCGGGGGACTTCAACGCACCACACACTGCCTGGGGATACTCTTATGTGTTTCCTAAAGGTAGGGTCCTCTGGTTTGACTCGCAGCAAGAGGGATTAACTCTCTACACCAACCCTAGCACACCCACACGTGCGGGCACTAGTTCCAGTAAAGACACAACGCCTGATCTGACGTTCACGAGAAACACATCAGCAGCCATCTGGAAAAATACGCTAGAGGACCTAGGTAGCGACCACTACATCACCGAGGTACATGTTCAAGGTGGCCCACGTAAACCCACGGGAAAAGAGCTAAAGTTGGTAGACTTGACCCATGATGATGGTGATGATGATATGTGGGGTTTAACATCCCAAAACCACCATATGATTATGAGAGACGCCGTAGTGGAGGGCTCCGGAAATTTCGACCACCTGGGGTTCTTTAACGTGCACCCAAATCTGAGCACACGGGCCTACAACATTTCCGCATCCATCGGAAATGCAGCCGCGGTAGACTGGACCCAGTTCCGCAAATCACGCGAGAACCAGGTCCAACCCATCAGCGACATAGAGGACTGGATACACACGCCTAAAGAGGATATTAATAATGCCACCCGAATCGTACCTCCCGAGGCACACCTCGAAGAGATTGATAGCCGGCTCCTCCACATGTGGGAGGCAAAGCAATCGCTCCAAAAGAGGTGGAAGACACAGAAACACAACAGAAACCTCAGGAAATGCATAGCACTCCTCAACACAGATATAGAGATGTATGCAACACAGCTAAGCCGGCAACACTGGGATGAAACCTGCGATGCGATGGACAGGCAGCTAAGTCTTAGTAAAACTTGGCATTTTGTACGGTTCCTGCTCGACACAGAAAACAGCGAAACCGCCCAACGACAAACCATCAACAAACTAATACATGCTTACAAGGGCACCGACGAGGAGTTTCTTAGGGAGGTAGAGCTCAAATATATCTCTCAGGCTCCTACTCAGCAGCATCCAGATTATACGGGCCAGATCAACACTGCTCTAGACGAAGAATTCACCGAAGCGGATATCCGTGCCGCCCTACAAAAACTTAACACCAAATCTGCACCAGGTCCGGATAACATCATGAATAAGATGATAGGCAATTTGGACTATGAGTCGATCCCGCATATCACAGACTATATTAATAACTGCTGGAACACTGGAATCTTGCCCCCGCATTGGAAAACGGCCAAGATGATTCTGATTCCGAAACCAGGCCATCCACTGAATACTGACAATCTTAGGCCCATCTCCTTAACATCTTGCATAGGCAAATTGATGGAACACGCTTTCCTGGCTAGACTGACAAATTACCTCGAAGACAATTATTTTTTCCCACACACCATTATTGGCTTCCGCAGGCATCTTTCAATGCAGGATGCCATGTTGCAGCTTAAGCATCACATCATAGACAGTACGGGACGCTCCACTAAGGGCATACTTGGTCTTGATCTGAAGAGGGCTTTTGACTCTGTCACGCATAGCACCATTCTAAATCAGGTCAATACCCTAAACTTGGGGCTTCGCACGTACAACTATATTAGGGCATTTCTTACGGGCAGAACGGCCACGATCCCTGTGGGAGTACTCAGGTCGTCCGTAATAACCATAGGAAGTGCGGGAACCCCGCATGGTTCCGTGATATCTCCCATGTTGTTTAACCTCACCCTCATTGGTCTTCCTTCAAAACTTCAAACCATCCAAGGACTTCATCACACCATTTACGCCGACGACATCACCCTCTGGGTGTGCGACGGCAGTGATGGTTCCATTGAACAGAGATTACAGGAGGATATTGACACAGTCGAACGGTATTTACAAGGAACTGGACTATCCTGCTCGGCGGAGAAATCTGAGCTACTGCTTTATTGCCCTACACTTAGAGGTCGGCTACCCAAACAACATCCCCAAGCGCAGGCACATGCTGATATAAAACTCACTACAAGCGATGGTCACGCCATACCAACCGTGGACAAAATCAGAGTGCTAGGTTTGATCATAGAAAGTAAGGGTACCAACGGACAGACAGTTCGCAACATTGAAGCCAGAGTGTCTAACACAATGCGCCTCATTAGGCGCATTACCAATAAACACAAAGGCATGAAAGAGGCCAGCATCATCCGTTTGATCCAAGCATTTGTTCTAACTCACTTGTCTCACAGGTCCCGTTAATTCGGGAGGCAATCGCCGGGCTAATTCCAAGGGCCGAAGTATCTGCCCTCCGAACCGCACCACGAAAGCGTGGACAATTTAGAAGTGGTCCTTTTTGGCGCGCCAGCGGACGCCGGCTGTGGCCCAAAGGACAAGTCAGAGCCGAGAGCTGATAAACAAACAAACTATATTCTCAATAATGGCAGATCGAAAACAATACACAAGAATGCACACTCCACAATAGTTCCATACAATATGTCACCAATCAAACCAATCGAACAACGTACTACACAGTACAATCAGCCACTCTCGAAACAACGGACACAGACAACAATACACACTACAATGCAGTCGCATGCATTGAACAACCAAGACACTTAAGGACTAAAGAGATAGAAAATCTATTCAGTCCAAAGTTCTTGGAGCAAAAGTCTGGATGATACTCTTCCGAGAATCACTCACTCAAAGTCCAGCGTTGTTGTCGTTCCACTGCCCTCGAAGTTTCTCTTCCAGGAAACCTCGCCGAAGTTTCTCTTCCAGGAAACCTCGCGTCTTCAATTGGCCACTCTCCAAGCTTCAAACTTCTTCGCCGGAACCACGTCGGCTTCACACACGCAGCTGTTGCCACGCGTCTTCGCTCGATAGCGGTAAACACGCACTCTTGCCTGTAGCTCGAGTCGTCACCCCTCAGGTGGAAATCATCTTCTTCTCCCGCTTTGTCTCTACGGACAAAACCTTCGCCGACTACATGGCGGAATCCCTACGCGCTCTGGCGCTAACTTCCGTCTTCTCCTGCTTTCTCGTCTCGGCTGCTCGATTAAATAAATACCTTCCGCGCAAGATTCCAGAAGGTTCTCGTCATTTCGTCGGTGCGATACGCAGCAAAGGCTGGGGAGAGGGCGAGACGGTTGGGATGCCCTCCGCGGCGGATGACTCAACTCGGTATGACCACGGCCCTTTCTTTCTAGAAAAATCGAGGGCTTGCTCGGCCGCCGTTGTGGGGGGAGGAGGTTAGTCGGCGAAGCCACGCTTCCGCGGGGAGAGAGAGCGTGCCCGGGGAGCTTGTTTTCTTTTTCCTTTTTCTTTTATCGTTGACCTCGCGGCGTCACTCCGGCGTTTCGTCGCGAGGAGTTGGCGGCGCGCTCTTTTTGAGCGCTCGTTCTGTGACATCACATCACCTATACGGCGGCGTACCACCGATGGTTCACCGCGGAAAAGTCAAAACTCAACAGCCTAATTAGGAAAATTTACAAGCAAGTGCTAGGTTTGCCTCAAAACACCAGCACCGAACTACTCCTTCAACTTGGTTTACACAATACCCTTGAGGAGCTTATTGAGGCGCAACAAATCTCCCAATTCGAGCGTTTAGCCAAGACTAAGCCAGGCCACCAGATTCTATGTAATCTCGGTATTACTTACCACACTCAACCCGGAGACAAACACGACATACCACGCACTATCCGTGCTAAGCTAACAGTACCACCCATACCAAGAAACATGCACCCTGAACACAACAAGGGCAGACGTGTCAGTAGAGCCAGGACCATATCAAAGATGTTTGGGCGCAACCATGAGGCAGTCTTTGTCGACGCAGCACGCTACCAGGAACGTCACCACTTCGTGGCTGCTGTCGTAGACCACACACAACAATGCAAAAGCAGCGCGTCAATCATCACACGGAAAGTAGAAACGGCAGAGGAAGTCGCTATCGCGATGGCCATAGCCCACACTAACGCCTCATGCGTAATCAGCGACTCGCAGACAGCCGTTCGAAACTACGCCAGTGCCAGAATCTCCCCCGAGGCATTGCGGATTCTTAATACAGGCAAAATTCAAGAGGCGGACAAATACGTACACATCTTGTGGTTCCCTGCCCACACACCACTAGGTAACGCGGAGGTCAGTCCGAATGAAGTGGCGCACAACGTGGCTCGAGGTCTTACGTTCCGAGTCACGTCAGATGAAGCGGCCACCCAAACGGACCTTTCTGCGCCGGTGTGGGAATGGGATGATCGGCTTACTAAATTTAATGACATAATTCAACACTATCGACTTCAAAGGCGGGAGTACCCTCCGCCTCACTCCAAGCTAAACTGGGCCCAGTCCGTTCAGTGGCGACAGCTACAAACACGCACATACACGAACCCTGTCATCATGCACCACATATATCCTGACGTCTATAGTTCTAATCTATGCCAGTACTGTACCACCAGAGCCACTCTCGACCATATCCTATGGGAATGTCCAGCATTAGTCAGAAATTCTGGGGTCGCGGCCTCCAATGAAGACCTTCGGGCGCGTTGGCGGACGGCGCTGCTCAGTTCAGGCCTGGACAAACAACTTTGGGCGATCCAGCAGGCCAAGGAAGCTGCCGGGAGACACGGTCTCTCCGTTGGCCCCTAGGTGAGAGCCCATCCCAGCAATCTGCCGGAAATTAATAAAGTCTATCTCTCTCTCTTTATTGTTGATCCGGGATAAAGGGGGAGGAAGTAGAGAAATCAAAGCAAGACTCGAGCGTGCTACGACGTCCCGGAGCAGTAGCCTGCTTGCGTTAAACACGTGGCACGCCGCTTTTGGCCGCTGGCATTCCAGGATGCGAAGCACGCGCTGGACCACATCTCTTTGGTTGCCTGGCCCTTGGCTCACGATTTTGCTGCTGATGGTAGTTGGCATTGCTTCTACAGCAAAAGCTGTTATGAAATCACTACTCAGGTCACGTTCAGTTGTCCGCCGCCACCGCCGGTATCCGTAACCATATCGCGTGAAATTAGAAGAAAAAAAAACCTAGCACCATTGACACAGTGGGGCTTGAACCAGCGTCTGTTAGGTGCCAGCCCAGTATTCTATATACGACTGAGTTACACCGGTGCTTGGGACTTGTTGGCAAACTTGCCTTAGGCAGGCTTGATGTCGGAAAAGCAATCCTGTTAATACGACTTATACAGCGTTTTAAAACAGCGAAAGAACAACCAGTCGTCACACAATGCGGAATAGCGTAGAGAGTGGGTCGTCCATTGCTCCAATCCATTAGAAAAGCTTGTTTCTGTGGCGCATATGATGATGATGATGATGATCCTTGACACTCTGGCGCACACCCACAAAGGGGGATCGGCCAAGAACCGGGCGGCAGGATCTTAACTAAAAGGCTAATGGTTTTTCAAAGAAAACGTAATTTTGGGCTAAAAAAATATAGAAAGGAAAGCCGAAAATCGAAAAAGGAGTATATCTGAGCAGGGAGCGATGCAGGCCATCAGATGCGATTTGAGACAGAGGTAATGGTGGGTCTATATATATATATATATATATATATATATATATATATATATATATATATATATATATATATATATATATATATATATATATATATATATATATATATATATACACATATATATATACATATATAGGCAGATTAACATGGCAATCGCTTTGTTTCAATTATGTATTCAAATACCGCAGAGCAGACGTCCCTGTGGCTATAACCGAATTTAATGCTGCCAAACGACAAAATTACTGCCACATTTAATTCTAATCCCAATTTTTCAAGTGGAGCTACCAGGTATCTTTTCCGCTGATGAGAATACCGGCGACAGAACAAAAAGAAGTGATCTATCGTTTCCATTTTTTGGCAAGTCTGACATAAAGGTGACGCCTTTAGACCAACTTTATGCAAATAATAATTCAGTTGAGGAATTCTGCAACGCAATCTTGTAAAAGTAACTTTCAAGTGCCGTGTTGCACACCACTGTCTATTCCAGCGGCATCTTAGATGTGCGAAATCTCGATATTTATCCAATGAGTAGCAGTCGTATTCACGCAAACAGAGGTTTCTAAACCTTATTGCTGTCGCGTAAGCCGTATCAGGCAAAATCGGGATAATGGGACCGCTAAGAGATACTGTGGCTAGTGCATCCGCCATCTCATTGAGATATATGCCACGATGACCTGGTACCCATAAGAGCTGCAGTTTTTTCAAGTTTGTCGGTATGAGTTGTCGAAACATGTGCATAAGTGTTAAGTTGGCTCCTGAAGACAGAGCAGCACATACTGAAAAAGAATCTGTAATTACGACTGCATCCGATTCGCCCAAAAGAAGTTTCCGTAGCGCATATTCGCTTCAGCCATAATTCCTCATCGTCGTCAGCCACTGCATGAACATTTAACTGGAGCGAAACTCCTTGCAAGTGTTTAGCGGATACAACGCTTCTCAGAAGAACGACGAAAAATTGGATAGCGAATGCCGGCCTACTACCAAAAAAAATTATTAATAATGCCCTAGTGGGTATCAAGCACGTGTGCTTGCAGTAGATAAACAATGAGCGTTTTGAAAGGCTCTGAACGGCAGCTCTTCAAGCTTTCGCTGTGACTGTGCTGCGCCTTCCGCGCAGTATTGGCGTTTTTTGGTTATCCGGTGGTGGCGTACAGTCCCTGAGGAGGTGCCTCTAGGTGACTGGCTCCTTCTTGCAGTGTTGGCATGTGTGGAGAATACTTTCCAGCAGATGACTGAGCCATTTTATAGGAAAGTTGCTTAACGAGCCGCTGCATGATCAGTACGCTAAAGGCAGCGCTGTGGGGCACGTTCCGCGGCCTGCACTGCACAGTGTTAGCCACCTCGATCGCCACGGTAACCACGTGCCCCTTTATGCCGACTGGCGGCCGCCCTTAGTCGAATGCCTAACGCTCATGAATGGCAAACGAGGAGCTATCAGGCAATCTTCAACGGGGTGGAGAGCAGGCAGGTAAGGGGGCCCGGGAGGACATCGGTACCCGTGCGTAGTACTCACCGTAAGAACTTGTCTCGTGCTGCCGCGCCTACGAAGCCGCGATAACGAAGTGGGCATAGTGGCGCGGAGGCGAGCGCGTGGGCCACCGAAAACTGGCGCCTTGAGTGGCGATGTGGCATTGTTTGTGAGCATAGTCGGAATCACTAGAGAGTTGACCGAACTGACTACCTTGAGCTGCGATCGCAGAAGTGAATACTGGCAACACTGGTGTACACACCGGCGGCCACCGGACATGAGGCGAGAACAAGAAGCTTGCTCAGCAAGCTCCAAAAACGGAGCGAGACCAGCGGAACAAGTGGCGTCACGCCTGAAGAGCCGCAAACTTCTCAATTTGTGGAACCTTTAATAAGCAAAAAAGTTCAAAACGAGAATACACGCATTTCCTCAGAGTAAATCATCTCGAGGGGGCAAAGCCATATCATGTAAGTTGAGTGACATAAAGGGACCCTAACAGTCGACGACAAATCTAGGATTTAAGTTAGAAGTGTGGCAGTTTGGGCTTGTTGGTATAACATGAGGATAGTTATAGCGCGAGAACAGAACAACGACAAAGAGACAAGAAGAACACGGGCACTCGTGTCCTTTTGTCTTTTTGTCGTCGTTCTGTTCTCGCGCTATAACTATCGGCTACGTTTTAAGGCCGATAATTTCTACATTAAAGTCACCGACTAGTGTAAAGGGTTTGTGCATAAAAATGTTTTATTGTGTACCATCGCAATAAGGATAAAGTTCAGTTGAATAAACTTTATTTGCCCAATCCTTGTTGCTGCACCCAGGGATAGGCTGCCAGGAAACCGTCGTTCGGGGAACATCTTGCAAGGTCCTCGGCAGCGGCCCTGCCCCGCTGGACGATGCATACCAAATTTTCAGGCACATCGCTGGGAAGAGTGGCTTGTCTTTACTCAGCATAAAGCCCTTTGATCTAAGAAAGTAATGACACTGTCCTATGCACGCATGTTTTTTCTTCAATTTTCATCACCCGTCTTCTATGCGCGCTGCGCCAAGCGCCATTTTTCGTTGAGGCTCCGATGGACGCGGCGCCGAATGGGATCGAGGCGCGTGATTTAGGGCCAATCGCGTGCCCCAGTAGTGCAGCCAATCCGAAAAAATTGTGACCACAAGATACATGATTGATTTGATTTGTGGGGTTTAACGTCCCAAAACCACCCTATGATTATGAGAGACGCCGTAGTGGAGGGCTCCGGAAATTTCGACCACCTGGGGTTCTTTAACGTGCGCCCAAATCTGAGCACACGGGCCTACAACATTTCCGCCTCCATCGGAAATGCAGCCGCCGCAGCCGGGAATCGAACCCGCGACCTGCGGGTCAGCAGCCGAGTACCTTAGCCACTAGACCACCGCGGCGGGGCACCACAAGATACATAACACGAAAATAATTTTAAGTATATTAGCGTCTTCCGAAAGCCGTGTAAATGCATGGGCTACTTCGAATGCAGCTTCCCATAGAGTTCTACGATGCAGGCTTCTTTCTTCTTCCAGATGATAAGATGGTTTACGTTCGCATCATACATTGTCTGGCTTGCGGCAACACTTATACGCATGAAGAGGAGCAGGGAACAACAACCACTCATTAAAATCAGATGGAGGTTCATGTCTTTGTCGTGGGAGCTCTCTGTGCTTCACGGAAGGGTGGTGGGAAAATAATGTTCTATACTGCATCGACTTTCACATTTTTTTCCCACAAATAGCTGCGAAATGTGTGGCTCAGATTTCTGTTCAAATAAATATAGCAAGAACATGTAGAAAGTCCATAATCACTACGGCACACTGAGTAATTGCCTTTACAACTTGACAAGGCACTAACACGTTGCATTGCTAGATATCATTGGTACAAAACTTCTCTGAACGGATGCGTAACAATCATAACCGTAACTTACTGCTAAGTCTTCGTGGTCAAAACTCATTTAAGCTTTATTAGAGGCTCATGTTAAACAATACAAAAACTACCCCAAAACCACTGAAAGATGGCTATAAAGCATTCACTATGAGAGCGAGGATTTCCACCTCCTGTATCGAAGTCAATATAACCGGCAAGTGAGCACAATCACGTGAACACTTTTGCACGTCACCCGTCTGCACGAGAACACCTAGAATAATCGAAACCTAGTTATGCGTGCGGGGCATTAAATTCAAATGCAAATTAGCCAACTGAAAAAAGAAATGTTTGCTAGCTGACTCCTCTCACCTGCAATTTCATGGTCGTGCTTGGCATTAAGACGAAAGTCTTACCGCCGTATTCAGAAACGCTCCTTCACTCAAGGGCTCTCCTCGACTTCACCAAGGGGGAGCGTGATCCTCCACATTTCTTTCGCCAAGGGAGGCCCTAGAAATGCTCCCTTAGAAAAGAATGAAAGTATTCCTAATTTTCTTTAGGAAATGCCTATTATTGCCAAATGGATCAATGCTTTTCTTAATCATTCTTCTTTAAAAATGGTATTACGGGAAAATACGTGGCTCTAGACTGTTGGCGCAGCTTCTGTATACCATGAGCCGATAGTGTGAGCGAAACCCCCACTTCACGTCTGGCTACAGTCGCACCCAGGAAGCCGAACAAGACATAGAATTTCTTAACATTAAATAGAGGGGACTCTGGCGCTGCGCTCGTTCAGAGACCATGGGAATGATGGGTAGTATAAAACTACCTAGTCTTCGTACTTTTGTACGGTGAATCCTACTTGTGGCTTCGTTTATTGCTATGTTTCGGTTTTGTTTCGCAGGAAAGAATGAAACATTTTGAACGTCGTGACCCCATTCCAAATGGAAAGCCCAAAAAGGTAAAGTAGGGAAGTGAAAGAGTTGAACATTTGCTGACTTTTGTTTCGCAAGAAAAACAGGTCCCAGTCACATGAACAAACACGGAGCCAGAAGTAGGAAGATTAGACAAATCTGTTCACTTCCCATCATTCTCATGCTCGCTGAAGCAATGTGGGTTAAAGCTAGACCTGTGCGCCGGTACCTAAATTTCTGGTGGTGGCGCGCCGGTGTTTCCACCTTCGGTGGCGGTGCGTCCACGGCGCAGGGTCCATCGGATCGGCGGCGGCGCGGCACGTGGGAGGATGGGAGCTAGGAGGAAGATTCAAGAGTTAACGGGTATAGAAATTCGCCCCTTGAAATTGAAAAAAAAAATCTGTCTCCCCAAAAGGGCTAGTCAGTTAACGTGATGTCTTAGTGTTGCTTATTTACAAATCACTGCTGTCTCAGTTTTCTAGATATTGGCCGCGAAATCAAGCAGAGTCACCGCCTGGCGGCAGCTGGCCGAGACGGTGAAGTGTAGATTGCTTTTTGCATCGTCTGTTAGCCACGTGGTGCTTTTACGTGCGTGTACGTCATGCACGTTCTCAAAGTGTGGTTTGTCCGGTCATGTCAGCATGAGTTTGTTTGTACGTATGCGTGAAACGACGTACGAAAGCATTTGGTCTTGCTCGGATGGTAATGCATTGTAATAAGATGGGTGGATGCAACTTTCCATAGGGCTGTTTATTGTCGTCGCACCCTCCATTCACCAAAATAATTTCAGCGTGGGTGCCGCTTTCTGTTTCATACACATCGCAAAATGCTCTTGGCATCCTCCCAAACATGAGGACTACTCTATGTTGTGTGAATGAAGCGTATTATAGTGACTCGGCTGTAAAAAAAAAGAAGAAAAAAAACCCAGGCTCTAGGCCATGCACTTGCGCGCAGTTGGTAGATGTGCAACTACGTCACTGTAGTTTATCGATCATCCGAGGAGACTTAGTTATGTTTAGCTGGCTGCGGTACCACTACATAAAAATTTTACTATCACATAAACTGTGGGACTTCGGTATTTACACTGTTCTTCAAACAGTTACCGTGCGCAACCATGTGCTTGTAATGAGGAATGCTTTAAATAGTGCCCAGACGTTCAAAACTAGTTCACAAGGCATGTCTTATATCATCATCATCATCATCATCATCACCATCGTCATCATCATCATCATTATCACGACTGCGTTCACTGCAGGATAAATGCCTCTCTCATGTTCCACCAGTCAACTCGGTCTTGTGCTTGCTGCTGCCAATTTATACACGCAAAATTCTTAATCTCATCTGCCCACCTAACCTTCTGTTCCCCACTAACCCACTCGCCTGCTCTGGGAATCCAGTTAATTACCCTTAATGACCAGTGGTTATCCTCTCCACGCGCTACATGCCCGGCCCATGCCCATTTCCTCTTTTTTGATTTCAACTATGATATCCTTAGCATTGGTTTGTTACCTAATCTACTCTGCTCTCTTGTGGGCTGTTAAGGTTACACCTACCATTTTCCTTTCTATTGCTTACTGCGTCATCCTGAATTTAAGCTGAAGCCTCTTTGTAAGTCTATAGGTTTCTGTTCCGTAGCTAAGTACCGGCAAGATGCAGCTGTTATATACAGAATTCCTCTTGAGGGATAGTGGCAATCATCCTGCCGTGATTTGAGAGTGCTTTTCAAATGTGCTCCACCCCATTGTTATTCTTTTAGTTACTTGAATCTCCTGGTTCGGCGCCGTGGTTATTACCTGTCCTAAGTAGACAGTCTTTTACAACTTGAAGTTCACTATTACCTACATCGAATAGTTGCTGTCTTTCGAGGTTCTTGCACATTACTTTCGGTTTCTGCAGTATAATTTTAAGACCTACCTTTCTACTCTCCTTGTCTAACTCCGCAATCATGAGTTGCAATTCGTCCCCTGATTTACTCAGCTATGCAATGTCATCGGCGAAGCGCAGGTTCCTAAGGTACTCTTCATTAACTTTTATCCCTAATTGTCCTTATTCTAGGCTTCTGAAAACCCCCTTTAAGCATGCGGTAAATAGCATCGGGCAGATTGTATCCCCCTGCCTTACACCCTAAGTGAATGGTAGTCTGTTGCTTTCTTTGTGATGCACTATGGTAGCAGCTGATCCCCTGTAGATTTCTTCCAGGATGTTTATATATCCTCCTGAGTCCCAGACTGATTTTAGTGTAACGGATTTTTGTGAAACTTTCAAAATTAGTTTATGAGGGCCTCTGGATATAATAATAACAACTTAATATTCAACTGCAAACTTTCGGATGTGTGTGCCGCCTTGTCCTTCATATTGGACATTGGGACTTTATGCGGTCTTTTCTAATGCAGTGGTATTGTTACACGCAAGATGTTTTTTGTGATAAATAATTTGATTTGGCAAACGTAGGAACATTTTATTTACAAACTGCTTTGTTCGTTCAAGGATTCATTCAAGGATTCTTTCGGCCGTCTCATCACTGACGCGTGGCCTTTTTCCTAAATGAAAAAAAAAATTCATATCATACCGCAACCTAGTAGCAATCGGAAACAAGCACGTTCTCTTCACACTGCAGCGCGCCACGTAATTCACACAAAGCAACTTGGTTCAGTCCCGACGTCCAATATTTTGGACATGTCAAAGCTCACACCACCTAGGCGAAAGAAAGGACGTTAAGAGCTGAAATATTCAGCTGCGTGTGCTCTCTGCAACATTATCTTTGACGTTTAACCGATGAAATGACATTAAATAAGCTCAAAGTGCGAAAAAAAGTACTGATGGTTGCGGTTGACACCGTAGAACGCCGCACCACTGAACGCCGCCATTATGAATACTCCTAGCGGCGCTTCGAGATCTCTAACTTCAAAAACCTGGTAAAGATGGCAGCACCAGTTGTCCAAGGTATTGGACAACCGGTTTTACGGCGATAGGAGCTTTGGAAAAGCTGTAAACGCTCGGTCTTCGATGTCCGATATTTCGGACAAATTTCCCATTGCTGGTACTCAGGAGGATATGTTTCGTCGACGCCCTAATTCCACAGTGTTTGCATGGCTGCAGATATCTCTACTGAATCAAACGCCTTCTCATAATCTATGAAGGCTATGTATAGTGGTTGGCTGTATTCTAAGCACTTCTAGATTATCTGATTGATAATATGAATGTGGTCGATTGTTCAATAGCCTGCTTGAAATCCTGACTGATTTGTGGGGTTTAACGTCCCAAAACCACTATTTGATTATGAGAGACGCCGTAGTGGAGGGCTCCGGAAATTTTGACCACCTGGGGTTCTTTAACGTGCACCCAAATCTGAGTACACGGGCCGACAACATTTCCGTCTCCATCGGAAATGCAGCCGCCACAGCCGGGATTGGATCCCGCGACCTGCCTGCTTGAAATCCTGCTTGTTCCTTTAGTTGATTGAATTCTGATGTTGTCTTAATTTTGTTAGCAATTATCTTTGCAAATAACTTGTATACTACGGAGAGCAAGCTGATCGGCTTGTTTTCTTCAAGTCCTTGTGATCTGATTTCTTCTGTTAAGATGATGTTAGCATTCTTCCAAGATTCTGGAACCCTTCCCGTCAGAAGACACCTTGTAAACTGTGTGGTTAGATATTCTAACACAATATATTCTTCATCGTTCAGCAGACCAAAAGTAACCTGATTTTCACCAGGAGCTTTGCCTCTTTGCCTTATATATATAGTCGTATAATTTCACAGAAAATTTTATCTTTTTTACACTGTTTTCAGCGTTTGTGTGGAATTGTTTGGGACCGGTGGAAGGCAGTGGTAGTTTTTTGTATGAAAAAAATATGCTTGTCTCATTAGCTGCCTTTGTTATAGCACCGTCATGCACGTAATCAATCGATGAAAGCTTTGTGCTAAACTCCTACATAAGATTTTTACTGGGGCAAGAACATGTGCGTACACGTGGTAAGCGCAGTGTAGCGCAAAGCGCCGTCACCAACAAAGCTTTACTGACTAGACTGACCGACTGTCCCACCTTTCATGGTGAACAGAATAAGAGAAAAATAATCGTATGTGTATAAGGTGCGAAGGGCGGTACTGAACGAATAGCACAGATATGCGGGCTTTCTACGGTCTTTATTTCTCTTTTTTTGTAGTATGCAGATGACGAAGATGTAAATAAGCAGTTAGTCACACTGCAGCAGTGCACAGCATTTAGAACATGAGCTATATACTTGTACAAACAACATAGCAAAGGCGTGATTTAGCGCGAAAGCGTGAAGAGAGTCACCCAGACAGAGCATCCCTATGAAAGGCAGAATGCGCTTTACTTGCGGGTAATGTTGGCGTCGCATAGGCGTAGTGCACCTATCCGGTAGAGAAGAGCGTAGATATTACCAGTAAACTGTAGTCAACGCATTTTATCCGGCTCCGATGGAGGCGGAAATGTTGTAGGCCCGTGTGCTCAGATTTGGGTGCACGTTAAAAAACCCCAGGCGGTCGAAATTTCCGGAGCCCTCCACTACGGCGTCTGTCATAATCATATGGTGGTTTTGGGACGTTAAACCTCACATATCAATCAATCAAGCATTTTATCCGGCGACGATCAACCCAAACCACAAGCAACGAAGCAACGCGGCGTGCATTGTATACGCGCCGCTGACCGCCTATCCACACTTGCGTGGGGGACGGTGCTGCCACCTATAGCCCGATCTCGCCGCGAATAGCAGGTGTAAATAAAAATGTTCAGGACATTAAAATTTTATTTAACGAAATACGTGTTTACGCAATTGCTCCTTCCAATGGCTCAGCAACGAGTCAGCGCAGACACCAATCAAGCTCATTCAAAAGCATGTTCCACACAAAAACAAACAAACAAAAGACAACAAAAACACTTCGTAATTCATCTAATGGGCCAATATTTAGAGGATGAAATTCCCGGGTACAGTGTGCAGAAGATGCGACGAAGTATATAGATGCCAGAACACTCTAGCCAGTGCGAGATATACTTATGCAGGAGGATGGCATGATTGCAAATGCACCGCTGTTCGAGAGAAACTGCCGCGATACAACATGCGCATGCCAAGTAGGTGAAAAACGCTGGTCGTAGCGACGATATATAGGCAGTATTACCTTTTAAAGCAAATTCTATCATAGTTATGTCATGTTTGTTGTGGGGTGACCAAACAATCAACGCATATTTGAGTTTCACAAAAGTCTTACACGCTGCCAGTCAGCGTTTTTTGTCGAGTTGCTTAACGTGCGTCGGAGACACCAAAGTTTTTGACGAGCTTGTGGCAGATTGTTTCGACGTGCGTGTGGCGTTTTAGATTTGCTGTGAGAGTTACACCAATGCTTTTGTACTGCATAAGACGAACTATATAGTTACACCGTCAATTTAATAGTAAAATGAAGAGGCAGTTTCTTATTTGAAAATGTCGTGACCACAGTCTTTTCGAAGTTTGCCATGTTTCGCTGCCGTTACAGACGACGAAAAAACAAAAAAACACTACTTAGTGCATTATGATTTGGAGCATAAGATATGGTTCTCCAAATAATGCAGTCAACTTTATATATCTAACTTTAATTTGTGTGTTATTAATGATTGCTGCTACGTAATTTCTATATATATTAAGCAAAAGTGGACCAAGCACAGAGCCTTCAAGCCTCTTTTTGATGTTATATGTACGTCACATGACTTCGCGTGCTTCATTTTGACAAATTTTGAGTGCCACAGCAGTAATCAGCTATCCGGTCAACCAGCTTGTTGCGAAAAATATTTCGAAAAAAAACTGGCAGATCCCACGAACAGTGGGGATCGATGATATGTGAAGCAGAAATGAGCAATGTTGATATGTCAATTTAAAATTAGCTTAACGTTACGAGGTGTTGGTAAATGATGCCGTTCATGAGTTTCGTGTCATGATTATCATGTATGAATGTGTCATTTACCTTCGTCAGATATTCGCGTCACCTGATACCAAATTTAGTATATGTGGAGCTAGCGAAACAGTCGCGAGCACGCTATGAGCGTGGTATGTTGTCATGTTCTTACATGACACGCCTGTCAGGATTATCATGTTTGCACCAGTCATATATTTCGTCATCTAACGATGTGACGTAACACAAAATATGGTATATATGGAGCTAACAAAACGGCCGTGAGCGAATCATGAAGGGCCCCAACATACTCCAATGTAGCGTTGACGCGCGCGCACGCTGGGCACAGCGACGCTACGTGATAGCGAAACGCGAGCAGTCTCACGCCGGGCGCGACCGGCGTGACCAGCGTCCGTCTGCGCGACCCGACGGCAACCGGCGCGAATCGTGACATGTTGAATTTCGCGCCGATCCGTTACCCAGACAACAATGCGTCTCCCTCTTCGTGACGGAGGGATGCCGGACGCGCTGAAACGCGCATGCGTAAAAAAAAAAACGTAGCACGGCGTGTGTCTGTGAGTATATGGCAAGACGGGCGCCTGGCGTGGCAATGCCGGCGTGACACGAAGAAATGAAAGCCGGCGAGCACGCGCACCGTGCCACGTCGAAATGTATTGGTGCCTTGGCTGTGGTATGTAGTCATGTTCTCACATGACACGCATGTCATGATTATCCTGTTTGCACCAGTCACATACCTTCGTCATCCATTGACGTCACGTAATACAAAATTTGTGTATGTGAAGCTAGCGAAATGGCTGCGAGCGCATCATGAGTGTGGCATGTAGTCATGTTTCTACATCACTCACATGTCATGATTTTCATGTTTGGATTGTCATTTACCTATGTCGTTCATTAGCGTCACGTAATACGTTTGGTACATGTGAAACTAGCGAAACTGCCACGAGTGAATCATCAGCGTAGTAGGTAGTCATGTTGTTACATGACACGCACCTCATGTTTATGATGTTTGCACCAGTATCATACCTTCGTCATCCATTCACGTCTCGTAATGCCAAATTCGGTATGAGTGAAGCTAGCTTAACGGCTGCCAGCACATCATGAGCGCGGCATGTAGTCATTTTACATGACACGCGTCTCATGATTAGCACCAGTCACATACATCCTCCATTCACGTACTGTAATACCAAGTTTGGTATATGTGACGCCAGCAAAGCGGCCTTGAGCGAATCATGAACGTGGCATGTAGTCATGTTGTTACATGACACGCATGTCATGATTTTCATTTTAGGGCCTGTCGCTTGTGTTCGTCATGAAATCATGCAATACCATACCAGTTTTGCAACATGCCATGTGAACGACACCGCCGAAAGAGCTGCAGGATATATATTATTTATATATATATATATATATATATATATATATATATATATATATATATATATATACATATATATATATATATATATATATATATATATATATATATATATATATATATATATATATATATATATATATATATATATATATATATATAGACTTTATTAATTTCCGGCAGATTGCTGGGATGGGCTCCCACCTAGGGGCCAACGGAGAGACCGCGTCTCCCGGCAGCTTCCTTGGCCTGCTGGATCACCCAAAGTTGTTTGTCCAGGCCCGAACTGAGCAGCGCAGTCCGCCAACGCGCCCGAAGGTCTTCATTGGAGGCCGCGACCCCAGAATTTCTGACTAATGCTGGACATTCCCATAGGATATATGGTCAAGAGTGGCTCTGGTGGTACAGTACTGGCATAGATTAGAACTATAGACGTCGGGATATATGTGGTGCATGATGACAGGGTTCGTGTATGTGCGTGTTTGTAGCTGCCGCCACTGAACGGACTGAGCCCGATTTAGCTTGGGGTGAGTGAGGCGGAGAGGACTCCCGCCTTTGCAGTCGATAGTGTTAAATTATGTCATTAAATTTAGTGAGCCGATCGTCCCAATCCCACACCGGCGCAGAAAGGTCCGTTTGGGTGGCCGCTTCGTCTGACGTGACTCGGAACGTAAGGCCTCGAGTCACGTTGTGCGCCACTTCATTCGGACTGGCCTCCACGTTACCTAGTGGTGTGTGGGCAGGGAACCACAAGATGTGTACGTATTTGTCTGCCCAGTGAATTTTCCCTGTACTAAGAATCCGCAATGCCTCGGGGGAGATTCTGGCACTGGCGTAGTTTCGAACGGCTGTCTGCGAGTCGCTGATTACGCATGAGGCGTTAGTGTGGGCTATGGCCATCGCGATAGCCACTTCCTCTGCAGTTTCTACGTTCCGTTTGATGATTGACGTGCTGCTTTTGCATTGTTGTGTGTGGTCTACGACAGCAGCCACGAAGCGGTGACGTTCCTGGTAGCGTGCTGGGCCGACAAAGACTGCCTCGTGGTTGCGCCCAAACATCTTTGACATGGCTCTGCCTCTACTGACACGTCTGCCCTTGTTGTGTTCAGGGTGCATGTTTCATGGTATGGGTGGTACTGTTAGCTTAGCACGGATAGTGCGTGGTATGTCGTGTTTGTCTCCGTGTTGAGTGTGGTAAAAAATACCGATATTATATAGAATCTGGCGGCCTGGCTTTGTCTTGGCTAATCGCTCGAATTGGGAGATTTGTTGCGCCTCATTAAGTTCCTCAAGGGTATTGTGTAAACCAAGTTGAAGGAGTAGTAAGGTGCTGGTGTTTTGAGGCAAACCTAGCGCTTGTTTGTAAATTTTCCTAATTAGGCTGTTGAGCTTTGACTTTCCCGCGGTGAACCATCGGTAGTACGCTGCCGTATAGGTGATGTGACTTAGAACAAATGATTGGATCAAACGAATGATGGTAGCCTCTTCCATGCCTTTGTGTTTATTGGTAATGCGCCTAATAAGGCGCATCGTGTTAGACACTCTGGCTTCAATGTTGCGAACTGTCTCTCCGTTGGTACCCTTACTTTCTATGATCAAACCTAGCACTCTGATTTTGTCCACGGTTGGTATGGCGTGACCATCGCTTGTAGTGAGTTTTATATCAGCGTGTGCCTGCGCTTGGGGATGTTTTTTGGGTGGCTGACCTCTAAGTGTAGGGCGATATAGCAGTAGCTCAGATTTCTCCGCCGAGCAGGATAGTCCAGTTCCTTGTAAATGCCGTTCGACTGTGTCAGTCCCCTCCTGTAATCTCTGTTCGATGGAACCGTCACTGCCATCGCACACCCAGAGGGTGACGTCGTCGGCGTAAATGGTGTGATGAAGTCCTTGGATGGTTTGAAGTTTTGAAGGGAGACCGATGAGGGCGAAGTTAAACAACAAGGAAGAGATCACAAAACCCTGCGGGGTGCCCGCACTTCCTATGGTTATTTTGGACGACCTGAGTGCTCCCACAGCGATCGTGGCCGTTCTGCCCGTAAGAAATGCCCTTATATAGTTGTACGAGCGAAGCCCCAAGTTTAGGGTATTTACCTGATTTAGAATGGTGCTATGCGTGACAGAGTCAAAAGCCTTCTTGAGATCAAGACCAAATATGCCCTTAGTGGAGCGTCCGGTACTGTCTATGATGTGATGCTTAAGCTGCAACATGACATCCTGCGTTGAAAGATGCCTGCGGAAGCCAATCATGGTGTGTGGCAAAAAATCATTGTGTTCGAGGTAATTTGTCAGTCTAGCCAGGAAAGTGTGTTCCATCAATTTGCCTATGCAAGATGTTAAGGAGATGGGCCTAAGATTGTCAGTATTCAGTGGTTTGCCTTGCTGGTGTCGGAATCAGAATCACCTTGGCCGTTTTCCAATGCGGGGGCAAGATTCCGGTGTTCCAGCAGTTATTAATATAGTCTGTGATATGCGTGATCGACTCATCGTCCAAATTGCATATCATCTTATTCGTGATGTTGTCCGGACCAGGTGCAGATTTAGTGTTAAGTTTTTGTAGGGTGGCACGGATATCCGCTTCGGTGAATTCTTCGTCTAGAGTAGTATTGATCTGGCCCGAATAATCTGGATGCTGCGGAGTAGGAGCCTGAGAGATATATTCGAGCTCTACCTCCCTAAGAAACTCCTCATCGGTGCCCTTAAAAACATGTATTAGTTTGTTGATGGTTTGTCGTTGGGCAGTTTTGCTGTCTTCTGGATCGAGCAGGAACCGTAGAAAATGCTATGTTTTACTAAGACTTAGCTGCCTGTCCATCTCATCGCAGGTTTGATCCCAGTGTTGCCGGCTTAGCTGTGTTGCATACATCTCTATCTCTGTGGTGAGGAGTGGTATGCGTTTCTTGAGGTTCCTGTTGTGCTTCTGTGTCTTTCACCTCTTATGGAGCGATTGCTTTGCCTCCCACATGTGGAGGAGCCGGCTATCGATCTCTTCGAGGTGTGCCTCGAAGGTATGATTCGGGTGGTGTTATTAATATCCTGTTTAAGCGTGTTTATCCAGTCCTCTAAGTCGCTGATGGGTTGGGCCTGGTTCTCACGTGATTTGCGGAACAGGGTCCAGTTTACCAACTTCAGCTGTTTTCTCATGGGTTTACGTGGGCCACCTTGAACATGTACCTCGATGATGTAGTGGTCGCTACCCAGGTCTTCTAGAGTATTTTTCCAGGTGGCTGCTGATGTGTTTCTCGTGAACGCCAGATCAGGCGTTGTGTCTTTACTGGAGCTAGTGCCCGCACGTGTGGGTGTGCTAGGGTTCGTGATGAGAGTTAATTCCTCCTGCTGCGAGTCAAACCAGATGGCCCTGCCTTTAGGATTGCACCAGTCATAAGGAAACACATAAGAGTATCCCCAGGCAGTGTGTGGTGCGTTGAAGTCCCCCGCTATTAAGATGCGATTTTGGCCAGCGATGTTGATGCGTGTTTAAAGAGTGTGAGAAATCTGTGCTTCTTTTGTTTAGGGTTGCTGTATATGTTTAGTATAAAAAGACTTTCGTGCGTCTTGCGTTGCGGAACGAATTCTATAAATATATTGTCTATATTGCTAATCTCCGTGTAGTGTTGCGTGAACGTAAGGTTTCGTCTAACTAGGGTGATAAGGACAGTCGTCTCCCTGTTGGCATGTCCGATCGAGCGGTAGCCAGCAAATTTAGCGAGACAATGTGTCTCCTGCAATAAAATGATATCGGGCTTAACTTTCCCCTTAAGGTATTTGGTAAGATTTGCTTGCTTATTCGCGTAGCTTCTACAATTCCATTGCCAAATTGTGTAGGCGTGATTTCTAGCTATGATGACACGCAGGGGGCAGGAATGTCGCCGGCTGTATCACACTGAATGCCGACGAGAAGGTTGCTTTACATTCGCTGTGTGGTCCAGTCCACTAGGTGGCAGAGGGGTGATTCTAGCCTCCACAGCGATGAGTCGCTGCAGTAGGTGTTCGTTTTGTTGCTGGGTAATTTTAGCTGTAGTCTCTACGCGGTCACTAAGGGCTGAGATCAGTCGGGATGCGTTGCTTATCCACTCATTTAATTCTTTGACTGATTGCTGAACTTCCTTCAAGACTTTATTCTCGGGCGTCACGCGTGCGGGTTAGTATTCATTGGCCTGGGTTTCGGCTCTGCGCTTGGGAGGTGGTGGTGTTGTACCTTCCTCCAATTTTTCACTGGGTGTAACAGCTGAGAGCGGTGGTACTACTGGTGGAGCATGTTTTGTTTTTTTATACTGGTGTAACTCCTCCTTCAGGGTCCTGTTTTCCTCTCCTAAAGCTGTCATTTTCTGGTTACATTGTGCTAACATATGCTTTAGCTGTGCTATTTCAGCCTCTAATTTATCAAGTTTGCCCTGAGAAGTGGCCTCCTCAGACCCCGAGCGCGCCCCCTTGACTACGTCTACCCAGCCCACCTTGAAGGTTGCGCCAGGTCGAGGTGTACGGCTCCGAGATGTTGACTGCGACCGGGAGCGGCGCCGGGAGCGGGGCCGGGAGCGGGGCCGGGGGCGAGACCGCGACCGAGATCTCGACCAGGCTTTTTTTCCGGGCTTCCGGGTAGGGCTAGTGTCCCGCTGCTCGAGGCTGTTGTCGACAGGCTTTGGCTTCGTCGGGTAGTCTTCATATTGTTGTTGTTGTCGCTCCCATCGCCGGCGTTTCACCAGGTACGGCGTCTTGTAACGTGTTCTGCACGCCTTCTCGGCCGTCTGGTGGTCGCCGCCGCATAGTTGACAAGTGGGCTGGCATTGGTGATGTTGCGGGGGGTGGTCGTACCACAGCCACGGCACACGTGGTCTTTCGGGTTTGGGCATACATCTGCGTGGTGCCCCAGGTGACCGCATTGGTAACATGTCTCTATCTGTTTGCGGTAAAGGGAGCACTTCAACATTGCCCCACCGTATAGAACGTATTTTGGCACGCGAAGGCCAGCGAACATTACGATCACCGTCGTTGTGTTGCTGAGGCGTTTTGCAGCAATGGCTGTAGGGTTCTTTGTTGTAATCACATTAGCCGTAATATCTCGGGAGGTATCTTCCAACGGGATATCACGTATCACGCCTTTTAACGTACCGTCTGGTGCTGCTTCATATGCGCTGGTATCGTACGTCTTGTTGCTGAGCACAATCCGAGAGATTTTCTGGTATCTATCAGTATGCGCCTCGATGGGTGCGCTCACAACGTTGATATTTTGCTGGAAATTTGGGCATATTGTGTCCTCATCTTGGGCGTCTCTCGGAATTTCAGCGGCGTGGTAAATGCTAGTCGCCAGTCGGGCGGCTCCATGATCGATGATTCGAAGGCCGCCTTTAGGTCGGATGATGATCTTGTAGTTGCCTCGGGGCAGTGGAGGCATCGAGTTTAATCTTGTTATTCGACTCCAGCAGTGCTCACGCCGTTTCCTGCTGTTATTCCCTCGTTGAGAATCCACACTGGGTTCTAGTGATTGCCCGCGGGTTGACCTCTTTGATCGTACAGTGCTCCATCTTGTACTTTCTTCGAATTCTTCACGGGAAATGGGTTCTCCCTCCACAGTGACCTCCATTTCTTCTCAAAAAGTCGGACGCGTCAAACGCGCCGACGGGCGTTTCTTAGTGCCCGCAGAGTTAGGCCGCGTTCACACTGAGCATTCCGGCCGCCGAAAGTGCTCCGAATCCGGTTCGGTGGCGGCGAGATTCGCCGAAAGGGCCCTCTCCGCGCCGATCGCTCTCGGACCAATTTTTGCGGCGTCTGCCGCCGAATCGGTCACCGTTGACCAATAGGAGCGCTAGTCAAGGAATTTTGAAAAATGGCGGCCAAGCTCTACTCACTTGTTATGCCGCAGTGCACGTAACTGAGCGTTGAAAGCAACGGGAGTTTAACCTACTGTGTGCCTACTTCGCGTCCGTATTTCGTGGAAGAGGTGACCGAGCTTGCTGTTGGCGTGACCGAGCTTGTTGCGGCCTCGCAGAGCAAAACAAACCCACCAACGCCGCTGGCGTCGGTGGTTTTTTCTGCTCTTCGTGCATTACAAGACAGCCACTTGCCAGCAAAGTAAGCAGTACTGCTTCTTCTTGCTTCCTGCGTACGAGAATCAAAGTATACACCACCGGATATCGTAGTGACGTTTGCGAGCTGTGACAACAACCGGGTGACAGCGCATCCATCCCGCGTTCGCCCGGTGGTGGATGGCATATTCGGCGGCTCGTCCGCGTCCAGTGCGAACAACGCTGAATTTCGGCGGCAGGGGAATTTCGGTCGCTGTAGAAAGCGGATGTTTCAGTGTGAACTAGGCCTTAGGCCGGCCTAAGCATCAGCGTCTCTGGCAGCTGCGCTGCCGGTGGCTTGGCAGGCGTTAGGCGTAGCCCTCCCGCCAGCGTCGTTGACAAAAATGCGTCGGTAAAGGTGTCAAAATTCAAGTCCCCACCTGGAACTTGGTGCCGGGCGATTCTTGATGACAAGCTGAATACGCGGGTACCAAAGTCTTGTGGGCTTCTAGGTGACTTCCACTGCAAAACATGCGTTGAAACCACAGCCGACACGACGCGCGTCCACTCGCTCCGACGAGAGCAGCGTCTCTCCTCACGTCAATAACACTCAAGAGAACATTTCCTTCTTAGACATACTCTCAAGAGCTGCAGGATCATAAAATGTAAATCACGACATTCTGGACATTCATGTTATGAATACTTAAATATGTTCTCCATGCAGTAATGTCATGCCATACCAAGTTTGCTATCGATACCATTATCGAAACGGCCTGGAGATCTAAAAGTCGTAGGCGGCTAGATAGATAGATAGACAGATAGACAGACAGACAGACAGACAGATAGATAGATAGATAGATAGATAGATAGATAGATAGATAGATAGATAGATAGATAGATAGATAGATAGATTAGATAGATAGATAGATAGATAGATAGATAGATAGATAGATAGATAGATAGATAGATAGATAGATAGATAGATAGATCGATAGATAGATAGATAGATAGATAGATAGATAGATAGATAGATAGATAGATAGATAGATAGATAGATAGATAGATAGATAGATAGATAGATAGATAGATAGATAGATAGATAGATAGATAGATAGATAGATAGATAGATAGATAGATAGATAGATAGATAGATAGATAGATAGATAGATAGATACGCTCAATGTCGCTGAAGTTCGCTAAGAGGCAAGAAGGCTGAGCAGAGCCAAGACAACGACCAAGAGCTTCGGTAACAAAAAAAATGGCAGCAATCTACGGAGTGAATGATGGAGGGTCCGTCCATTCGTTCTTGCTTCCGTCCATCCATGCGTCCGTCTGTGACCATCCATGCGTCCATCTGCCCATCCATGCGTGCGTCTGTTCGTGCGTCCGTCCCTGCGTTCATCCATGCATCTGTCTGTGTGTCCGTTCGTCCATCTATTCAACACTCCAAGGACCACTATCTCGCATATTTTCATCATATATTCCCCATATATAAGCACTGCCATCCAGCGGACATTCGAAGGACAAAACGAGAGGTGGCACATGCACACTTTCTTACGGCTTGCGCTTCGGGTCTACTTCTCACCTTTATTCACCTTGAGGTCGTGATATATACTAGTTCACTGTATTCATGACACTGTGGCTCAACACTCGCTAAACCTTTCTAAAACCAAGGAGGTTACGCCTAGCTAGCATAACGTAGCGAACTTTTCCGGTCAGATAGTGCTCAATGTACATCCCAATGGCTGTTAATGGGAAATGATAGACAGGAGTATTCGGCTTTTATTTTCTTACTGGCTTGCGCTTGTATCTACTTCCCACCTTTAACCACCTCGAGTTCAAGGTACATACTAGCTCATTGTATTCATGACACTGCGGCTCAACGCTCGCTGAGCCTTTCTAAAAATAAGGAGGTTACACCCAGTGAGGACAACGTAGCAACCCTTTCTTGTCAGATAGTGCTCAAGGTACATGCCAATGGCTGCTAATGGGGATCGCAGCGTGCACGTTAACTGAAAGCCGAATGCTCTAGTTTCTCATTTCTTCTTAGCAGCCATTAGCAGGTGCATTGAGCACTATCTTTTTTTTTGTTCAACAACGCACAGAAGAAATTTTTCACTAGCACAACTTTGAAGGTCAAAATGTTTTACTTGTTGCATATAAAACGGCTACGAGGGACGAACGGGTGCTGCTATAAGGAGCTGCGCCCCTGAAAAGCGGCCTTCGTAGATGGCACTCGTTACAGGCACAAAAGCTGCTTCGTCGCGGCTGTAGTTAACCACAAGAAACAATGCAGCACTAGTCTGACAATACACACGAGACGTGTTGAAACGGCCGAATAGATCGCTATAGCTTTGGCCACATTGTTACGTAAAAATGACACGAGGCGTGTCTATTTAAAATCTATATTCAAACTGATGCGTATGGCGTCGACTAAGATTGAAGACAGCATGCACAACCGACAGACCACTTCCTCGTTGTCGTCTTCTGACCCCTGATATGTCAGCTACGCAGCATTACCCCCCCCCCCTCTGCGGTAAAAGCGCCGTCTCGGTGCACATTAACTACGGTCTTCAGTGGGCAGGTGGTAAGGTTTTAGCCTGCTGACGTGCACAACATCACTGGGTGTGGTTGGAGGCAGGCTTGTGGTCTCAGATGCAGGAATGATCTCATGATCTCATTGGTGACGTCAGTTGCCTGGTGGATGATACGGTAAGGACCCATGTAGCGAGACAACAACTTCTCTGATAAGCCAACTCGACGAACTGGGCACCACTGGAGAACAAGAGAACCGGGTGAGAAGTGATCGTCAGCATGCCGGCTATCGTAGATGGCTTTTTGGGTGGCTTGCGAAGCTGAAAGTCCAGAGCGGGCGATCTGACGTGCGGGGTCAGCAGGAGCAATAGCTTCGCGTGCACATACGGTTGACGGCGTTGTAGTGGTTGGAAGTAGGGTGTCGAGTGGTAACTTCGGATCACGGCCATAAAGCAAATAAAAGAATGAATAACCAGTATTGTCGTGGCGCGAAGAATTGTACGCGAAGGTCACGTGACGTAGCGCCAGGTCCCAGTCATGGTGGTCGGAGGACACATACATCGCGAGCATGTCAATTAGAGTCCGATTTAGCCGTTTGGTAAGGCCATTTGTTTGGGGATGGTAGGAAGTGGTGAGCTTGTGGTGCGTCGAGGAAGAGCGCAGAAGATCGTCGATCACACGGGACAAAAATGCGCGGTCGCGATTCGTGATTAATTGGCGAGGAGCGCCAAGGTGTAGGATGACGTCGTGGAGCAAAAAGTCCACAACGTTAGTAGCGGTGCTGGTGGGGAGTGCTCGAGTGATGGTATACCTAGTCGCGTGGTCTGTAGCAACGGCGACCCACTTGTTGCCAGATTTCGACTCGGGAAAAGGACCGAGAAGATCTATACCAACACGGAAGAAAGGTTCGGTTGGGATGGAGATCGGTTGAAGAAGTCCAGCCGGGGGCGCATTAGGTCGCTTCCTACGCTGGCATTTATCGCAGGAGGACACGTAACGGCGAACGGACCAGGCGAGACCGCGCCAAAAGAAGCGGCGACGCACGCGGTCGTACGTCCGAGATACACCCAGATGACCAGCTGTTGGTTCAGCGTGAAGCTCGTGCAGCATGGCTGAACGCAAATTTTTCGGAACGACAAGAAGGAGCTTACGGCCATCTGGCTGGAGGCTACGACGGTACAGCATGCCATTCAGGAGGACGTGCATGCGAAGTGACGTGTCGTTCGGAGCAGATTCGAGACGGTCAATAAGTTGTCGCAGAGAAGCGTCACGATGTTGTTCACCAATCTGAAGAAACTGGGACATTGACATGACGCTGAGGCTAGGCTCGATGTCTGGTTCGTCGGGCTGATCGACAGGGTAGCGGGATAAGCAATCGGCGTCCATATGGAGACGTCCAGACTTATAAACAACCGAGTAGGAATACTCTTGTAGGCGTAATGCCCAACGACCAAGTCGTCCAGTGGGGTCCCTCAGAGAAGAAAGCCAACACAGCGCGTGATGATCTGTGATGACACCGAAAGGGCGGCCATACAAGTAAGGACGGAATTTCAAAACCGCCCAAACAAGAGCAAGACATTCCCGTTCTGTTATAGAATAATTGCGTTCAGACTTAGAAAGCAGACGGCTTGCGTACGCGATTACACGGTCGTTGCCTCGCTGTATTTGCGCCAAAACTGCACCAATTCCATGACCACTCGCGTCTGTTCGCACTTCTGTAGGAGCGTGTTCGCACAAACTGACGCGTGTTATATAGTCAGTGATTCACAAGCAGCTGTACGCAACTTTGCAAATGGCAGAAACTCCCCTGAAACACTGCGTATTCTTAGCATAGGCAAAAGCAACTAAGACAAAATTGCGTTGCATTATCTGGTTCCCAGCTGACATACCCGACAAAACGGGAGATATCAATCCTAACGAGGTTGCACAAAACGTAGCTAGGCCTCCTAGAAAAAAATATGCCTAGAACGTGAGCCGCGAACGCGCCGCCCTACCCTCGGATTTTACCCCCCCCCCCCCCTCCGGTACTGAAGTGAACGCCTTTCGCGGTCACCCCTTGCGAACACAGAAATGGTGTCACAGTTGCCTCCGAGTAGCTGTAATGTCACGTGACAGAGCGGTGATGTCACGTGACTGAGTGGTACGGAGGTTAGCGGTTCCAGGCGGTGGACGGTCGCAACACGCGGCAGGAGACATGGCCTCCAAGATTTTGTGCTGGCAGGAAGCTCCCGATTGGTAAGAGAGAAACGTTCCTGGCACAGTTTTTCTAGGAGGCGATGCTCGTGGGCTCACTTTTCTGGCTACGACAAATGTTGATCCCTCGTGAGAATTTCCAAATGTGTGGGAGTGGGAGGACCGAATGACAAGATTCAATGAAATTACGAAACATAAATTGCAGAGGCGTGTTTACCCTCCTCCTTACCATACACTCAACAGGGCACAGTCTGTCCAATGGCGACAATTACAAACCAGAGTCTATAGAAATGCAGCGCTACTGCATGCTATGTCTCCAGAGATCTATGCGGCCGCTCAGTGCAAAGATTGTCAGACACGAGCTTCTTTAGAACATATACCTTGGGAATGCCAGGAATTAAAACTTAGTAATGAGAATGCGGCCTCCACGCGCGTTGGCTGGCCGTGCTGCTCAGTTCAGCCCGGGATGATCAGCTATGGGAAATTCAGCGGGCCGAGGAAGCCTCTAGGAGGCAATACCTTCTAGCCGACACCTAGGCAGGAGCACAGGCCGCTAACACGCCGGATACAAAATAAAGTTTATTCCATCCATCCATCCAAACCATGTCAAAGATCTTCGAGTAGTCAATAAATGTGACATCAGCCTATTTTCAGTCGTTCCCGGAACAAGATATGCTGTGCGTAAAGTACAGCACTGTATAATAACCCGCACGAAAGCCATGCTGTGATTGTGAAAGTATATAGCGTGCATTTATGTATTCTACAGCTCATTTGCTAATGATATGCTCCAGAGGTATAAAGCTAGTAAAAAACGAAATATTGACCTATGTTTGGCATTACAGTAAAAGTACGTTAATTCGAATTTCACGGGACCGAAAAAACTGTCCGAATTAACCGAATGAACGAATGAACAGGGAAAACAACATTTAAAATCAAGCTGCAGAAGCATACCTTTATTTGTTGAAGTATTTTGTAATTGTCGTCTGCGTTTTCGCGCAGATTCCGGCTGACATCCCAATTTTTCTTAACTGTTCCAAATGGCCAACAGCACGCAAGCTGTCGGGAGTGTTCAGGCAAGCGTCCTCTAATATTAACAGCGCCTCCGAGACTTCCCGTGAAGTGCGATGAGGTCGCGGCTGTATCTCCTCGCATGATTCTTCGTCGTACTTGGTCACAACCTGCTGTCGCGGTTCGCCATTCTTCAGTGCTTCCAAAATTTCCACTTTAGTCGCCAAGTACTTCGCGTCTTAGTTCTGCCGCTTTTTCGGCGTTGCCATCACTGTCGCGCACGATGGTGGTGGCATGCAAATACGGTCACAATGGAAGAAAAAGAGAACTCCACAAAAAGAGATGGTTCCGACACGACAACACAGGGGAAAATGGCGTCAGAGGCGCTGAGTGGAGAAGAAAGAAGACGCCGACGTTCGGTGGCGCTGCGATCGCCCCCACTAGTTGATGATGATTGCGATGCCACTCAGGTTTCGGTTTCACTCCAGTGGTGCCAGCGCTGCTTTATCACACTTTTCTGTAGGAGCAGCCGTCAGCATTTGTCCGAATTAAGCGGTGCAGAGCCGAATTCCGATGAAATAACGAAGGTTTGGTAACATAGATTAACATGCACTTTGGCCGGGACCAATAGAGCCGTCCAAATTATCCGAATTTCCGAATTAACGGGTGTCGAATTAACGAGCTTTTACTGTATTTGCTTGTTTCCGAACTTAAATATGAGCATGACGTTTCCAAATTTCCAGAGCTGGGGAAGTGCTTCAGAGAATAATCATTTTTTAATAATGCAAGAAGATAGTCAGCAAAACATTCTTAATGTCCCATTAGAGACATATCTGGAATACTATCTGGGCCAAATCGTTTCCAAAACTCAAGACATAGGGCTCTATGCAGGATCGGCCGAGTTTCGCGAAACTAGGGATATCTCCGAGCTCTGGTGACACCCCCTTATGAACGAGCCAACAGGACGAAAAAGTCAAATACACCAATCAGCACGCCACGTTGCATTGGTTACGATGGAACCAGTCATCGCGTCAAAACGGTCGACTAAGTTGGGCGGTGTTTTCAAACTAGAGGCATCTTCTTTCATTTTCTTGTCGTTCCACTGAGTGCAGATGTGCACCCATGCAACAAAAGTGTCAGAAACTTTACGTGATGTTATTCTTACAGGTAGGGGTGTTTAAATTTATTTGGAAGCTTTTAATGCTTGCACTTAGTCTGTTTTAGAATAATCAGCACGGTCGCCTCTGAGATCAGTACTGGCCGAACGTTTTGCAACATCATGAGCGTAGCTAAATCCGCGGCCATGGGTCGGTCTGTACATTCTAGCGACGCCACGTGTCAGCGTGTACATTCAAGCGCGCTGCTCAGTCGGTTCACGTCGTCTATGTTGTCATCACCTGCAAGCACCCGAGCAAGTGCGGCCAGCTAATTAGCTATTTGGCTAAACGGTATACTTCGCTAGTTAGGCTAGGACATGCTATGACGAAGCTAATTACGCCAAGTCATGGTAAGGCCCAGGTAATTACGCCACATCTTAAGAAAACTATGCTGATGAAGCCATGTAATGCTAGAACCGGGCTAACTAATGCATGCTAGTTGAGAAGCTAACTAAACTATGCTAATTAACACGACGTTAATCATAAGCACGCTGAGTAAAACCATTTTAATTACCCCTTATTTATACTATGACAATCAGTATCCTGCTAATCAGGATTACGTTTATTAGCCTAATACCGGTGTCACACGGGCACATTTAATCGCGATCAGTGTCGATCTGGATTAACCAAGACCCAGATTAGGTGCTGCTACACGGTCACTTTTAATCACGGTCAGGCGTGATCGGGATCAAGACTATCGTGATCCGCGCATCGCGACCTGCCTGAAAGATTGCGATTTCGCTGATTTTGCTGCCGTGTGCACCTCCTAGCTGAGCTTGTTGCAAGCACAATAAAAAAGAAAATCGAGCATAGTTCAATGAAAACGCTCTAAAGCTGCTAGTTGTTCATAAAAAACAAACTACCAACTGTTTCAATAGAAACAATATATAAAGTATTGCATATTTCAGGATTCACATAGACCGCATGCAGTTACGAGAGAAGCAGATGGAGAGCAGACGACAAGCAGTCGACCGCTGCCTTCAGCGCTTAGTTCCACTCTCACTCCGTCGGAGGTGTTGGAGCACCTTAAAGCAAACTGATCATGAGTGTCGTGAGCTTTTCGACTACATCACAACGTACATGCACTTCGTGGTCGAATGAAGAGATAGATCTTTACAGTAATTGACCGCTAGCAGGAGCAACTGCAACAAGCTTGAGGCGCCAAAAGTGAAACACTGGCGCGTACAATGAGATTGGCGCTTGGCTGCGACTACACGGCTACGAGAGGGGGCCATCAGAAAAAAAAAAGCGGAAATTAAGAATCTCACTCATCAATACAGGTAAGTGCTAGGAAAACTTTATGTGGTGATGTATTTCTGAAATTACCATTGCAGTGTCCTGCAAAGTTTTTGACGTTCAAGCGGTTCTTTCACGAATAACATAGCTGATAAAGGGCTCTACAGATATACCGTACGTCGAATTTTATCAGTGGCATGTTTTACGGCACGCAAATGCCACCTGGGGCATTTCATCAGACCAAAGGTCGAACCGGATTAGCTTGGGCCGTGTAGCAGCGGTCATAAAATTGATCGTGATCAAGAGAACTCATCCGGATCACCCTGATCACGATTAAATGTGCTAGTTTGACACCGGTGTAAGTCCACATCTGGTTCTCATGTTGTGCTGGCCAGTTCTCGAGGTGTGCAAGGCCGCCCAAGATTGCCGCCACGGTGGCGGAAGGGGTTCGCGCCGCCTTGGCACGCGCTGCCCGCACAGCCTCAACGCACGTGCCGGGACCCCTGCCGCAAGCAAGCTGGGGACAAATAAGCCAATTGGCGGCGCTGTTTCACTATCTGCTTAGGTGCGCCAGGTGTGCCGGCACGCACATTGCGGCTGTGCGGCTAGCACATGGAACGGCCCTAAGGGAACAGTGTCCCCTTAATGAGTCGGTCGGCTCTTTACCTTTCATCTTCGCTCGTTTCGTTTCATTGGCGTTCAAGTTGCGAGCGTAAACACTTCACATTGTACGTGCAAGAGAGAAAACAAGAAACAAGAAAAGATATTGTACACGTACGAGTCAGTCAGAAAACAAGCATGGTCTTCAGTTTTGAATCTTTGTTGCCTATTTCCTCCTGGCTTACCTCACGGAGGCAGGAGAATCTTCCGGGGTCCGTGTTGATGCCGACTACTAATGTTTTGACTTTGAAAATAAGATATGTGCCTCACGCTGTTCACGCTCGCACCTGTTTGAGAAACCGGACTGTAAAAGAGTTACGCCGATATTTTCAAAACTGTGGTTTGGCAGGCGCAGATGTCTGGACGAAAGAAGCTTCAGCAAGGAAATGGCGTAGTGCCGGTGATTATTGAACCGCAGTCGAAATGGCAAACTGGCCCAAAGTAATTTTTGTGTGACTGCACAAACACTGAAAGGTTTAAAAAAGTAAGGAAGGTATTGAGTAAACAAACTGAGAAGTTATAAAGAAAATGCAAATATAAAGAAGGCTCGGTTTCTGTACAAGAAGTAATGGTTATGCTTGAAAAGCATAATACAAAGTAAAGAAGGAGCAATATTTGTTTCTTGGATTCTATATTTTCCTTCAGAGCTCGAACAGATGACGTAGCTCTGAATGCATGCAAGTCAATCATCTATTCCACATGCGACCACAGTAATGACGTTGATGAGGCGATCTGAACAGTGCCACTCTAGTCGGTAGCTTTTTCGACCTGATTTAGCTTCTGGAGAATAAAGCAAAAAGAAACAGCACTATACATATACATATATATATATATATATATATATATATATATATATATATATATATATATATATATATATATATATATATATATATATATATATATATATATATATATATACATATATATATATATATATATATATATATATATATATATATATATATATATATATATATATATATATATATATATATATATAACAGACAGTAATGCCAAGGAATGTACAGGGGAAGTTATTAGAACCAATGGAATGTAAATAAGAAGAAAGAAGAAAGAAAAGTGGATGAAAAAATTACCTGCTCACAGTTGGTAATTTTTTCATCCACTTTTCTTTCTTCTTTCTTCTTATTTACATTCCATTGGTTCTAATAACTTCCCCTGTACATTCCTTGGCATTACTGTCTGTTATATCTCATTAATATTGTGTTAAAACACGGAAAAACGAGCCCTTAGGTATACACTTCTTTCCTTTATATATATATATATATATATATATATATATATATATATATATATATATATATATATATATATATATATATATATATATATATATATATATATATATATATATATATATATATATATATATGGGTACTAAAACACGCATGTGCATAGTGCCCTATATAACTCAGCCGCGCTCAACAATACCACCTTTACTTTTCGAGGATCCTTACCTCTCGAAAGAGGAACATGTTTATGGCGTGCATATATTTATTTCTTATTTGAATCGATTACTCGCTGATGGCAAAATGCCGATGCTGTTGTAATGGAGTTCCCTTCACCAAATGAGTGGTGAGTGTGCTGACCATTTTATTTTTCTACAAGTGCTTCTTTTTTGCCCTGTTTTATTGAACCGCTGAGGTTTCCTCATCTTGCTATTCTCCCCTTACCTGAACCCACTGCATCAGCTGATGACCCTCTTGGGTACTCGATGCGCTTATAAATGCAATGCAAGGTTTCGGAGTGCTTATTTCTCCGCCAGCAACAATGTACCATCACGCTTGCTCGCTTTTCCGCATTATGTTCGAGAACAACAGCAGCAATAGCGGCAATCTTTTGTCGAAAGCGAATGAGAGGGGGAGGGGTGGCGGGCACAATCGCAAGCTACTACACTTTCTAACGACAACTGTTCGCCTTCAGTCTTGTGTTCGTATTTTGAAGCATTTGTTTGCATTTAAAATAGCATACTCATAAAGACTAGTAATGAGCATGCCAGGTTATTGCCCTCCCTGTTACGTACGAGTTTTCGATGCGTTTAGCGAAATTTGTTTGTTTCGGCTTTTTTGCGGTTAACCGAGTAACTACGCAAGCTTATATTGCAATCGCTCGTGTGAGCTTCTCGTACCGCGAACAAATGAGACAATAGTTAACAATCAAAGTTGCGCTGGTTTGAAAGCATTACTAAGGGCTGAGTTGATAGAATAACAATATATAGTCTAATATTATGAAATCTAAGATACAATATTATCAGAGAGAATATAGGAAATGTTATTAGCTAGTTAACCTGATTGACTGGCTGTTCCTCTGGAAAGCTCTGTGGCGGAGAATAAACGACCTAGATAATTTACCCAGCTGATCCGTCCACGTGCGGCACGAACTCGAGGAGCTCGTGGTTTCTGTTTCCTGACCTGTTGTTATCTGGGAGTGGTCGCGTACAGGCACAGTCTTTCCTTGTGCGAATGTTTGACGTCGTGGTTGCTTAGACATCTGTGTTCTTTCTTGACAAGTCTGTCAGTGTCACATTGTGATGATGTTATTGCTACATACAGGGAAACGTTTCACAGTGTTACAGCGAGCACCTTCTGTATAGGTTACTTGGAGAGCGCATAAAAAAAAACTCTAGAAGCTTTCTCTGCCATCTCCGAGGACTACCAATCAGTATTATTTGCAATGGTAATCTGTAAGACCACCCTGTATGTTTTGGACTCCTCAATCACAATAGAATACGCCCATACTATGTGCATCCTAAATTGTTCACGCACATCACTCTTACGGTTACTTGTAGGTGTTCTTTCATTGTTTGAAATTTTTTTGTCTCTTTAGTATCACACTTTGACGATGGGACACCAGGCTATACCATACACTGCCTTTCTGTGTTCTTCACATGTGAATGCCAAGCTCTGTCAGCTGGATTCACGGCCGATTACAGAAGAGAAGATCCCGGGACCTTGGCCGACGGCTTCCCATACGCGCAAAGCCACGAAAGCCCTCTTGTACTTTTTAAGGACCACCAAACTTCCCGACCGCTTGTGAAAGAACTGCGCGAGGCCGTGCTGTGTAGTCTCGAGCTGACTATTTATGCTTCTCTTTTTTACTCCTCTTCTTTTCTGTCTCTTTCCGTTCTATTATTCTCCTTTTCCCCCACCCCAAGTGTAGGGTAGCCAACCGAGCCAAGCTTAGTTAACCTCCCAGCCTTTCCTCTATATATATAAATCTCTCTCTCTCTCTCACATGTGAATGAAAAATGGAATGAGATGTCCCTAACTCATCAACTTATTTTATATTTCACATTTCCTGTAACCATTGAGTGAGGTACATATATTCGCAAATAGAAGACAACTGGAAAGAGACTACAACCTTAACTTATGATGGTAGAACAGGGCCTATATAAATTGCTGTAATCACCAATATATATATATATATGCTCCTAAATAGCTGCACTCAAGTAGCTTCAATCATTCTGACGCCTCGTGCAGCTCTGCTGTGTTTTATTCCGACAAGCGGCAGTTTAGAATGAAAGGGCCACCTAGTGTGGTCCACTTTATCATGCTGTGGGTAGCAATTGATCGCGCACGCAGCGACAAATGATCGTTCGAAGCTGTGCCGCTCCTGCTTTGGCGGGCGTGGTGGTCAGGAGGGCGTAACGGCACGTAATCCCGTGAATCGTGACTCATAGCTTGCTCTACAGAGTTTTATCGCGAGTCGCGTGCAATTTACTTGTCTTATAAGAAGATGAGTGCTGTCTCTCCACACCTCTCTCCTACCTTATCATAGGCTGGATCGGCTAGTTTAACCCACGTGTGTAATGTCGGCCAGCTTGGCTGAGCCTTCCTATCCGTTGAAGCTTCTTGTAGTCGGAAAACTGCTCGCCAGGCTGCACAATGCCGCCGCGAGTCGTTCTTGCTGGCACAATGTTCCAGTAGATCCTGCTCTCGACAAAAGGGCGCCACTGCTAGCTAATGCAGTACTGCATTCTTTTAAACAGGCAGGTCATCAAAGCGAACAGTCACAAGTTTTATTACCCTTTTTTAAACGGCGAAGTTGTAATCAGTGTTAGTGACACAATCAGTGTGCTTAAGTTCTTTCTGCGGAAAGGTGGGTGGCAGGTGAGATAAGGGGTGCCTAATGGTACAACCTAAAATCATATCGGTGTTGTGGCTCAATTATAAATATTATCTTAACAAAATCAGTTACGGTATAATTTAGAGATTTAATCTATTAAAGAAACAGACGTATGTAGTTTGCCCCCCCCCCCCTTACACGGTGCTACACTTCCTGCCGTTGTTTTTTTATTGTCGGTTACATTGTCGTACACACGCACTCTTCTCTTCGCATAACAAACACGTATGATGCAAAAGTCAATAATACATTGCCAGAAATGAACAGCTCACTGAGCATAGTACACATGAAAAAAGTGCATTAGTAGTAGGTTGCACCCAACTATTAAATATTTCTTAGAAGTGTACCACACGGAGTGCTTGTGCTATCACTTTATACTGCGGTAGCAATTATATGTACACTCTCGGCTTGATTTTGCCGCCGGCGTCGACGTGGGCATAGGCATCAATATTATGCACCGTATATGTATACGTGTCTATGTATATTCTTACGAGAAGGAAACCAACTCGGAGGGGTAGTCACATTGTATTTACAGCTGGTTAAGCGAGCAGCGCCAGCCACAGACATTCGCTCACGCCAATCTATATGCTTCGTCTTCTTCATCTCCATTGGCAAGTAGTATGAGCCCCGGCGGCGGAGGCACCGTCCCGGTGCTTTAAAGGCCGTTATCTGACGCATTCTTGTAGGGCTTGATCAGCGAGACGTGTACAATATCACTGGACCCCCCAGCAGGTGATGATGGATAGATGAGGCTGATCCCGTAGGTGGCAGGTGTTACTTGATGCAATATACGGTAGGGTACCATGTAATGAGACAACAGTTTTTCTGATAGGCCCAGCCGACGATGAGGGGACCAGAGCAAAACGAGGGTACCGGGAGGAAAACGTACGTCTCTGTAGCTCCTCCAGCGTCTTCTGTGAGGGAAGGCGCCGAAACATCACGACAAGGCCACGGGGGCCGGTATTGTTCTATGTTCCGCATCGTGCCGACGGCATTGGTTGGTTTGCGACGCCATCAGCCGAGCGCGAGCGAGGCGGGCATGATCGGCTCGCGCACTGATCGCGTCGCGGGCATACTCGCTGGTGGACGAGGTGTGAGCTGAGATGACTGTGTCCAGTGGTGAAGTCGGCTCTCTTCCGTACAATAAGCGGAACGGCGAGAAGCCCGCTGTGTCGTGACGGGATGAATCATACGCGAAAGTTGCGTAGGGTAAGGCAAGGTCCCAGTCCCGGTGATCGGGCGATACGTACATAGTGAGCACATTTGTTAGAATACGGTTAAATCGTTCCGTGAGGCCGTTTGTTTGAGGGTGGTAAGCGGTTGTCAGTTTGTGTTGCGTGGAACAAGAACACAGAATGTCGGCGATGATTGGGATAGAAATGTACGGCCACAATCTGTGAGAAGTTGTCTTGAAGCACCGTGAATCGATATAACGTCCCGTAAGAAGAAGTCAGTGGCGCCGGTTGCACAGCTGATTGGTAGAGCTCGCGTAATAGCGTAGCGTGTAGCTTAATCTGTAATCACGGCTATCCATTTATTTATTTATTTATTTATTTATTTATTTATTTATTTATTTATTTATTTAATGCATACTGCAGACCTTCACAGGTCCGAGCAGGTGGGCACGGTACAAGTAGCAAGTACATGTTAGGCACTCAAGTCCCAATGTTGATGTGGGAAAAAGACCAAGCAGGTCTAACCAACACGGTAAATTGGTTCCGCGGGTATGTCAAATAGTTGAAGATGGCAAGCAGGTAGCAGCGACGGTGTTTTACCGCGTTGGCATAGGTCACACGTGGTGACGTATCAGCGTACCGAGCGAGCAAGGTCTGGCCAGAAGAAACGGCGCCGGACGCGCTCGTACGTGCGGAATACGCCAAGGTGTCCAGCCGTGGGAGCGTCATGAAGTTCGGTGAGAACACAGCAGCGCAAATGCTTAGGCACAACGATGAAAATGTCAGGCCCATCTGGTCGGAAATTGCGGCGGTATAGCACATCCTTTTGAATGACAAAGTAGCGGACGGAAACATCATTTGGGGAGGATTCCGTACGGCTGATGATGTCAAACAGCTCTGGATCGTGCTTCTGTTCTTCCCCAATGTTAAGAAAGTCGGACACTGTCAAGATAGAGTTCTCCATAGGCTCGTCAAAGTCGTCGACAGGGTACCCGGAGGGGCAATCGTCATCTTGGTGTAGGCGGCCAAATTTGTAGATCACCGAACAGGAAAACTCTTGCAGGCGCAAAGCACAGCGACCAAGGTGGCCTGATGGATCTTTCAGAGAGTCGAGCCAGCAGAGCGCGCGGTGGTCGGTAACTACTGAAAATGGGCGTCCGTATATGTAAGGTCGGAAATTCGCCACCGCCCATACAAAAGCCAAGCACTCGCGCTCTGTGATCCAATAGTTACGTTCAGGGGCGGATAGGAGGCGGCTGGCATATGCAATGACGCAATTATGGCCATGTTGTTTCTCAGCCAGCACTGTACCAATGTCATGCCCACTTGCATCTGTACGGATTTTCATAGCGGCAGCAGAGTTGAAGTGTGCCAAAATCGGAGGAGTAGTGAGAAGAGTGACGAGAGTCGAGAATGCAGAAGCCTTTTCGGAGCCCCATGAAAACGGGACTTCTTTCTTGAGGAGCTGCGTAAGTGGCCTCGCTATGTGCGCAAAATTTTTACGAAGCATCGGAAGGAGGAACATAGTCCGATAAAGCTGCGCACATCCTTCGCAGACCGTGGTACAGGAAAGTTTTCGACGGCGCTGATTTTTGCCGTGTCTGGTTGTACACCATTGGCGTCTACTGAATGGCCAAGTACTGTGATTTGATTGTGTCCAAACTGACAATTGGACGAGTTGAGCTGCAGGCTAGCGGGACGAAAGATGCCTAAGATGGCTGAGAGGCGCTCTATATGAGTTTCAAATGTTGGTGAAAAGACTATGAAGTCGTACAAGTAGCACAAACATGTGGACCATTTGAATCCTCTGAGCAGGGAGTCCATAATTCATTCGTTCGAAGGTGGCTGGAGCGTTACAAAGGCAAAAGGGCATGACCTTCAACTGATATAGGCCATCGGAAGTGATGAATGCCGTTTTTGCACGGTCCATTTCTTCTACCTCTATCTGCCAGTAGCCAGAATGAAGGTCTATAGAGGAAAAATAGTGGGACCCATAGAGGCAATGAAGCGCATCATCTATTCGGGGCAGAAGGTACACGTCTTTTTTTGTAATTTTGTTGAGGTGTCGATGAGCAACGCAGAAACGCCATGCACCGTCTTTCTTGCGGGCTAGCTCTACAGGAGAAGCCCAAGGAATACATGATGGCTCATTGATGTCCTTGGTGAGCATTTTGTCGACCTCACTTTGGATAATGTGACGCTCGGCCACCGACACCCGATATGGACGCCTATGAATAGGATGCTCATTACCAGTGTTTATGCGGTGGGTCATACAAGTACCTTTCCCCAACGGACGGCCGCTGAGGTCAAAAACATCGATGTAGAACAGCGGAACCCGGTGGAGCACGGGGTCAGTATGCTGCGGCGTTAAGTTGGAAGCGATCATCGACGTAATAGCGCTGTCGGAGCAACTTTCAGATTGGTGTTGAGCGCGGAGGTCAGAAGGAGCGGCCATCGTGAAAATATCTACCACATTGTCTTCTCAGGTGCAGAGCAACGCCAAAGAGATCCCTTGTGGCAGCACTTGAGGTGTCAAGCTAAACTGGGAGGCACGTAGAATTTCCTGCGATGGACAGAACGGTGTGCGGTAATGTAATCCCGCGGTTTATGAGGACATCGGTGATATGGGTCAGAACATAGTCACCACCGGGAACTGGCGGCATTAAGACGAGCTCTACGTAGGTCAGTGTCTGTGGAAAGAGGCGACTTGGCTGTTGGGCAAGAGGTTCTGTTGCGGGCAATCGTAGATGGAGCGTACTGGTCGAACAGTCTATGAGGGCAGAATGCGCGGACAGGAAGTCGAGGCCTAAGATTGCGTCGTGGGGGAATTTTTAAGGACTGTGAAGAGAACAACTGAGTGTCGATCCGCAATGCTTACACGAGCGGAGCACACTCCAACGATTGATGCTATTCCGCCATCTGCAATACGGACGAACTGAGTAATCGCAGGTGTGAGAACCTTCTTGAGCTTGTGGCGAAAATCACTCGTCCTCACGAAAGGTTGAGAGCCGGTGTCGACAAGAGCAGTGACATGTACGCCGTCCACTTGTATGTCTATAAAGTTTCGTTTTGTCCGTAACGTCAAGAGAGGGTTTTATGTGATTCCGAGCGATGCAGCGCCACCTCCGGGGGCTGCAACACTTAGTTTTCCACAGGGGAATCTCGTGGGAAGGCGGGGTAAGACGGTCAGCGGGGCTGTGGAGAACGAGACTGGCGACGTTGGGGGGATGGAGAGAGGGAGTAGCGGTGTTCAGTAACAGGTTCCTGGGCAAAATGGTTCCGACTGGTCTCATGGCGATAGACAGGACGTGCATGGAAAGGACGAGAGGAGGCTTGTACAAGAGGACCCTAGAAACTTCTGCGATGGCGAGAAATGCGTCCGATTCGGTGACACGAGAAGCAGATCGGCTTGTCATCGTTTGTTCGCCATGCGGACGGATTACGGAACGTTGAGGGAGAGCCTGTCAGGAAGCGATGTGCAGGCGTTTATTGGCGCTGGAAGTCGGTGCGGGGAGGCGCTGAAATGAAGGAAATTCCCAAGCTGGCGATTTCCTGCCGGGCGATTGCTGGAATGAGGGGCAACGTAATTGGAGGAGAGGGGTCAGAGCACGTTGGTCCCATCTTAGCTGGAGTACCCGCTTCAAGTTCCCGCCTGACGAGCCGCGTCAAGTTGTCACAGGTGTCTGGTGGATGACATGTGTCGAGACACGAGGACGTCGCAGCGGTGTTCGGAAGGCACTGGAACTTATGGGAGATGCGCCTGCATTTACTTTTTGGAACCGGCGGCATGCTTGAAAAATCGCATCAACAGACGACACATTGTTGAATATCAACAGGTTGAACGCATCGTCGGCGATACCCTTTAAAATAGGCGCAACTTTGTCAGGCTTGGACATGTTTTCGTAAGCTTGGCGGCATAGTGAGAGGACAGCCTGAATGTAACTGATGTAGGACTCCGTGGAAGATTGTGCACGAGTCAACAACTCATTCTTCGCAGCTTCACGACGACCAAAGGGTTTGCCAAAAAGCTCATGGATCTTTTCCTTGAAGCTGTCCCAGGTTGTAATGTCATGCTCGTGGTTGTCAAACCGAACACGAGGGGTCCTGTCGAGATAAAAGATGACGTTCGCGAGCATAAGTGTGGGATACCACCTGTAAGTGGCGTTGACGCGTTCGTAGAGGCGCAGCCACTGGTCGACGTCGGAACCCTCGCGGCCCGAGAACACGCCTGGGTCTTTGAGGGCGAGAAGCGTCACGAAAGTTGTTGCGGGCGCTGGTTTGACAGGCTGCGCAGAAGGGCGGGCGACCGGGGAGGATCTAGCCGAGTATTGAGTGGTCATGTTGAAAGCCGCGAGGAAGCGTCCGCTTCGGAGTTCCGTGGCCAGGATGGGGATCACACAACTCCACCAAATATGTTACGAGAAGGAGACCGACTCGGAGGGATAGCCACTGATGTATTTACAGCCGGTTAAGCGAGCAGCGCCAGCCACAATGATTCGCTCGTGCCAGTCTATATGCTTTGTCTTCTTCATCTCCATTGGCACGTAGCAATATGAAAACGCAAGAAAGAAAATAAATACAGCAAAACACACCCCGCTGCGTGGAATCGAACGCCGGAACTCTACGTCATGAAAGTGAGACGTTAAGCACTGAGCCACCCCGGAGCCCACCCTTCACCATTTGAACAGCAAGCAACTTATATTTACCACTTACCGCTGCTCACGAGCATCTCGGGGGAGAGGGAAATTGTGTGTTCAGCGTTACCAGCAAAATAGCGCAATAAGTGCGTGTCGCCACATGGCGCGAAAGCGCCCACTCTAATCTGCTACGCGTACTGGGCCCGGCTTTGAGAAGGGGAGCAACGCTCCTTCACGCGCCCCTTGGTGCAATTATATACAAAATCCAAATCCGGACGGAGGCGTTTCGTCGGTGACGTCGAAAAGTGGGCCGTCCACAGCGGTCGCGATGACAAGGGGAAGCAAACAGCCAATCAGGAAAAAGAAGGCCTGCGTCATCATTTTCACGTCGACTTGGGGACCGTAGAGCAAAGTAAAAAGTTTTAGTAACATGTTAAGAAGTATTTAACTATTTTTGATCACTATTAAAATCTGTTGGCACTAGTTTTTAAACGTTCAAGAAGCAATACGGCACAATCCAAACGTATTTTTACTGTTATTGTTTTGAAACAACGCTAAATTTAGCAGAATGGTTAGTGATGGCGCTAGGTACAACCCTGTTTCAAGCAGTTACTGTTCTCATATCTCCACAACCAAACGGCGCACCCTTCGAAGCCGTTGGCTCAGTCGAGCGCAGTCACGGCGGAGGGCGATGGCATCGCTAGCCACCAGCAGCAGCGGTTCATTCACGTTTCCGAGGTTCAATGTGCGCTGGGGTGCTTCCCTTTATGACCGAACATCCACAGCTCGCGGCAACAGCCATAGAGCTGCAGCAAGGCGTCACGGTCGCCGACTGGCGGTGGCTGTGGCAAGTGCTCAGCGACGCGCTGAACCGCTGCCGCACAGGTGAGACGAAGAACCGTGACAGAGGAAAACTCCGTGTTGTCTGTGCTTGGATGCCGAAAAGTCGCGAAGCCCTTTCATTTCAATCCAATCCATGCCACTTTGCAGCCATTTCAATCCATCCGGTTCCTTTCGGACGGTCTCTCCGACCGTTCCTTCGCCTTCCTCCGAAAACCGGAGAAAAACAGTCACGTGACACCTCGTTCCATGTCACATAGAACGTCACAGCATTCGTCACGGCTAGAATGGCCAATCGCGTGCGACTCAATGAAACAGACCGCCTCCGTCCGGATTTGGATTTGAAATCGCACCACTTATCTCGCAGCGGCGAGGAGCGGAAGATGATGATAAGGGGCGCGAAAAAAACGACACACAACAGAGAAGAAGTACACGGGACGACGCGCTACTAGCAACTGGAATATTTTATTCAGGAACACCATTTATACCGCAGTGACATCAAATTTAACCCAACGAATCGACCAAAAACTAAAACTACGTGCTCAGCATGCCTATAAGAAACGTTGCAGATAGGCTATCTCCCCATCCTGCAGACTGATAGAGGGGTGGCTGATGCAATCAGGCCCCTTCCTCTGGATAAAGAGGGCTTCCATAATCTCCCTCTCCGCTGAGCCCCTGTGCCTGTAGATTACAGTTGTCTGCTCAAATACCGGCTTACAGTTACCCTGACCGCATCCTCTGCAATGCATCGCCAGATGCGTGAACGGCCTTCCTATTAAAGAGCTGCTGTGCTCTCGCAACCGCACGTTGAGGCATCTACCAGTTTGCCCTATGTATGCCTTGCCGCACGACAGTGGTATTCTATATACAACACCACGTGCGCAAGGAACGAACTGTCTTACGTGCTTAATGGCACATCCTCTTTTTTCACACTGCTTTGGCCTACCTGTCTTCTTACCAACCGCTGAGCAGATGCGGCCCACCTTGTTTTCTGCGGAGAACACGAGATCCACCCCATACCTCGAAGCCACTCTCATAAGGCCGTGCGAAAGCCAGTGGATATACGGGATTTTTGACACTCTTTTTCTTCCCTGCGGGACATTCGTGTCTAGGCCTGTCCCAGGCCGTTGCTTAATGGACTTTTTTATTTTTTCGCAAGCAGCAGCTAAGACACTATCAGGAAACGCCGCGTCTCTTAGTCTTTCTACCTGCGCGAAAAAACTTGTCTCCATAAGATGTGGGCATGATCTGTCCAACGCCGTTTTTAGGCACGTCATGGCAATGCCATTTTTTACTAGGCGAGAGTGCCCAGAGCGCTTCAGCTGGACCCAAAGTTTTGTTTGGAGCCACACCTACGGGCCATCGATAAGGTAGCCTTGGCAAGGTCGGTGTCCAACAAGGTCAAGGAAGAAGACAAATCTAGGTGTATCACAGAGTGCGTGGAACTTCTACCGCGGTCAGAAGGTAGGAAAAAACGGGTTGTTAGTCTCGATCCCGCTATTGATTTTTTTACCACTAATGGCCTGCGTGTTCTTCTGTCCGACAAAGAAGGATCCTTTGTAGTTATGCCTGAAGGTATGTTCAGTGAAAAAGCAGGTGCGGCGGTGTGTAAAAACTTTCGCGAAGTGTCGGAGAAGCCGCAGGAGGTAGTAAAAAAAGTGCGCGAGCTCCTACTTCGGTTAAACTTGGAAAAAGTGTGCAGCGAAGTGAAAAAGATGAAAGGCTCAACTATGGAGACATTCTTTTCAGTGAAAACACACAAACCAGACTTTCCTTTCCGTGCGATCGTTTCGGAGAGAGGCACTTGGTGTCTTGCGGTGTCTACCTATCTTCAGTCGCAGTTGAGCTCACTGAAAGTGGAGGACCCGTTCATCATTCCGAACTCGTCTACGGTAGTGGATTTCCTTAAAGGAAATGTCCATGAGAACACTTCGGGATTTAGCATCGACATAGAAGACTTATATTATTCACTGCCTCATGATGAACTGATGACTAGTGTGAAAGAGTGCATTGGCAACAATGATGAAATGAAGTTTGTGACCAAGTGCGGCATCTCTGTTCAAAGTTTTTTAGAATTATTGTTCTTTTACATAAAACACACGTACGTCGGCTGGAAGGGTAAGAACTTTGTGCAGAGATCAGGGATCTGTATTGGATCCAAAGTGGCTCCAGTACTGAGCAACATTTTTTTAGCCAGAGTTGACAACGATCTTGTAACTGGCCTTGATGGTTTGGTCCAAAAAGTGTACAGATATGTGGACGACTATTTGCTGTTGATTAATTCAGACAACTTTGATAGCAGAGTTGATGAAGTGCTCAGTGTGTTTGGTAATAAGGGGCGGGGCTTGACATTCACGCGCGAAGTGCCGAAGAATGGAATACTGCGTTTTCTGGATTTGCAGCTGTCATTCCAACAAAAACACGTGTGTTGGATGTTTTCCCCTAGGACCGCGAAGCCGCTTCTTGATTACAGCTCTGGGCACTCTCGCCTAGTAAAAAATGGCATTGCCATGACGTGCCTAAAAACGGCGTTGGACAGATCATGCCCACATCTTATGGAGACAAGTTTTTTCGCGCAGGTAGAAAGACTAAGAGACGCGGCGTTTCCTGATAGTGTCTTAGCTGCTGCTTGCGAAAAAATAAAAAAGTCCATTAAGCAACGGCCTGGGACAGGCCTAGACACGAATGTCCCGCAGGGAAGAAAAAGAGTGTCAAAAATCCCGTATATCCACTGGCTTTCGCACGGCCTTAAGAGAGTGGCTTCGAGGTATGGGGTGGATCTCGTGTTCTCCGCAGAAAACAAGGTGGGCCGCATCTGCTCAGCGGTTGGTAAGAAGACAGGTAGGCCAAAGCAGTGTGAAAAAAGAGGATGTGCCATTAAGCACGTAAGACAGTTCGTTCCTTGCGCACGTGGTGTTGTATATAGAATACCACTGTCGTGCGGCAAGGCATACATAGGGCAAACTGGTAGATGCCTCAACGTGCGGTTGCGAGAGCACAGCAGCTCTTTAATAGGAAGGCCGTTCACGTATCTGGCGATGCATTGCAGAGGATGCGGTCAGGGTAACTGTAAGCCGGTATTTGAGCAGACAACTGTAATCTACAGGCACAGGGGCTCAGCGGAGAGGGAGATTATGGAAGCCCTCTTTATCCAGAGGGAGGGGTCTGATTGCATCAGCCACCCCTCTATCAGTCTGCAGGATGGGGAGATAGCCTATCTGCAACGTTTCTTATAGGCATGCTGAGCACGTAGTTTTAGTTTTTGGTCGATTCGTTGGGTTAAATTTGATGTCACTGCGGTATAAATGGTGTTCCTGAATAAAATATTCCAGTTGCTAGTAGCGCGTCGTCCCGTGTACTTCTTCTCTGTTGTGTGTCGTTTTTTTTTTCGCGCCCCTTATCATCATGAACCAGCACCAACTCGCCCAACTTTTTACTTTACTGAGGAGCGGAAGGTCGTACGCTTCGGCTGGCCTCGTGTTTTACCTGAAACAATAGGTGACCAGTAAAAGAGCGTGGGATTGTAGGATTCACCGTCTGCTGCCGGCTTCTTGGTTCGAGAAGAGTAGACGATGGCGAACCGCTCAACCGTAAGCCTAAGATTATTCAGTGTTTGCGCGCGCTGTCACCCGTTTGTCTTTGTCTTGCTAAACCATGGTCGGTTGTTCAGACATTGCCTGCTCCAATCCGAGCGTGAAATGCAAACGCATATATCAATTCCCATAGAAAGAAGAAGAAAAAATGAGGTGAGCTGCAGCTGTAAAGAGAGCCACAGCGACAAGTAGCCTTGGGTACTGAACGTAGGATCTAGAGTGTGCGAAGACCATTTTATCACAAGCACGTGTGTATTCCACGCTAATAAAAAGCTTACGCATTAATTGATGCGAATGTTATATCTAGAAATAAATGGTCGCACAGGTGCACCTTGCAAAGATATTATGGGAACGCGGGCAAAATCTACCTTTCATATGATATGAGCGCCGGAATTGCACCAATCTGTATGACAAAAAAAAAAAAACACGCGAAAACTTCACTCAAGAATGAGCTTACACGAAGCACTGGACGAGTCTGTTTGCGTTTATCTTGGTCAAACTGTGCGTCAGGACGGCACACAAAGCAAAAGGTGCGTTAAACAAGCGCAGGGTTTCGATTCTTCGGCGCCGCCTATGTTTGGCTGTATTGTTTATTTGCCGCCGTGCCACGCAGCTTAACCAAGATCAGCGTTCAAATAAGCATCCAGCTTCGACTAAGAATGCGTCTTATAGTGCACTGAAGGCTATAAAAAAGATATCTTAACGCGCTCGATAAATGCGGCGCATTATGCCGATTGACCGATATTTTCGGGCAAAGCAGCGATCCCGAAATCAACTCTTAACACACTGCTAGAGTCATCACCATCCCTTGAAACCTTTAAAATCGTGATTTTTGATCTGAAGTAACATATCATACAATGAAAACTGTCTTCTGTATCGACTGATCTGCTAGCCAAACTGACAGTACTCTTGAGCAGCATAAAAGCATTGCAGAGCATTTTGGTGCGAATAAAAGTTTCCTAACTGTTCATGGTTTTCGTAGCTGGTCATTGTCGCAGTCACGGCGAGCAAAAACAAAAAAAAAACAACTTTTAAAGCACTGACATTGGAAGGAGAGGTGCTTTTTTCAACGGAATGGTACAAAAGTGCATGAGTGGTGCTGCTAACCCGCAGGTGTGTCGAACCGGAAGCCGTCGTATCCCACAGTTCCCTGCGTTTGACTATTTTACCGGTCACCTATTTTGCTGTCTTTGCCGTGTTGACAGAGGTACCCGCAATCATTTCAGTCTCCATTTCCGAAAAGCGTGCGCCTTTCAGACAGCTAAGTAACAAATGAGATGCTTGTTCGCGCGCATCCGTACCTGTGAATACGTTTTGTGCGTCATTTGTGCGTGAGGAACGTGTGGCATGTTTCAATCTGCTTTACATTCTGCTCATGACCCTTTTATTTGTTGCTATCGAGTTCATTGCTTTGCGTTTCCGGCAAAGCTGCAAGTTTTTTGTGCCTTTGTTTGTGCCACAACGTTAACCAGTTATTCCATACCCATTGCCCATGACGCAAGTCCGTGGCTGCGATGTTCTCATTCAAGTGCATCTTCAGCACAGACTGCGCATCGAAAAAAAAAGACAAAACTCCGACAACGAAGAAGAAACACACAGCGTCAATTTACACGTGCGGTGGTAAAAACGTGGAGCTATAGATTGCGTAACATAATATTTTCGGCCTAAGCATTTCATAAAAAAACTCTTTGTGTAGGTCCAGATAGTGGTATGGAAGCTATAAGACTAACTAAGCTATATTACAGACAGGTTAACAAATCTGGCTAGCCTACCTCACATTTCCCTGTATTCCATAGGGACACAAACACAGAGATGTCAGTAGATAACACGAAAAGGAATATCTCAGTGAGCAACAATTGATTTCTGCACACTTCAAAGATTATTTGCGGACAGATACAAAAGCTCATCTAGAACATGTCAGGAAAAAAAACATAATTTACGTCTAAGAAACATTAGGGTAAAACTTGCTAAGCTATTAAATATCCTGCATGATAAAAAAGAAATCGCACTACTGCAGCAGTAAAGAAGCGCATTTATTATTAGTAGAGCATGAGTATACAATATTATTAGCAGTAGGAAATTCTAGAAAAATGTTTAATATTCTTGAAATACCTACACCATAATTTGGCTTTTAACGTACTATACGTGAGGAAATTAATTGGTAATTAAAAGCCTACAGATTTAGTCAGAGGGTTCAACGACGACAAACTTTTGAAATAACGCCTTCTTGAGTGTTAATGTTGGGTGAGAAATGAGACAAGCAATAAGAGATATAAAAGTAAATAAGAGAGAAAGAAGAAAACAAGGCAAAGGGGAGAGTTCGAATGACGCAGAAAAGGTGTTAATGGGATGTACTCGAGATATTGATGAAATTCCAGAGCAAAGCAGTGGCCGTTTTATGGAAGAGCTGTTTCGTAAAGCATTAAGAAATCTGATGACCTGCATGAAAAGAGAGAAAGAAAAGGGAAGAATATCGAGGCTTGAGAAATTAGAACTTCCTACGCAGTGGTGTTATCTTGGTTTTGGGATGATTTACGAGAGGACCACCGAGAGAGTTCCTATAGAAAATGAATTGGCAAATTATTTTAGCGTTCCCATAAGTATGCATTAAATTGGCCCTACTGCCCCTCACTCTGATGAATAGTTCTGAATAAGCTTTTCTTGTTTGTTTTGTGCTTGTACATTTGCTTCTTTACTTTTCAAGCGTGATCGCACCTTAAACACCCGATGTTTTCAGTCTGATTATCAAAACTCGTTTATTAAGAAAGCCATCTTTCTATGCGTTCTTCCTCCTCTTGCATTTGCTACATGTAGGTTGGCTTGTTTTCAAGTAGTGCTGGAAGCAAAGATGAGGGCGATGATGATGATATAATGGTGTTTTTTGGCCCAAGTGCCAAGGCTGGCCAAAGAGCGCCATGTCAATGGATGTTGGGACGTTGATGAATCTTGAGTAATAATGTGTTAATGATATAGTGTCTCTAAAAAGACCTAAAAGATATATATACAACAAATGGAAGTTCGGTGCGTGTACTGGGGCGGGCGATGAGATACATTTCGAAGCGGTAGGGGGTTAAAATAGATTATAGGTAGTTGGCAAGAGGTCAAAAATTGCGATGTTGTTTTGTGAAAATGGCACTAATGCCCAACAGGACCCTTGCTTTGAGACATGCGCCTCTTAAACCTACCGCAGCAGCAGCCTCTCCTGAGAGGCTGAGCTACGGCACTATTGGGGTAATGACAGGCAATGTTTGAGATTCATTTGAAAAGCCTAAGTTCAAGTCTATGCTGAATAAGGGGCCTGAGCTAAGGAATAGTACTGGGTGTAGAGGTATATTCTGTTTATACTCCAGAAGAAAGTACTTTGTTCTTAGTGTGTCAAGTGTCCGGCATTCCAATAATGTGTGAAGGACTGTTAGTGTCTCACTACACTCACCACAGATAGGAGGATCATTGCCAAGGAGCAGGCGGGTGTGCGTTGTTACGAAAAACGGCGATGCCAACACGGTCCCGAAGGTGCCACTGCTTCTAACTCCGCCGGGAAGGTCATAGCCGTTTGGTAGCGTAGGTTTCTCAGCTCGTGACTGCTTCTGCGCAGAGCTGATAGACGAGCGGACGAGACGACGGTGAGTTAAACAGGGTTTATGTACAGCATATATACAAAGGCGTTACAAATTCGGCGCTGGGGCCGACAGCTTGGAGACCCGAGGAGCCGAGCTCTCCTCTCTAACACTTAGGTCTACCGCTCGCGACGCGCCGCTGGGCTTTTTTTTTTTATATGCACCCAGAGGATTCTTTAAGTAACCAAATGTCCAACCAAAAGCGCCACTGGCCGTGAGGTCAGAATCCTCCAATGGGGTCGACACTGGGCCGCGTCATTCTCATCGAATCCGGAGTCGCTGCGCTTCACGCGGCTGCACCCAAGGACGAGTGACGCCGCCACGCATTGCGTCAGGCTCGCCAGACAGGAAGGCGCCGATTGCTTCGACGAGCTCGCTATGCGTGCGCGACAGAAAGGCACCGCTGCGTGATGACGCCGTTGACTTGTTCGCGTTAGGCGGGCTCGCGTGCTGGCCTTGACACAGATTGCCTTTTTCAGAGGCATGGACGTTCGACGTGGACTCGCACGCATAACTGCGTATAGTATGTATGGCCTTTTCTTAGTGGGCAGAGCGTGACCTCAGTGCGTCGCACTTTACTATAAGGAGGCCGTTCTCCTATCTGTGGTTCAATCAGGTGAAGTTTTTTCGAAGCCCCAGTATCCCAAAATTGCTGCCAGTAGTCCCTCACTTTTCTACGCACAAACGTTGAAGATCTGAGTCAGGAAGACCTATAGAAAGGTTTCTAGATCCCATTTCTATGGTAGTATTCGTTCTGCCAGCAAGCACATTGCCTTCAATGCTCCTAAGGCCAGGAACCCAGCATATTATCACTCGTTCTACTAGATACGCATTGCACAGAGCTGGAAGGAGTTCGACAAGAATTGAATTTTTGTCTGTTTTTAGTGATTTGAAAGCTTTGACAATACTAATCGAGTCTGTATAGATAGCCGCCTTTTGGAGCTTCATACTCTAAATGTACCTAACAGCAGAAACGAGTGCATATGCCTCAGCTGTAAAAATACTCGTCTGTGGGTGCAATCTCTCGCATTTTGAGAACGACGGACCCACACCGGCATAGGACACGCCCGCGTCGGATTTTGATGCGTCCGTGAAAAATTATACTTAGACTTTACTTCTCGGTAGTGCATTTGTATGTGTACTTTTGGGGCGCACTTAGTTACCTCCAAAAAAAAAAAAAACATGTCACACTCTAATACCTCCGGCTGCCATGGTGGCGAAAGTCTCGATGGGGGCAGTAAAACATGCTGAAGGGGGACATTCATTTATTCGCTTAGGTTTCTCACCCGTAATGAGAACGGCTGTCGCACTGCAGGTCGGTACTCATACAGCGTGGCGGAGCTGACATCATTTAGAGTGGTGTAAGTGACAAGCTCTCACAAGCTCCCAGAAGCTACCATCACTCTTCCATCGACAGCTTCCACGATGCTACCATCATCATAGAACACGCTACCTGTAAATATGGTAATTAAAAGATAGTGTAATATTGTAATTAAAAGGGACGACTGTACTGTTCATTTCTATTAGGCTTACGGTATAGTGGTTTCTTGTCTGCTATTTCCTTGTAGTTACGGAAACTTGCTGAGTCGTTTGAAGAGCTAGACACGCGCTTGAAATGTTCACCAAGTGCATTTGCGTGGTCTTCAAGGCAAACGCACTTGATTGTCAACAAAAGGTAGAGCGTTGAACTGTTTATCTCATAGTTTTCTCAGCCTATTCCACACTTTTACTTCTTGCGTGTATGAGTTGATCCTAGAGAGATTGTTCACCCAGCTATCTCTTTTAGCACTACGACGAGTGCGCCTGCCCTCAGATTTTACTTGTTTAAAGTTGTCAAGATTTTCTGCCGTCGGATGCTGGCGTAGAAAAGGCCACGCCTTATTTTGCTTTTTCAGTGTATTTCTGCAGTAATAATTCAACCATTGACACGCTTTCTTTCTTTTAGCCCCGTTTGTCATGGGAATACACTCTAGCGCAGCATCAACTATAAAAGCGGTAAAATGTGCAATAGAATCGTTTACGTCAAATTCATTAAAATCATTCCTAGGTATACAAGTTATAAGAGAGAACTTTTTCGCGATCTGCGCATGCTTATTTCCACTGAGGGTGATGTGGTATAGAATGCTCTTCTGTGGTATTGAGGCAGATAGGCAAGTGGTCACTGCCGTAGCGGTTTTGAACCACCTCCCAATCTAGGCAGGGTAAAAAGAGTGGCTGAGTAGATTGTTAAGTCTATCGCAGAATAAGTGTTGTGGGTGGTGCTGTATTAGCTTGCTTGTTTTTTTCTGAGAAGCCATGTGCCAGAGTTCAAGAGGTACCGCTTTATCAAGCGGCCCCATGCATCACATCGAGAGTCTCTCCAGAGTGAGTTGTGTGCATTGAAGTCGCCAGTTGAAATAAATGGCTCAGGGAGCTGGTTAACTAGGCCTTCAAAATCAGCCCGGCAAAGCACTTGATCCGGGGGGGGGGGGGGAATTGATTGATTTGATTGATATGTGGGGTTTAGCGTCTCAAAACCACCATATGATTATGAGAGACGCCGTAGTGGAGGGCTCCGGAAATTTCGACCACCTGGGGTGCTTTAACGTGCACCCAAATCTGAGCACACGGGCCTACAACATTTCCGCCGCCATCGAAAATGCAGCCGCCGCAGCCGGGATACGAACCCGCAACCTGCGGGTCAGCAGCCAAGTACCTTAGCCACTAGACCACCGCGGCGGGGCGAATATATATAGAGCAGATAGTTATGGTTCTATTAAGCAAGATGGCATGAAGGGCCACTGCCTCCAGAGAAGTTTGAAGTTGTAACTGCTTGCTTGCAATAGATCTTACTGCAATCATAGCTACCCCACCTGACAATGCAAGGCGGTCGGTACGGTCTTTACAAAAAAAAATGACATATTAATTTAAAAACCTTGTGTTTTTTGGCTGTAGATGTGTTTCCTGTATACAGAGTACTTTAGGAATAAAGGTGCTAATTAGTTCTCGCACGCCATCTAGGTTATGTGAAAGGCCTCTAACATTCCACTGCAGGATATCTGCTGTCATTATTACTTTGAAGGAGAAAGTACTCTTTATTTCAGGATTTGTTTCATGGCAGACCTTCTTTAGGAGGAACTGTTATACGTTGTTAGTTTTTAGCAGCACGCTGAAGGGAACGGTGCTGCTCCTTCGACACCACCGGTGTCGAGGTGACTGGTGATGTATTCATCACCTCGCTAAAGACGCTGGCTTAACGCATAGCGTTCGCAGACTGTCGTTTCAGCCTGGACCCGTGAGAAGAGGCCGTGGAGGCCACTGAGCCACTAGGATGTTGGTTTTTAGTGGTACAGTTGTACAGAATTGTACAGATGTTCAATAAAGTTTTGCCACCCATCCTTCTTCCTTTTTTTTGTGTCCTGCTACGTCTTCTCTTGTTTAACGTGCGATTATTTTGTGTTTTCTTCTAGACATTTTCGTATTCATGAGAGTATTCCTCTTCATTCGAGGTAACTGTATTTTCTGCTAGAGTTCATCACCTTCACATCCTGCTATATGAGTAATAAATTACAAAGGTATTACCTTTGCTGTGCAAACCCAAAGGCGAAAACATGACGAGTTTTAGCGTTTGCTTATCTTTAGGAGAACCGGTGATTCATAGCGGTGACTGTAACGGATGGTCTGTGAAAGCGAAGTAAGAAAATCTTTAAGCGTCAGATAATGGCGGAAAATTTTCCTCCTTATCACCAATGCTCCACCAAAGGAAAGTGGAGAGAGCTAAGATAGTGAGGAACCTGCATCATACTTTAATGTTACAGCAGGCAAAAAATTTTCACAAAGATGCTCTCAGTCAACACACCGTTCCTTCGAAACTCAAGGTAAGGGCTATAACGTCGAATCCTCAGGTACATCGGGTGTGTCAACTTTTTTCTTTTCCACCTTTCTTCCCCACACCTGTGCAGGGTAGCAAACCAGTACTAGGTTAACCTGCCTACCTCTTCCTTTCATTTATTTTTCTCTCTTTTTTGACAGCGAAAGCTGTAAAAACAATTTGTAACTTTGTAATTAAGTTTTTTTTTCTCTGGATGAAGGGGCTAGTCAAGCTGTCACATGCAGCTTTTTCTCTTCACACCAAACCGCGTATACAATGTGTTTTATCACGTGGTTAAATAAAATCATTTCCACTCAAATCAACTCAGCTGTTCAGCTCATAACACGGGTCACTTGTGATGTCGCAGTTGTGCACCGCCGGTGTCTGTAACCACTATTGCACAACATATTAGAAGAAAACTTAAACAAGTGGTCACATAGTGGGATTCGAACTCAGGTCTACTGTGTACCAGCCCGGTATCTTACCGCTGAGCCACGCCGATGACAAGAGGAAATTCGCGAACTTGCCTTAAGTAGGCTTGATGTCGGGTAGGAATCACGTTAATATGAGTAATAAAGCGTTTTAGAAAAACGAAGTCACAACCAGGTGTCACACATCACATAGCGGATGGGCCGTTCAATGCTCCAACACGCAACAAAAACTTGTGCTAGAGTGTACTAGAACAGGAGAGTGCCCGGACTGAATTCCGAAAAGTGAAGCTCAAACAGGGTCAATTTGCTCGTGGCGCTGCGATTGGTAGTCTGCAATGTGTCGTTTTTTTTTAAGAGTTGCGCGCGGCTCTGTAGAAGTGGTTGAGGGGTAGAACGCTCGCTTACCACTAAAGAAACCCATATTTGAATACAGATGTGGGGGGTAAACATTTGTTATTCTCAATTCAACTTGCACGGCTGTATTGCTTGGCTTTATTTGTAATGTATCTGCAGTTGCTACATGCTCTTACGAAAAGTGACGCAAAATAAGGAGTAAAGAAAAAGAAGCTTGACAGCGAGCTTAGTGGACTGGTTGGTTGGTTGGACCCAACCTATTACTGGGGATAGGCCATGAATCGCGCAGCAGTGGGATTTCGGGGAAAGAAAAGAGGAGAAAGTGCCCAAATATTTTTATATAAACTAAAAGCTTAGTTGTGCTAACAGGCTAATATAAATTGTTTAAAAATAAAAGAAATTGAAAATAATATATGAAATGAACAAAAATGCAGTGAACAAAAAAATTGCCCGCAGCTTCCCTCGGGGGAACACTGAGGAGGATGCGGACCATATAATTGGTTAACGGGGTGTTAAAGTGCGACTTACTTGGGTCGATGGCTAAATTGGTTAACGTGGTTGTGAAATGGGGTGTTAAATTGCGACTTACTTGGGTCGATGGCTAAATTGGTTAACGTGGTTGTAGGAGGGGGTGTTAAATGAGTGAACACGTACACACGTATGCGAAAGGGCGGCGCTGGTCGAAGGGACGTCGATCATTGTGTTTGTGGATTCGTTGGAATTCATTTCACCGCGACCTTGGACGTCGACGCGCCGTACAAACCAACCGACGAGCGGCAACTGAGCGAGCGAGCGCCGACCTTGAGTATATATACAGCACGACGGCGCATGCACTGTCAGCTGTTGAATGTTCTCGAAGCGCGACGCCACATGCGCGTCCACTGGAGAATCAGGAGAATTGTAGATGTTGAACGCGGTGTGTAGAGGAGGAAGGGTGCACAGATGGTGGAGGAGTGAAGCGCGCGCGGTGTGTAGAGGAGGAAGGGATGCACAGATGGTGGAAGAGTGGGCGACGGCGCGACGGCGCATGCGCGCGCGTCAGCTGTCGAATGTTCGAGAAGCGGTGCAGACGGCGCGGACGGCGCGGACGGCGCACTACAAGGCGCGAGTATAAGATGCTCCGCATCTAATACATGAAATAGACTAATGACAAAAATAAGCAATGAGTATGTACTTATGATATTGCCCTGGTAGCTGTTTTGATTCTTTTATATAGTTATATATAGCTCCATATATGTACCTGTTGCAATGACCTAGTGTAGAAGCCCCTCAAAAGAGTAGTACAGTTTCAAAAAGCTCGAGCCCATGTTTTTGGAAAGGTGCTATTAGAAATTTTCGCCTTGATGTTCGATATCGGTGGCATTCTGTGAAAAAGTGCTCTTTAGTTTCTGTTTGTGTAAAATAGAGACAATCGTGGAAGAAACAAAACCAGGTATGAGTAATTAAAAGTTTAAGGGTTGAATCCTGCATCGCAGTTTAGTGAATGTCACTTCAAATTGTCTTGTTGCACACCATGCGCCGTACCACTGAAACTTGAGGTGCTGAAGATCGGCGCCATTTAGAACAGAAGAGTTGGTGTGTTTCTGCCGTATACAGAAATTTCGAAATCGCGTGATTGTATATAGACAGCAGGATCTTAGAATATTCAAGATGGGGCCTTGAATTGATTTTGCCGCGAGTGTGTCCACCGCTTCTTTTAGTATTAGTCCCACGTGACCTGGCTTCCAAACCAATCGGAGAACACACGAACGTGACTGGGTATAGTATGGAATTAAAGTAAGCAAGGCGATGTCTTTGGGACTTAATCGGTGGCCCCCTAGTACACGCGCTGTCAACTTTCTTCTTTTTAATTTCATGTTTCACGTGACGTTTTGTAACAGCATGTAGAAACTGAAGCTACATTAGAAAATAAACCTAGCAATACAGCTGTTCAAGTGAAATTAATAGAAAAAGTTTACTGCACACATTTGCGATTCGAAACTGGGTCTTTTGAGTGGGAAGCCAGCAATCTACCTCTCGACCACGGCTACGTAGCCGCGCACAGCTCTTAAAAACAGGGCACATAGCACACTACCGATCGCACTGTTGCGAGTGGATTGACCCTGTTTAGGCTTCACTTTTAATGCATTGGTGCTACGGCCGTTCCGGGCACTCCCCTGTTCTAGTACACTCTACTTGTGCTTCATCACCCATTAACTGTGGCACATACCTACATCAGGCGTAGTTGTTCATCGTCAATAACCACTGAATGCATCACAAAATTCGCACAAAATTCGTAGGAAGTGTTTAGCGGATAAGACGCTTCTCCGAAGAATGACGAAAGATAGCATATTGAATGCCAGCCTACTACACAAAAATTACTAGTATTCATAGCATATGGCGTACACAGAATATGTGGTTCTATAGAATTTACCCAAAGAGTGTTTAGCAAAAGCTCTGAATGACCGCTCTTCATGCTTTCTCTGGGACTGTGCGGTTGTTCCGCGCAGGCTTGAGCATTTTTTCGAATGAATCAATTGTAAGAAAGTTTGGTCTTTATTTCGTGAGCGACTGCTCGTTTTCCGAATTCAATGAAGGACAAATTTCGTCAGATATGCATGTTTGTGGGAGAATCAACGTTTACGGAGACTATTAGAAAGTGATAGGTGAATAAAAACAAGCTAAAAGAACATACCTAGTTGGGAATGTATTTTTGTCTTGCCCGTAGTGTCTGATTTAGTTTTTGGAATATAGTATAAAATTAAATTTGACACTCTCTAAGTTAAAAAAATGTCAATATTTAGAGTTTGTTACTGGCTCTGAACAAGGAAAAGCCACAAATTGGCTCCGGTAAAACCAGATGTGAAAAAAGTATAAATGCATTTGCAATGATAGAAGCATCTCTTGTAGCTGTCTAATTTATCTGAAAGCAATCAGTTGTACAATGTTTCAGTAGAAAGGCACTTCAGAACATTTTACAGCGGAAGCTGTTATGAGATGAAAACTGGGGTCTCGTGCAGTGCCGTATATAGTTGTCTGCCGCTGCTGCCGCCGCTGCCAGTGTCAGTAATCACGTCACGCAAAATCAGAAAAAGAACCTAGTATCAATGAGACAATGTGGCTAGAACACGGGTTCGCTGGGTGCCAGCACCGTATTCTGCCACTGTGCAACGCCGGTGCTTTGGACTTGTTGAAAAACTTGCTTTAGGCTGACTTGATGTCGGGTAAGCGATCACGTTAATACAACTTATAGAGCGTTTTAAAACCCCTAAAGAACAAGCATTTGTCGCACAATGCGAATAGAATAACGAGTTGGTCGTCCAATGCTCGAAATAATACAAAAGCTAGTTTTGTTCAGCTGTTAGGTGTGGCGCATATCTATACTTCAGGCATAATTCCTCATCGTCGTCATCCGCTGCATGAACTATTGGCACAAAATTGCTCGCAATAGTTTAGCGGATACCTCGTTTCTCAAAAGATTGACGAAAAATGGCATAGCGAAAACCGACCTACAACCCTAAAATTTTCATTATTAATGCCGTAGTGGGCATGAAGCAAGTGTGCTTGCAGCAGTTACCCAACGAGTGTTAAGAAGAGGCTCTGAAAGGCTGCTCTTCGAGCTTTCGCTGTGACTGTGCTGTGCCTTTCGTGCAGGCCTGGCGTTTCTTAGATGATTGCTCAGCAATCCCGGAAGTGTTACTTCGAAGCAAAAATGACGAGCTGAAATAGTCCCGCACACTCACCCCCTGGTTCTTGACACCTCGGTAGTTCGCAGCAGTAGGAAGTTGCCTTATCTAACACCAGGCTGGACCTGCGGGTCTGGCTAATGACTTGGGCGGAGGACGTCGTCGCTAGGCACTGCCTGGACACGACAACCGGCAGCTAGAAGGCCACCCACAACGCTGCATTTTATCATTTTAAAATAGTATTTTATATATTCGCCTTCACACGAATAAAGTTTTTTGCCACCACCACCGAAGTTTCCAACAATAAAGACGTGCCGCACTTGCCCCCTCTTCTGTGAGTGAAACACATTGAATAACCTGCGCCCTTTGTCGCGCATATCCCCAATTTTCCTGAGCTTACCGCCAGAGCATCAACGCAGTGTTGTCGTACCTCCACAAACTTGAAGTTTGGGTGTCTATATGGCGCCCATCCGTTTACCTTAACTGGAAATGTATACATACGGCCAACCTACAAAACGCATCACAACAACATTCCTTGCCTGCGCGAACTGCTATCTCTGGCTTACTCTATATACCAGCAAAGCACAATGAAACTACCCCAGCAAAAAAAAAAAAACTTAAGCTATGCTAGAAACAACAATTTTTTTACATTTACGTATTGAATATTGGCCCAAATGCCCGTTTGCGCGAATGCGTGTTGAGTAGTTTGCCCACCAATCATAAGTTCAGGTAAGAAAAAACTCAGTTTGCAATGGTTTGGCACATTTACCAAGCAACCGTTGTAGCCGTTGGCTGCAGTCTTGGCACAAATTGTAAAAGCATTTATATGCGAAGGATTTCTTAGCGAACTTCAGCGAACTTGAATCTATCTATCTATCTATCTATCTATCTATCTATCTATCTATCTATCTATCTATCTATCTATCTATCTATCTATCTATCTACGCCCCGCCGCGGTGGTCTAGTGGCTAAGGTACTCGGCTGCTGACCCGCAGGGCGCGGGTTCGAATCCCGGCTGCGGCGGCTGCATTTCCGATGGAGGCGGAAATGTTGTAGGCCCGTGTGCTCAGATTTGGGTGCTCGTTAAAGAACCCCAGGTGGTCTAAATTTCCAGAGCCCTTCACTACGGCGTCCCTCATAATCATATAGTGGTTTTGGGACGTTAAACCCCACATATCTATCTATCTATCTATCTATCTATCTATCTATCTATCTATCTATCTATCTATCTATCTATCTATCTATCCGCCAACGACAGGTAGCTCTCCTGGCCGTTTCAATAATGATATGGATACCGAAATTGTTATTGAATAACATGACTGTGTTACGGGCATAAGTGACAAGTCATAACATGGCAATCATGACATGTATGTCAGCAACATTAAGATATTTCTTGGCATTGTTGATCCTGCAGTGGTTTAGTTCACATTGCATATTGCAAAACTGGTGTGGTATGACATGACTGCATGGCTAACAGAAGTGACAGACCCTAATGTGGAAATTATGACATACTGGTAGTGTAATCGACGACCACATGCCACGCTCGTGGTGCGGTCGTGGTCGTGTCGCTGACTTTACATATACCAAACTTGGTATTACGTGACGCCGACGGATGACGAAAGTAAATTACACCTCCAAACATGACCATCATGGTATGCGTGTCATGCAAACATCACTACATGCTACGTTCATAGTGTGATAGCAGCCGTTACGCTTGTTGCACTTAAACTAAATTTGGTTCTACCTTACATGAATAGAAGACGAAGGTGAGTGACGCTTCGAAACATGATAATCATGATATGCGTGCTATGTAAAACATGACTACATGCTACGCTCTTAGCGTGCTCGTGGCCGTTTGGCGAGCTCCACGTATACATAAATTTGGTATTACGAGACATGAATAGACGACAAATGTAAATAACACTTCGAATATTGATAATCAAAATATGCAGGTCATGTAAAACATGACTACATGCTACGCTCATCGCACGCTCAAGGCCGTTTCACTAGCTCCACATACACCAAAATTGGTATCACGTGACATGAAAAGACGGTGAAGGTAAATGACACATGTAAACGTGATAATAATCACATGAATGTCGCATACAGCATAATTTATGCCTGCCTCGTAACGTTGTTCTGATTGTGAAGTGACATATCAACCTTGCTCATTCGTGCTTCGCATATCATCGATTCCCTCTGTACGTGGGATCTGTCATTTTAGGGACGAAGCTCCTAAAATTGTAGGTCTGTCAATTCGTGTCTTTTTGTTATCGGTTCGTAACCACCTAGATGTATGACTCCCTCAGCAGGTTGCGCTAGTGTGGGTGAGAGAAAGATGAATGAATAGACAGACGGACGGATGGATGGACAGATAGAATAATGGCCACATGGATGGACGGATGCACGCACAGACGGACGCATGGATGGATTGACATCATTGTCAATGATTGCATCGTGCAGCATACGGTTTCCAAATACAAATTCAGATGTGTCCATAAGCATTGCAACCTACGACGATCCGAGGGACGTACATAGACTCAGTGTTTCCAAACTTCTCACTGCCGCCAGTGGAGGTAGCTGTCTCGCTTCATTTCACGGACCATTAAGCCGTAATGATGAAGGGACCTCACAATCCAGCTGCCATGACAACGAAGAAATGAAGCGAACAAAAGAAACGAAGCAACAAACGAACAAGAACAAAATAAAAGCCGTTTTTTATAATATACGCTACATTCTTACGTATTTCCAACAATAAAAAGGGCTAACTTTTTACGGTAGAGTTGCGGTATACAGATGATTTCCTCCTCTCGAGCTGCGCCCACTTATCGTCAGTTCTGTGGGTATGGCGGGACTTTTCTTTCTTTCCTTCAAAGGGAGATTTGGACAACGTGAGTCATGAAGCCATCCTCCGTAGTTTAGAAGACATCGGCTGCGGTGCTAAAACACACGTCTATATGCTAGCTTTCTTCTCCAACCATATGGCCACGATGGAGATATAGCCAACATTCAGAGCAAGCTTTTCCACTTACCTAAGAAAGGTACGTCACAGGGTTCGGGGCAGGCCACCATGGAGCAGACCGGAGCAGACTGAACCCGGGGCAGACGACGCATCGAATCCACTAATCTTTCTACAAGGCACCCAAGTACCGCATGTGGACTCGCTTCGAGTGCTTAGGCTCCATATACATAAGGACGGGTCCGACTGTGCTACCCTATCTGGGCTTCAGAGCACAGTCGCACAGCTCACTCACCTCATCGGACGGGTGGCCAACCACCACAGTGGCTTCAAGAAACATGACGCCTTGCGAATGGTACAAGCTCTTCTATATATCAGCGTAACATAAAAACTCCTTATGTGAATCTAAAGACAGCGGAGAAACAAAAACTGAATTTACCTATACAAAAAGCCACGAAGCTTGCCCCAGGACTACCACCAGATGCTTCAACAGACCGATTGCTTCGAATGGGTGTTCGCAACACATAGGAAGAGCTCGCCGAAGAAAACCTCCTCAGTCAGGTCGAGTGGTTGAAGCTCTCACTCATTGGCTGAGCAGCTCTCCGACGCACAGGATACACAACGATTCTAGAACGCGACGACGAACAGAAGTGCAAGATACCATCGCAGATCCGCGAATTCCTGGACGTTCTGCGCATACCTCGCAACATGCGTCGTGAACATCATCAAGGAAGGCGACTGGCCAGGGTAAACAACGTTCGGAATAACCACCGCAATGACCTGCAGGCACGATATGTGTACGCTGCCAAGTATCCGGGTCGTAGCGCCTTCGCGATTTGCGCCACGAGCCACAAGAGGGCGGCCTTAGGGACAGCGACAATCCGGGCGAAACGAGCGGATACAGCTGAAGTGGCCGCTATAGCACTTGCCGCCCGAACGAGCGAGGATCACATAGTGGTCTTCACCACCACCCAAACAGTGGTACGCTACTATTTCAAAGAAAGGATCTCTACGTGAGCGATAAAGTTTCTGAAACGCATCGACAGTCCCCAAGGGGCACGAGGGGAATGAAGCGGCACATGCCACGACCCGCGAATGCATCATCCGGGCTTCTCCACACGTAATTTGAGACACCCGCCACACCAGAACATCAACAGAAGAAACCGAAGCGGTGCCGTAATCTACAACAAACTGCTGCAACACTATCTTCTACAATGCAGGTTTTACCAGGCACCTCCACATCCCAAACTTTAAAGAGATGAAGGCAAAGACCACTGGCGCCTTCAAAGCAATACATTTACGCATGACGTTGTAGTGCATCACCTCAAACCAACGTTATATGGCTACATCAGCCCACACTGTAATCTGGCAGGCACCCTAGCTAGCCCACCTACTACATCAATGCAAATGCAGCAGCCCAACCACACAAGCAGCAGGATTAAATGCAGACCCAAACCTCCTGAGTGAAGCGTGGGAGGCTGCGACCTCCAAGCTGGGCCTCATTGACCAGCGCCAACTCGTCACGCGGGCCTGGGAGGTGGTCAAAGCCAGAGGGTTCCTGGAATAAGGGCTCTTATACATTTACTCTTTCACCACCAAATAAACGTTTTTATTGCGATAGCTATTATTTGGACACTCTCGGCTAAATTTTGCCGCTGGCATCGGCGCCACTGACCGTATATGTACACGTATCTATATATATAAAAATGCAAGAAAGAAAAAAAAACAGATAAAGACTTCGGTGCGCGGAAGCCAACTTCGGTCCTCTCAATTGTGTGTGCGAGGCGCTAACCAACGAGCCAATGACGAGCACGTCCTTCATTGCTCAAATGGCAAGCTATTTATATCTCCCACTTACCGCTGCTCACGGGCATATTGGGGAAAATTATGTTTTCAGCATTACCAGTAAGATGGTGCGATGAGCGCGCGTCACCACACCGCGCGGTGGCGCGTGCACGCTCTAATCTCCCATGCGTACTTTTCCCCATTTATAGGAAAGGAGTGCCGCTCGCTCGGGCACTCTTATCTCACTATGGGGAGGAGTGGAAGATCGCACATCTTGGCAGGCCACGGGATTCACGTGGAACAATTTTATTGTAGTTAACGGGCGCACAAAGATCACTGCAGTCTCCAATTGCGAAAAGCGCGCGCTTTTCAGAAAAAGCGAAGTAACAACTGAAACGCTTGTTCACGTGCATCATCTGTACCTGTGAGTACGTTTTGTGCGTCATTGCGCCTGAGAAACGCTGGGAAAGTTTCGATATTGTTTCCAATCTGTGCGTGACTTTTCAATTTATTGCAATCGCGTTCATTGCTTCGCCTTTGCGGCAACGCTGTGACTTTTTTCTCTATCCTTCCTTCTTTCTTTCTCTATGGCTTTCTCTCTTTGTTCTTTCTTTCATTATTCCTTCCTTACTTATTTCAACAAGGAAACGAATTATTTTCTCGCTGTTGAAACAACTCCCACATTGACGTGCACTTAAAATTAAAGATTCGTTCTCTTCAAGAATTGGGCCAGATCATGAATTCTCCCATGTGATCATCATTGCTAACAACTATGCGAACATTTTGGTAGCTTATTGCTCTTCTTCGCCCCGCCGCGGTGATCTAGTGGCTAAGGTACTCGGCTGCTGACCCGCAGGTTGTGGGTTCTAATCCCGGCTGTGGCGGCTGCATTTCCTATGGAGGCGGAAATGTTGTAGGCTCGTGGGCTCAGATTTGGGTGCATGTTAAAGAACCCAAGGTGGTCGAAATTTCTGGAGTCCTCCACTACGGCGTCTCTCATAATCATATGGTGGTTTTGGGATATTAAACCCCACATATAAATCAATATTGCTCTTCTTCGTTTCCTTATGCCCCTATTTTTATTGTAAGAATGAGAAATCACTAGAGAGCATCTGTTGCTCCTTCTGCATGACGTGAACAATGTTTCTGCTATAGGCGCTTGGCGGATGAGGGCTGCGTGAGAATCATTCTGGCTGTCTGACATGTAGCGGGAGTTACCTAGCGGAAAATGTGGTAGGAGCCATTTTAGCGGTTCAGTAGTTTTTCTCGTAGGCCATAGAATGGAGATTAGACTCACTGGTAAACACAAGAGCCATAAACTAGACAAAAATATGCCTCATATGCACGTACAGAAGGTGGGTTTGGGTTTGTAGGTGCCCTGGCCATGCTTCCCGGGGAATACATGAAATAGTAGCCTAAGAACTACATTTGACCCCCCCCCCTTCTCTCAATATAATGTATGCATGTCATTCTTGAAATGTGTATAACGTAGAAGTGTAGACCTAGCTTTTGTACAAGGCTTCTCGTGATCGGCCTTTCTCCTCATTTTGATCGGGATGAGTTATTGCGTGTTGGTAAGATACGATTTCGCACGAGGCTGCAATGGCTAAGTCGTACTGGGTAGTTGCACGGTCGACTCATCGGTTGTTTCATAGAATATTATGCTTCCAGATTGCTTCGGCTTCTTCGAAGACCCTGGCAACGTGCCGGTACTGATGTGCGAAACAACACTGCTTGCTTTGAAGCTTCACATCTAGAGCGCATAGGCTGCAGTATTCTCGACGCGAGCATAGAAAAAAGAGCAGGAAACCGAGTAATTATTCACTACACGCTTTCGGAGATGCTACCGACGTACGTGGATCGTGAGCAATAAGTACAAGCTGCATGACAAAGTGGTCGCGAGAGACCCTTCGCCCAGAGATGCATTTAGGGACATGTAGTTACAGGCAGAAAATGAACGTGTTGCTCGGCCACAAGCGAGAATACTGTCGTTCCGTCGACTTCATGTGTGGCTCCTTTTTTGCGAAGTGTTTTCTCATCTCTAATGCTCAGTGTAATTTCTATAAGGCTGAATGTTGAATTACAAGAAGAACGAATAACACACGTCGATGCGTGCAAAACATGTGTCCTTTCTCATCGCGGCCACACGCTCAAGCGATGCTTTTGCACAGCCAATAACATGGAATGCAGTGGAACGCCGCAATGTTGCTGTTGCCAAGGAATGGTACCAGGATGATGAGCTCCTGATTACATATTTCAATAGGTAAATGAGCCAAAGAAAAACTAAGTATTGCAATATTTTATTTTTTTGCTCTAGTTATGCTACGTTTCATTCAGAACAGAGTGCGTCTTTTGCCTATAGTTTGCTTAGTTCAGTTTACATTTTTGACATGATCTAATGTAATCGCCAATATACTTCTTCATTACGGGCCACGCAAATCTCCTCCTCCTTTTATCCCTAGAAGCCGTCATGCCCTCCTGACTCTGCACTATCGTGATAAAAGTCAAGGTCTTTTAAATGCAAAGCATTTCTTAGCGAACTTCGGTGACTTTGAGCGTATCTATCTATCTATCTATCTATCTATCTATCTATCTATCTATCTATCTATCTACCTATCTATCTATCTATCTAGCTGCCTACGACTTTTATCTCTCCTAGCCGTTTCGGTAATGATATCAATACCAAACTTGGCGTGGCATAACATGACTGTATGAAGAACATATCTGACCAGTCATAACAGGAAATCATAACACGTATGTCACGAATGTCATGATTTACAATTCATGGTCCTGCAGCTCTTGCGCTGGTTTCGTTCACATGGCATGTTGCAAAACTGGTATGGTATAGCATGATTGCATGGCGAACACAAGCGACAGACCCTAACACAAAAATCATGACAAGCGTGTCATGTAACATGACTGCTGCCACACTCATGATGCGCTCGCGGCCGTTTCGCTAGCGTCATATATAGTAAATTTCGTATTACAGTCTGTCAATAGATTACGAAGGTATGTCACTGGTGCAAATATGATGATCATGAGATGCGTGTCGTGTAACAACATGACTACATGCCACGCGCATGATGCGCTGGAGGCCGTTTCGCTAGCTTCACTTATACTAAATTAGTTATTACAGGACGTGAATGCATCACGAAGGTATGATACTGGTGCAAACATGATAAACATGAGATTGGTGTCATGTAACAACATGACTACATGGTGCGCTTATGATGCGCTCGTGGCCGTTTCGCTAGCTTCACATGCAACAAACTCGGTATTACGTGACGCGAACGGACGACATAGGTAAATGACGCATTCAAACATGATAATCACCGCGTGCGTGTCATGTAATAACATGACGACATGCCACACTGATGATGCGCTCGCGGCCATTTCACTGGCTTCACATATGCAAAATTTGGTATTGCGGAACGCCAATGAATGACGAAGGTATGTGGCTGGTGCAAACATGATAGTAATGAAATGGGTGCCATGTGAGAACATGACTACATGCCACAGCCAAGGCACCAATACATTTCGGCGTTACGCGGTGCGCGTGCTCGCCGGCGTTCATTTCGTGGTGTCACGCCGCCGTTGCCATGCCAGGCGCTGGTCCTGCCCTATGCTCGTGGGGGCGCGTCGCACTGCGTTGCTTTGACGCATGCGCATTGCAGCGCATCCGGCGTCCCTCGGTCACGAAAAGAGGGAGACGCAGTGTTGTCTGGGTAACGCATCGGCGCGAAATGTAGCATGTCGCATTTCGCGCCGGTTCCCGTGGGGCCGTGCCGACGGATGGTGATCGCGGCTGGCGTCAGACTATAGAGTGCTCACGTTTTGCTAACGTAGCGTCCCTGTACCCACGCATCATTGGAGTATATTGGGCCCTTCATGATGCGCTGGCGGCCATTGTGCTCGCTCTTCATATACGAAATTTGATGTTACGTGATATCAATGGTTCACAAAATATATGACTGGTGCAAAAATAATAATCCTGATGCGCGTGTCATGTAAGAACATGACAACGTTTCCTGCTCATAGCGTGCTCTCGGCCGTTTTGCTAGCTCCGCATATACTTAATATGGTGTCACATGACGTGAATATATGACGAAGGTAAACGACACATCCAAACATGATAATCTTGACACAGAAGTCATATAAAGCATCATTTACCTCCACCTCGTAACGTTGTGCTGATTTTAAATTGACATATCAACATTTCTGATTCATATTTCACATATCATCGATTGCCACGGTACGTGGGGTCTGCCATTTTTTCTCAGTGCATGCGGTACGTGAAACTTTCCGTCTATATACATCAGCTCTTCGGTGCCTTCGCATGTTCGAAGTGAGTTCACCCTCTCCTCACCCATACAGTTATTGACAATGGGAAGCCAAGAAAGGGCATGAGTGTATGACAAATCTTGTCCGCCTATTTGTGCAACCTCAAAATCAAACTGTTGAATTTCACTTATCTATCTAGCGACTCGGCCTTTCGGTGTAGAACCAATGCCTGATGGTCAGTGAACAGATTGAATTTCATGCCTTCTAGGTACGATCGAAAGTACCTCATCGCCAGTACAACAGCCAATGCCTCTTTTTCAGTGGTGGTGTTATTTTGTTCCGACTTCGTGAAAGTGTAGGAGTAATATCCTATCGCGCGTAGTCTTCCTCATTCGCTTCTACTAGTGTCTCTTCGTTGGTACAGCACAGCCTCTGCGGCGTAGTTTGATGCGTCCGTTGTGAGTTCAAATGGAACAGTGAAGTCCAGTAGTATGAGTACTGGGTCTGATGATATGGCTAATACCAAATCTTTGTACGCCCTCTCAATTATTTTGTCTAAAACTGGCTTCGGTGAGCGCGGGAAAGGGTGGTCCTTAAGGTTGCTCCAGTCACACGCGCGTTCTTAAGCGCCATTTTGTAATGACTAACGCTTTCTGGATTGCGGGTTTGTCGATGAAAAGTCTTAATTGATATGTAATTCTGGTTCCTATTGTTCTTATCCGCCACGGTGGTCTAACGGTTACGGCGCTTGACTGCTCACCCACAGGTCGCATGATCGAGTCCCAGCCGGAGCGGCCGCTTCTTTCATGGAATTTAAAATGCTTGATGCAGTGCTACCGTACTTGAGTCCACGTCAAAAAACCCCGGGTGGTCGATATTTTCAGAGCTATTCACTACGGCGTCTCTGTCATGCATATGCTGGTTTCGGAGACCTTAAACGCCAGATAATTATTTTTATTGTTCTGACTTGTAACTGCATGGTACCACATTTTATTGTCCCAGGCTATGAATGTATGACCACCTTTAAAGCCTGCAGCAACTGAAGTGTTGCGCTGCTTAACCAGTATATGAAGACTCTTTTTCGAAGACAATGGAAGGAAACAGTCAGTAGTGTACCATGATATATATAAAAACAAGGAATGAAAGAAGCAAAAAAAGGAAGAAAAAAATTGTCCCCCATTGACTGAAAGTCCTCTGAATTTTATTTGTTTAGTCTTGGGTTCTGATCGTTTATTCATGAAGAACAAAAACATGATTGCACCCTCTCTGATAGCAATCAGTATAGCACGAAATTAAAATGACACCTAATAGAAGTAGTGACATAAGACAGCTTGCACTGGTGGTTTTGGGACGTTAAACCCCACAAATCAATCAAATCAATCAAGACAGCTTGCACAATGTATATTGGTGTTGGCAGCCACAGCATTGCTTAACGTGGACGCACCCACTTTCACACATCCATCTTGATTACTAACGTGCATAATCAACGAATAAACAAACGCTAGTTGTACCTTTAGTAGTTTACGGTGAGAGCGTAATCAGAAGGAGGGCTGTGGTGCAATAACCAGATGTGCATCTCTCAATAGACCATCTCGCGTCATGTTGAAAATTTAATAAAAAAGCACACCATGACCGGAATAGAATCGGAAGCCTTAGTAATCTGAGTTCCACTAGAGGAGAAAACTTCGGACCTCTCTGCGGACCTCTGCAGAATGGACATAGCTGTACAGGTAATCCCTTCTTTTCTGTTGTTCTTGAACTCTGTGCCACTCTGCAATATAATCTGCTAAACAACTCTATGAGGGCTTCTCGATGCAGATTTAACAGTATGTGTTATGCATTGTTTGTACGGGACTGTATCCTAAATATTATTACAATGTGGTATGCCTTGCTAACGAAGTTTTACTGGAAGAAGATGGTGAGGGATTCACGCGTGTAGCACAGGCAGGAGGTCGGTGAAAACATTCTCATTTCGAGGTTCGTTAAATTTTGGTAATAAAAACGGGAATACGCTTCTCAACGATCATTCATTCAATGAATATGTTTCAAGGTAAAGGGACATCACCCGCCACGGAATTCGTTGCTTTGTTTTTTTTTTTGAAGCTGGATATTTCCTTAAGCGAGTAATTTTTCCCCCACGCCTTGTTTGTTGCCATTCTTGCAAATTTCAACGCTGTTGTTGCAGTATGCTATGTAGCTCTTGTATCATATTGCGCAACAAGACGAAAGCACACAGGTGGTCAATCTGGGCACACAAAGCAGGCGGTGCATGTCCATGTCACGTGAATATGACCACTGGGAGCAACAGCAGGGTCAATGAAAAAAAAAGTGCCTTTTTATTGATTTTTGCAATATATGTGGCGACACTTTGCACGGAGGCTTCACTTCAGTCGACCTCGCACACTTTCTAGAACGTTGCCCTGCTTTGAAGTGCTGTGATCGCTCTTCAGATGATAATTTGTAGGTGCATTTATCACGTTTTATGTTGATTTTATGACTGTTATTATAATTGACACTCACAATATAAAATAAGAGCAAAACCAAATAATTAAGCACTGCATAGTGAGATGTTTGAATGACAAGCGTGTTGTCCATATACATTTAGCTTTCCTTTTTCAGCTATTCGAAGCATTACGACGTACAAGAAGCAAAGTAGGTGGAGTACATTTCTATTGAAATCATTTATGAAATCTTGAATAACTAACGGAGTACTTAAGAAGAACGGCTATTTGGGCTAGTTGGTTGGAATTCATGGTAATAAGGGCTGCGGCGCGAGCACGAAGGTGCTAGAAGAAACGTGAAACAAAAGGCGAGGCAAGGAAAGCAAAGAGGACAACACGAGCGCTGTGTTGTCCTCTTTGCTTTCCTTGCCTCGCCTTTCGTTTCACGTTTCTTCTAGCATCTTCATGCTCGCGCTGCAGCCCTTATTACCATGAATGGAGTACTCAGTAAAATCTTGATAAACCTATTTTTGTACACCCTTGAGTTTCTAGTTGCCACTGACTGAACAGCTACTCAGCCCTACACCAGACGCGAGCAAGCGCGAAAATCTAGTTATGACATTTCATTATACAATAAAAACAAAAAGAAATGATCTCTAGTCAATGAAAACTAATGGCGCGATACCTACGTGGCCATGAAAAAAAGCCACCAGTGGACGGTTTGCCACTTTGAGATGGTTGCCACTGCGAGTTAATGTACACGGCCACTCAGCAGAAGAGGATCAACCAAACGAGGGGAAGTAATGAGGAGCAATTCAGGTCACTCTTGATTGAAGGTATTAGGAACACTAAGATGAACAACGATAACTGGAAAATAATTTCAGGGCATTATTAACGACTCCCCAGCAGGCACATTTTACTGTGGCGTTCGATATGCGTAACAGAAAGAAAAGAAAGAAGAAGCGAAGACATGATGAGCTTTGAAAAATAAATGAATTGTAAATTTGTATGTATGAGAGTATTATGGAACCTTGTGAAGTACGCAGAGATGTTAAATTATGTAGACATGATGGTATACTGGTCAATAAAAATATAGGCATCAAGAAAATCGAATGAAAAAGTGATAGTGAGAAGCAGATAGTCTAAAAAGGCGGAAATACATTTTCGAACAACGCAACGCACAAAAAACGATCTATCTGTAAGCTAACCTAACCACCACTTCTGGCATTTCCGCCTCTATTGATCACGCACTCTTTACAGGCACGTAGCCAGTTTTCTTCGGTGGGACGAGGGCAGGGGCACCTCTTTGATTTCGGGGAGGGCACTTCCTTGATATTGTAAATTTTCGCTCTCTATCACGTGGCGACGAATGGTGGATGGCGTGTCATGAACAATAGAGGGCGTAAAAAATGGGGGATAGCCACCTCCTGGCTACGACCCTGACTCTACACTACAAGGCTTGCTACCCTTCGGGAAGAGAAAGCAAGCTTAGCACGCTTCATGACAGCCTCCGAACCTTTCACGTTTGTGTTTCTATCCTTTATATTTTACGTACTGAAGTTTTTATACGAAGCGAACCTCAATATATGGTTCCTGAAGCACAGCTCATGGAACTGCACTATAATGTTGACTAAAAAAAAGAACGCCCCACATTAAGAACCTAATCATAGTCGCCACGCTCGCACGCACGCACGCGCACACACACACGCACACACACACACACACACAAACACACACACACACACACACAAACTCACGCATACACACGCTTACCCACACAACAGGCGTGCTAATGATCAACAAACATACTTTTTAGGGAGAGAAATATAGGCATGTGGCGCTCTCGAAGATTCACATTTTTGAAGCTAAGCAAGTACACGCAGACTTAATCACCTTGAAAATAACGGTTTGTGTGTGTGTGTGTGTGTGTGTGTGTGAATGTGTCCACTCACGAATCACGCCCTCTGCTTCTAGCCGTCAGTGCGTGTGTGTTTCCACTCCATAAATTACACCCTCTGCTTCTAGCTTTTCTAGCTCAGTCTTGAAGATGTCGCGGAGAGGTAGTGAAATGCGTCAGAGTACGTACCAGGAGAAAGGAGTTGCATTGGGTTGCAGCCTGATAGTGTAGGCTTCGGGGATGGTTCCACGTTCTCGGCAGATATTGGCATCAAACGCAAGCCAGCCGAAGGCTGTGAAGATCGCGCGACTTCGTCAACAAACGTGCAAACACCAAAGGCTTGGATCACAAGGAGGCCTACCAGCGGGACCATCTTGGTTGCTAGAACGTCGGTTGTTCGATCGTCCATGCCTTGACAGGGCAGCGATGTGATTGCCTATGCCCGCAGCAAATGATTGTTGCCCGCTTTCAACTCGCTTTTGGGGACTCGAAGCTTCGAGGAGACGCCAGAAAACGTAATGGGTTCAGCCGAAGCTCTGGCGCTCGAGTCCAGCTTGAACGAAAGTGGACGCCCATCGACGAGTACCTCGACAAACTTCGCGTTTGAGCCCTCGCCCACAATGGCACGCCACTGGAAGAAGCTGGCCGAAGGTTTCTTTGTATACAGCTTATTTGCTCGGTTCTTTCTTGTTCGCGAAATATTCCCTCTTGTGGATAAAGCTGCAGGACTCTCGGTGAGCCGGACAGTGGGCACGAGGGTTGAACGCTCGCCCGTCCAATGGGTGCAGCTGTTGCGTTGTCTTATCAGCTGGCGATCACTTTTCTTTGCGAGTGGCGTCGACAGCGAACAACGACGCCTCTGCCAACTCACGAGCTCTTCGCTCTACATCTCCGTGTTATCTACATCTCCGTGTTGTCAGACGAAGTACGGCAGCGCTTTTCGCTACGTCATTTTCAGGTTCCGATAGAGCTTGTCCGAGAGTTAGCAGTCGAGCAAGCCCACGAAGAAACAGCCTCGGATGAGTCACTCTTCGTCGTCGCTTGACAAGTAGTTGCAGGACTTGATCATGAATTGTTCAGAGTGCAGTAAAAATGCGTCGGCCATTTCATCTGGTTGCGGCGTACGGCGATGAAAGCGCGCCGACTCGTACAGCTCGTTAGGCTGGTGGAAAAAGAGGTCGGTAAATGTCTTTTTCACGACGGCGACCTCGCATTGCGCGGCCAACGCAAGGACAACCCTGGCTTGCGTCCCCGTACGGTGGATGATGGAGCGCATTTGCACCTCAGCCGGAGGGACGTGAATGCTGTCAGCGAACGAGAAGTCAACCCAAACTGTAGTAGCCATGTTGGCTAGAATCAAGGGTTGTCAAATGGTGATGGAAGACGCAGCCAGCTAAGCGGACTCGCTCGCTCGATTTCGTGTCGACCGGCTGTGCCCCCGCGATCTCCGATGACAGCGCAGCTCTCGCCGACTGGGCTTGCCCTACGTCATCTGACGCCCACAAAAGCTCTCACCGAGTGGTTCCCCGTCCTCGGACTCGTGCAACCGTGTCGATCTTTCATATCTCCTATTTACTTCCGTCATTTTTCGTTGTTTTCTGTCCCTGCGCCTCGTTCTCTTCTTCCTTTCTGTCTCTCAATCTCCTTACCTTTTAATTATATCCTTTTAATCCCTCCCCCCCCCTCGTGAGCTACTTTTGAGGTGTCCTCCCCCTGAGAGACAGTTGCGGGGCTAACTTTTCACTTCTTTTCATTTAAAACCACTCACACACTCACAGCCAGCTAAGCCATGCCTACTGGAAACGGAGCGGCCGACGAATTTAACATCGCCGCTGAGCTCTCCACGCCAGTAATCGCCATGGCCGTGCTGCGGCGGCTGTTGTGGCGGGGCCATATCACGATGATACAAGCACGGAATTAGCGGAGGTGTATTCCGCCCGCTTTTGGCACCATGTCGAGCTCATCGGGTGAGTCAGTGACTCAGATAGCCGCGTCTCCGATCCGACAAGTGCAAGATGTCATGTTTATCACCACCCTTATCATGAAAACCGGTACTTGCTGCCTTGCCAGTTGGCAGTACTGTTGCAAACTATATGAACAGTGCAGCCAACCACAAGTACTGCCATACACTACAATTACTGTGGGGATAAAAGCTGAGAATCACTGTTGAAACCTAGAACAGAAATGGCGTAAGTGAATTTCGACAAATGTGCCTATTTCTCTGTTTTCATAATTTTCTATACAATGTTAACACCCTGGGATAGTTCGTTAATGGCGTATTGTAAACTATTATATACATTTGAAAAAAAAGGAACGATGAAGCGACTAGCGCGAGGAGCATCGGGCACCTGTTCTCAGACATGACATTTGGAACGGCCAGAAATGGGCGTGTTCTAACAGCTCTCTGGAGGTTGCCCAATTTTCGATCTTACCAACAAGGAGGCTTCCATTCTGATACAAACTTACGAAGCTAAGTGAAATAAAAGAGCTTGGTACTAACATGTACATCCCTGAAAAATACAGTGTGAATTAGTAAATGTTTTAAGCGCCACAAATAATTTCACATGAAACTATGAAAACTGCAGCTTCGATTCAGGAATAACTAGGGCATTATAAAGCGTATTCTACAACAAAAATTGCCGAAATGCGCTCTGAGTATCACACGAAAGTGTACAGTAGTCACGAATTCAAACCGGATATCATATTTGATAGTATAACATTTGCTATGCGCTAATGCTTGTGATGCTGGCTGATGTACGCGTTCCAGTTAAAATGGCGTGGACATGACCTAAACTAAAGATGATGATTGATATGTGGGGTTTAACGTCCCAAAACCACTATATGATTATGAGGGACGCCGTAGTGGAGGGCTCCGGAAATTTCGACCACCTGGGGTTCTTTAACGTGCACCCAAATCTGAGCACACGGGCCTACAACATTTCCGCCTCCATCGGAAATGCAGCCGCCGCAGCCGGGATTTGAACCCGCGCCCTGCGGGTCAGCAGCCGAATACCTTAGCCACTAGACCACCTCGGCGGGGCGACCTAAACTAAAGACGATGGAAACAAAATACTGTGGCCTGGTTCCCTCTGAATTGCCCTATTTTAATGTGTGAGTACCGTACATGATATCTAGAGTCTTCAATAACGTACAGGCCGTAACCTTAGAATAGCCGTGAACCTTGTAGGTGTCGAATCGACAAAGCGGCTGAAAAAAAACACAAAAACTTATCAACTAGTGTTGAGAAGGTAAATTCGCCGTATTAATAAATATGTCACTGTGGCATGCACGCTTCACGAATTTCAGCAATCTGGTGTTCTTCAATGTGTAATAATGTTGCGCAATACACGGGCTTAGAGAATAACAGCTTCAATAAAATGTGACTGCCATGGCGCGGATCACACCCACCACCTTCGGGTAAGCAGCCGAGTGCTGTTTCCACTGTACCATTGAAGGGAACAGAGGCAAAAGAAAGCACGGACTCTTCAGTTCAGTGCTGTACAATGATGTCGGCTTTCTCGGTAATGACATGAGGATGCTCGAAGTTGGGATTACCGGTCATTCTTCCGCACATCTTCGAATGCCGCGTAATGTTCTGCAAATTGCACCCAGGGGTGACGAGGCATGAAGGAAAAGGAATGAACAAAGTTGGGCGTGCGTAAGCGTAAAAAAAAAGGCTTTATTCGTTTCACTTTTTCATCTCTTGGCATGTAATCGTGAGATTGGCGTTCCGCGTAGCCTGAGGCAATGAGCACGAACGAACGGCACCTTCTCTTTTTCGAAGCTTATACTGCAAAGCAAACGCTGGCTTTCACGCGCTGGTAGAGCTTGCTCCTCACGTCTGCGCAGTTCCAAATTGATGTTTTTTTTAGTTTTTGTGTTTTCTATGAGTAGGGCACTTGCCGATACGACTTAGCCGCCGGTATGATGTAAGACAAAGTGCTGTGTAATAGAAGACTGGACGCAAAATTGACTGGAGAAAGATTACCAACAAATTAATTGTGAATAAAATGAGGGCAAGGAGTTTGTATTGTCGACGAAGAAATGATAATCCATCTTATTGTGGTGTTTATGGGGTTCTTTGTTCTAAAGGCAACACATTATTCACAGATAGGTTTTCTTACTGGTATAGAAAGAACTACTTGACAGTTTATATTTACCCTGTTTTGGTACTCATTGTGTCACTTCGACAAAGCTGCAGATTGTCTTCGATGTCTTAAATAGCTTAGATGTTCTAGGCATCTTACTTGGGCACCTCAATCTCACAGCCCGTATATTGGAACAAAGATCATCATGATACCCGCAAAGTGAGTGATCTTGGAGGAGCTTGTTCTCATATGATCGGGGAGCTGGCGAATCCTCTGTAGACATCTGCTATCAGTGTATGTAGACGTGACAACGCTGTTATGTACACATTACATACACAATATTTCTTATTTTACAATGGTATGTGCTTTATACGATTTGATGAACAACGCACAATTTAATGAAACGTGTTGTCGAGGAAGTCGTGCTTGAAGTTCACGTCGGTGCAGCCTACGCAAGGTAGCGACTGCTTTTGGCGCTTGGCCGCGCCATCCGGCGCCCGCACTTCGGGGTTCTCCTGCCACCGCTTGCGATATGCTTCCGCATCGCGATCTCAGACCGCAGAGTCCGCTTTACGGAGCGCCCACTTAGATTCTATTTCGCAGGCCTGGAGCGCCGGGCTTCCTTCACAGTGAGCCCTTTTTGATTCGGCCTTCCGGGCTGTCCCCGCAGGGTCGGGAGGCCGAATCAACAAGGGTCGGGGTGGTGAGCCCGAGCTGCAGCTGCTTCGTGAGTCCTCAGCGCTGCTGCTTTGGCTTCTGAACTGTACATGCTGCTGAGCAGTGAAGAAATGTGCTCTTTGCGTTAGCTCCCGGCGGAGGGAAAGGAAGCGGACGTGCCGAAAATGTACTCTGGATGGATGGATGGATGCATCCGGCTGTGCCTTTAGGTTGGGCGGGGGCTGGCGCCACCCAGCCATAAAGTTAAGTGCTATCACTATGTGTTGAAGGCTTGAATTTCGCTCACCCCTTGATTGTAGCCACCAATCAGTTAGCCTTCTCCTGGTTATTTCTGCCCGTTTAACGTTTATTTTGCTTTCACTGTTTTTCAACCCCAATCACATGACTCCAATGTTTTGAAAAATTCTGTGCCAATATTTTGGACTATTGGTTGACTGATACGTTTGGTTTAACGTCCCAAATTATCATACAATATCTTGGACTATAGTGTGGAGACCTTTACAGAACATTATCAAATGTTCAGCCCTTTCCTTCTCTTCACACACTACACACCGTGTTTGTGCCTTCTTATTTGGCTCGGTACGTCTTGGTCCGCGATATTCCCGTTCTGGCCTCGAACAGCAAGAACTGCAAGAACCTGTTTGAAAGTTCGGTAGGTCTCCAGCGGTGATTTTGTAAGCATTACAATCTATCATAAGTCCCTCATTGTTTCTTTCACCTTATTCCTAATCGATGTTTTCTTTAAACTTCATATTCTGCTGTCGTCTAAATACTTGCTTGACAATTTTCAACTTTGCTTCCTCCATTTATTATCATCAGTCTTCATGTACAAGTTGCCGAACATTTTCTTAGCCCAACGCTCTTCTCCCATTATTCTCAATCGCACCTCAAACTCTATCTTGCTGCTAGCTTCCCCGCACTCGAGGGGTGTTCATCCCGTGTCACCCTGTACCTCCTGATTTGGGGTGTTCCCGTGTGCTCCCAAAGCAAGTCTACCTATGCCATAATCTTTATTTTCAATCTTGATCGAACCTCTGATTTTGTGCACAAGACCGCATTGCCGAACATCAGACCCGGGACCATGACACCTTTCGAAATCCATCTCAGAACGTCATACATATCGAGTTCCACAGTGTACTTTTTTAATTACAGCTACATTCCTCTTAACCTTAGTCACCACGTATCTTCCGTGCTCCCTTATGTAGTCAGCCCCGTTATTTATTCACACACCGAAATATTTGTATTTATCCACTATTTATAGCGTCACTTACTGTACCTTATGCTCACGGCCTTCCTTATTAAAATCATCATTGACAATTTTTTCCTGCTTAACTTCAAATTTAACTTATCTTCCTCATTACCACAGATGTCTATCAATTCCTGCTGACTTCCTTGTTGTCGGCCAATAATACCATATCATCTGCATACATCAATGCTGGTGATGACTGTTCAATGTGTTGTCCTTGCTTGGCAAAAGAGAGGCTGAAGCCGAGTCGACTCCCCTCTGATTTTGCTTCTACTCCCCGTAGATACAGCATAAATAACAAATTAGACAAAAGACATCCCTGTCGATGCCTGCGTTGTATTTTTATAGGTTCGGGTACCTGTTCTTCCCAGAGCAGCGGGTGCAGTACTCAAAATCGGAAACCTCTTTTTCTAAACACACAGAAGTGATGGCTCACTGCTCACCCTTAGCTGAGTACAAAGTGCTCAAAATTAGTAAACCCTTTAATAGTATAGGTACCGGGACAGTTCAAAGCTCTCCCATATTAGAGGACATCGTACTCTAAATTGTCGAACATTAGTTCTTAACACTAATCGTTAATGGTGTTAAATACCCAGCTAGGACCGCTTTCTGCCTTCTTATAGCACAGTACTAAGCACTAAGAAGCGTTCAACACATTCAATACATTAGTGTTCTCCCAGAGTATAGCACAGCGTACTTTAATTTGTCGAACATTTTTTTCTATAAACACACGCGAACTGCATCGCCTGGTCCAGCCCTTCGATCTAGCTCCTCTGAAAAAGGCATAATTCCGATGCTTTAACAAAAGACGAAGGTAAACTATTAAGGACAATAAACAAGTACAGCGAAAAAGCACAGCAACAACAATGAAATACAGTCCTCAATTTCGTGCATGAAATGGCGTGAGGCGCATGACATGGACGATTTCTGGACGAGAATGGCGCCGTTGAGAGTTCATAATGCCATCGAGAACAACCTCGTAGTCGACTGGGCAGAGACGTTGAACTACTCTGTACGGTCCGAAGTGCCGTCACAGAAGTGTTTCCCTGTGCCCACGTCGGTGCATCGGCGCCCATAACCAAACACGGTCCCCGGGCTGGCACTCCACGAAGTAACGGCGGCTGTCGATCGCCTGCTGATTCTTGATGCGCAGGAGGGCGAGTTGACGAGCTTCTTCAGTGCGCTGAAGGTAGGCGGCGACGTCGAGGTTCTCTTCGTCAGTGACGTTTGGAAGCATAGCGTCGAGCGCTGTTGCCGGGCTCTTTCCATAAACCGACTTGTACGGCGTGTTCTGCGTCGTTTCTTGGACGGCCGTATTGTACGTGAAGGTCAAGTATGGAAGGCTTTCATCCCACGTCTTGTGCGCGACGTCGACATACATGGCCAGCATATCAGCGATAGTTTTATTAAGGCGTTCGGTGAGGCCATTCGTGTGTGGATGGCAGGCAGTGGTGCGGCGGTGACTTGTCTGGCTGTACCTCAGGATCGCCTGAGTTAGGTCCATCGTAATGGTCGTACCTCTATCACTAATGAGGACCTGTGGAGCACCGTGACGCAGAACGATGTTCTCGATGAAGAACCTTGCTACCTCGGAGCACTGCGGCGTAGCATGTGAGGTAGTCATTAGCTACGATGATCCACGTGTTCCCGGAATTCGACGTCGGAAATGCCCCAGTAAGCCAATGCCGATTTTCTGGAACGGTGGACGAAGTGGCTCGACGGGCTGGAGAAGTCCAGCTGGCCTAGTCGGAGGTGTCTTTCGTCGCTGACAGTTGCGGCAATTCCTGACATAACGAGTGACGTCACCAGCAAGTCGTCGCCAGTAGTACTTTTCTTGTATTCTTGCGAGCGTACGGGAAACACTGAGGTGTGCAGCCATCGGGTCGTGGTGCAGAGCTTCAAGTACTTTCGTCTCACTGCTGAAAGAACCACGAGAAGGTGTCCAGCTCAAAGGGGCCAGAAGTTCTGTAAGAAAACAGAACTTCGTTTCGCAAGAAGAATGACTCCAGTCCTCCCTTGAAAACATTCAGAACAGTCGTTTTATTAACCTCATGGTATTCCACAAGGCTTCAGAGTTTTGGATCTGCTCGCTCTTGCTCGGCGAAGTCGTTGGCAGTTATCGTTCCTAAGAAACTGTTCTCATCCAGGCTATCGGGCAGTGGCGGTTCGATGGGGTTGCGAGACAAGCAGTCAGCGTCAGAGTGTTTCTTTCCAGATTTGTAACGATGGTCACGTCGAATTCTTCAGGTCTGAGGCTCCACCGTGCGAGGCGACCCCAAGGGTCTTTCAAGTTAGCTAGCCAACATAAGGTGTGGTGGTAGCTCACAACTTTGAAAGGCCTGCCGTCGAGTTAGGGGTGAAACTTTGACGCTGCCCAGATGATGGCAAAGCACTCCTTTTCTATGGTGGAATAGTTGGCCTCGGTTTTGGATAGAAACCGGCTAGCATAACTGATAACCTTCTCCACGCCATCGGTCTTTTGCACAAGGACGGTGCCGAGTCCTACGCTGCTTGCGTCGGTGTGTACTTCTGTTTCGGCGTATTCGTCGAAATGCGCAAGTATCAGTGGTATATAGATGTCGTTTAAGTTCCTTAAATGCTTCCTCTTGTGCTGCTTCCTGCATGAATGCGACGTTGTTTTTAGTGAGGTGAGTTAGCGGCCTGGTGGTCTGTGAGAAACGTTTGACGAAACACCTTTAATAAGCGCACATTCCGAGGAATCGGCGTACAGTCTCATTGTCAGTGGGCTGCGGGAAATCAGCTATGTTGGCTGTTTTTCGAGGGTCGGGACGGACTCTAGACTTGCTAATGACGTGTCGCAGGAAAAAGCTCCTCGTACGCGAAGCGGCACTTTTCCGGTTTCAGGGTCTGTCCAGAGGTGTTAACAGCTTGAAGTACTGCTTCAAGGCGCTAGAGATGCTCGTCAAAGCTGGGGAAAACATGAAGACATCATCCAAGTACACGAGGCAAGTCTGTCATTTCAACGCAGCGAGCACGGTGTCCATAACGCGCTGGAACGTTGCAAGCGCTGAGCAGAGCCCAATTGACATGATCTTAAACTCAAAGAGGACGTCTGGTGTGATAAACACCGTCTTCTCTCGATCTTTCACGTCAACCTCATTTTGGCAATAGCCCGTTTTGAGGTCCATCGAGGAAATGTACTTGGCGTTGTTGAATCGGTCCCGATCGTTGTCTATACGTGAAAGAAGGTACACGTTCTTAATTGTGATTTTGTTCATGTGGCAATAATCGATGCAAAAACGTAGGGTCCTATCCTTATTCTTCACTAATACCACGGGTGATGACCACAGAATCTTGAATGGCTGAATGATGTCGTCGCGTGGAATTTCGTCGACTTGTTTTTTTCACGGCGTGGCGTTCACGTGTCGAGACTCGGTACGGGCTCTGTCAAACTGGTCCTGCACTTTCTTCTGTTTTGATGCGATGTTTGGTGACTGGGGTTAGTCAAGTCTGTGATGATGACGAGAAGCAGTCTTTGAATTGCAATAGCAGGGACTTGAGCTGGCCTTGCTTGCACTTCGAAAGGCTCGGGTTGACATCTAAATCTGGTTCGGGACTTCGGTTCATCGAAGCAGCATCACCAGCATTGAAGAGGGAGAATTATTGGCTGGCCTCCACGAATTCATCGATGTAGGCGACCGCCGTACCACGGTTGATGTGCCTGTATTCATGACTGAAGTTTGTCAGCACCACCGTTGCCTCGCCGTCACGCAGCTCAGTTATGCATCTTGCTACGCAAATCTGACGGTTTAAAAGAAGGTGCTGATAGCCCTCCACGATGCCTTCAATGTTTTCGGCTTTTTCAATGCCCACAGAAATGACGACGCCGGAGGAAGGTGGCACTGTGACCAGCGTGTTTTTTGAGGTTAGTGTGATTGACTCTGACCTCAGGTCGATGACAGCGCCGTGTTAAGTTAAAACGTTCATTTCAGGTACCACATCCCTGGAGCATTTTGTAAGATGATAAAGCTCGCGAGATTAGTCTGGTTATTGATGGTGACTCTGGCTGTGCAGACTGAAGTCAGTGTTATTAGGTGACCTTCAGCGGTCCGGATTTTGGGCCTTGCCATGAAGTCTTCATTTTTTTTAACTTCGCAGCGAACGTCCCAGTGATGACGGAATAGTCGGCTCCGGTGTCGACGAGAGCTGTGACGCTGTGGCCGTCGATGAGGACGTCGAGGTCGCTAGTTCGTGTCGTCGCATTGCAGTGAAATCGCGGCGTCGGATGTTGGCTACGACAGTTTGTACCGCTGCTTCAACGTTGCGTCGCCAAGTCGTCTTCTGGCCTCGAAGTTTTAACGTCAGGGCAAGGTTCATGTTGTGGTGGGTTCTCGAGGCTTTTTCGTAGCGTCGTCGTCGGTGGCAGAGAATCTTCGGCAGTTCATCGTGCAGCAACCGCATCTCCACCGATTGCGGTCTTTAGTTTTCCGATTGATGCGGGTTCAGCGACCAGCCACAGATGGGGCCAGAGTACGGCCGGTGGCACAGCGAGTTGTAGTGGCTGGGCTACGGGGAACGGTACGGTCGTCGTTCTTGCCACTGTGTTGCGGTGATGTAATCAGCGATGTCGCGAGGCATTTCGCCCAGCTGCGGACGCGGCGCGTTGACGGCGAATCTCTGGAGCCCCATTCGTCTGTACTGGCAGCGGTGGTAAGTGTGGCCGGCCTCTTCACAGCTGTAGCAAAGCAGGCGGTTGTCATCGGCGCGCCATGCGCCTGTTTTCCTTGGCGTTTAGCCCTGACCAGAGGAGAATGGTAGGGTGTCGGCGGTTGCGATGGCGGGGTTGCCTGGTGACGGCAGTTCGGTGAAGTGGCGTATTGGTGAGAGCGTGAAGGGGGTACTTAGCGTCGGGCTGCAGCAACGTAGCTCATTGCTTGCGACTGAGGCTGCGCTGCTTCAGAAACTCCAAGCGATTGCCGAACTTCTTTGCAGACAATAACGAAAATAAAGTCCACTTGGGGCAGGGGTGAAGACAGCAGCTTTCGAAGCTCTTTTCGCATGATCTGTCGGATCGTTTCACGTATGTCTTCGGAGCCGAGGCCGTGAACAACTGAGTTGTCTTGCATCAATCGCCAATCATACTGGCGTGTACGCATTTCTGAAGCCTTCTCAATTGTCGCAGCCACTAAAATAAACTCTTAAAATGTTGTTTTTGGTGGGTCACGCACCAGCCCAGTGAAGAGGTCTTGTTTTACCCCTCGCATGAGCAAACGGACCTTTTTTTTCGGTCATGTCAAGATCGGTGAGTCGGAACAAATGAATAACCTTTTTTGCAAAAATTGGGACGCTTTCGTTCAGAAGCTACGCCCGTCTTTCCAGCACAGCAGCAGCAGCCGTTTCTTTTCGGTCGACAGTCGTGAACGTTTCCAGAAATGTGCCACGGAAGAGATCCCAGGTTTAAGTGACGACTCGTGGTTCTGGAACCAGGCTCTCACCGCGTCTTCCAGGTAAACGACGCAGTTTTTCTTCCAAGTCCCAATGATTCAAGGCGGCCTCTCGGTCATACGTCTCGAGCCATGTCCCCACTTCTTCACATGATTATCTGTGGAAGTTCGGTGGCTCCCTCGGCTGATGCATTACGACCGTGGCGGGCGTTGGTGCAGGGGCAGTCATAGCAGTCGCTGTTAAGATGGTAGCGTTGGGCTTGCGAAAAGAATCAGGTAGAGCTCCGTACTCTGCCTGTTTACCTCACTGCCTGCTGCTAGCTTGCTGATCAAGGTTGGCATCAGCGTCCTCTTCACGATGTGGGCTTGGCTCACGGCTGGAGGGGGGCGTTTGGTACATGGGCCGGGAAGCTCCTCTACAAGATGTCACGGGGTCATGAGTCATGACGTGGACGAAGGCAGCAGACTGCAGGTCAAATAATAAACTGTTTATTTGGGCCGAACCTGTGGCCACGTAAAACGTAAGTCTGATTACAGCAAGACACTGGCACTGATAGCGGCGAACAAAACATCGGCCGTCGATCAACTCATATGCGGCGAAGCGTGTTGGCATTCATACCCTTGCCATCAAATATTCTAGCGTTATTGATAGTGGTGACGTAGGTTTCTGAGTAATCTTCAATGTTCACGAAGTGGGCGTATTCTTAACAAAACGTTCTGCTATAGCCTCGAAGCTTCTAAAACATCGTAGGCACAGTTTGCGCATAACGTAGTCTAATTAGGCGATAAGAAAACTTGAGGAAAAGAACGTGGCAATATAGACCTGTACATGAATCATGATAGACAATTTTAGTTGGGCGTACGTAATGAACGGACGTATGCAGCGCGGTTGCGGGATAATACACACTTTTAGTTGGGAGTACGTAACGAGCCCGCGTACACAGCGTAGCTAGGGAAGAGAAGTGCGCATGCCCAGTACGTAACGTTTCTATTCCATGAAGGCGTGCGCCCCCCCCCCAAAAAAAAGCGCAGCGTGCGTAAACGTGACAAGGCAGAGCGTACGCGTCGTGACGCTCCCACAGTATGTCGATTGAAATAGGAATGAGATTGCAAAATGGCAGCGATGGCGTCGAATGCAGAGAGCAACAAAGCTGGCCCAAATTGAGTTTATGTTACTTTGAGAGACGATGTTGCGCTGCTTCTGGAAGTATAAACCAGCAATACGTTTTGGAATCCGGAACAAACCGACGTAAACCATGCACACAAAATTGTTCGCCTTGACTTCGACGCAAGTGGCCATTATGACAGCCGCTACCACACGAAAGCGTTAAGAAGCACCCAAAAGCTGCCTTATCTCTAATAACATGCTTCTAGTTGTACTAAACGTATCTCGGTAAGCTCAATACGGTGAACTAAAAGTGTCGTTGAGTGCTTTGCATGCAGATTACGCAACATATCGTGCCATGTACGTAGGCTCGGAACAAACGCCCAACTAAATATGTCAAATGGACACTTTTAGTGGGGGCGTACTTAACGAGCCCACGTATGCAACACTGCCACGGGAGAGAGCTGTGCATGTGCAGTAGGCAATGTACCGATTCCAGAAGTGCGCGCGTACGCCTGAAACAAGATGCTGCGTACGTAACGCAACCCTTACTACGTTACGTTCTCGTGAGACCTGATTGATTGATTTAATTGATATGTGGAGTTTGACGTCCCGAAACCACCACATTATCATGAGAGACACCGTGGTGGATTGCTCCGGAAATTTCGACCACCTGGGGTTCTTTAACGTGCACCCAAATCTGAGCGCACAAGCCTACAACATTTCCACCTCCATCGGAAATGCAGCCGCCGCAGCCGGGATTCGATCCCGCGACTGCGGGTCTGCAGCATAGTGCTCGAGAAACCACGAACAAACCAAAACGAGAGTATATAGCGGCAGCAGTGGCATTCGACGCAGGTAGCAACAGCGGACCTGATGCAAGGCAAGTGTACTTCGCAATGAAAAGTGATGTTTTAAATCAAGACAAAGTAAATTCCAGCGCCGCGTTGCGGCATCCTGATGATTCAGAAGAAATCGCCTGGCGTCTCACGAAAATTCTCAAGAATTGTTTTCGATAGGTGGCGTGCGGCAATGCGTCTTTTTCTGCCAGACCTCTCGGCGAATGAACCCGTAAATAAAACGGCACTTTAGTACGTACTTTAATTCATGGTGCAACAGAAGACGCCTTGGAAGATGTGCGAGCTTTCACTCCTTAAACGTGCCGGTAGTAATCGTAAGGCAATGAATACCTAGAACGCGACCACTTGCTGCAGGGTACGCTAAGCCTCAGCCGCAGCAGTGCTCTATTGAACGCTGGGGTCGATCCAGTGAGGCCGTGCCCGATCAGACACATTGCGCAGGCAAGTTCAAAGCAACAAAGTTTAACGTGCATATTTATTGCATCTAGGAACGATGCTAAATATTTACACAGCGAACGCCACAGCCAGACTTGTACGCTAGTGGCTCTTACCCTGGCCGTCAGAATGTTTTAGGAGCGAAGCTGCTTATAGTGGCACCTGTTCGTCCCTCGTAGTCGTAGTAGCAGTCGTAGTGTGTAACCAATCTTACATTTTGACCTCCAAGGTGGTGCCGCTGAGAGATTCCTTCTATGGGTTGTTGAACAATAAAAAATTAGCAGCGTGCGCGTTAACTAAAATCCGAATTCTCCTGTCTCTCATTCCCCCTTAGCAGCCATTCGCATGTACACTGAGCGCTATCTGACAAGAAAGGGTTGATACGCTATACTTGCTGGGCATAACCTCTTTGGATTTAGAAAGGTTTAGCGAGCGTTGGGCCGCAGTGCCATGAATACAGTGAACTAGTATATACCATGAACTCGAGGTGGTTAAAGGTGGGAAGTGGACCCCAAGCGCGAGCCGTAAGAAAGTGTGCGTGTGCCACCTCTTGTTTAGTCCTTGAAATGTCCGCTGGATGGCGGTGCTTCTATAAATGGAATATATGATGAAAAGATGCGAGATGGTGGTACTTGAAGTGTTGATTAGATGGACGAACGGACACACAGACGGATGCATGGATGGATGCATGAACGGACGTAGGGGTGGATGCATGGATGCACGCAGGAACGGACGCACGAACAGACGCACGCACGGACGGGTGGATGGATGCATGGACGGTCACACAGACGGACGGATGGACGGACGGAAGCAAGAATGAATGGACGGACGAATGCGTCGCCCCACTTTCCATCCTTCACTCCGTGGATATGCTGGCAATTTTTTTTGCCAATTACTGCTTAGGCGTCACACGGTGGCAGCGCACTGCAATATTAACTTTAAAAAAAGCTTTAACGTGTCAATCTCTCACCGGAAAAAAAACGTGCGTTACTTGCGGTGTGGCTTAACGTGAGAACGTGTTGCAGACTCGATAATTAATTCTGAAATTGTATCACCAGGTAACACAAACAAAGCCAATGCGATGAAATAAGGCAAATACATCACTGTCGCTTCGCATGTGTCTTCGTAGCTAGCCCATATGTTAGTGCAAAAAACCTACGAGCTAATAGTTTACTGCAGTCGAACTTGAGAAGCATCACATTATTATGGGTGTAGTTTTGATACAGAGTGACAAAAAAGCGTCACTTAATTTAGAAATACTTCTTTTCTGCCACAGCCTCCTGGTTTCTCTGACATGGAAGCAGCTGTGTACAGTGGGCAAGGAACCTGCTACATGGCATGCCTTGTGATGAAGCCGCCCCGAGTGATATATGTGTTATAGGGTACCATTATATATATTGCAACGAAGATGCGCGAGCCTATGGGGCGCGGAAGAAGAAGAGTAGTGGAGCGGCGATTGGACTGTGTGGTTGAGTGAAGCGTTCTAGGCCTGTCTCAGAAGTACGCTGCTCTTTCACAACGCCATTTCACCTCATCTTTAAATAAACACAGTCACTCGTAACAGTTTGGTGGAAGGTACAGGGTACATTGATCTCGACGACCCAGCTATGCTGATTTCGCGACGGAGCAGACGCTTCGCAGGCTTGCCACCGAAGCTACCAGATATAAAGGACGTGAGAGCAGGCCATAACAACCTCGCTGCTGATAAGCAACACGTTCACCCGCCAGGACAAGCTCGCTGTGGCGTGCCGGAACGTCAGCCGAGGACCTCTTTGGGGCAGCCGGGTGACGATGTTGACGACTGGCTCAAGCACTACCAAAGAGTGGGTCGCAGTCCCGCTGGAGCACTGCTAAGCAGCTCGAGAACGTGGTGTTTTTTCTCGTCGGCACCACGTCTCTTGAATTTGACAAGCATGAGAGTGCATTGACCACATGGGACATTTTCGTGGACGAGCTGAATAGGTGTTTTGGTTACTCAACAGCTAAGGTCAAGATGGTGGAGCAAACGCTTTCACGCATCGCTCAGTTACCTGGCGAAACATGCACCACCTACATCGACGCCGTCTTGAAGCTTTGCGGTATCGTGAGTGCGACCATGTGTGACGGAGATAAGGTAGGTCATCCGCTCAAGGAAATCGCCGAAGACGTGCACAATTTTGTTATCACTAAGGAAGACTTACACGCACCTTCCGACCTAAGGAGACACTGCCGAGCGTTTGAAGCGCTAAAGAGGAGGAGAGTCCTACCGAAATTTGGACGTCTTGACAATGTGCCCACGATTGCAAGTGTCAACCTTCCATCACAGGACGACATCTCTTTTCTTATAAGACGAGTGGTTAAGGAAGAACTTGCTCAACTGCAAGCTTTGGACACCACCGGTGTCTACCATCAATGTGCATTCGACCAACGGCCCCGTGAATCTGGTACCTCGGATGCGGCAGACTTACTTTGAGGCTCGCCCGAATTACACCGATCGGTTCCAACGAAGAAGTGAACGGCCACTCGAAAACCAGGCACGCGTGCAAGCTTCATCACAGCGACCTACTCCTCGGCTACCATCGCCCGGCTTTTACCAACCGACGAGGTCTACCTCGCCGAGGACGACTAGACGCGACACCCGTACTTGCTACAATTAACTGCGGGCTACTTGGACACATCGCTAGGTACTGCTACCGTCGCCAGCAGCGATCTCCACGATTCAACGTGTACACGCTCTAGGTACCTGCTGGCGTGTCTCGACCATTTTAGGGCTCTTTCCAACGGCAACACGCAGCACGTGCTGACTCACCTTGCTCCGACCGCAGCGTTACGCCACCACCGGCACGCCAACGGTGATCCCGATCTCGGCGTCGCCGCTCAGGAACGCCACCACCACTGGGAAACTAACTGGTGCGATCAATGGCGCCGAACCCGCAAAATCATATTCCGCAAGACCCCCTTGTGTTGTAATGGTTGAGAACAAAGTGAGTGTTTTTGTAGACATTGTGAGTACTGTTGTACTAGTTGATACCGGTGCTGCCGTTTCTATAATGAGCATGTCTTTTAAAAATCGCCTTGGGACGAAAGTAATGTTTGCTTGGAATTGGAGTGCTACGTTCCGCGGCGTAGGGAGAGAAATATTGAGCCTGGTTGGTGTTTGTTCTGTTTTACTTTCTGTAAGAAATCAAACGTTCCGAGCTGAACTAACGGTGCTTGCACGAGTGACTCACGACGTCATTCTAGGAATAGAATTTTTGCAGCAATGTGGTGCAACTCTAGATTGTGGTAGTGGTGGGATTATTTTTCGTCCAGTGTTGCCGTCTACATTGACACAATATACCGTTGATGACTGCTTGGAAGTGTTTTCCGTGTCTGAAGACGTCTTCTTGGCCCTGAATACCGCAATGTTTGTGCGTGTAAACTCTTCGCGTTCTTGTGCGGGTTCTTATTACGATTTAGCCGAGCCGAACTTCAGTAACGCACTTAAAAAACGTTATTGTGCCTCGTTGCCTCGTGCTCACCGTCGATGGTTGTGCTGATTTGTGGACTGTGAACATTTCCGCACAGCCCATATATCTGCCTGCAGGACTTAAATTGGCAAGCTTTCAAGCGCAAAAGACTCTTACCATACGGTCACTCCAACTGTCGGTGGATGTAAAGAAACCCCACTCCACACTAACTCGTACCCAGACTATTCTGCCAGCATTGACCGTATGATTAACAAGTCACTTACATCAACTGAACGGTCGCTGCTGCAGGAGGTGATCGCACGCTACGCCTCAGTCTTAGACTTTGCCGAAGACGAGACGTCTACGATTACGCCACCGTCTTCACGTACGCAACACCGCATCCATACAGGCCAAGCACCACCAATACGCCAGATGCCCTATCGCGTATCGCCTTCCGAAAGTAAAGTCATCGCTGAGCAAGTTGAAGACATGCTAAAGAAGGGCGTCATACAACAATCGTGTAGTCCATAGGCAGTTCCTGCCATTCTAGTCAGGAAAAAGGATAATTCATGGAGATTCTGCGTAGACTATTGTCGCCTAAATGCCATCACAAAAAAGACGTCTACTCTTTGCCACGTATAGAGGACGCGGTGGACTGCCTGCATTCTGCTTCCTGTTTTTCTTCTGTTGACTTGCGTTCTGGGTATTGGCAAATTCTTATGCATCCCTCAGATAAAGAGAAGACGGCCTTCGTAACACCAGACGGTCTCTTTGAGTTTAACGTTATGCCATGTGGTTTGTGCAATGCTCCAGCGACATTCGAGAGATATATGAGTACAGTATTCCGTGGACTAAAGTGGAAAGTTTGCATGTTCTATTTAGATGACGTGATTGTCTACGGCAAGACTTTTCAAGAGCATAACCAGCGCTTGTCGCTTGTGTTTGAATGCTTACGCGAAGCTGGCCTTGTTTTAAACTCAAAGAAGTGCCATTTTGGAGAACGTCAAGTCCTCGTATTAGGCTTTCTCGTGGATAAAGAAGGCGTGTGACCAGACCCACAGAAGACCGCAGGGGTTCGCAACTTTCAACCACCACGAACAGTGAAAGACCTGCGGAGTTTTCTGGGTGTGTGCTCATATTCCCGCCGATTTTTTAAGAACTTCGCACAACTTGCCTCCCCACTGACGTCCCTTCTTCATAAAGACACACTGTACTTGGGGGATGATAAATGTGAGGCTACATTTAAACAGATGAAGTTTTTATTGACTTCAGGACCCATCTTAAAGCATTTTGATCCTAATGCTTTGACTGAACTTCATACTGATGCTTGTGGGCTAGGTGTTGGTGCTGTGCTGGTCCAACTCTGCAACAGCCGTCAGCACGTCGTAGCATATGACAGTCGGACACTGACCCGAGTAGAGAAGAGCTACACCCCGTCACCGAGCTCGAGTGCTTAGCAGTCGTCTTCACCATTCAGAAGTTCCGACCATATTTACATGGCCGCGAGTTCAGAAATAGTGACCGATCACCAACCACTATGCTGGCTTGTGGGACTTCGTGACCCGTCTGGCTGGTTGGCTCGTCGGGCGTTCCGCCTCCAAGAGTACAGCTTTTCTGTGAACTATAAGAGCGGACGATGTCACAGAGATGCCGACTGCTTATCCTGCCTTCCTTCAGTACACAACAACGCTGACGACGATGACATTGATGGATATTTAGTTTCTGTCTCTTCCAACTTGCCAGATGCCAGCAGGTTCAAACGTGAGCAGCAGTGCGACCTTACTCTGAAACCCTTGCTCGAAGCTGCATATAACTCCGTCGACAAGCACTTCAAAATTTCAAAGGGCTTGCTGTATAAAAGAAACTATTCAGCCGATGGCCTCCCGTTGCTTCTAGTGGTGCCGGAAAGCCAGCGCCAGGTCGTCCTTCGTTCTATGCACGATGACATAACATCCGGTCGTCTCGGTTTCACACTTACGCTACACTGACTACGTGAGAGGTTCTACTGGCCGAAAATGTGGTAGACCACAAAACAGCACGTCGCCAGCTGCGCTAAAAGCCAGCGCCACAAGCGATCCGCCACTGCCCTGGCAGGTTATTTGCAGCCCATCCCTCCACCGACATCTCTTTTTGAAAAATTCGGCATCGACTTGCTCGGACCCCTTCCTAAGACCCCATCGGGCCAGCGTTATATTATAGTGTGCGTGGATTATTTAACGCGTTATACGGAAACGGACGCAGTGACATCGGCCACAGCAGCCACTGTTTCTTTGTTTCTGTTACGATGGGTCATACTGCGTCATAGTGCTCCACGGGTTGTCATCAGTGACCATGGACGACAATTTATCGCCGATGTGGTTGAAGAAATTTTGTGCCTCTGTGGCTTCTCTTATCGCCGCTCCACCCCTCACCATCCGGAAACTAACGGTCTCAATGAGAGAACAAATCAAACTCTCACAAATATGCTATCGATGTACGTTGATGCTGACCACAGGAACTGAGACGCTGTCTTACCGTTTGTTACTTACGCGTATAACACCGCCAAGCATGAAGTTACTGGACATTTGCCCTCCTTTCTGCTTTACGCACGAAATCCACAGAGTTTTCTGGACACTCTATTACCTTTCTCGCCTCAGGAAGATCTGTCCATCGCTCAGACGTTGTGTCGCGCTGAAGAAGCACGTCAACTAGCGTGCCTTCGAACATTGTCTTCGCAAGAACTCAGCAAGAGTCGCTACGATGCCAAGGATATCCCCGTAGAATTTTCTCCTGGCGACTACGTTTGGCAGTGGACTCCTGTTCGTAGAAAAGGATTGTACCAGAAGTTTCTAGCCAACTATGCCGGCCCATTCGTGATAGTCACTCGTCTCAGTGACGTAAATTACGCTGTCGCCCGAGTCACAGCCAATAACCGGCATTCGCGTACTACGCAAACTGTTCACGTAGCCCGCCTGAAACAGTGCCATCATAGGCCTATTTAACTCGCTCGATGAGCTTTGTCTGCCGCCAGGGGAAATGCAACGAAGATGCACGAGTCTACGGGGCGCGGAAGAAGAAGAAGAGTATATAGTGGAGCGGCGCTTGGACTGTGTGGCTGGGTAAAGCGTTCTAGGCCTGTCTGAGAAGCACGCTGCTCTTTCACAACGCCATGTCACCTCATCTTTGAATAAACACAGTCACTTGTAACAATACATATGTATAGGATATGGCACAACGGGAGCGTTGTCAACAAGGATAAGTATATTTATTTCCCAACAGTTTCGGGAGGGGTCCTCTCTTCATCAGGGGATGAGTTATACTGATATGAATTTCCAAACTTCGTTGCTGCCGCGTCCCTCTCACCTTGAAAAATGTTTCCAAGATCGAGAGGGAACTAGAAAAAGAGAAAAAAAGGAAAAAAGGAAAAAAAGGGGGCAGAAAAAAAAGAAAAGAAAAGAAAGTTAAAAAGAGGAAGAACCACTGTCAACACTGAGAACGAAACCAACTGTTCGTGTACGTCCACGTACGTTTCTTATCACGTGCTGTTTCTATCATGTGCTGTTTCTACGTTTCTATCACGTGTGCCTTTAAGAAGAGCCGACCGACCCAATAACGGGAAACCCTTCCTTTACGCACGCCGCCCGCCGACCGACCCATTACGGGGAAACCCTTTTTTTACGCACGCCGTCACGGACCCTCCCGGCACCGCGGTGACAATCTTGGGTGGCCCGACACACGTCGAGAACTGAACAGCACGTGATAAGAAACGTATGTGAACGTACACGGACAGTTGATTTCGTTCTCAGTGTTGACAGTGGTTCTTCCTCTTTTTTACTTTCTTTCTTTTCTTCCTTTTTCTTTTTTTCTCCCCCCCCCTTTTTTCCTTTTTTTCCTTTTTTTCTTTTTTCTATTTCCCTCTCACTCTCGCAAACATGTTTCAAGGCGAGAGGGACGCGGCAGCAACGAAGTTTGAAAATTCATGTCAGTATAACTCATCCCCTGATGAAGGGAGGACTCCTCCTGAAACTGTTGGGAAATAAATATATCTGTCCTTGTTGACAACGCTCCCGTTGTGCCATATCCCATACCTTCACAAAGACTAACTGGCCCATTGAATTATTACTCCCACTATTTATATATATATATATATATATATAAGTCAAGTAGATCCTCCAAGAGAACGGTAACAACGGAAGTGTTTAATTCGACAGTTTCGGCCAGAGTCTGGCCTTCATCAGGAGTCATGGTACATTCTGTTTGCGCTCACATTTATAGTATTTTGGGTAAAAAATGAGAGGGAAGGAACGAAAAAAAAAAAAAAAAAAAAAAAAAAGAAAGAAAGAAAGAGTTTGAAAAACGAGAGAGGAAAGGATATCCAGAAAGTTCCAGGTTCCCTGTGCTTCGCGAGTGGCGTCGTCAGTGTGTATTTTCTTAGTATTGCGTTCAGTGCAGTTTGGTGGCGGTCCCTTTATTGTAGACGGGGCCTGGCTAAGGTAAGGGCTTGCGTGTCGCGAAAAATGCTTTTTTTTATTATTATTTTTTATTTTTTATTTTTTAAAGACCGTCACTAATTCGGCGTCGGGGACAGCGTTCCGAGGCTCCAGGAAGTCGGCGCGGGAGAAAATGTTTCTTAAGGCGCTGTCTGTCGTTTTGAATGCTATTTTGCTCTGCGAATCCGCGTTTGGGGGTTTTAATTGTGTATGGGGTGGCCCTTCTATATGTCGGGCTTTGTTGTCGAAATGCGGGAAGGGTTTCCAAACTGCGAGAAAGGACGTTTGAAGTGATTGCTATTTTGTACTGGGAAACCGCGTTCGGGGCGTTTAGTTGTGTATGTGGATGTCGGGCTTTGTTGCCAAAATCGGGGAAGGGTTGCCAAAAGGCGAGAAGGGGCGTTTGAAGTGATTGCATTTTGTTCTGGGAATCCACGTTCGGGGCTTTTAGTTGTGCATGCGGTGACCCTTCGACAAGTCGGGCTTACAACTATTGTTCGGTTATTCAGAGAAATAGAAATAGACGACAGTGGTTCACTGAAACACGCAAAGATATTTGTAGTTGTCCAGTCCTCGTCGCCGCCACAGTGCCGCGAAATCTTGAACTGTTATGATTACAATTATAAACTTACATATACACACATACACCCCCATACATATGCGCATATGCATAAGTACATATACACATATAAATGCATATGTATATATTATAGTGCTTTGATTGCTGCAAGTGTACCCGGACTTTCATTTATGCCTTTTTCGAGGGTGTTAAATCGGTGTATGAGGTATGATTCACGTTGTTCACGTTCCCGGTTTGATTTAAATCCTGTTTCTAAAAGTGTGACTGACAATTTGTCGAAGGAGTGGCCGGGAAGGTTAAGGTGTTTTGATAGAGGTAGATTCGGCGCTGATTTCGCGTGGGCTCTGTGATTATTGAAACGAATCCTAAAGGGTGTTTCCGTTTGTCCGATGTATTGCATGCCGCACACGTTGCATTCAAGTAGATATACCACATTAGGGGAATCGCATGTTAGATTTCCTCGTATGTTAATTGAAAAGTTGGATTGTGTGCTGCTTGCCTTGCTTGTATCTCGCATCGCTTTGCATACAAAACATCGAGGCTTCAGACAAGGTCGGCATGAACTGTCGGAAGTTGAAGTATTGATTTGGGAGTTTACAAGTGTGTCTTTGAGGTTGCGTGTTCGTCGGTAAACGACGCCAGGAGCCGATGGGAATGCACGTTTTAGACGTTCACTTTGTTCCAGTATGTTGTAATGTCGTTTAAGGATTTTGTTAACGTTGGGGAAATTCGTGCTGTATGTTAAACATAGGTGTGTCTGTTGCAGGTTGTGTTGTGGTGGCCGCTTCATCAGAAGGTCATCACGCTGAAGTTTTCTAGCTTTTTGAATAGCGTCATCAATTACATGTGGAGGATATTTCTGTTTTTCGAGCACGAGTTTAAGCTTTTGTGAGCTCGCGTGGAAGTCAGTGTCTTTTGAGCAAATTCGCTTAAAACGGTGGGCCTGGCCGTATGGAATGCTGTTTTTACAATGGCGTGGATGATCACTTTGGTAATGGAGGTACTGTTGTCGATCTGTTGGTTTGCGGTAGAGGGTTGTGGAAAGTTTATCATCTTCTATTATTATGGTAACGTCAAGGAAATTTACGGTTACTTGTGAGTAGGTGTGTGTGAAGTGTATGTTTGGATGCACAGTATTGTAAGTATCGATAAAGTTTAGCAGTTCATCCTCGCTGTGAGTCCAAATAAGAAAAATATCGTCAATGTACCGCCTGTATAGGAGTGGTTTCAAGGGAGTTTGGGACAAAAATTCGGTTTCTAGTTCTCCCATAAAAATGTTAGCATAGTTTGGTGCGAGTTTGGTACCCATGGCGGTGCCGCTGATTTGTCGAAAGTACTCTTGGTTGAACTCGAATGAGTTCAGTTCTAATACAAGTCTTGTGAGGCTTGCGATGGCAGAGAAATCTGGGGTGTCGGGTTGTCTATGGTTTGTGTATGTGTTTTTTAATGCCGCTATGCCATCATCGTGGGGAATATTTGTATAAAGTGAAGACACATCAAGGGTAACTAAGTATGAGTGTTTCGGAATGCGCAGGTCTGCAATATCTCGAAGAAAATGTGAGGTGTCTTTTACGTACGACCCGAGAGTGCACGGAATGTGGCCTATTAATTTGTCTACGTACCCTGATATGGGCTCGGTTACTGTGCCTATACCTGAAATGATTGGTCGGCCTGGATTACCGGGTTTATGAATTTTTGGGAGTATGTAGAAGCGCCCTGGACGAGGGTGTACTGGCCGCATTAATTTGTGCTCACTGCGTGTTATTCTTCCCTCGTCCAACAGCTTCTTCAGTTCTGTTGCTACAATACGCGTGTATTTCTCTGTCGGGTCCCCTGGGAGGCGTTCGTAGAATTTTAAGTCGTTTAGTTGACGGTATGCTTCTTGTAGGTAGTCGGTTGTATTTAGGACTACAATTGCCCCTCCTTTGTCAGCGGGCTTTATTATTATATCAGTCCTAGATGTTAGGTTTTGCATACTCTTTTTCTCGGATTTTGTCATGTTTTCCCGCTTTCCCTTCTGTCTGTGATACTCCTGTAATATATCTTTCTGGACCGCGTTAATATATAAGTCCAGACACTTGTCTCGATGACTTTTTGGTGTCCAATCGCTTGTTTGGTGGCGGGGAGTCTTTGGAATGTTAGACGGCTTGTCCAAGAAATATTCGTGCAGCCTCAATTTTCTAGCGAAGTTGTCGAGGTCTCGGAGTAAGTGAAACTCATCGAAAGATTTTCTAGTTGGGCAGAAGTTTAGTCCTTTAGATAATAGTTTTACTTCATCAGTTGACAAACTCGTGTCTGATAGGTTTATAATCGCAGCGTCGTAGTGAGTGTTGATAGGTGTTTTCTTGTTTGTGCCGTGAGTTTCCTCGTGGGTGAATGTGTTGTAGTCATACAGTGTAGCGTCTGGTAGTGTGGGGTTGGAAACATTGTCTCTTTTAAGTTTCTGTATTTTAGTTTTCTTGACCTCTTGGTATTTATTCTGTTCGAACTCTGTTAGTAGGGTGATTTCCTCGTTTGATAAGTGGTTGTTGTCGCGCAGAATGGCGTTGGTCATGTTGGTCAGTTTCTTTACTTGTTTTTCACTGTGGTTGATTGCAATTTCTGTTAGCTTGAGTGATGCTTCTAGAAGGACGTTTTGCCATGCGGCCTGGTTGTTTTCGTCGAGATTTGTGGCGGCAGGGGTGATGGAGAGTGTCATTCCTTTGGGGGCTATTCTAGCATTTAGGTATACTTGCAGCGTCGATCTATGCATTGCATGTCTGATTCGTTTATCCGTGAGTTTTCTTACTTTAAGAAAAGTGGCACTGTAACCGGAGAGCAGAGAGCTGGACTTACAGATTGGAAGTCAGTCTTCTTTTGGGCGCGGGGACGGCACTGCAGAAGTCCGCAGGTTGTAGGTGTGTTGTGTAGGCCTTCGTCGTTGAAAGGGCGTCGAGCTGCTGGCAGGCGTTGAGCTCCGAGCGAGCGTTGAGGGCAGGATGTCCGTGTTGCTCGATGTTTCTTTGGGTGGGGTCGGCAATAGAGCAACACGCCTCTGTTGGTCGGCAGGTTTCACCTCTTGGGAAGGTGCGGTACTGCTGTCGATGACGGTGGGCTGTATCGGGCGTCGAGGTGTTATACTTTCAACGATCGTTGGGAACTCTGTCGTGGTGTCAGAGGTCTGCAGTGCTCCGGGAACGTGTTGGTGACTTCTGGTTCCCTGGTGATATTCTTCTGTTCGCATTTGGATGGGAGTGGTAGGTTGGGATGACCACCCCGCGGCAGGCTCGAGGTTCCCGCGATATATTGCCCCTTTCAGCGTTTGAGCAATGAGTGCTACCCCCATGAAGCTCGGATGTAGTCCGTCCGCAGCAAGGAAACGTCTGGCTGGCAGTTGGTCGAATTCATAGTCGATGTATGACACCTTGCCCGGTTTCCGGCAGTACGTCTTGATTGTCTCATTAAAGTGACGAGCTTCCCTGTTGAAGCGGTGGACGAATTTCTCGTTGGAACGTTGTAGGCGCCTGTTGGTGGATCGTGGTGGCACACATGAGACAATTAGTCTGTCAAGTTCCGGGCGTCTTTGAAGAGTGTTATTTACCAGGCGGCGAAGGCGGCGAAGGGACTCATCCGGCCCGTACAGTTCCAATTCGCTCGTCCCCACGTGGAAAACGAGCGTGGTTACTGAGCGTGGCACATTTGCCAGCTCATCTTCAATATCGAAAGTGGATGCTCCGCGGATCGTTATGAATGCCGGTGTTGACTTGTCGTAGGGGTTGAAGTGTCGATGAAGGTATCTCGTTTGTGAATTTCCAATGATAGCTGTACTTGGTGCATGTTTAGGAAATTTCCGTGATACTTTTTCCGCTGGAGGTGCGCCGGTGGCCGGTCTGGAGTAGGCAGGCATGGTGGCGAAAATGGCCGTAGCGTTGCAATAAGTCAAGTAGATCCTCCAAGAGAACGGTAACAACGGAAGTGTTTAATTCGACAGTTTCGGCCAGAGTCTGGCCTTCATCAGGAGTCATGGTACATTCTGTTTGCGCTCACATTTATAGTATTTTGGGTAAAAAATGAGAGGGAAGGAACGAAAAAAAAAAAAAAAAAAAAAAAAAGAGTTTGAAAAACGAGAGAGGAAAGGATATCCAGAAAGTTCCAGGTTCCACTGTGCTTCGCGAGTGGCGTCGTCAGTGTGTATTTTCTTAGTATTGCGTTCAGTGCAGTTTGGTGGTGGTCCCTTTATTGTAGACGGGGCCTGGCTAAGGTAAGGGCTTGCGTGTCGCGAAAAATGCTTTTTTTTATTATTATTTTTTATTTTTTATTTTTTAAAGACCGTCACTAATTCGGCGTCGGGGACAGCGTTCCGAGGCTCCAGGAAGTCGGCGCGGGAGAAAATGTTTCTTAAGGCGCTGTCTGTCGTTTTGAATGCTATTTTGCTCTGCGAATCCGCGTTTGGGGGTTTTAATTGTGTATGGGGTGGCCCTTCTATATGTCGGGCTTTGTTGTCGAAATGCGGGAAGGGTTTCCAAACTGCGAGAAAGGACGTTTGAAGTGATTGCTATTTTGTACTGGGAAACCGCGTTCGGGGCGTTTAGTTGTGTATGTGGATGTCGGGCTTTGTTGCCAAAATCGGGGAAGGGTTGCCAAAAGGCGAGAAGGGGCGTTTGAAGTGATTGCATTTTGTTCTGGGAATCCACGTTCGGGGCTTTTAGTTGTGCATGCGGTGACCCTTCCCCGATTTTGGCAACCCTTCCCCGATTTTGGCAACAAAGCCCGACATCCACATACACAACTAAACGCCCCGAACGCGGTTTCCCAGTACAAAATAGCAATCACTTCAAACGTCCTTTCTCGCAGTTTGGAAACCCTTCCCGCATTTCGACAACAAAGCCCGACATATAGAAGGGCCACCCCATACACAATTAAAACCCCCAAACGCGGATTCGCAGAGCAAAATAGCATTCAAAACGACAGACAGCGCCTTAAGAAACACTTTCTCCCGCGCCGACTTCCTGGAGCCTCGGAAAGCTGTCCCCGACGCCGAATTAGTGACGGTCTTTAAAAAATAAAAAATAAAAAATAATAATAAAAAAAAGCATTTTTCGCGACACGCAAGCCCTTACCTTAGCCAGGCCCCGTCTACAATAAAGGGACCGCCACCAAACTGCACTGAACGCAATACTAAGAAAATACACACTGACGACGCCACTCGCGAAGCACAGTGGAACCTGGAACTTTCTGGATATCCTTTCCTCTCTCGTTTTTCAAAGTCTTTCTTTCTTTTTTTTTTTTTTTTTTTTCGTTCCTTCCCTCTCATTTTTTACCCAAAATACTATAAATGTGAGCGCAAACAGAATGTACCATGACTCCTGATGAAGGCCAGACTCTGGCCGAAACTGTCGAATTAAACACTTCCGTTGTTACCGTTCTCTTGGAGGATCTACTTGACTTATTGCAACGCTACGGCCATTTTCGCCACCATGCCTGCCTACTCCAGACCGGCCACCGGCGCACCTCCAGCGGAAAAAGTATCACGGAAATTTCCTAAACATGCACCAAGTACAGCTATCATTGGAAATTCACAAACGAGATACCTTCATCGACACTTCAACCCCTACGACAAGTCAACACCGGCATTCATAACGATCCGCGGAGCATCCACTTTCGATATTGAAGATGAGCTGGCAAATGTGCCACGCTCAGTAACCACGCTCGTTTTCCACGTGGGGACGAGCGAATTGGAACTGTACGGGCCGGATGAGTCCCTTCGCCGCCTTCGCCGCCTGGTAAATAACACTCTTCAAAGACGCCCGGAACTTGACAGACTAATTGTCTCATGTGTGCCACCACGATCCACCAACAGGCGCCTACAACGTTCCAACGAGAAATTCGTCCACCGCTTCAACAGGGAAGCTCGTCACTTTAATGAGACAATCAAGACGTACTGCCGGAAACCGGGCAAGGTGTCATACATCGACTATGAATTCGACCAACTGCCAGCCAGACGTTTCCTTGCTGCGGACGGACTACATCCGAGCTTCATGGGGGTAGCACTCATTGCTCAAACGCTGAAAGGGGCAATATATCGCGGGAACCTCGAGCCTGCCGCGGGGTGGTCATCCCAACCTACCACTCCCATCCAAATGCGAACAGAAGAATATCACCAGGGAACCAGAAGTCACCAACACGTTCCCGGAGCACTGCAGACCTCTGACACCACGACAGAGTTCCCAACGATCGTTGAAAGTATAACACCTCGACGCCCGATACAGCCCACCGTCATCGACAGCAGTACCGCACCTTCCCAAGAGGTGAAACCTGCCGACCAACAGAGGCGTGTTGCTCTATTGCCGACCCCACCCAAAGAAACATCGAGCAACACGGACATCCTGCCCTCAACGCTCGCTCGGAGCTCAACGCCTGCCAGCAGCTCGACGCCCTTTCAACGACGAAGGCCTACACAACACACCTACAACCTGCGGACTTCTGCAGTGCCGTCCCCGCGCCCAAAAGAAGACTGACTTCCAATCTGTAAGTCCAGCTCTCTGCTCTCCGGTTACAGTGCCACTTTTCTTAAAGTAAGAAAACTCACGGATAAACGAATCAGACATGCAATGCATAGATCGACGCTGCAAGTATACCTAAATGCTAGAATAGCCCCCAAAGGAATGACACTCTCCATCACCCCTGCCGCCACAAATCTCGACGAAAACAACCAGGCCGCATGGCAAAACGTCCTTCTAGAAGCATCACTCAAGCTAACAGAAATTGCAATCAACCACAGTGAAAAACAAGTAAAGAAACTGACCAACATGACCAACGCCATTCTGCGCGACAACAACCACTTATCAAACGAGGAAATCACCCTACTAACAGAGTTCGAACAGAATAAATACCAAGAGGTCAAGAAAACTAAAATACAGAAACTTAAAAGAGACAATGTTTCCAACCCCACACTACCAGACGCTACACTGTATGACTACAACACATTCACCCACGAGGAAACTCACGGCACAAACAAGAAAACACCTATCAACACTCACTACGACGCTGCGATTATAAACCTATCAGACACGAGTTTGTCAACTGATGAAGTAAAACTATTATCTAAAGGACTAAACTTCTGCCCAACTAGAAAATCTTTCGATGAGTTTCACTTACTCCGAGACCTCGACAACTTCGCTAGAAAATTGAGGCTGCACGAATATTTCTTGGACAAGCCGTCTAACATTCCAAAGACTCCCCGCCACCAAACAAGCGATTGGACACCAAAAAGTCATCGAGACAAGTGTCTGGACTTATATATTAACGCGGTCCAGAAAGATATATTACAGGAGTATCACAGACAGAAGGGAAAGCGGGAAAACATGACAAAATCCGAGAAAAAGAGTATGCAAAACCTAACATCTAGGACTGATATAATAATAAAGCCCGCTGACAAAGGAGGGGCAATTGTAGTCCTAAATACAACCGACTACCTACAAGAAGCATACCGTCAACTAAACGACTTAAAATTCTACGAACGCCTCCCAGGGGACCCGACAGAGAAATACACGCGTATTGTAGCAACAGAACTGAAGAAGCTGTTGGACGAGGGAAGAATAACACGCAGTGAGCACAAATTAATGCGGCCAGTACACCCTCGTCCAGGGCGCTTCTACATACTCCCAAAAATTCATAAACCCGGTAATCCAGGCCGACCAATCATTTCAGGTATAGGCACAGTAACCGAGCCCATATCAGGGTACGTAGACAAATTAATAGGCCACATTCCGTGCACTCTCGGGTCGTACGTAAAAGACACCTCACATTTTCTTCGAGATATTGCAGACCTGCGCATTCCGAAACACTCATACTTAGTTACCCTTGATGTGTCTTCACTTTATACAAATATTCCCCACGATGATGGCATAGCGGCATTAAAAAACACATACACAAACCATAGACAACCCGACACCCCAGATTTCTCTGCCATCGCAAGCCTCACAAGACTTGTATTAGAACTGAACTCATTCGAGTTCAACCAAGAGTACTTTCGACAAATCAGCGGCACCGCCATGGGTACCAAACTCGCACCAAACTATGCTAACATTTTTATGGGAGAACTAGAAACCGAATTTTTGTCCCAAACTCCCTTGAAACCACTCCTATACAGGCGGTACATTGACGATATTTTTCTTATTTGGACTCACAGCGAGGATGAACTGCTAAACTTTATCGATACTTACAATACTGTGCATCCAAACATACACTTCACACACACCTACTCACAAGTAACCGTAAATTTCCTTGACGTTACCATAATAATAGAAGATGATAAACTTTCCACAACCCTCTACCGCAAACCAACAGATCGACAACAGTACCTCCATTACCAAAGTGATCATCCACGCCATTGTAAAAACAGCATTCCATACGGCCAGGCCCACCGTTTTAAGCGAATTTGCTCAAAAGACACTGACTTCCACGCGAGCTCACAAAAGCTTAAACTCGTGCTCGAAAAACAGAAATATCCTCCACATGTAATTGATGACGCTATTCAAAAAGCTAGAAAACTTCAGCGTGATGACCTTCTGATGAAGCGGCCACCACAACACAACCTGCAACAGACACACCTATGTTTAACATACAGCACGAATTTCCCCAACGTTAACAAAATCCTTAAACGACATTACAACATACTGGAACAAAGTGAACGTCTAAAACGTGCATTCCCATCGGCTCCTGGCGTCGTTTACCGACGAACACGCAACCTCAAAGACACACTTGTAAACTCCCAAATCAATACTTCAACTTCCGACAGTTCATGCCGACCTTGTCTGAAGCCTCGATGTTTTGTATGCAAAGCGATGCGAGATACAAGCAAGGCAAGCAGCACACAATCCAACTTTTCAATTAACATACGAGGAAATCTAACATGCGATTCCCCTAATGTGGTATATCTACTTGAATGCAACGTGTGCGGCATGCAATACATCGGACAAACGGAAACACCCTTTAGGATTCGTTTCAATAATCACAGAGCCCACGCGAAATCAGCGCCGAATCTACCTCTATCAAAACACCTTAACCTTCCCGGCCACTCCTTCGACAAATTGTCAGTCACACTTTTAGAAACAGGATTTAAATCAAACCGGGAACGTGAACAACGTGAATCATACCTCATACACCGATTTAACACCCTCGAAAAAGGCATAAATGAAAGTCCGGGTACACTTGCAGCAATCAAAGCACTATAATATATACATATGCATTTATATGTGTATATGTACTTATGCATATGCGCATATGTATGGGGGTGTATGTGTGTATATGTAAGTTTATAATTGTAATCATAACAGTTCAAGATTTCGCGGCACTGTGGCGGCGACGAGGACTGGACAACTACAAATATCTTTGCGTGTTTCAGTGAACCACTGTCGTCTATTTCTATTTCTCTGAATAACCGAACAATAGTTGTAAGCCCGACTTGTCGAAGGGTCACCGCATGCACAACTAAAAGCCCCGAACGTGGATTCCCAGAACAAAATGCAATCACTTCAAACGCCCCTTCTCGCCTTTTGGCAACCCTTCCCCGATTTTGGCAACAAAGCCCGACATCCACATACACAACTAAACGCCCCGAACGCGGTTTCCCAGTACAAAATAGCAATCACTTCAAACGTCCTTTCTCGCAGTTTGGAAACCCTTCCCGCATTTCGACAACAAAGCCCGACATATAGAAGGGCCACCCCATACACAATTAAAACCCCCAAACGCGGATTCGCAGAGCAAAATAGCATTCAAAACGACAGACAGCGCCTTAAGAAACATTTTCTCCCGCGCCGACTTCCTGGAGCCTCGGAACGCTGTCCCCGACGCCGAATTAGTGACGGTCTTTAAAAAATAAAAAATAAAAAATAATAATAAAAAAAAAGCATTTTTCGCGACACGCAAGCCCTTACCTTAGCCAGGCCCCGTCTACAATAAAGGGACCGCCACCAAACTGCACTGAACGCAATACTAAGAAAATACACACTGACGACGCCACTCGCGAAGCACAGTGGAACCTGGAACTTTCTGGATATCCTTTCCTCTCTCGTTTTTCAAACTCTTTCTTTCTTTCTTTTTTTTTTTTTTTTTTTTTTTTTTTCCGTTCCTTCCCTCTCATTTTTTACCCAAAATACTATAAATGTGAGCGCAAACAGAATGTACCATGACTCCTGATGAAGGCCAGACTCTGGCCGAAACTGTCGAATTAAACACTTCCGTTGTTACCGTTCTCTTGGAGGATCTACTTGACTTATTGCAACGCTACGGCCATTTTCGCCACCATGCCTGCCTATATATATATATATATATATATATATATATATATAATACTGCTGTTCACTAGTGAACTGAGATTATTTGTTTACTTTTGAAAATTCCACGCATCAATTATGCTTATCAATACCTGGTGATGTTAGCTGTTTTTGCAGAATGCCATGCAACGACAGGATGACTACCCCCGAATGTCCACTCTGCAAGCAGGTTGAAACATCTGAATTTCCCCTATAACAGGTCATCTCGAACCTCACACGTGCAATGCTGTATTTGTGAATGTTTTGCCACGCATATCGTGGAGAAGTGCATTAGATTGGCCACTAGCATTGGCTTTCTACCATGGCATCGAGTCTACACTTCAAAAACGTTTAAACTGAAACACCATTAGTTAGATTGTGTGGTACTGCTGAGCTCAACAACAGAGTTTAGATGCCAGCCACAGTGGTTATATTTTGATGGGGGTGAAATGCTAAGACGCTCGTGTGCTTAAAGGTTTGCTCGATTTGCCTGCCCCACATGATCCATTTTACGAAGTGCTGCACCTCACCATTCGCCTTAGTGGTGCAGCAATGACGTCTTCTAAACCATGCCATTCGTTGCAAGAAGCGCAGGAGAGGTACAGCGCTGAACCTAGTTCGTGATTTTCTTTACATCCTACTCTGACGGCGCTGGTTTGGTGCAGTCGCATGCACAGCTTAACAAACGACATTGCATTTCACAAAGGTGCCATACCCGCCTCTATGATATTCCCACCTCAATAAATTAAGCAAATAGGGCTGGCAATTTTACCTTGTCATTCATTTGTGACGTCACACTGCTGAACTCGTGCTGCACAAGTGCTAAAATTCTCGTGAACAGCCGTGAACCAGTTTCTAATGATGCAGGTGAACCAAACTGCCTCTAAAAAATTGAACCTTGAAAATATGAAAAATCTCTTAACAGGAGGTGTCAGAGCAAATGTTTCGAAAAGCAGTCTTGCCTCCTGCGAGGCTACAATGTCATTTGTTTTAACCACTGGAAGACACAGTCTTTATTTGCCCACTATTGTACGACTTATGATCACTTCAAGCTTGGCATGTAAATTGTCAGAAATTTTTATTTACAATATAAAATGAACACCCCTGAAGTGAGGGGCAATAACAGGCTTTCCAACAATTAGTTGTGCCTTATGACATAGCTTACAAACAACACTCCGAACTGTTCTGTCCTAATTAACTGTGTTTAGCACTCATACAAATTTACAAGACAATGTGCCAAAGCCACATGAGGCTGTACTTGATTGCAGTAGCTTTGCGCATATTTTCAATGGCGTCCTAAAATAAATCATAAATGTGATGAGCCCTTGCAGCACAGCTTCCTCAAACATGTGAATGCTGTCGTGATGGACAAGATTGTGTTCATTGGATGCCATACTGTGTTTTTATATAGCAGAGAAACGTCCGATATTTGTTTGAGCTAATCTGCTTCTGTTTAAATTGAGTGGTCATAGCTACAGTGTCTACCACTACGAAGTGAAATTTTGTGCACTATCTTCATAAAAAGTCTAGGAAATCATGCAGGTAGTTGAAAGATCAATGATATTTGCTTATACACAGCCACACTGCAAGATAGTATGTATTTCAAGTTCAAACCTCTAAAAGTAGCAGGAAGAAAACAACTTCAGCTTTCAAGCACAAGTATACTGAAAAAGTAAACACAATAACAAGTGTGTAATAAATGTGACCTTTATTTACCCAGCATTTGGAGAGAGAGAGAACATAAGGAGAAAGGCAGGGAGGTTAACTAGGGCTGAGCGCCGGTAGGCTACCCTGCACAGGGAAAGGGGAGAGGGAGAAGGAAAGTTATAGAGAAGGAGAAAAAAGGTCACTCACTGGGTCTGCGCATAACCGTTTCACATCACAAACGATGAAACAGGCTGGTGTCTTGGAGAACACACAACAGTGCTTTCGTTGCCTGTCCGAAATTGGATGGGCAGCGCTATGGTCCCAATATTCTCTCGACAGTGAAATCACTTCTGTTCAGTTGGTATAAGACACTGCGCAGGTGAAGCCTCTCGGTTGTGTATGCCGGGCAGTCACACAAGAGGAGTTGAATAGTGACAGATTCACATTAGGTGCCACCAATGGATTTCAGAAGTGCTTGCTTGCAAAAAAGTGCTCAAGTTTTATCAATATGTCTATGCAAAAAAGAGGTTGTGCTCAGAGCTGAGAAGTTGTTTAGTGCACTGTAAGAGCACTAGCACAAATGTACACAGACCAAAATTATAAACAATGCATGACTAAAGTTTATTTCCTTAAAATTGGGCCTTGTCAATCTGTAGGCACACACCTCATAACTTTGCTTTTCTTGCTGACATGTTCGCTGTGTACTCCGGAGACCAGTCATGACTTTCGACAAGAAGTTCTAGCAGTAGTAACTGTATAATTTAACTTTAACAATAAATGTATTAAGCCTGAAATATTTTAGGCTCATCATCTAAATACATATCACCTATGATATGGGCTCACGACTTATATAAAACCAGTGCCTACCCTGTCGATACGACATGACATTGCACAATTGCGAAGTACCCAATGTAGCATTGCAGAGCGAGAAAGATTCAAAACTGCACGCATGCGCGACTGTTTATTGAACATATTTAGCAAAACTACATTGCTCTCACTGCGCGAGCTATATATCAGCAATGTGCGAGTTTCCTTTTAGATTCCACATCATGCATTCACTGCACTTCAAGATCAACCCACTTGGCAAGCGCCGCACCTGACGGCAGAATCAGACCCTTGTTCTGAAGCCACGCTATTAAACTCGAACGCCGCAACACAATGAGAGCCACGTTCATTCAGTGATCTCGATGTTCAGTTAAATGCATATGCTTGCTAGCTTTCAATAGTCTTTACACATGGATTGAAGGTTTTGGTATGTATGAGTGACTTATTTTGTTCAGACTCGACAGTATACGTTGGTTGTACTGGCTTGGACACTCAAAATAAACGACGTAAACCCTACTTAATTGATATTGTTTTTGCTAGTCGAGGCCAGTTAGGTCACCTGGCGATAATTACACATGCGAAACCAGACTTAGCAGCGAGAAAAGGAACATCAAAATAGCAGAGGAAGCGAGCAGTGCGAACCAGCCCCCGACCTGCAGCAAAAAATGCGTCTGTTTAATAATGAAGATAGTACTACCAGCGCCATATCGCCTAGCGGTATTGCATTTCAGTACGGCTCCGATACCTATTTGCATGTTATTTTGATACAACAGTCTAAAGGTAAAGTTTCCCTTCTCTGAACTAATAGCTGTTCGGTGCCTACGTCCGCAGCACCACCACGGGAGAAGACTGCGCATGTGCAGTAGGTAACGTATCGATTCTAGAGATGCACTCGTATGCCTGTAACAAGACGCTGCGTACGTAACGCAAAGCTAACAACGTTACGCTCTCGCGAGACCTCAAAGAAACCTGAACGAGAGTATGTGGTTCCTGCAGTGGAGTTCGACGTGGACAGCAACAGAGATCTTTTCATGTCAGGCAAGATACATTCACGAGGCGCGTTCCGGCATCCTGACGATTCAGAAGAAAGTTTCTGTCATGTCACGAAAATTCCAAAGAATCACCTTCGATAGGTTGTGTGCGAGAACACATATATTTCTGCCAGGGCTCTTGACGAATGAACCCGTAAATAAAACGGCAGCTTAGTACACGGTTTTATTCATAGTGCAACATAACACGTTTGGACGTCGTGCAAGCTTTCGATCTTTAAATGAGCTGGTAGTACATCGTAAAGTCGTTGTTACCTGAAACGCGACCATTTGCGGTGAGGTACGCTAAGCCTTATTGAAGTTGAGGTCTGACCGACGGCCCAGGTCTCCTTGCGGCCAGGCAGGCCGTCGCCAACATCGCCTTCTCGAAGAGTTGCTGTAGGAAGGGACCGGACTGAAAAGCCGAAGAAGAGTACGATAGATTTAATTACATATTTACAAAAAGACAATTCGAATCAGGAATCGACGCTCAGGCGTTCGCCAGCCACTTTTTGTTCTTTCACAGTCCCTAGACGCCAGGCCTAGGGAAACGGGAAAAGCCGTTTTTACCCAATCAGGTCACCACTGTTGAGGGTCATGTTTCTGGCACCACCCCCGACACACGCACACACACACACACACACACACACACACACACACACACACACACGCACACACACACACACACACACACACACACACGCACACACGCGCACGCACGCACGCACGCACGCGCACGCACACACACACACACACACAACCGGCCACGCTGTCGCAGCCGGGGAATCAAGCAGCCAACAAACGGGATGTAACGAGTCCGTCATGTCGCTTCTCGGGCTGACAACCCACACGGTCTAACGGTGGTCGTAGGCCAGGCAACTTCACTTACATGTGCTTGATCATCTGCCCTTATTTTAGGTGTCGGTGATTTATCAGCCAGAGATGCACTCGTACGCCTCGTACGTAGATGCCTCGTACGTAGATGCACTCGTACGAAGACGGACCACTACGCAGTGGTCCGTCTTCGGCGGAAACTCGGCCTGACGATAGTTATAGCACGAGAACAAAACGATGACACAGAGATAAGGACACGTTGTCTCTGTGTCGTCATTTTGTTCTCGCGCTATAACTCTCGTCATGCCATACCAACTAGCCCAAGCTGCCACACTTTTAAGAAACTCGGCGTCGCTGCTTCGGTGCACAACTGCGCCACGTGTCACATTGCCGCGCCGGCACAAGCGACAGCCGTTCTGCTTAGAGTATTTACAACCACGCACCTCCCAATAGATGAAAAATGACCAGGAGTCTTCGCGTTCCTCCTTATCGGTGGCTGCCTTTCTTCCTTCTCGGCGCCCGCGGCAAGCGTTGGCTCGACGATCGCAACAGCCTCCTTTACAGCAGCGCTGAATATAACGCTGGGGTTGATCCAGTGCGGCCGTTCCAGATCCGGTGCTGTTCTTTCCACGACCCACTGTGCTCCTGACCTGCCCTAATAGCCCCACTCCAGCTCCCAAGTCTAGTTTCTACCTTCCACCGCTAGGCCCATAACCTACGAAGGGCGTGGCTCTAGTCAACACCTGTTCGCTGATGTAACTTTCAGCGTTTGCGGTCATATTTTGGCAAACAGAACACTCACAGTGCGTAATTATTATGAATAAATAAATAAGAACACGGAAATATATACCCTAAGAGTCATTCAGAAATAATGTGCAAATAAATGGATGCGACACTACATGGTCTGTCCTACACTGTATAAGTCTACGACATCCAACGTTTTTCAACCAGTGTGCACTAAATACTTAACCGCATTGAACATCTTCAAATTATTAACTGCGAAGCAACGATTTATTAGTGAACTTCGGCGACCTTGAGCGTATCTATCTATCTATCTATCTATCTATCTATCTATCTATCTATCTATCTATCTATCTAGCCACCTATGACTTTAAGCTGTCCTGATCGTTTTGATAATGCTAACGATACGAAAATTGGTATGGAACAACAATACTGTATTAAGAGCATAAGAGACTAATCTTAACAGGAACACGAAAACATGTCTTTTATGAATGTCATGATTTACATTTCATGATATTGCTACTCTTGCGGTGGTTTTGTGCACATGACATAATGCAAAACTGGTTTGGTATATTACCGCATGGCGAACATGAGTGACCGACCTTGTTGTGGAAATCATGACATGGATGTCTTATATCGACGACACGCTACGCTCATCCTGCAGCCATGGTTTTTTCGCTAGTTTCACATATATCAAATTTGTTATTACTGGACATGAATAAATGACAAAGGTATATTACTGATGCAAACAATAGTCATGAGGTAAGTGTCATGTAAGAATATGACTACATGATACGCCCATGATGCGCTTGCGGCCGTTTCTCTGGCGTCACATATACCAAATTTATTTATTTATTTATTTCACAATACTGCAGGAAAATGTGCTGGCCAAAGCAGGAGTGGATACATCAAAACGTAATTGAAGAAAACAACAGAGAACAATACAAAAGAAACAAAAGGTTAAGAAAGAAGGTGATGCTCAAGGTCACCAAGAAACTTATTAGAATGAAAGATGTCACACGACAAACAATTCCAGTTATCGACAGTTCTAGGAAAAAAACTATATTTAAAAGCATTTGATTGGGCAAAAATTGAGGTTAGAGCATGTTCATGACCATGACAAGTACGTCGTACTGAGAGCGGTTTAACACAGTCAGGGAGATCAATTTTTACAATACCACACAAACAATCGTAAAGAAAGGAAAGACGACTGAACTTTCTCCGAGCTTCTAAAGTAGAAATGTCGTTTAATTGCATTAAGGTGGTCGGGGAATCAAACCTACGATATTTGCCAAAAATAAACCTTACAGCCTTTTTGTTAATACGTTCCAGATTCATAATATCTTTCTTGGTATGGGGATCCCAGATAATAGAAGCATACTCAAGCTCAGAACGAACACAGGCATTATCGGCTAGAATTTTAGTACGCGAGGGTGCAGATGCCAGTTTTCTTTTTAGAAACCATAGCTTACGTAATGCAGAAGTGGTAATGTCCGTTATGTGGGTCGACCAAGTTAATTTGCTTGAGAGTGTGACGCCCAAGCACTTATATTTGTCTACATTATTTATGTTAGTGCCTCTTAGAGTATAGTGGAATTGACTAGGGCTTAGCTTCCTGGTGATGCGCAGAAGCACAGTTTTGTTAGTGTTTAACTGCATGCCCCCGTTCTGACACCATTTATCGATAGCGATAAGTGCATCTTGTAAAGCCACATAATCACACGTTGAGGAAATTTGCTTAAAAATGACGCAATCATCCGCGAACAAACGCACAGACACATTTTCAGGAATAAGAGAAGCTAAATCATTAACATAAATTAAAAACTAAAGTGGCCCTAGCACACTTCCCTGTGGGACTCCAGAGGACACACGAAGAACAGTCGATGAAGAATTACCAATCACTACATACTGACGTCTATCTTGAAGATAAGCCTGAATCCACAGAACAATATTTGTAGGTAGTCCAATACGCTGTAATTTGTGTAACAATTTCCCTTGTGGCACTTTATCAAAGGCTTTACAAAGATCTAAAAACAGTACATCAGTTCGCCAAGAAACATCAAGCACACGTAAAAATTCATGGACAGTTGTAACTAACTGGGTAACAGTAGATAACCCCCTTCTGAAGCCATGCTGATGCTTTGATAGTACATTGTGTTCTCTGAGAAATTCATAGACGTAATTAGCAATAACGTGCTCAAGAAGCTTGCAACAACTGCTCGTAATAGAAATAGGGCGGTAATTCTCAAATGATAAGGGGTCACCTTTTTTATGAATTGGTTTCACTCGTGCTATACCCTAATCAGCCGGTATTTCCCCCGTAGCAATTGAAAGATTAAAAAGTCCAGTTAGGAACTCCGATAAGTATTCAGCGTACCGGTTAAAAAAAGCATTAGGAATGCCGTCAGGCCCCGGAGGTTTTTTGGGATCAAGTTGTAATAGCATGTGCAAAACGCCTTCTTGCGTCACTAATAGGTCATTGTCTGCGTCAACGAATGAATTCTCTAGTTCATAATCATCGATTTGAGAAAAAACGCTCTGGAAGTATGCATTAAAATGTTCAGCAATAGTAGGAGCGTCCGTTATTATCACACCATTAACCTTCATTTTATACTCCCTGTCTTAGACTCGCTTAAATACCTCCAAAATTTTTGAGGGCTATTCTGAAGAAATTCAGGCAGCGTATTACTATAAAAAGTGTTTCTTGCTTGCGCCAAGCTTGTTTGTAGTTTGTCTTTCAGTACTTTAAGCTGGGGTCTCATTGGCACATGCTTCTTTCGAAGCCTTTTAATTTTACACTTCATGTGGATTATTTCTCGGCTAATCCAAGGGTTTGGTATTGCACTACGTGAACGGATGAGGAAGGTGTTGACTAGCGCCACGCCACTCGTAGGTTATGGGCCTCGCGGCAGAAGGTAGAAACTAGACGTGGGCGCTGTAGTGCGGCTATATGAGCAGATCAGGAGTACAGTAAGTCGTGGTAAGAACGGCGTCTGATCGGGCACGGCCGCACGGGATCAACCCCAGCGTTCTATTCAGTGCTGCTATGGATGAGGCTTAGTGTACTCCGCAACAAGTGGTCGCGTTCCAGGTATTCATGACCTTACGATATTCTACCAGCACATTTATTGAATGAAATCGCGCAGAACTTCCAAGGCGTATTACGTTGCACCATGAATAAAGTACCTATACAAAGCGGCCGTTTCATTTAGGCGTTCATTCACTTAGAGGCCTGGGTGAAATATACGTGTTCCCACACACAACCTATGAAATGTGATTCTTGACGATGTGTTCGAGTCGTCAGGCAATTTCTTCTCAATCCTCGGAATGCCGAACGCGCTGTTTGAATGTGTACCTTGCCTGGCAAGAAAACAACGCCTTGCATTGAGAAGTACTTATGCCTTGCATCGGGTCCACTGTTGCTGCCCGCGTCGAACGCCACTGCAGCAACCATATACTCTCGTTGTGGTCTCCTCGAGGTTTCGCGAGAACGCAACGTTGCAAGCGCTGCGTTACATAAACAGCGTCTTGTCACGGTTGTACGCGCGCATCTCTGGAATCGATACGTTACGTACTGCAAATGTGCAGTTCTCTCCCGAGTTCTCTCCCGCGCGAGTCGCTTGCTGGATTCCGTGCCGACCGGTTGTCCGCGCAGCGCTCCGCGCGCTTGCGATCTCCGGCATCAGCGTAGCTCTGGCCGACTGGGCCCGCCCTACGTCCCTCCTGCCGCCGACGACCTTCGACGACAGTGTAGCTGTCGTCGACTGGACTTGCTCTATGCCATCTACCGACGCCGACAAGAGCTCTCGCAAGTGTGCCCCGTCCTCGGGCTCCATTGACCGTGCTTCCATCTTTCCTATCTCTCCTATCCCCTCAGTTTGTTGTCGCTTCTTCTTCCTCTTTTCTACGCCTTTACTCCTACCTTTTTATCCCTCCTCACCCCCATCCCTTGTGAGCTACTGTGGAGGTGTCGCTCACTGAAGCAGGCAGTAACGGGGCTCACTTTTCTCTTCCTTTCTCTCTTAAGAATCACTCATTCTCTCCCGCGCCGGTGTTGCGTACGTAGGCTCGTTACTTTTATTTGGGCATGCGGAGCAGTTGCGTACGCTGTGAAAAATACGTTGCGTACGCTACAAGCGATGCCTGCGACAACAGTTTTAGTTTACCATACTCTGATGCGCTGTGATCTGTACGAAGAACAACCTTACTGCTAGGGTAATGACCAGCAGCATACAAGTCGGGCCGTGGCGTTCACTGTGTAGATATTTACCGCCGTTCCTGGGTGAATTGAGCGCAAACGTTCACCTTCGCTGTTTTCAACTTGAATGCGTAATGTTAGAACGGCGTCTCATCGGATACGGCCGCACTGTATCGCCTCCAGTGTTCTAGTCTGCCCTGCTGTTGATGAGGCTTAGCCAACGTTTTTAGATACTGTAAGTTGGGTAAGCACGCGTGGTCGCAGCTTCGAGGAGTGGCCTCTTCTCATATCCCACACAGCTGCGGCTCTGCTGTCGTTTTGATATCGGTGAAGGAGTTTCGTCTGCTACCTCTGCTTGCGCAACAGCGGGTAATTTCTTTTTGAATACACGGATTTGGCTAAAGCAGCTATATGAGGGCCGAATGAATACTACGTAGGGATACATAAGTGCCACGCCTCGTGCCTAATACCGTGTATGATTCATACAAGTTATTAGGTATTAATCATACCTTGTAATTCTGTGCCTGCAATGAATCCGTGGCGAAGAGACTTTTGCCGCACTCGTAAACAAGAAGTGCCTATCACAAGGCTGCGTGGCCGGGTATCAAATCAAAATTTCTATAAACACCGGTCTGCGCAGGCACCTTCGCCACAGTGCGCGTTCTGTGATGAACTTGAAACAATTATTCATTTTTTTTTACCTGCGGGCGGTTTAGCACAATACGAAAACCCTTTTAGAAATACCTTTACGTGGTATTGGTATGGACCTAGCTGTCCATGTCATTTTGTCTTTTTGAGCTTCCATTTGTGGGTTCTCTAATGTAACAGTATGCGTGGCCGTCCGGGACTATATTGATGAAATTAATACGTTGACTAAATAATCTGTTTCATTATCCTAACATGTCTACCAGATTATACACGTATAAAAATCAGGCTATTGCTCTATTCTAAAAGTAAAGTCGTTTCTTTGTTTAAATAATTGTATGCATTAGATTAAGCACTACAGTTTCCTTGGTTATCGGTAATCTTTCTATTATACCTCCATTATTCGAAATGTGAACAATAATCTTTTTAAACACCTCGATTCTTGGCCAATCCCCCATAGTGGGTATGCGTCATGATCAATGGGTGAACAAGAACAACAAGAATCAGTGAGGTGGTCAGGGGGTGGCACACCAGACCTGTGCCGTTCTCCCCTTCACCCTCTCCCCCCAAATCTTTCCCTCTATGGTTTACAGCGCCAAAAATTACACTTGACCTTTCCTGTGAGGCACCCACTTCAGATCAAGGTGGTGCCCTTCGCATCCGAAAAAAAGTCTGCCTGCGCGTCTGCAATAGCGTTCATTTGCGCCTTCAGATTTTGGACGATTCTACGGGAACGAGCGTGTTATAATTACACATCGTATAAATTACGTGCAAAAGTATATTTAAAAAAATGGCAGCATATCCACGGAGCGAATGATGGAGAGTGGGGCCAAGAATTCGTCCGTCTATTCGTTCTTGCTTCCGTCCATCCATACGCCCGTCAGTGTGACCGTCCATGCGTCCATCAGCTCATCCGTGCGTGCGTCTGTTCGTGCGTCCGTCCCTGCGTTCGTCCATGCAGCCGCCCTGCGTCTGTTCATGCGTCCATCCATGCATCTGTCTGTGTCCGTTCGTCCATCTAATCAACACTCCAAGTACCACCATCTCACATGTTTTCATCATATATTCCTCATATAGAAGCACCGCCATCCAGCGGACATTCCAAGGAATAAATGAGAGGTGGCACACGCACACGTTTTTACGGCTTGCGCTTTGGATCCACTTCCCACCTTTAACCACCTCGAGTTCATGGTATATACTAGTTCACTGTATTCATGGCACTGCGGCCGAACGCTCGCTAAACCTTTCAAAAACCAAGGAGGTTACGCCCAGCGAGTATGACGCAGCAAACTTTTTCAGTCAGATAGTGCTCAATGTACATGCCAATGGCTGCTAATGGGAAATGAGAGACAGGAGAATTTGGCTTTTACTTTCTTACGGCTTGCGCTTCGTATCTACTTCCCATTTTTAACCGCCTCGAGTTTATTGATGGTATATACAAGTTCATTGTATTCATGGCACTGCGGCTCAACGCTCGCAAAACCTTTCTAAAGCTAAGGAGGTTACACGCAGCGAGTATAACGTAGCACCGCTTTCTTGTCATATAGGGCTCAATGTACATGCCAATGGCTGCTAATGGGGATTGCAGCCTGCGCGTTAACTAAAAGCCGAATGCTCCTGTCTCTCATTCCCCATTAGCAGCCATTGACATGTACATTGAGCACTATTTTTTATTGTTCAACAACGCACAGAAGAAGTCTCTCACCGGCACCACCTTGGAGGTCAATATGTTATACTTGTTACATACTACGGGGGACGAACGGGTGCCGCTACAAGGAGTTTCGCCCCTAAAACGGTTGTGCGCCTTTTTGAACAGCTAAGAGAAAATAGACAGGCCACACTAACAGTCTTCTGCGGATTAGCGCCACAACCCCGCTATGCTTTATATCGGTTATATCTCAGAGCTCTAAACTGGCACAACTGACGTAAAGGGTATAATTTATATGCAAAAATGTCTTTTATACACAAACTTTTTCGATTGCAGCCGAAATTGTCCTAGTAGTTACGAGAAAGGCTTCGAAAGTGAAGGAAGAAAAATTTAATAAAAAATATAACGCAGTGCAACTGATGACACAAAGAAAGTATTTAATTAACGTTTTTTGGGAAACCTTCTTTGCGAATTGTATTTCACATGTGACACAAAGACAAAGCATGTTTCAGTGAATAAGCAGTTTAGGACAGTAAACATGCCGACCTGCAGCACGCCGGGCTGTCGAAGTGGTTATGCCTCAGAAGAAAACATTTGCGATCGGCGGCACTTCTTCAAAGTCCCAAATGACCCTGCAAATGTCCAGGCCAGGACAGCTGCTTTTCCAAGAAAAGCCTTCCAGGCGACAGTCAAAACCTACATTGGTTATCTAAATTTCGAATCCGAGGATCTAATCACTTGCTACGAGTGTTTCATAACTGGAGACGTTGTAAAATGTTACGTGATAGGTGAACACTTAAACTCGGTGCTGTTCCTGGTTTTTTCCCGAATATTCCTGCGCACTTGTCCAAACCAGCGACATTAAATCGCAGAAAAAAAGCCCCAAAACTTGAAAAAACCACACATTTCGAGAGCCTTGTTTAGGCAAGTGAAGGCGATGAGTCTGACGTTAACTCGGTGAACAGCGATGTTAACGAAGCTAGTTGCGTCCTCTTCAATCCAGAGTTGTGTCCAGATGTAGCAGCTTGGTTGTCCGCGTTGCAAGATACAAGAAAGTTCCAATCCTGTAATGATGAACTTATCCAGGAAGTTGCTTTTTTAAAAGTTGTTGAAAACAGAGGTATTGTCGAAATCGACAAGGCAATGGTGGTAACAAAAGATTTCTTCATTGTTCTCAGTTCTAGGGGGAAGCTCGTACCTCCATGGGCATACAGACAACATGGTTTGAGAAGTAAGCTGAAACTCATGAGCTTGCAAGTGGTATCAGGTTTTCTTAGTTATTTTGATCATCAAACAATATGCGTGGGATTTCATGGCAGCTTATTCCCTTCCATTTTGACCGTAACATCAGCCCTGAAGATTCGGAACGTGTGGAGGAGTACTAATTTTTTTGAACTGCCCCGGGAAGATATATACCCACCATGCAAGAGCACAAAGAATAATAAGCGAGCACGGTGGAAGAAAAAAAAGAGAAATTTACGAAACCAACAAGGCTTTACCAAAAGTTGCTCTTGACTACTAAAAACCTTAGAAAGGCGGTTGTTAGGGCCGTCTTTCTTAGCAACTAACGACATTCTAAAAATTAAAACACAGCTTGGAAATGTGTCTAACAGTCATGTGGACGAACTCATGACCACCTTTCTTCCAGCAGAGCAGCTGATGCTGCTGAGCGAAGGCTTATTGAACTCAAATTCGCAAAGCATTCCCTTAATATTTGTATAAGGCGAGAAGATTGCGGCAGAGGCAGTATGTTCGCCTATGATATCAGCCTATAAGCAGCAGGGCTCAATGTTTCAAGTAGCAGGAAAGTAATCAGCCACTCGGTTACGTAGCACTATACCCTGTGGCTGACTTCACTTTTGAAGCTTTTAGCGTAAGACAAAGAGCATGCTTGAAAAAACAACAACAAAAAGACACAACTTCTACTTAGATAAGCTCGACATTTTCGGATGAGGTCTTTGTTTGGTATTGTAATGCACAGAACCGTGTCGCCATCCTTGGACACAACTTTGAATCGCGGGGATGCTAGTAGCTTCGTCAACATCGCTGTTGTCAGGTTAACGTCAAGCAAATCGCCACCACTTGCTGACACACGAACCACAAAATTCACTGTTTCTCTAAACTTCGGGGGTTTCCTTTCGTGCTTTAATGCCGCAGGGTGAACGTGTCAAGGAATATTCGGGAAAATTCGAAGAAGAGCACCGAGATTAAGTGCCATCAACAACGCGGAATTCTGACAACGTTTCTGCCTACGATGGGCTCGTAGCAACTGATAAGGTGCTCGGATTCAAAATGTAGATCGCGAATGTCACCTGGAAGGCTTTTTGTGGAATTGCAGCTGTCCAGGCCTTAAAAATTGCAAGATTGTTGGGGCTTTTAGGAAGTGCCACTGATCGCAAGTGTTTTCCTCAGAGGCATAGCCACTTTGATTGCCCGGCGCGCGGCAGGTCGGCATGTTCAGTGTGTTAAACTGCTAATTCACTCAAGCCTGCTTGATCATCGTGACACATGTGAAATACAATTTGCAATGACCAAAATATAACCTTCAAGCTCCTGCCGCGGTTGGTCAAAGGTAGCGAACAATAAAAATGGCCCCGTATCTGCATGTTAATCTGCAAATGTCGTCGAAAGATGATAGTCTTGCGTGTGGAGAGAGTGAACAAAACAGTTATTTGATGTTCTGCACAAGAAAAACAGTGAACAGTATTCTGGAGGCACTGCGTTAGAGTGTCTCTAGCGTGCAGCGAAGGCGAACGAGTGCATCAACTCACGTCACGCGTTAGACATGAGTGCTATCTGGCACTTTTCTTGGAAAACAAAGCGCGTGGCGCGGAGACGGGCGCGCACGCCCGTCTCAGAGCTGTTAAGGAGTAGAACGCAAGGCGTCGAGTAAGTGCCATCACTGTGTCGTCTTGGCAAAGTGCTGGAAACACTCGCCTCTTCGTGGAAGCGTTGCATGATCAGGGTAGCGTGATAAATGCTACGGTCCTTAGAATTTTCATGTGTGAATTTTCTAGTAAAACACGCACGTACAGAATATTTACTTGTTCCTATAGTGCCTTAGATATGCACAATAATTGATTTTTAATTGACAATCACACAAGTATGAATGCTGAATCTTGAGCAACATTGGTGGGTGCTGCGGATAGGGTTGGCCATCTGAGATATCGGCCGCTTAGAATACCCGGAACTGTTAAGAGTGGACAAACAGACAAATGTACAGACAGACACACAGACCAAAATTTTTGCGTCGAAAGGTCCCCAAGAAAGACTATCGTCTTTAACTATGGTCTTTAAAAAAATTCAACGATGCCGAGTGGAGTGGCGGGCATAGCCGGTGGCGGCGGTGACGGTAGCTTAATCTCAACGCTAGAGTTCCTGTATATGCTACCTTTAGGTAGCAGATTTGCGCCAAGGTACGCTATCTTGGGTTCAAATGTCTTGCGGGAAAGCCTTTCACCACCCGCGTAGGAGCAGTGGTCACGCTTCAGAGTATTAGTGCTGCTTTATTTATTCTTTTCGCTTTCTTTTCTCTCCATTTTTTATGAGAGTGTGAGAAAAATTCAATTTCTCTGGTCACACCTGGAAGCATTGATTATATGTTTACGTTTTGGGTAAGTAATGATAAAAAAAACGTGCGTCAGCTCGTTGAACTAGTGATACATATTTCAATTGATAGTAGGCCACACATCAGCTTCGGCTTCGTTTAAGCTGTTTTTCTCATTTACACGAATAAAATTATTTTTCACTCTTAATCGCTATCGAGAAAGTTAGAGATGGAATATTTTCATTGCGTTGGGCTCGTTCGTTAACTGTGCCAGCTAACCAACTAAAGCTTTGTAGTCTTCAACTGAATCGAGTTGGATAGCGATCGAGAGTGGCCGTGCGATGTCCACGTTACGAGCGGCACTCCGATTACGTTCGTATTACAATCGTGGATCACGACAATTGATGTGAATCCTTGTTCAACAACCCTGCCGTGTCCAGCATTCTTTTCACTTGAGGTTTTAAAGCTACATTCAATTCACGAACTCACAGCAACACCTTGCCGATTCGAATATAGTTTAAGTTTCCCTTTATCTTAGTCGTTTTAACCGCCAGACTAATTTGGACGTATGAAGCTGACACACGCTGACCAAGTCTGCATGTATAACGTATTCAATACTGCATTTGTGGTTAATAAAAATAGAACAAGTTTTGCGGTGCCGTGGAGAGAAAAAAAAAACAAAAACAAGAGCATGGGCGTCAGCAGAGAAGTGGAAAATGGGCACTTGCCCCCCTCAAGCCAAAACAGTACTTGCCCTCCCCCAAGGTAGACCAGTGCTCTTGCTCTCCCTAAAACGCTATGCAACAATGGTTTGCACCCACTAAGAGAAAATCCGGCTGACGACAATGGCCAAGCGTTTATTCCTTCCGACAGAACCGTAATCTTTCTATAGCATGTACGTTCAACCGGATCACAAAAACTGGGACACTATACTTCCTTTTGTCACGTTGGCATATAATACTGTCATACAGCGTACGGCGAATTACAGCCACTTTTTTCTTGTTTATGGCCGTCTACCAACCTTTGTTCTGGGCACCATCATTTTGTCCACAATTTCCGTCCCATGTTCATCTCTTCCGGAAGAGTTCGCCGCTCACGTTGCCCGCTGCCGTGAAATAGCCCGCGCCAACACTGATACCATTCAGGAGAAAAAAAAAGTCTACATTGATGCAAAGCGTCGAGTTGTTCTGTTCCGCCCTGGTGACGAAGTGCTTTTGTGGACACCTGTTCGTGCACCTGGGCTCTGCGAAAAAATCCTTCACCGATATCTTGGTCCATACACCATTCTGGAACGAACATCCGAAGTCAACTATCGCGTTGCTCCTGTCAAGGCGGCTCCTGATCGTCGTCACCGCCACACCGAGATCGTACACGTCTCTCGACTCAAACCATATATTCCGCGTTCGAACCCTTTCTAACTTGCGAAGGGGGGAAAATAGTGTGAGCGCTGACTATGTACTTCATCTTCATCTGTATGACAATACCATTGTATTGATCACTATCGTATGTCACGTGGGCCGGGGCTTCTTGGCTCGTGCACCTGGATTAAAGAGATAACCTGGTTACTGCCATACCGGACGTGGTCTCATAAGTGGTTCAAGCAGGATTATGAATTAAGCAACGTGGAATAGGTAGGCTTGCCTTAGGAGCTCATGGTAATACACAAAATCAGGCAGTACAAGGTGATATGGGATGGACATCACTTGAGGGCAAGAAAGCTAGCAGGAAGATAAAATTTGAGAAGCGATTGAGAAAAATGCAGGCATCATTCGATGCAGATTCAGAATGATGCAGGCATCATTCGAGAACCAGATTCAGCGACTTGAGGCTGCGAAGTTCTCTGACTCGTAATTGACAGCTGTCTCCGAAGCACTTTTGTGGAAAAGAAAAAGTAAAGGTACTAGATCTGCCACGGGGGAACAAGGAACTGAAACCGTAAGACCTGCAGTGATTCCTGTGTGTTCGTAAGGTCTCCCAAAACCTGAAAAAGGTAGCAGGCCGGTATGGAGTACATGTCGCCTTTTCCACGCCCATAAAATTGGCTCAGCTGTGCCCGAGAACTGCTCGGGGGACGGGAGGGGGGGGGGACGGAGGCGAGCCGCCAGGGATGCGGCAAGAAACATGGCACGATGTACGGGAAATATGTCAAAGACGTTGTTTATGAGATTCCCTTTTCTTGTGGCAACTCGTACATCGAGACTACCAGGCGCTGTATTAATGAACGGGTTAGGGAGCATGAATTACATTTAATGAAAGATGGCTTGACTTATTTGCCTATGCATTTTAAAGCCTGCGGATGTACAGAAGTGTACATTGTAAGTAAGTATGCAGGAGGAGGTCCCAAGGTAGTAAACCGCAGGCGGGACCTCCTATGTTATTACAATGAAAAAGCTAAAATATGAATATCGAAAGAGCAAGTCACGGAACATTTTGAACTTTTTTTTCTACAAACAAAGCAAGATATCAAAACCTAACAAAATCTAGCAGTTATACGTTTAATAGAGACTTTTTCAATTTTCTCTTAAAAACATGAATGTGCATTAAGTCTTTCACATCATGTGACAAAGGATTCCATAATGAAATTGATGAAAAAACAATGCTCATTTTTCCATAATTAGTGCGAACTTTAGGTAATAACAGGTTATGGGCGACTGCGAATCTAGTATTATTGGAATTATCCAACAAGGTAATAGGAAAGATGTCGATAGTGAGGGTACGGTGGAAAATTTTGAAAAACAAAACACACACATTGTAAACGTACATTTGGGAGATCGGTAATACGTCAAGCTGGCGAAAAATCTTATGTGATGGCGCTTGACGTGAAGCGAAAGTTATGAGTCGAATTGCTTGTTTTTGAAATACATTTAACGGCCAAATGTGCACCGAATATGAATTACCCCAAGATGTAATGCAATAACTGAGATGACTGTGTATGAATGCATAATACAATGCCTTAAGAGTTTTGATCGGCGACACTGCGTCACGGCAATTAACGGGCGCCGTACTCCCCGACTGACCGTGAGAAACGGCGGCACATGAAAGGGAACCGATAAGTGCAAAATGGGGTGCTCTCCTTAGAACGTCGCCGCCGACAGTTAATCCTTTTGTAACCATGGCGACGTCTGCAAGGTTGTAGAAGGCCGCGGTATACCCCGTACAAGGATTAGACTACAAGACGCCCGGCTGAGAGCTAAGTGGTTGACCGTTCCCACGGAGAAAAGCGTGGGAAACGCTCTGGTGGCCAAGCCGTATGACAACAACCCGACAGGTTGTCACTCTCGCTAGTTGCGGGCCCTCTCCCTATTAAAAAGGGGTGGGGTCAAAATATTTTTGGGGCGGAGTTTCCCCCCAATTAAACGCGCATGATTGGACCCAGGTAGAGGTCTCTTGTCCCCAAGGAAGAGAGCGAGGAGACACGAGGGGGATTTAAGCGCAGGATTTTGCCCTGCTAGGCAGACCAGTCGCTGACCAACATGGTGTAGAAACAGATCAACAAGCATTTCTTCTAGAAGTTTTTAGTGTGGCTCTGTATCGGCTAGCCACCTAAACTTAGCCGTTCGTCTAGCTGTGACGCGATATTAACGTCTGCAACGTAGACATCGGGGCTTCGCCTCGAGTTAGCTCAACCTGCTCGAAGTCACCTGCAAGCACTAGTCTCCCGGAGCCACCAGCGTTGCAACACCGCCGACATCGCAGTCGTGCCAGGACTCTTTTCGACTTCTCGCATCCGATCGTCGGAGACGCAACGCTGCCGGTCATCACACGTATGCCTTCACCTGTTTATATCTTCGAACTTTCTCCTCTGTAGTTCTGTTGTGTTAGTTGTGTAGTTTGTAATAGTTCTCTCTCGTAAGCTGATTTATTGTTTCTGTATATATTTCTTTAGTTGTATCAAGCGTCGATGTATTTTGTTAGTTGTATTGAAGTGTTGTATTAGATCCCGTGTGCTGCAATATCACTAGAGTAAAGTTGTTTTGTTTTCTCACGTCTCTGATCTCTTCACTGTCTCTGCTTGCGTGCGGAACGAACGAACCTGCTGTCATTCCCGTCCGCCGACTTCGCGCTGGCGACGCTAGAGTGGCAGCTTGTAACACACATTCATGTCTTGACCAATGCCCTGATACCGTACGAAATCTTTTTACAAACAGAATTGATATGTTGCTGAAATTTCAGATGTGTGTCCATTATAACTCCTAAAAATGACGTATGATCACTTAAAAGAATAACTACTGAGTTCACATTAAGGTAAGGAATAAATGATAGTTTTTTGTTTGGTGAATAAAAAAGCATAAAATAGGTTTTGCAAGGATTAATCAACAATCTATTACAGTTGCACCTGTCAACAAGACAATTAAGGTCAGCTTGAAGTCTTGACACGAGAGTCGCTAAATCCAAGTGATGAGAAAAGAGAGTCGTGTCATCAGCGTAAAGTAAACAAGAAGAATAATTAAGGCAACGTGGTAAATCATTTATGAATAATAAAAATATTAATGGACCCACAATTGAACCTTGCGGAACACCTCTTGTAATGGGGTTCGGACTGGATGTAAAATTATCGACCGAAACCACCTGCAACCTATTAGGAAGAAAGCTCGTTAATAGCGTTAATGCGGGACCAGTTGTGCCATAATACTCGAGTTTGCGAAATAGGTCCCCATGACCAGGCGATAACCAAGTTTCGGAGCAACAGATAGCCGAGAACTGATGATTAAGGGAAGCTAGTAAAGTGGTAATACTGTCATGATTTTTAGGGAGGCTATGAGCATTGAATTAAATCGAAGAAAAACCCCAGTTCTGCGAAGAAATGTTATTAAAGCAACCCGGAAGAAAATAAGGCATTATGTTTTTTTTTCAAGCTTACGTTATTTCACACCAATGAGTTGAACACATGTAGATCGACATCACTGACAATTCTGTGCACTACACTATCGAGAGTTTGTCTTGCCTTAATAACACAATATTCAGTCCACAGAAAAGCCCGCTTCATTTGTTTCTTGACAGCAAGTCCTTTAGAAAACAGCCGCTTATTATCAGACGTCAGGTGCTCATTAACGTATATAGGCTTTTCCTGCGCTGCCGAAAAACCGAGCAAGTCTGTTTTAGGGCGGAACTTCCGAGCCTTCTTCAGAAACTCTGTGCGCATGTCGCGCGAGCAGAAGCGCACAATGATGTTTTTGTTATTTATGTCGCGCGTTGGTACTCTGTGTACAGTATCGATGTCATCAGGTTTGATAGGACAACCGACATTTTTGCCGAGAAGCTCGACAATGTTTCTGCAGTTTTCGCCTTGCGTTGTTGGAACACCTCTTATTTCAAAATTATTGAGGCGAGAGTACTGTTCCAAATGTCTATTCTTTTGCAGCAGCATCTGATTATTTTCATTTAGGTGCTTATTGTCAGATTTGAGGCCGCTGTTTTCCGACTTTGCAGCCTCAAACTTACTGCTCATGAAATCCATGGCTTTTTTCATGTCATCGATCTCAGATTGCAGCTTGTTCACACTTTCAGGATGACACCCAGTCACTGATGATTTTACAGATTCCAACGTGTTATGAACGCTAGCTAATTTTCTTTCAATTGACACCTTAAAGTCTTCAATCTCTTTGGAAAGCGATGCAACGGTAGGAGCCATATTAAAACGAGCGATCAGAGCACTGCAGTCAGGGGGAAAATAAAATAGAATAAAACGTAAGAATGAGGCACTTGAATCACCTGTGTAGGAAATGTAGACGGATTAGATGACCGAAATACAGCAGTACGCAGGCTCTGATCGCTCGCTCAATTGATGCTGCTGGATGGCCACGGGGCAGCTTAAATATCCTGAATACAGGCACAGCAGCGACACCAGTGGCGGAGACAGCAGATAGCAGTTGTTGATAGAATCCAGTTGCTTGCAACACACGTGTTGAAGTTGACGGATTGCCGGTTCACCAGGAGGGCGATATGTAATCGACCCGTAGATACAGCAGTGTGGCCTGTGTAGGAAAGTTAGGCGGATTAGATGACCGAAATACAGCAGTCCGCAGGCTCTGATCGCTCGCTCAAATGATGCACCACGTGCATCATTTGTGCACCACGTTTAAAGTGCACCACGTTTCAACGAGGTTAAGATTCTTGGTAGAAGTAGGAATAAAACTGCGCGTGAGTTGATGGAAGCATATTACATTTAAAAAGGGGGAAAATTGTATCAGCGAACCGTCGGTGATATTGTACTTAGCGGAAGAGGGATTGTTCGATAGCTGGATAGCGTAAGGCTGTGTGAAGACTGCTCATGTCTGTATGTTGTCACTTAAGTCAGGATTTTCGCCTGGTCTACTTTAGTTGGAAGTGCCGCTTGTGCTTGTCGTTCAGTGTTTTTTTACTTCGTGTGTGTATTATTTGCGGCCAAATCATGTCAGTAAAGCGACACTTCTTAGTGTTGAGCTGGATACCAGCCTTAGCTAAATACGTGAGGACTTCGTCTAGTCGTTCCAGGTGCTGTGAGAAGCTGGACGAAAAGATGACAATGTCGTCCAGGTAGCAAAGGCAGGTCTTCCAATTTAATCCCCGCAGTACTGTGTCTATCATTATTTCAAATGTGGCTGGGGCATTGCATAGGCCAAAAGGCATCACATTGAATTCAAAGAGCCCATCTGGCGTAGCAAACGCAGTATTCTCTTTATCAGACTCGTGCATCGGAATCTATCAATAACCAGAGCGAAAGTCGAGACTTGAAAAGTACTGGGCACCTTGTAAAGTATCAAGAGCGTCGTCAGTGCGAGGCAGTTGGTAGACATCCTTACGAGTAATTTTGTTGAGTGATCTATAATCAATGCAAAACCGTACCGAGCTATTATTTTTTTTTACTAGTACGACAGGAGAAGACCATGCGCTTGTCGAAGGCCTGCGTTGCGCGCGAGCATGTCGTTGACTTGTTCTTCTATAAGCTTGCATTCAGAAGTCGACACACGGTAAGGGCGGTGGCGAATGACACGGGATCCGTCGCTGTCGATACGATGAGCGGCTACTGTTGTTCGACCCAGACCATCGGAACAAACGTCAAAGCAAGTTTTGTGCTTCATTAATAACGCTAGTAAGCCATCAGTTTGCGTTGGGTTGAGATGTTCCCACAAAGTGGCCTTAAGGGCGGAAGATTGATCTTCAGCTGGCATACACTTTGAGAATGACGAAGCAGATGAACCAGTGACGACACAAACGGGGGCTTCTTCGGTAATGCTGGCAACAGTGGTCCCCTCTGGCAGAAGTAGTGGTTCTGGCGTCGTGTTGCAGGCGGTGATGCTTGCATGACTACGTGAGAACCGCACTAAACAAGATGCGATGGTTATCCCTCGAAAAATACAGCGCTGGCAAGGAACAACCATGACGCCGCCATCTAGAATGTCTCGTGACTTAATCGTAAGGACACGTTCTTGTCCGGGAGGCAGGAGGAAATCCGCAGCTTTGACAAGGTTGGGCGACAAAAGGTCGGCAGCAGAAGAAAACTCAGTGTCCGTAATACGAATGAGGGGCCGACCACACGAAATTACGGCTGACGCAGCTGACAAGAAGTCCCAGCCTAAGATTATCTGATCAACGCACGAAGACAGCACAGCCGATTGTACGTTATGACGGATTTCATCGGTGAGAACACGAGCAGTACACAATCCGGTCGGGCAAATTGAACTGTCATTAGCGCTGCATTAGCCGATAATTCGAAGGACCACACAGTGATGTCTAGTACGTTGCGGTAGTTATGCTCCCGTAGAAACGTCGGAGAACCATCATTTAGTATAGTGCAACCATGGTCTTCACATATTTTTACTATAGCAGATCCCCTTACATTGCAATGCTCACTACCCCACAATTCATGGTGCGCGTTAAAATCACCACATATAATTATGGGATCATGATCAGATCTGCACACTGCAGCCAACTCTGCGTATGAAACAGCCGTTACATGCGCCGTCACATGCGAAAATAAAGCACTGCTGTGACTGTTCATAAAACCAAGTAATAACGGCAACCTAACTTTCAGTGGTAGTCAGAACCCTTTTGGTTGTATCAGGTTAAACACTGGTGTTATGCTGCCTAAAAGAGCAGGTTTACTTACAGCCCGCGCAATAAAACGTATCTCTGTAAAGAAACGAGCTTTGATTACAGCCTATAACTGAACGACGGCATTATAACAAAAAGGCTTCAATTGATGAAATTTTAATGTTTGCTAAAGGTTCCCAACAATGGAAACGGTCGGTTCGATCAAAAAGAAACACATCACATAAAAATGAATAAATGACAAAAAACAAATAAGTGAATAAATTAGTGAGATATGTAGCGAGTACAATACAGCATAATACAAAATGTGAACGCGTTTTTACGCGCATTTTGGTTCGGCAATGTAAAAAATTTGGCAGATCCCACGTACCCGAGAATCAACGTTATGCGAAGCATGCGGAGGGAAGGTGACCATGTTGCATTTTTTTAATTCAGCAACACTTCATGAAGTAACGATAAATACATGTAGAAATGTAGCACGCACAGACATATGTGAAAAATTGCAGAGGTTGATATAACCAGTTCTTTACACTTGCGCAACGATATCCAGTGAAACAGGCGTATTAGCAACACCAGAAGCTGATATGAAGCGCTGATGCTCGCGAAGATGCTGGCTCTGGACACTTCTACAAAAATCAACATCAGCGCATGTCATCTAACCACAATTCACGGTAAACTGACGTGATGGCTGTATCAAAGGAGTACATATGTTATCTTTATAAAATTGCGTAGCCAACACTGTAACCGCTATTAACGTTTCGCGAAGATTAGCGTCTATTTGAAAATCAGTTCCGAGAATTGGCGTAGCTCTGTGGTAGAATGCTTGGGTTCTAATCCTGCTGGGAACCTGAAACATATAATTCGCATCCGTCCGAGAATCAACGCTGCCTATGTCAGGTTTTATTTAACACTGACATGTATTCTATGCATTTGTTAGATTGACGCTATCGATTCCGGGTATTGCTTAACGCTCGCGCGTTAAAATTGCCTATGTGTGTTCCCGTCGTTCGTGAGTAGACACTTGGTGTCGATCACCTGTGACCTATATCCGCATACCAGTGGCACATACCCGCCCGTGCGTATGGACCAATGTCTGGCCGAAAGTGTTTAACGCTGTACGCGACTGGATTGTGACATTTGTCAGACCATCGTACTCTCCCGTGCTAATTTTGGTTCACGCCAAGTTAAGGGGGTGACCAAGAGAGCACCCAAACTTGAGCGGCTAGATATATAGATTGATAGGTACGCTCAAAGTCGCTGAAGTTCGCTAAGGAATGCGTCGCATTTGATATTGGTAGATTCACGGGAATCTGGGTGCTTCGTTGACGTGGTGCACTATGAAGACCGATTTACGGTTGCGGCAATCTATGACGAAGGGATTACTATTTATTTGATGTTGGCATGCGCCAAAACTGCCAATGCAGCCGAGAAGGTTGCCTTGGCTTTCCTGGATCACCGTCATGCAAGTATAATTAGCGAATCTGGAGCTGCCATTCGTGTATTGAGTGTTGGAGTTGTGTGCAAAGAGGCTATAAACTTACCCGGCGAGAAGTCACTTACAAACCGCACATGATTTCTGGCTCATATGCGAAACATTGATGGAGGGATTATAAATGTCAATGAATTAGCCGATTCCAAGCCACAAGGGTTAGCTGTCCGCAGTCATGGAGGACCTTTGGGTCAGCCTAGAGATTTCAAATACAGGGATTCGACAACTACACGCAATAAAATTACCCAGCATTTCGCTACAGATACCAGAAACTTTCTACCTCCACATATAAAGCGAAATAGGGCGCAGGCTCTGACATTGCAGTTACTCCAAAGGGAAACGCACCTTATCCCTGCGTTATTCCAGAAGCTTTCTACTCAAGCTTATTTACCTAACTCTGGTACTAAACGGGGTGGTTCAGCCAACTTCCATCACATGCCCTTCGGTACGCGGTACCGGTACAGCATCGTCCAGCAAGTGAAAGTCCGCTCTGCGGAGTATGGGCATCACATCACAACTTCGGGCTGTTCAGAGGGCTAACGATGTTGTGGTAGGCCTCGGCTCTACACTATCCCCTCATGGAAGTGATCCACCGTTTGCTAGGGCACACGCCTTCGAACTTTCAGGATAAACTTCTCCCAAACCCAACCATTCTACATTCGTGAACTAGCTGAACACGTACGATCTGCCACATGGCCTGAAACAGTTTCATGGAGGTTAGCGCCATGACACTTTAGGTTCTGTTGTCGAGTTGTTCTCTTGCCTAGATCAGTGCCAAAGTTTACAAAAGGAAATGCTCTGCTTTCGCAGCTTGTGTGCTTGCTTGTTTCTCTGTTCTGGCCCTTCGTGGTTAATTTAAGAACAAGTAGGGACTACGCTGGGTAAAAGAAAAATTGATTACTTTGTTTTTGAGAGGCTATGATAATTTGGGACCTAGAAAAAAGGAAAGAAATAAAATAAACAATAGAATTTTTAATGACACGTGCTTTACGTTATGCATAACATTTTGTAGGTTAATTCATTTCTGTGTAACAATCAAATGCTAAATTTAAGCTTGCTTCATCAACTTTCTTCTCACCTGGATCATGAACGAATGGTACGAAACAAAATGCAGTAAAACACACAGTTGCCGGGGATTACACATAGCCTATATTGCCCAAGTCACAGCCACCCGATTGGCGACGACCTGAGTGAAGCGGAAGACCAAGGAATGCACGGACACAACTAAGACAGCTTGGTCGACGCTGCCGAAGCACAAGCGATATGAAGATCCACAATACACATCTGCCACCAAAGACACAATATCTTTGATAAACCAGTTTACTGAAGAAGAAGACTTTACCATGTACATCACTATGTGATATTTACTGACCTACATCTTCACAGTATTAGATAGGCTCGCAGTCTTACCTTTAATTTATTCAAGCTTTCTCAGATGACCCGATGCTGCTTTCGGTTACATTTATACATTCAGATATATGAAGCTACGTCAAGGTATTGCAGCTAGATACAAGTGGGCGTGACGTTACATCAATGTGCATTCAGTATCAGAATGAAACAAACAATGCAGAACCACGCGAATACTTCCGCCTGTGTACCTTTCCACGGTCAGCGGCACAATCGGTCAGCGACGGTCAGCAGCACAAGTGAAAAAAATTGGCAGTGAATGATGGAGAGTGGGGCGAAGCATTCGTCCGTCCATTCGTTCTTGCTTACGTCCGTCCATGCATCCATCTGTGTGACCGTCCATGCGTCCATACGCCCGTTCGTGCGTGCACGTGTTCGTGAGTCCGTTCCTGCGTTCGTCCATGCATCCGTTCCTACGTCCGTTCATGCGTCCATCCATGCATCTGTCTGTGCGTCCGTTCATCCATCTATTCAACACTCCAAGTACCACCATCTCGCATCTTTTCATCATATATTCCCCATATAGAAGCACCGCCCTCCAGCGGACATTCCAAGGGCTGCACGAGAGGAGGCACACGCACACTTTCTTACAGCTCGCGCTTCGGGTCTACATCCCATCTTTAACCACCTCGAGTTTATTATATGTACTAGTTCACTGTATTCATGGAACTGCGGTCCAACGCTCGCTAAACCTTTCTAAAGCCTAGGAGGTTACGCCCAGCGAGTATAACGTAAAAACCTTTTCCTGTCAGATATTGCTCAATATACATGCCAATGGCTGCTAATGGAAAATGAGAGACAGGAGAATTCAGCTTTTACTTTCTGACGGCTTGCGCTTCGTATCTGCTTCCCACCTTTAAACACCTCGAGTTCATTCACGGTATATACTAGTTCATTGTATTCATGGCAATGCGGCTCAACGCTCGCTAAACCTTTTTAAAACTAAGGAGGTTACACCCAGCGAGTATAACGTAGCAACCCTTTCTTGTCAGTTGTGCTCAATGTACATGCCAATGGCTGCTAATGGGGATCACAGTAAGCTTGTTAACTAAAAGCCGAAGGCTCTTATCTCTCATTTCTCATAAAAAGCCATTGGAATGTACATTTAGCACTATTTTTTCTTGTTCAACAACGCACAAAAGAACTCTCTAATCAGCACCACCTTGGAGGTCAAAGTGTTATACCTTTTAAATTCTACAACGGCAACGAGGGATGAACGGGTGCCGTTATAAGAAGCTTTGACCTTAAAACGTCGCAGCGCTGCTTTTCGCAGACCCTTGTGGCGTTGTGGCAAGGGTCGATGGCACCCTTAATTATCGGATGGCACTGAGTAAACACATGCCCATCATGTGGACACACAGCGACACTCGAACACATGCTCTGGGAGTGTAGAACAACTCCTCCCGACTCTACCTCAAGCAAGTGGGAGAGGTCCCTCAGGAGCTCACTTCTCGCCGACCAGCAATGGGCTGTCCAGCAGGCCCACGAAGCGGCCGCCAGGTACTCCCTGTCGGTCCCTACGTGGGAGACGCCCGCTACGCGCTAAGCTCGTCCTGCAGGACCGAAATAAAGTTTTTTTCATTCCATTCCACTGAGTAATCGATCCGTGTGGCTCTTTCGCTGAGCTGGAAATAACAGCCGGTGTAACTGGCTGGCCACGTGGAAGCAAGAGGATGCCAACTTACGAAGAAAAGTACGTTTATTGAGCGGGTACATTGTCCTTCAATTTGCTCGTAACATAATGTTTCACGCTTTCTGCTGTTTCCTATGACTGAAATATTCTAGAAAGTGTCCAATTGACCGAGATAGAGATCTATCTATCTGATTGGAATCAAGCGTAATTCAGGGTGCCCGTTCCGCTTTTTAATGTTACCATTCATTCCGCGGAACCACTGTAAACAATCGGCGCCATTAAGGGTGAGTTGCCTTGTTCTTCACAAACACCCTACAATAAACATTAGTGGTTGACGCGGCACTTAGTACACACTTAGTGGTACAAACTGGTTCATAATGAAATCGGTACGATTGTGACCAATTTTATAAACTAGCCTTTTTAACAAAACAGATACTTGTTTTCCCAATTAGGGCATGAAAAAAATATACGTTTGGCGCGTGACTGAAAATTTAAAAAAAGCAATTTTAGCACGAACGCTTGCCGATCGCGTGTGAGCGATAGAAACGCATTTTGCGCTTGCCTTGCAGATGGTTATGTAATTAAGATTGAATAAAACTAGCGGACAAGCTTATGCCATAAGAAGAACAGAAAGGCTGGGAACATATTAGGGGCGTTACTTATGTTCATTTCGTGTGTATAGTTATTATTCAGGTGATATCCAATTGTGCAGACTGTATGTGAAAAAATTTGGCATTACCCAGGAAATTAAGTTCTAATCAGCCCACCTTCACAGTACATATCAGCGCACTTTAGAACATACAGGAAATGAAAATTCAGAACCACCCCGCGAAGCAGGAAAAATGCTGAAATTATTTTTTGCAGGTCATGTGCCCTCTTAACCTCCGACACGGACTGTCCTTGTCAGCGTGTGGGGAAATTTGTCGTGAATATTTCCGGGAAATTCGTGTAGTCCACCATGAACTGTTGAATAAAGACCAGTCTACAAAAAATACAAGGTTGGTCACAATGTATTGTAAATGGCCTCTTGATTCTATCACTTTCAAATAGAATGAGACATTTACAGACAACCTGAAGAGAAATCCCAACACATCAGAATGACTTCTGCACTGCTATTCAGGTAGTAACGCAGGAAGGTAACTGTAACGTAACTGTTAATGGTATGAAAAACAGACCCATTTGATTACCCAGTATCAAGTACGATTCTGTTCATCCAGTTTGGTGTGTACATCTTAAGTGCTTATTCATTTATTCAAATACCCCAAAGGCCCAGAAGGCAATAAATAAGGGATGACAATGAGTGAGCTGAAATATAGGCAGAATAAACACTAAGCTTTATAGCAAAAATACGTGAACAAGACTAAGCAAGAAAACAAGGTTGACAATACCAAGTTAAAATCAATCATAACAAAAAAAGCAAGCCCAATTGAAGCACTTGAAAACAAATAATTATTATTCTCGTTAGAGGGGGAAGCGGCTCCTGATAATCATTAGTTTAGAGGTTTAGTAATGACTCTGCGTGAACAAAAATGAGTCATTATTGAGGATCTGCGCGATGTCACTGCAAAAAACGTCCCTTGCACGAATTGCGAAGGGAAGCGGATTTTTTTACCTATTGCAGGCACTATGCCTATCTATTAATCCATCCTTCCATCCATCCATCCATCCATCCATCCATCCATCCATCCATCCATCCATCCATCCATCCATCCATCCATCCGTCCGTCCTTCCATCCATCCATCCATCCATCCATCCATCCATCCATCCATCCATCCATCCATCCATGAATCTATCCTACCATCCATCCGTCCGTCCGTCCGTCCGTCTGTCCATCCATCCATCCATCCATCCATCTATCCATCCATCCATCCATCCATCCATCCATCCATCCATAAATCCATCCAACCATCCATCCATCCATCCATCCATCCATCCATCCATCCATCCATCCATCCATCCATCCATCCATCCATCCATCCATCTATCTATCTATCTATCTATCTATCTATCTATCTATCTATCTATCTATCTATCTGCCTGTCTGCGTGCCTGCCTGCCTGCCTGCCAGCCTGCCTTGCTGGCTACGTCTAGGTGTTCTCGTGATCACCTTAGAATAAAGCTAAATTATTATAGGAGGGTAAGATGGCGTGAAAAATATAACTCGCTCGTCATGGCAACAGTAAAGTCACAATCCCACCTTGTGTGTCGTCAAGGTATCTCCGGCAGACATGTGGCACATACCGTGGTCGCGTATGCGCCGCAGGGAATTGACAGCTTATAACTATCCAAACATGGCGAGAAGAAACTCGGGTAATGTGTGAAAGTTAACAAAAAATCACAGCATGTTCACGAAAAGAGTGATGGCGAGTGGGTCAAGCTTTGCAAGACCATTAATCTCTTTGAAGAAGGGAATTAGTTTTAAAAATTGGCAGATCCCACGTACAGTGGGAATCGATGATATGCGAAGCGCGAATGAGAAATGTTAATATGTCACTTTAAAATGAGCACAACGTTACAAGGTAGAGGTAAATGATGCCGTACATGACTTCCGTGTCATGATTATCATATTTGGATGTGTCGTTTACCTTCGTCATCTATTAACGTCACGTGATACCAAATTCAGTATATGTGGTGCTAGCGAAATGGCCGCGAGCACACTATGAGCGTGATATGTTGTCATGTTCCTACATGAGACGAGTGTGACGATTTTCTTGTTTGCACCATTCATATAGTTTGTCATTCATTGGCATCACGTAACACTGAATTTGGTATATGTGGAGCTAGCGAAATGGCCATCAGCGCATCATGAAGGACCCTTTATACTCCACTGTAGCGATAACGCGCGCGCACGGTGGGCACAGCGACGCTACGTTAGGAAAATGCGAGCACTCTAAGTCTGACGGCCGGCGCGACCAGCGTCAGTCGGCGCGGCCCGATTGCCCGACGGCGCGGCCCGAAATGCAGCATGGCGCGAAATGCGACATGTTGCATTTTTCGCCATGCATTACACTATGCCGATGCGTTACCCAGACAACACTGCGTCTTCCTCTTTTCGTGACGGAGGAACGTCTGATGCGCTGAAACGCGCATGTTTCAAAGCAACGCAGCCCGGCGCGTGCCTGCGAGTGGCAGGACTGGCGCCTGGTGTGGCAACGCCGGCGTGACGCAACGAAATGAACACCGGCGAGCACGCGCACCGCGTCACGTCGAAATAGATTGACGCCTTGACAGTGGCATGTATACTTACATATATGTAGCGCCATTTTATGATAAATCGCTCTATAAAAAACTGCAACACGATCACCTTCCCTCCGCGCGCTTCGCATAACATCAATTCTCAGGTACGTGGGATCTGCCGAATTTTCATTTGCCGATTTGGAAACTGTCAAAAGAAGTGATCATGAATTTTTCACCTAGCATAGGTCATAGTACATGGATGCTTCGTAATGGTCAGTGTTCGACTTCAACGCGGGCTCGTGTACCGACAGCGGCAATATGGCATCAGCTACGTCTTAGTTACAATGAGTATGCCAGAATGGCAGCATGAAGAAGTACACCCAGTCATGTCGAAGTAGCAGCAAAGTATCACAGGCATGTTTTGAAGCGCTTTGAGAACATTAGTTCCCGGTACAATCTCTTTCTTTTTGGTTGCATCTCAGCACGTCCATGATTGGCTGTTGCGTCGCGTTGCCCATTTCACTGCGTTGTTGTTAAAACCTCCACAAAGAGTCGCGGAACACAGCCGTGCTCTAAAGTTTCAACAACTATGCCTGTTGTGCCGCAGGAAACTGACCGCTATTGAGAATCCCCCTTTTCCTTTTCCTGTGCTGCCCTTTTTCATTTTGGTTAGTGTTTTGGTACAGGCTCAAAGAACCGGTATTGCTATAGTACAAGAGCCTTCGAGATCAGGAGGCATGTTGTGACATCGCCCTAGGGAAAAGGCGCGTGCACCACGACATAGTGAGAAACGCGGATTGTGGCCTCACAAGCACCAACGCGAACGAAAATTCAGAGAGGAAGATAAGAACGGCAATGTAAAAAGGTTAACCATATTGGCATGCTGATGAGTTTCTACCGTGTTCGAAATGAGAGAATGCAGAAAGGAGGATATGAGAAAATGCTAGAATAGTGGGGGTGTACAAAACGTAGAAAAGAATAGGAAATGATGGTGCGCTAAGGAACTGTAAAGAAAGTCCCCCTATTTGTACATGATAGATTATCAATAAAAGCAGAATACCGCTAGTCGCCACTTTATAAGTGCTGCAAATACGGAGTCAATCTAGTAGGAAACAGAACGCACAAATACGGCCTTCTATAGCAGTTCAGACGTTGTGCGTAATATACACCCTGCAAAGAAAAAATCACTGCATTTCAAGCTGCTTGAACATAATTATGGGGCGAAGCTTTCGGGGGTGATTATTGTGAATAATGTTGAGATAGTACTGAGACTGATTGTGGTTGTGATACTTATATATTTTTATTCGAAGAGATAGTGCTGACACCAATTGTGATATAGCGGTGATTCTTCTTTATTGCTGATATGAGTTTCCGAGTTCTGGGTTACGTTTTGACTTCATAATCATAGCTTCATTAGCTATCGTCTCTGGTGTAGAATTTTCTTGTAGGTATTGCCGCCTTGCGTCCACTTCAAGTTGTCTCAACTGCGCGTCAGCTTGGCATTTTTCCGGCTTAGCCTTTGCTTCCTTAGCCCTAGTCTGTGGTGTAGAACTTTGTTGTCGCCGTCGCCGCTTTTCATCCGCTTCCTTCTCTTTTGTCTCCGCGGTAGCTTGCCGTCGACGGCGACGCTGATACTCCGCACGTCGCGCTTTCCTGCGTTCGTCTTCGTCCATATGAAAGAAGAGAATGTGTGGTATGGAACGTGGTTATGTATATATGGCGTTGACAGCAGCGCCATCACATCTACAATTAACCACAGCGCCCTCTGATACTTATAAGTTGAAGGTTACATGGTGTTACGGACCGACGGGAGACGGCGGAAATCGTGAGGTCTTAAGGAGCTTCGCCCCTAATAAAACAATGCGCATTTGCTAGAGTGCTACAACAATATTTACACACGTCAGTTCCTCTGTGTTTGACCAAGTGGTGTTGGAGGCCCACATCATTAATGAATACGTGAGAAGGCAACGCGGAATGCCCCCTTAATCACCTATATCACAAATCAGCAGGGAATGACTATGGCTGGTTGTTTCGATACCGGGGAGGGTGCGGTTCACGAGCAGCGGCAACGGCCCTTTTCACAATGACTATTCCAGAGTTCGAGGATATCCAGTTATTTCCGATGGGCGATATGCCGAAGCACGGTGATTTCGCCTATTGGAGAACTATTTACACGTTCAGGGTGCGTATTTATTTTACGGGCTCGCCAGGAATACCACGGAAAGGGGTTGCTTTAGTCATCAAATACGTTCACTCATTGGGTCATGCATTACATTCATTGCAAAAGCAATATAATTACAATTCCCTACCCAACCCTAACACGCCCAAGCAAGGAGCCTTACAAGGTAAGGACAAAATGTTTTAAAGATCGCCTTACTAACAGTTCATGCGGTGAACTGGCCTTCATATGGAATTCGAATTCAGGGCCGTTCTAATTGGAAGGCGCAGAACAGGGAATGTGTGTATTCCTAGTTAACCATTCAAAATAGCACACGGTGCATGCAAAAAGAACATGTGACAAATTGTACTAAGCGTTCGATTCTGTGGAGTTTCGCGGTAGTACAAATGCACCTTGTCTCCAACATTTGACAGTGATTATATTTGTGGGAAATGCAACTCCAAAGCAATTATTCATTGATTTTTTGAAGAAATTAGTAACCAGTGGTTGTAACGTGCAAGGTAAAGGGGTAAAAACACTGTGTGATCGTGTTCAACCTATACATTGGTATCTACTTTGAAGTGCAAGGTTTTTGTATGACAAATAAATTACGTAATTTGAAAAGCCACTTTTATCCCGCTGGTATTCTATTACGAAGATAAGCACAAGGCCCGTCGGTGGTTGTGTTAACAAGAGACATGGTGGCCTCAAACTTACTGACGAAAGCTCTGACAAGCTTACGTACTTACGTTAACGAGCGTGGCCACCAACTGGCCCCTTCATCTCGTGCTGTGCCCGCTATTTATTAAGAGCAAAACGTCAATCTTGGATATCGATGTTTTCTGTAAGTGTTCAAGCTAGACTTTTTGGAATGTATGGTTCCTTCCTTAAGGCAAGCCTACAAAAGACCCCACACTTCGTGTGTGGTATGCATGTTGCCGCAAAAAAAAGGCACATAACACAGGAAAAAAAACGGGCATGACCGCTGTGGCATCTCGGCCTATTTAATGGCAAGTACGTTGCATAGTAAGCAGCAACTAAAAAGTATTCGAGATTTCTAGGCGAAGTTCTATCCTTTCGCTGTATTCAGGTCATAACCACCTCCCCAGATCTCTGTGTGGTCATTGCTGAAACAATGCTGTTTAATTTCTTCAGAATATCATCTCGACAAAAAAAAATATACGTTCGCTTATTGCTGGGTACTTCCGAGTTCAATTGCAAGAAAAAAGGGCAGAATGGCGGAGAGCGATCAGCCTGAATGACTTCCGGACCTCCACCTTCTGACATTCACACCAGAAAGTGAGACAAGACTGCAGTTACGAAAAGAAGTTTATCGACAAAAGACTTTCTCTGTCTTCTTTCTTTTCTTTTTTTTCTTTCTTGCGGTGTATAATAGGCAGTTATTAGAGAGGAAAAGCGCATCGTCAAGAACTGTCAATAAGGCAAAAATAGAAAAAGAATATGGAAGGAGAAACGTATACAGGAATGGTTATGCACGATATCAGCCACGAGTATATTACTGCGAAAAGAAAGTATGCGGAGATATTTATAGTACATCATGTACTTAGATAGCCAATTCCTCGGATGGTAAAGTCGAACAGCGAGAAGGACAGTGCGAGAACAAAGGCTTATGACGAACCTGTTGCCTTCTTCTTTAGACACTGCGCCCCACTACTCACTGCTTTCCAGTACAGTTATCTCTACCAGAAAAAGAAAACCATCGCGGTGACTTATGGATAAGAAAGAATAGGGGGATCCTCTTCACGCTTTAAACGATCGCTATGCATAATACCGCGCTGTCGGTACCGCTTTCCTGAAATTCTTTGTTAGGATTGCCCCTGATTTGATTTTATATGTGAAGTTTAACTTCCTAAAACCACCATATGATTATGACAGAGGCAGTAGTGGAGGACTCCGCAAATTTCGACCACCTGCGGTTCTTTAACATGCACTCAAACTGAGCACATGGGCCTATAGCATTTTCGCCTGCATCAAAAATGCAGCTGCCAGAGCCGGGATTTGATCCCATGACCTGTGAATCCGCAGCCACGTACCTTATCTACTAGAGCACTACGGTGGGGCGCTGCACTTTATTATTCACGAGACATGTTTGCTTCAGTGCGTGGTAAGGACGTGGTACATCGAAACCAGTTTGGGTGACAGTACATGGCTCGTCATCGGCACGCATATACAAATGAGCTGGCTGGGGTAATAAAATATGCGTCCGAAGGCAGGATCTAGGTGAAGCTTCTCACGTTGCTGTTCCTCAGATACAAACATGCAGAAAAGCTTTCGACTTTCTTCTGTGTGCGAATCAGAATTGTCAGTATTTCAAAAACAAAGTGCATTTCATGGTGCTATGATGTAAATATCATTTGTAACTCTCATTAGTGCATTCCTCCGGGGTCAAACAATGCTTGGCTATTTATTCATTGGTTGATAATAAGTATACAAATCTAATCTTTCTTGACTGCTCTAACAGCAGAGCCAGCACTGTGACCACAATTACGTTAACGAGACATAAAGGCTGTATAATATAGGTGCACATTCATTGTTGTTTCCCGTGTTATAAGATTAGATGTCTTGTACTTCAACGCCAATCTAATTTGAACCGGTATTGTGCTTTCATTTATAGGGCTCTTTTCCGAAGTACCTTTATGACATAGTTTTGCTCTGTTGTAGAACACCGTACTGTTTCGCTGTACGGTTGGGTTCAATTCCTGCTTGGAGCCAGACTTTTACGTTTTGCTGGCCTAGGATAGACGCTGCTGATATTAGTTTTTTTTGCACTTTCGAATTTTAATACCAATTGGCTATCCTGACCATTCATAAATATGTATATACTGTTAATCACCTGTGTTGCAGAAACGCGTACCACGGCTCAAGGTATACGGGTATATAGCGAGCGTGTATGCAGAAAAACGTTTCACAACATATTAGGCAAGACGTTCACGTTATTCATGTCATGACCAAACAATCCTATTCCTAAATAATGTTACCCTTGCATGCGAACTTCGGTCTACACCAAGTTGATGGTGGATCATGAAAAGACAAAGACGTAGATAGATAGATAGATAGATAGATAGATAGATAGATAGACAGATAGATAGATAGATAGATAGATAGATAGATAGATAGATATATAGATATATAGATAGATAGATAGATAGATAGATAGATAGATAGATAGATAGATAGATAGATAGATAGATAGATAGATAGATAGATAGATAGATAGATAGATAGATAGATAGATAGATAGATAGATAGATAGATAGATGGATAGATGGATAGATAGATAGATAGATAGATAGATAGATAGATAGATAGATAGATAGATAGATAGATAGATAGATAGATAGATAGATAGATAGATAGATAGATAGATAGATAGATAGATAGATAGATAGACTGACTGAAAGCTCCTTCTTTCATTACATCAAGTCAAACGTTTTAGCTGTTCTATTCATTGCCGCAATGAAGCACGAAGACACTGAAATAAAATATGATTTTATCTTTGGCTTTACGTCACAATACTCCCATGTTATTACGAGGAACGCTGAAGTTGGGGGCTCTGAAAACTTTGTTCACCTGGTGTTTGTAGGAGCTTGGTCGACAAGCTTCTTATGCCCGCGACTTGTCCGGTGGTTTAGGAAGCCGGCATGTACGGCAATGTTGCAGGTGTAGACTTTTCTAGGTGCCGCTCAAGGCTGTGATCCCAACAGTGCTCGCTAGATTGCGCACCACAAACCAGGGTGTTATGGAACTACAATAGGTATGACGTTGTGAGAGGGATTTCGAAAGTTGTCATTGTCTTGGGTTTGACGTTCGGCGATGCGGTCCAGTGCATGAAATCGGAAGTCCAAGCAAGATTGGAAATTAAACAACGTGGCATATGTAGACTTACTACGGGAGCACACGGGGATACCCCAAATCAGGAGGTACAGGGAGACATAGGGATGGACATCATTTGAGTGCAGGGAAGCTAGCAGCAAGATAGAATTTGAGGAACGATTGAGAAAAATGGGAGAGCAGCGTTGGGCTAGGAAAGTTTTCAGTTGCTTGTACATGAAAAATGTCGATACTAAATGAAGGAAACGAACTTGAATATCATCAAGCAAATAATTAGACAACAGTAGAATACCAAGCTAAAAGGAAACATCGGTTAAGAAGAAGGTGAAGGAAACACAGAGGGACATGTGGAAGATGGGAATGCTTACGAGATCATCGCTGGAAAACTACCAAACGTTTAAGCAGGAAATTGCAAGGGAAAAGATTTACGATGATTCTCGGGGTAGTTCTTTGTTCTTCGAGGCTAGAACGGGAGTACTGCGGACCAAGACATACCGAGCAAATTACGAAGGCACAGACTTGGTATGTAGTAGGTGTGTAGAAGAGGAGGAAATGAATGAACATTTGATAATGTTCTGTAAAGGACTCCCCCCTATAGTCGAAGATAATGGCGCCGAATTTCTCAAAGCATTGGCGTTTAGGGACTGTGAAAGCAAAATAGACATTAAACGGGTAGAAATAACGAGGAGGAGGCAAACTGATTGGTGGCTACAATCGAGGCACGAGTGAAACTCAATCCTTAAACAAACCGTGACAGTAATGAACTTTTTGGCTAGGTGGCGTGAGCCACCGCCCGATCTAAAGGGCACTGCCGTATAAATCCATCCATCCATTCATGTTAGGAAGCCTTCATGTGCGCGCCGAAGGAGGCACCGGAGGAGACGGCCCGGAACGCACATGAAGGCCTACTTCAAAACGTTGGTTTTCGATGGTTCGTGAGCTCGCCTCCTAGCGGCTTTGTTCGCTTCGTTCAGGTCGTTTCGTTGGCAGCATATGACAAGTTCCTACAATGAGTGTTACACACGGGCACCGATATCTCCCCAAGCTCCCTCACCAGCCTGCTCTCCACTTTGATGAAGAACGCTCGATAGCTTCAAGTCTGTCATTTGTGAGCGTTAGGCATTTTGACTCTCTGCAGCGGCCATATGGCGTATCGGCGTGGCTAACGCTATGCAGTGCCGGCCGCGCAACGCGCCTGACAACGCTGACTTTGAAGAACTCTACACATCATGCGCCGGCTAAATTAGCACACGATGCTAGTAGAGCGCATTTTGGGTTGGACTGTACATGGACCATGCGGTGTAGAATCATACGTACGAGAAGCAAAATGAGTCATGATATTTCGCGCTACAGAAAGAACAGACAAGAAAACTGGTGCCATTTAAAGATTTTGCGAGCTAGAAAACACTGGCACAACGGAAACAAAAATGATTGATTGATATGTTGGGTACAACGTCCCAAAACTACTACACGATCCTGAGAGACGCCGTAGTGAAGGGCTCCGGAAATCTTGACTATCTGGGGTTCTTTAACGTGCACCCGAATCTGAGCACACGGGCATACAAAGTTTCCGCCTCCATAGGAAATGCAGCCGCCGCAGCCACGATTCGATCCTGTGAACTTCCGGTCAGCAGCCGAGTACCTTAGCCACTAGACCACCACTTTGGGGCAAAAACAAATAACAGGGTGAATAGAGTTCTTCATTTTTTGATCACTAGAAAGACGATTGAGAGGGATGGAAAGGTACACAAAGTAAGGTTACCTTGGAAAGAAATAGTGAAGATGGACGACAACTAGGGCGTAGCAATTAGAATATTATTGCAAGTATCTAGAAGACTTCAGAAAGAGTCGGCACTAAAAGAAAAAAATATAACAGTGCTATGAAAGATTATTTTACATCGGCAGTGGTAGAGAGAGTGACTTCAAATAGATTCGAGCGCGTTACATAACTCAACCCACATCAAGCAGTCGTTAGTGAAAATCGAGTGACAACGAAAATGACGATAGTGTTTGACACATCGTGGTCAATGACATCAGGAGTGTTGTTGAATGAAAACTTATAAGAGCTAGAGAAAACATGAGTCTTCGGTATACTTGCACTCAAAATGAACTTTCGCCAAACATTCAGTTGCTCTGAAGGCAGACGTGGAAAAGGTAAAATGATATTGCTTTAGTGCAGCTCAGTTTGAGCGTGAACAAAAGATGCTGTGCAGTAAAGAAGAGAAAAGAAACAGACGACAGTGTGAGTACTCACACTGTCGTCTGTTTTCTCCTTCATTGCTGCATATTATATTTTTTTCACTCCAACTTAGCTGCGCTAAAGCAATATCATTTTATCATGCAACAACTCGCTGAGTAAGCAGTGCTTGTGGAAAAGGTATTCTTGCAAATTAGTATTCATGACGACGATTGAGAGGCCTTTTGCTTTTATTGTGCAATACAGAAAAGTGCGACTTCACTAAAGAGGATATCGTTGCATGGGGGATGACCAAATGGACGGTTGGTGCAACGCCAAGCAGTTTCTTGCTAGCAGCAACAATACAGCATTACCTGAAGAACAGCTGAACTTTTCCGAAGCGACGGGTAATAATTGTAGGGGTTCTCACCCCCTGGTCTAAGAACGGAATGATCGGCTATACCTTCAAAAACTTGCTGGAACATTTATTAGTCAATCAAAAATAACAGTGTGATATAACAGTAATGAATTCAGCCTTCACCATGCTGCCCCGCAACCACAAACACACACACACACAAACACACACGCGCGCACACACACACACACACACACGCACACACACATACACACACACACACACACACACACACACACACCGTCAGTCTGAACGTCTCCACTGGCTCTTCTGTAGCGAATCTGTGGGATGCCCGCACTCCTACGGCGCAGCATGTGTTGTCACCGGTTGGTGATGCGCGTCATTCTCCTACATTCCCATCTCAAGAAGGTTTGTTGCTGGTGGTTATATTCGTTGCATGACCTGGCGTTATCCTTGGCCTTCATCACCATCGCCATCCTCGTTGACGTCTATGCCATCTTGAGAACTTTCCCAGCAGTATCAGTGGTCGCGGGCATTGTGGCGCCTGCTACGGCAGCTTGCGTCCACCCCTCATGTTTTCGCAGGGTGCCCTGAGCATCGTGCGTTGTGCGCCTGAGGAAGCTGCAACGACGTGCGCCAGGAGTCTGGCACGCAACGGCAGTTGGGGTAGGCATTACTTTGCTGGGCTTACCACGTAGTGCCTCGAGGTTAGTCGACTGGTATCTTACGGCCACACCACTGACACATAGATGACAGATGTGATCGTTTTCCGCGGTCACCTCGGTTGTCCTTGTGATTGCGTAAAGAGACTTATGCGCGCAACGGCCTTTTTAGTGACATTCTCTGCAGCCTCCATTGTCATCGATTGACGACTTTTCGCCAACAGGGTCTCATCGCAATGACCCTCATCATCTTCAGGCGTCTCTGTACGACCACAAACACCCATTGCACTGGCCTCGTCCTCTTCAGCCACGCCCTTGCTCGAATGACCGTGGTCGTTAGAAGGTATTATAAAGGGTGCCCCACCCTCATTGACGGCATCTCGATTTCCTGTTGCCGCGGCTTCCGCGGCTTTGTCGCAGTCATTGAAAAATGCATTCTTGTCATGCACGCGTCCTTGGCATGCACGACGATCGCCTCCCCGGCCACAGGACTCGTGTCTCGAACCTCCACAGCAGAGTTTCTTGCAGCGTTCTTGTCCTCAGCAGCAGCTATGGCCAGGACTTGGTTGACAGGTAGCTCTACTACTGAAGCCTCTCCGTCAGCAGAAGTTGCGCCTACAGTCTCGTCGTCTTGTTGTGGTGTACATTCCCGCTGAAACAAGGGCGGCGGCCATCCTCCGTAGTCTTTGCATTTGGCTGCGTGTGGGGCACAGCAGTGAAGCCCGGGAAGAAGTTTGCCGTATTGTTGAATTGGAAAAAAAAATGCCACATGTATGTTCACAGCGAAAGCCTCAGCACTGTCACTACGAAAGCTAGAAGAGCGGCCTTTCTGAGCCTTTACAAAAACACTCATTGGATAACAACTGCAAGGCAAGTTTAATACCCAGTAGGGCATTCTTGATAATTTTTCGGGAAGTAGGCTGGCACTTTTTATGCTAATTTTCGTCATTTTTTTAGAAGCGCATCCATGGTATCCGCTAAAGACATGAAAGGAATTTTGTGCCAATTGCTCATGCAGTCACTGAATTATGCAGTGAAGGAATTATGGCTGAAGTGGATATACGCCACAGTAAATTGGGGAACAAAAACAAGCTTTTGTACTGGGGTGGAGCATTGGATGGCCCACTCGTTACTCTATTCGCACTGTCCGATGACTAATGTTCTTTCGCTGTTTTAAAGCGCTTTATAAGTCGTATTAACGCGATTGATTTCCCAACATCAAGCCTCATAAGGCAAGTTTGCCATCAAGTCGCAAGCACCAGCGTGGCCTAGTGGTTAAAGATGTTTTATTCCTGTTAGGTAAGTGAGAAAGCAACTTACGGATTTCTTGATAATATGGTTTGTTTTTGGTGTTAGCCTTGAACGCGTTTTCACAGCTGTTGCAGTTACTTTGTTAACGCTGAATAACACACACCGTGTCGAAGTGGAGGAAGGAGGATGAGATCTCCACCTCCGGTGCACAATCAAGTTTGGTGTGAGTTATTAGCCCTATTCTTCCTTAGTATTTAGGGCTCGGCAGGGTTATCTGTGTTTCTCAGCTAACTGGCATTTTAAAGATATGTAAAAACGTTAGCAATAAAAAAGAACACAAAATTCGTGTTTACTCTGCGATTACTTTTATTAGATTCTTATGAAAGACGCATATTCCAAGTTGAGAGTTAAGTAATACGAGCTCTTTCGCTCGTGCTAAGTGCGCTTAGCCACTGTCAATTTTCTAAGGCAGTTTGAGTATCGCATCTCATATTCCTTAAATCATACTCAATTTTGAACACATAGGAGTGTCAGTAAGCAGGCCTTTAAAACATTGAAGCTAAAAGTTTTACTAATAAATAAACAATCGATTAGTACCTTTCCCCATGATAAGTATTCAACACATGTCAGTCTTTCTTGAAGGTTCTTCGTTATTTTGTAACATAGCTATCTTCTTTTGCGTTTAATCTCTTTAATCGTCTCTACAATTCTCCGTTTCTGTCTCTCACTTTCTTTCTCTCTCTCTCTTTCAAGCACTTCACGAGCTCCACTTCCCCAAGCAGAGTTTCATATAACGCTAGCATGTGCAATATGCTCACAGAAACATATCGGCACTGAAATTCGACAAGCTTTACTTTGTGGCGCACAACCATCTGATGAGTGTTTTACAATGAAGGGAAAGTTACCGACGGCTTAAACAGCATTATGGTTGAAATAGGGATAGCATCTTGCAATACTAAGTCGGTCTTTTCGTTGTTTAATTCTGTACATCTATGTAATAAAACCACCTTCTCTCAGATGTCACGACCATCACTGACTGCTATCTTTTCCACGAAACACTCGCAATTATAGTGTAACACGCAAAATTTTTTATCTTTACTCACTGCTCTGTCCATGTTATTTTACTTTCTTGAAGTCTACTACTATTTGTATATAAAGAAAAAAATTGAAGGACCTTTGCAAATTTCATTCTGACGGTGGTCAGAATGAAACGCACTGCGTGCCTCTCCCTTCTTGCATGAGAGGGCAGACTGTGGCCGGCCAACGGAGGCGACGCGTGGGAGCCATTCAACTAACTCGACTGCTGCAACCTGACTTCTGACGAAGGAGTTCCCGCACGAGCTACTGTGTCACCACGTGGGAGTGGACGGGGGTGTCAGCACTATTAGCCTCATCAATCAAGTATCTAGTTATCACTATTACACCCTCGGATCTTTTAAACGCCGCACCGTTGTTTATCTCTGGCTGTGGCCTAGTGGAGTGCATTCTGTTTAGGTTTTTCATTTTAAATGCGAAGCATTTCTTAGCATACTTCGGTGACTTTGAGCGTATCTATCTATCTATCTATCTATCTATCTATTCTATCTATCTATCTATCTCGCCGCTTACGTTTGGGTGCTCTCTTGGTCACCCCCTTAGCTTGGAGTGAACCAAAACTAGCATGGGAAGGTGAGATGGTTTGATGAATATGACACTCTGGTCAAAACGTGAATAATGTCCCAATTGCGTCCCGTACGCCGTCAAACACGTCCCGCCAGACAGTTCCACATACCCATGGGCGGGTGTGTGCCGCTGGTATGAGGCTATGTGCCACGTCGAGAACACACATAGGCAACTTGAACGCGCGAGCGTTAAGAAATATCCGACGTCGGTAGCATCGACCCGACGAATGCAAAGAATAAATGTCACGGTTTTAGACGAAATTGAACCCAACCATTGTGCGCGGCAATGAAGCATTTTTTCACAGAGCTACACTAGGTGTCTGGAGTACTTTTGAAATAGACGCTTATATTTTGAAACGTCAATAGTGGTTGCAGTGCTGCCTACCCAATTTTATAAACACTACATATGTACTCCTTTGATAGAGCCGTCACGTCGGCTTAACGTCAATTGATGGTTAGTTGCCGTGCACTGAGGTTGATTTATGTAGCAGTGTCCAGGGCCAGCATCGTCGCGAGCATCAGCGCTTCATATCAGCTTACGGTGTTGCTACGCATGTTCCAGTTGGCATCATTGCGCAAGGGAAAACAACTGCTCATACAAACATCTGAAACTATTCAATATATGTCAGCGCGACCAACAATTGTACATATATTTAGCGTCATTTCATGACGTGTCACTCAATAACGAAATTGCAACAAAGGCAGCTTGCCTTCGCATGTTTCGCATAACGTCAATTCCCAGGTACGCTGGATCTGCCTCATTTTAAATGCGAAGCATTTTTTGGCGAACTTCGGCAATTTTGAGCGTATCTATCTATCTATCTATCTATCTATCTATCTATCTATCTATCTAGCCGCCTACTACATTTAGCTCTCCTGGCCGCTTCAATGCTATCGATACCAAATTTCGTATAGCATAACATGACCGTATGAAGAACATACTTGACTAGTCATAACATGAAAATAATTATATGTATGTCATGAATGTCATAATTTACATTTCATGGTCCTGCAGATTTTGCGTTGGTTTCGTTCACATGACATGTTGCGAAACTGGTATGATATGACATGATTGCACAGCGAACATAGGCGACAGACTCTAATATGAAAATCATAATATGCGTGTCATGCAACAACATGACTACAAGCCACGCTCATGATGCGCTCACGGTCGTTTCACTAGCGTCACATATACCAATTTTGGTATTATGGTACGTGAATGGATGGCGAACGTTTGTGACTGGTGCAAACTTGATAATCATGAGATGCGTGTCATGTAACAACATGACTACATGCCACGCTCAAGATGCGCTAGCGTGCGTTTCGCTAGATTTGCTTATACCAAACTTGGCATTACGGGACATGAATGGATGACGAAGGTATCATACCGGTGCAAACATGATGAAGATGAGATGCATGTCATGTAACAACACGACTACATGCTACGCTTATGATGCGCTCGCAGCCGCTTTGCTAGCTTCCATGTACCAAGCTCGGTATTACGTGATGCGAAGGCACGACATAGGTAAATGACATGTCTAAACATGATAATCACGACATGAGTGTCATGTAACATTATGACTACATGCCACACTCATGATGTGCTCGTGGCCGTTTCGCTAGCTTGACATATGCCAAATTTAGTATTACGTGAGGCGCATGGATGATGAAGATATGTGACTAGTGCAAACACAATAATCACGAGATGCGTGTCATGTGAGAACATGACTATAGTTATTTCCAACAGGCTAACGGAACGGCTAAATGAATCAGTGATGGTAACAACATGGACATGGTTGAAATCTCGTGATATGCAGAAGAGTAATATGTTCATTTATCTACAGGAAAAAAAACTAGATGCAAATACTACTCTGTGATCTGACATGCCGTCTACTACCACCCAATCGGAACCGTTATCGCAAATCTGAGTGTTAAAGAAACATATCTCAAAAGGCCGCCTTTTCAAACATATCTCAAACTGATTGCTTAAATCAAAATTCAGTGAAAAGGTAAATGCTTCTCTCTTCACTTGAGGATTATGACTGTCGAATAATAACCAAGGCTAGTGTATCCCTGAGTGTTGAAATCACCGATGCAGATTACATTCGGGACACGAGACGCAATTTTCTAAATGAACTTTTCATGGAAACCAAAGGGTCAACAATATGGTTATCTGGGTTGTAGAAGCACTAGTAACAAAAGTTTATCACTCAAAATTAACTCTACACCAAACTAACTCACTGTCCAATGGCACGTCAGGAGCAGAGGACTTCAGATTAGAGGGCAAATACAAAGCAGCTCTTTCACCGCTAATTTGAGCAGTAACGCATCTTATAACATTAAAACGTGGCACCGGCACATAACCATCAGATATATCCCTATAAAACTACACTGGTTAGGGAAGGGGAAGTCAAGCTGAATGGCAACAAGTCCAAATATTTAACAGCAAAACTTCTAGCAATTTTATTTAAAATGCCAAGGATTTCTTAAAATCAAAGCGATTATCATAGAATGGTATAGGCTTTAGCTCCCAGCGACTTAGTGTGTTACTTATGAGGCTTCACAGTCGTGTTACTGTGCGGATCGCAGTTATAGCGCGCGTAATCAATGAACAGCTCCATGCTTGCCATGCACACAGAGCAGCCACTGCTACGGGAAGATTTGGTTGCCGCCCATAGATTTCTTTTGAGAGTTCGCACATTGTGTGAAAAGTTGTTTGATACCTGTTGAGCAGAACATTTCCTTTTAACCACATTTGATAATATGAGCTTCCTTGCTATTTAAATAGTGTAAAACCACGTGAATGAGTTTCTATACTCCACTTATGCCACACCATGTTGAGCATGTAAGGTCTTTTGAATAAACCAGTAAGTTTCATTTTTACGCGCAGGGTACAATATGAAACGCGGCGGCCAATTTTGTGACATCTTTCCATATGTGGGCAATCCATTCGAAGTATTTTCGTGCAAAGTCTTGAAATGGTGTTGACAGGTGTCTAATAATGGAGTTTTGGCGATTACAGACAGTATCGAAATAACACCGGGCCGTCACCTTTTTAAACCATATTTCTCAACAGTGAGCTAGATGACCTCTTCACCAAGAGACTCAATGGTGCTCTGGAATCCATCTATTATTTTTTTAGATAGACGAGACAGATTTTCATGACTGAGAAGCGGAAACTTGACATGATTCAGCAGCCTCGAAACGGAGACTTACAGACAGGAGAAGTTCACAAATCTCATGGTTTATCTTGTTTTGACCAGGAAGTACTGTGGAAAATATGAGCAAATGTGAAGGCTTGCAGTCATTGTCTTCAATGCCCTCCGCCGTCTATTAATGACGCCGGTAAACCTGCAGTAGCGCTCAAATTGATATCTATATTACCCTTGCACCCCTGGGGCCGGGGTTGAGCTCAGCGTGACCGCTCAAGGACAAGCGTCTTGCACAATATACAATAGGAGCATAGATGATACATATGAAGAAACGGTGGTGTGTCGGCAAATAAGGAGTAACTTGAGTGGGTACAATATGTGTTGTAAAAGTAACATACATGAATACTAAAGAGACATATGATGAACATTGTGTCACCGCTGTTGCTGCAGCATGTTCCGAAACTGAGTTATGGCCTGCTCAGAACGGCTGAAAACAGCTTGATAAGTGCTTGGGAACAGCGAAGGCGCATCGAGTGGCCAGCCAAGACCGCTTCTCAATGTAAAGACAAGCAAGGTGACTGGGTGGCCTTACGGTGAGCGAAAAACGCGTTTGTACCTACTGCTGCATCAACGGTCCCCACGCTGACCAAGCGGAGCGCCGAAGAATCCGCCAGCTTCGCAAAAGCTGCGCAATAAAGGAACGTTTACAAACATTTCGTCACCACGGCTGCTGCCTCAATCATTCACCTTGTAGAATTACATAATTAGTCCTGTGGAAGTCTTAGTGAGAAGCGGTGTCTTAAGAAATTCTGGAAAAGCATGAAAAACGTGAAAAAAGTTATAATATTCAAACGCAGCAAGAATTTCTTGAACTGAAAAGAGCACCTGAATATCGAGCTGTACGCAGATCTTACGGGGAAGCATGCGTGGCTTTTGGCACAATTTGCTCGCGTGTCTCTTTTCCCAATTACTGGATTTATCCTTTCATTGCTGTCCGTGCTGATTTAGCAACGCAGCTCCACTGTGGTCGTCCCAAAGAGTGAGTGAGTGTCACTTTAATTTTCTTCTTAGCAAGTGCTTGGATTTCTGTCGAGTAGCTGAACTTCTGTGGCCCTTGCGTTTCGATACATCGATATTTTCATATCATCATGAGACCACCTTTGGTTAGAGGAGAGAAATACCAGTGAACAAGTTGATTAAAGAAATAAAAGAAGACAGGGAAGAAGGGACTTGCAACTAGTGACAGAAATTTGTTCAAAAATGTGTCAGAATGTTTCCAGCTGCTATCCGGTCTTCGTGTGTCGTTTCAATTCTTTGCTTTTGCATTCAATTTTTTTTACTTGTGGCAAAAGTGAGATTTTGTTTATTCATTCAATATTTAATTTTTCTTGCTTCCTCAGAATACCTTAAAGCTTCGTAAGAACTGGTTGTTGATGAAGAGCAGATATATGTACTAAAGCAGCTCTTCGATTTTGCGTTTTCAGATGACGAAGTTGGATTTAACCTCTGCTTTCTTAAAAAGGGTATTAGAAGTAATAATGTTTTTCATTACGTACATATTTATTACGTGTTTAGCTCCACCTAAATGTCGAAGTTGTGATGTCAGTGGCTAAATTTTGCACACCAGCAGCGTTAACAGCAGCTTGAAACACATCACAAATAAGCCATCACGTATTACTGGAGAGTCACCTATTTGTGTAATGCATGACGGCTTCTAAACAGCGAAATAAACCGAACTGCACCTTCTTGAAGACATAAGTATGACAAACTTGTGCCTGCCTGATCAATTAGAGGCTGCTAAGTAACCCTTCTGTAGGCTTTATTGTACAGCCCTAAATAATGACGTCGTGCAAAAGAAGGACATCAATGAAAGTAAGGGATGGTAGAACAGAGGATGATAGGGCTTCGTGCGGAAAATCCGGTGATTTTTCTCGCGGGTTGGTTATGTCTTCATCGACGGGCTCCTACATTCATCGCACTTTCTGAGAATAATTAATGAGCCGCTTAGTCGAGTCGGTGCAAAGCCTCACCTACTATTAATTGCTAATGCAGGCCTCATTCGCGCGCAGCCGTAGGTTATCGGTAGAGAGACCAGCATCACATGCGTTCCCCTTAGGAGTTGTTGGTTTTTACAAGCGGTATGAGGGGCACACTCAAAGCGAGTTTAATGGTGCACCTCGCAGGAACCTTCTATAAGCGAACCAGAAGACAGTGAAGCTCTATATGGCGACTCCTTTTTGAACTCAGCCAGTGTGAATGTTAATAACAGTTGGTTTCTGGAACGCCTCCGTATCTGTATCATGCAATTCATATGAAGAGTCTGTATGATAGAATAGAAAATAAAAATTATCGTTCTTATCAGCACACATACATAAGTTGTTTTCGGATGTACCAATATGCAAAACAATATAATTAGTTTTTTTATTTGATTGTTTATTTATTCCTTTTATACTGCGGTCCAGAATTTTCAGGCCTTGAGCAAGGAGTGGATGAATACCACTATAATTACAAATGAACTTGAAAAAATGAAGCAGCTGATTTGCAAAATGTCATGCACAAAAGAAGTCAGTCCACAGTTGAGACAGGTACGGCACTGTATACATACAATTATACAGAATCATTCTGTATATCAAAAAGAAGTAGTGACACGTTTACACAATACTATATTCAACACTTTCAATGAAAGGGCTAGAAAAGAATTGAGTATTTATCAAGTGCACTAGACAATTCAGCGTTATTTTAAAATGTAACTGAAAAAGATAAAAAATCAATAAATTGGTTTTAAAAAATCGAAATTGCAAAGCAAATTGTTATTGAGTACCTGAATTGACGCTCTACCTCTTTTTGAAGGTCAGAAAAGCAACACAAAAACTCTTGCTTTTTAAGGTTGAAATTTTGAATGGTACTGTTAATGTTAAATATTGTGACGGGGCGAGGTCTTGGCTTACAGGACAGCGTCCACCGAGAATCGGCAGCCGAACAAGATGTCTGAGTTGCCTCTCGTGCAAGCGCCTAACGCACAGGCGTCTTCATCTTCGCTAAGTGCCACGCTTGCTCCTGTCGATGATGCACCGTAACATCACTCCCCTGCGGCGGAAGCGCCATCACGCCGCTTCGTACGGCGGCGACGAACGAGGAGGGTGATACGGTTTCAGTCTGGAAACGTGTACAACGTCTGTCTAGAGTGAGGTGGTCGAAAAGGCATTGTTTAGGGGTGCGATCTCGTAGCTCACGTCACTAAGTTGTCGTAACACTTTGTAGGGGCCATGGTAGTGTGATAGTAGCTTCTCTGATAAGCCGACTTGGCGGTTTGGTGTCTAGAGAAGTACCAGAGACCCCGGCGAGAAGTGCACGCTTTGGTGGCGACTGTCATAGCGGTCTTTTTGCTGCGCTTGCGACAAGTGCAGCCGATCACGGGAGAGGTGACGGGCTGCATGGGCTCGAGAAACGACATCGCTGGCGCACTCAGTAGACAAGGGGGCAGCCGAAGGAAGGAGCGTGTCAAATGGTAATGCTGGATGTCGGCCAAATAGCAAATAAAACGGCAAATAACTAGCTGTGTCGTGCCGTGAAGAATTGTACGCAAACGTGACAAAGGGGACTGCTTTGTCCCAGTCACGATGATCTGGCGAAACGTACATTGACAGTATCTGCGTCAGCGCTCAGTTCAGACGCTCGGTCAATCCATTTGTCTGTGGATGATAAGCGGTGATAAGCTTGTGCTCAGTGAAGCAGGCGCGGAGAATGTCATCCACAACACGTGAAAGAAAGTACCTTCCTAGATCAGTAAGCAGCTGCCGCGGAGCGCCGTGATGAAGAATGACTTCATACAAGAGAAAGTCAGCGACGTCAGTGGAACAGCTTGTCGGCAGTGCTTTAGTGATAGCAAAGCGTGTGGCGTAGTCTGTGGTGACTGCAACCCATTTATTTCTGGAGGTGGACGTAGGAAACGGGCTCAACAGGTCAAGGCCAACACGGAAGAATGGTTCCGTCGGTATGTCAATGGGCTGTAGGAGGCCAGACGGTAGCACAGAGGGGCGCTTGCGGCGTTTGCAGCAGTCGCAAGCAGTGACGTAGCGAACCACAGAACGATACAGTCCGGGCCAGAAAAAGCGACGTCGCACACAATCGTAGGTACGAGAGACGCCTAGGTGACCGGCTGTAGGTACGTCTTGTAGTTGTTCGAGAACGCTGGTACGCAGGTGATGGGGAAGCACGAGTAGTAATTCCAGGCCATCAGCGTTGAAGCTGCGACGGTACAGAATGTTGTCGTGCAGTTCGAACAGGCGAACGGAAGGGTCTGTTGGAGCAGAGGTCAGACGCTCGATAATGGAGAGTAACGACGGGTCACGTCGTTGTTCGGTGGATATATCACCCAAAGCGTGGATGGAGAGAACGCAGGGGTCTGAATCAAGGTCTGTCAAGTCGGGCGTTTCAACCGGATATTGTGACAAACAGTCTGCGTCTGTGTGGAGGCGTCCCGACTTGTAGTGGACCACGAATGAGTATTCTTGCAGACGGAGCGCCCAGCGACCAAGACGTCCAGATGGGTCCTTTAGCGATGACAGCCAGCAAAGAGCGTGATAGTCCGTAACAACGGAAAAAGTTCGGCCATACAGGTAAGGCCTGAATTTCGCCACGGCCCACACTAAAGCTAGGCATTCACGCTCAGTGATGGAGAACTTCCGTTCGGCAGGTGAAAGAAGACGACTGGCGTAAGCAATCACGCGGTCCTTCCCGTGCTGTCGTTGGCCAAGGACCGCTCCAATTCCATGGCCACTGGCATCGGTCCAAAACTCTGTAGGTGATGCTGGGTCGAAATGGGCCAGTATTGGGGGCGTAGTCAGCAGATGGATAAGGGCCGAAAAGGCGTCCACTTGCTCTATACCCCATGTGAAGGGAACGTCCTTCTTTAAGAGATCAGTAAGCGGTCGAGCGATGTCGGCGAAGTTGCGGACAAATCGACGAAAATAGGAACATAGCCCTACAAAACTTCGGACGTCCTTGGTTGAGCGTGGTTCAGTAAATTGCTGTACTGCTCGCACCTTCTCGGGATCTGGTTGAACACCATCGGCACTGACAAGGTGGCCGAGTATGGTGATTTGGCGACGTCCGAAATGGCATTTTGCAGAATTGAGCTGGACAGCAGCTCTTCGAAAAACATCCAGAACGGCTGACAAACGTGTTATATGGCTGTCAAAGGTAGGTGAACAGACGATGACATCGTCTAAGTAACATAAGCAGATGGACCACTTATATCCTCGGAGAAGGGAGTCCATCATGCGCTCGAAAGTTGCCGGCGCATTACACAGTCCAAACGGCATGACTTTGAACTGGTAGAGGCCGTCGGGCGTAACGAAAGCGGTTTTTTCACGATCCCTGGGGTCGACAGAAATTTGCCAATAGCCGGATCGAAGGTCGATAGACGAAAAGTATTGGGCACCATGGAGGCAATCGAGGGCGTCATCAATCCTAGGCAAAGGGTAGACATCTTTGTGGGTCACTTTGTTTAAATGGCGATAGTCCACGCAAAAGCGCCAGCTGCCATCTTTCTTCTCAACGAGCACGACTGGGGAGGCCCAGGGGCTGGATGAGGGTTCTATTACGTCTTTAGTAATCCTTTTATCCACTTCATTTTGAATTACTTGGCGTTCCTTGTGAGATACGCGATATGGACGTCGCCGTATAGGACTGGCATCACCAGTGTTGATCCGGTGAGTCACTGCAGTTGTTTGGCTGAGTGGGCGGTGGTCAAAGTTGAAAACGTCTCTATATGATGTTAGCAGAATACGGAGGCTGGCAGCTTGCACTGCAGTGAGGTCGCGAGCAATCATCATGTTAATGTCATCTGCAGGCAGAGTGTAATTGCGGCCAAGACAGGGGGATGTAGTATCGGTGTCCAAACCAGTAACGTTGCAGCTGTCAAGTGGAGATAGAGTGGCCAAAGACATGTCTTGCCGAATAACTTGAGTCAAGAGACCCACGTTGAGTTGTGGTATAACCACTGTATTATTAGCGACGGCGACAACAGTGTGAGCAAGGGCGACGTCTCGGGCCACCAGTACGTCGACTATAGGAGTGACGAGGCAGTCACCGTCGGGCACATGACGTGAGCACGACAAAGTGACATATGTAGCAGCTTGCGGAAGCAAGCGAACGTGGTGACGAGAGCATAAACGGGGAGAATAGTTTGCTGGAAAATCGGCAAATTGCGGCAATTCAAGCTGAAGAGCACCAGTGGCACAATCAATGAGCGCAGAATGACGTGACAGGAAGTCCAAACCAAGTATTAGGTCATGAAGACACATTTCAATGACGGCAAACTGAACTAATGTAGAATGACCAGCAATGGACACACGGGCCGTGCACATCCCTTGAACATCAGGAGTCCTCCCATCAGCGACACGAAGTTTGTGGGAAGCGGCAGGCGTGAGCACTTTATGTAGGCGTCGGCGAAGGTTCGCGCTCATTACAGAAATGTGCGCTCTAGTATCTATAAGGGCAGAAATAGGCACACCGTCAATGGCAACGTCTAACAAATTTTGTCTCATCGGAAGCGTCACGAGAAAATTTGTGGAGGGAGTCGAAGATGTAGTGTCACCTCCGGGCGCTCCACCATTTAGTTTTCCGGGTAGGCAGGAGCGGGGTTGAATGGGGACGACGGCCTGCGCGTCTGCGATGAGCGAGACGACTGGCGACGTCCTGGAGGCGAACGCGACTGATGACTATGCGGTGACGGAGATCGGCTGTTCAACCTTCTGTAGTTGTTGGGTGGAGAAGGCTGCGCGGCAGACGCGAAGCGGGTGCGTTCCTGTCGGTAGTGAGTTTGAGATGAAGTCCGAGGTGGCGAGGACCAGCGGTAATTGCAGTAACGGACGACATGACCGATACGGTGGCAATGAAAACAAATTGGTCGATTGTCGACGGTTCTCCACGCTGCAGGGTCGCGAGATCGGGCCGCCAACTGCTGCTCGTGATAGGACGAGGGTGGACGCCATGAAGCTCGCTGCGGGCTGGGCAAAGCGCACACCGAGGGAATACCTATGCTGGCGAGTTCTTGGCGGACGATGGCTTGAACCATGTTAGCAGTGAGTGGGGTGGTGTCACTTGCAGCGGTGTGAGCCGGAGCAGAGGCAATGGCTTCAAGTTCGCGCCGTACAATTCGGGTCACCTGATCCAATGAATCTATAGGTGGTGGCTGTGTTCTTGCACGGTCTTCGCAAGATGATGTTGCAGCCGTATTTGGAAGGCGGGTAAACACGCTGTTAATCCGCCGGCTCTTTGCTTGCTCAAAGCGCCGACATTCTTCTATAATGGCGTCCACTGTAGAAAAATTTTTGCAGATGAGGAGGTTGAATGCGTTATCCGCAATCCCCTTAAGAATATGCCCGACCTTGTCAGCCTCTGGCATATCGACATTGGCTTTGCGACACAATTACAACACATCTTCTGTATAGGAGACGTAAGACTCGGTCGAGGTCTGCGCCCGACACGCGAGCATTTTGTTCGCGGCCATTTTTCTTCCAATCGGCTTTCCAAACAGGTCCAGCATTTTTTCCCTGCACACTGCCCAACTCCCAAGTTCTGTTTCATGGTTCTCATACCACGATTTGGCGGTTCCCCTAAGATAGAATAACAGGTTTGCCAGCATAAGAGTCGGGCCCCATCGGTATTGAGTACTCACACGTTCGTACTCTGCCAGCCAATCTTCAACGTCAACTTCATCTGGATCGTCGGAACCGCTGAACGTGCCAGGATCCCGCGGGGGTTCGAGCACGAAGGTTGTGGTCGCAGAAGGAGATGTAGTTACCGCATCATCTCCGGCCGCAGGAACACCAGGAGCAGATGCAGACGCTGTACTCTCCGTCATCGTTGTGGAATGACCCTTCAAACGTCGGCCGCTGCGAAGTTCCGTTGCGAGGCGGTTGCCCAGCACTTCCACCAAATGTGACGGGGCGAGGTCTTGGATTACAGGACAGCGTCCACCGAGAATCGGCAGCCGAACAAGATGTCTGAGTTGCCTCTCGCGCAAGCGCCTAACGCACAGGCGTCTTCTTCATCTTCGCTAAGTGCCACGCTTGCTCCTGTCGATGATGCACCGTAACAATATCTTAGGCGTTTCCGACGACTTCCACGTGGTCCAGCAGTGGCAAGGTCACAGGATGAAAAGACACTGCCCCTGCCATGCAGAGGCTCAGAAGCAACATCAGCAAATTTATCCAAAGCCAGCTAATCAGAAACATTGGTGTATTTCAAGCAATAAGCGTGGAAGAAACTTCATTTCTTTGCAGTTTAAGCTAGAAGACCGCGTGGACCTTCTATTTTCGATAAAGAAAACGTTCGGTACCAGTCTAGCATGTAAAGTTCTTGTATATTTTTCATGTGAAAACACTTCAATCCTAGTACAGCGTGTAAAATCCCGGCTCCAGTCACTGTGTATGTATGTCGTTTTTCGGAGAGCAGAGCAACACACTGATTGACTTAGTGATATTTCGCGTTTTTCATCCCCAAACTACCATATGATTATGAGTGATGCCGCAGTGGATGGCTCCGCGAATTTAAACCACCTGGTGTTCTATGACGTGCGCACAAATCTGAGCACATGGCCCTACTGAACTTTCGCCTCCATCAAAAAGGCAGCCGCCGCAGCCGGCACTTTATCCCGTGAGCTGCGGGTCAGCAGCCGAGTGCCTTGGCCACGGTGAGGCCATCGTCATGGTTGTGACTGCACGAACATGTTGGCGATAATGGACTCTGATTCCGAAACAAGAGACCTTTTGTGTAACGAGTTCCGAGTCTTAGGCAATCGATGAGTGTCCCAACACGTCTTGGTAGCAGGGGGTTTATTTGTCCTTAAGGTTAGGGTCAATACTATAGCATCCCAGATCGATTCCTTGTGCTCTATGAGTGCCTCAATCAGCGGTGGTAGGGAAAACAATGGTGCATGCGCTGTCGACATCTACTACAATGGTTAGGAACTAAGTGTAGTACACGGATATAGAACGAGAACAAATCAGAGCATGTCCACGGAGTGATTGATATTGAGTGGAGCGAAGAATCCGCCAGTCCGTCCTTGCTTCCGTCCATTCGTACGCGTGACCACCCGTGCGCCTATTCGTTCGTCCGTGCGTCCGTCTGTGTGTACATTCAAGCCTCTGTCCATCCGTCCGTGCTTCCGTTCGCGCCTCGGTCCATCCATTCATCCGTCTGTCCGTGAGTCCATTCGTCCGTTCGTCAATTCGTGCCTGCTTGACTGTCTGACCGTCCACCGTTCTTTTAGTGAACTCTCCAAATAACACCATCTTACGTCTTTTCATCATATATTTATTATACTCAAGTACCGACATCCAGCGGATATTTCAAGGTATAAACGAGAGATGCCTACATACTTTTTCTAATACTACCATCGCTACTACTACTACTAATATTACTACTAGTAATACATACTTCAGGGACACATGACCCAAGGGTTAAGAAGCTTTGCCCCTAAAGATTGACTATTCGTTGGTGGTGCTAGAGCCTCGCCACGTGAACAACACCGAATATTCTTACGTTGCAATAACACTGAGTCGCTAGGAAGCAACTAGTACAGCTTCCACATAGAAACCATCGTGACAGCGTCACAAAACACGACACGCAGGAAGAGACAGACGAGGAAAGACGCGAACTACCAACTGCATTTATACATGGAGGACCCACACCTCTATATGTCAACATCTTGCGCAGAGACCCCGTCGCAGAAACCACGAAAATTAAAACCAGGTAAGAAAAAATAATTCAGCCTTGTACAGCGCTATGGAGGCTTCAGTTACGCACTCGTCAGCTGCTTTTTCAATGAAAATGCTTCCAGCGTTTTGCGAGCTGTTTTATCTCTACTTCTGCCTTTAATTTTCACACAGTGAAATCGCGGCTCACAATGCGGGCAAGCAAAGCACTGGCCACCCTTCTTCTCATTATTGAAATTTCTTTTGCGTTTTCTAAGTCAATCATTTAGGCAGAGCCCTTTCTGGTCGATATAGACCATTCTGCAGAAAAGAGGAATTCCGCTCATGGAACTGTTGGTGCACTTCGCAAAACATTTAGGGGCAAAGCTCCTCAAGACGTGGGTAGTGCGTGTGATGTGTGTAGCAGTAGTAGTAAAGCCACCTCCACGGCCGGACTTGAGGAGTGGCACGCGTGCACTCATTTGAATTGAGCAGGAAACCCGCGTACATTAATCACGACTGAAAAGATAGTTGTTTGTGATAAATATAAACACCGTGGCATAGGTAGAGTTGCTTTGGGAGCACGCGGGAATACTCCAAATCAAGGGGTACAGGGTGATATGGGATGGACATCGTTTGAGTGCTGGAAAGCAAGCAGCAAGATGGAATTCGAGGGCGATTGAGAAAAACGGGAGAGAAATTTTGAGCTAGAAAAGTTTTCTGCTACTTGTACATGAAGAATGTTTATATAAAATGGAGGAAGCGAGTTCGCAAATTGTCAAGCAAGTATTTAATCAACAGCAGAATACCAAGCCAAAAGGAAACATCTGTTAAAAAGAAAGTGAAAGAAACTGAACGAGACATGTGGAAGATTGCAATGCTTACGAAATCATCACTGGAGACCGACCAAAGTTTCAAGCAGGAAATTGAAAAAAGAAAAAAATATACGATGATTCTCGGGGTAGGTCTCTGCTTTTCGAGGCCAGAACGGGAGTATTGCGGGCGAAGACGTGCCAAGCCAAACACAAAGCACAGATGTAGCATGTAGTGCGTGTGCAGAGGTGGAGGAAATGGCTTAACATTTGATAATGTTTTCTAAAGGGCTCCACCCTATAGTCCAAGATAATGGCGCAGAGTTTTCAAAGCATTGGGTTTAGGAACACTGGAGGCAAAGTAGACTTTAAAGCGGTAGAAATACCCATGAGGAGGCTAACTGATAGGTGGCTACAATGAAGGCGCGAGTGAAATTCAATCCTTAAACACATAGTGATGGTACCTAAATTTATGGATACATGGCGTAAGCCTCCGCCCGATCTAAAGGGCAAGACCGGATACATCCATGCATCCATCCACCACTCCGAGGGGTGACCGAATCGCGGCGTGGAAAGGATCTGAGTTTCCCCTCCTGTCTATTGTTCGTCTGTGGGTAAGGCGCACGCATTTGGTAGGAGGGAAGTGCAGAGAGTAACGCCCAGCTGTTCAAGATAAAGAAGGAGGAGAGCTGCGCATGCGTAGTGCGAGTGCGTACACCAGCGCGGTGGGACACAGCCACCCGAACAAGGAATGCTCAAGATCGTTGGCACTAACTTAAAAGACGTCGAAAGAAGAGACTCGGAAAAGCGCACTTCCGAGTCTCTTCTTTCGACGTCATTTGAGTTTGCGCCAACGATGTTCTGCACAGTTACACACCAACAAACCCGACAGCATACGTTACTGAAGAAATGCTCCATATCTGAAACAGGGCCGGGAGACCGAGTGCCGGCAATCACTACGTACGATCGATGCTGCAGGAGCTTTCTAAGCCGCGCTGAATCGTCAACGAGGTTGCAAACGCCGGTGGCGGGTGGATCCTGCTAACGACGCCGCCAGGGTAACTCTCTATGTGAAACGTTTGAAGCAGCGTTGCGTTGCGGCGTCAATGTGATGACTACGTACCGTCGATGCGGGAGCTTTCCAAGCCGCACTAAATTGCAAACGGCATTGCAAACGCCAGTGGCAGGCAAACCATGCCGCCAGGGTAGCTCGCTATGTGAAACGCTTGAAGCAGCGTTGCGTTGCGGCGTCAATGTGATGATTGCGGGAGCGCGCTCGCCGGGACGAACGCCCGCTTTCGGCGGGAGTTCCTCAGTCGCACTTCGGCTTTGGCGACGACGTCTGTGACCACTTGTAGTTTGAGAAAAACAAGTGTGATTAACGCATTGCGAAACGCATTTAACCTCTTGACACATTCCTCTGTGATGCCTAGTTCACACCGAAACATCCGCTTTCTACAGCGACCGAAATTCCCCTGCCGCCGAAACGCAGCGTCGCTCGCACTGGACGCGCCCCGTGCTGCCAATAATGCCATCTACTACGGGGCAAACGCGGGATGGATGCGCTGTCACCCGGTTGTTGTCACGGCTCGCAAACGCTACTACGCTATCCGGTGGTGTATACTTCGACGATTCTCGTACGCAAGAAGCAAGAGACAGTACTGCTTACTTCGCTGGCAAGTGGCTGCCTTGTAATGCACGAAGAGCAGAAAAACCACCGACGCCAGCGGCGTTGGTGGGTTCGTTTTGCTCTGCAAGACCGCAACAAGCTCGGTCACGCCAACAGCAAGCTCGGTCACCTCTTTTACGAAATACGGAGGCGAAGCAGGCACAGAGTAGGTTAAACTCCCGTTGGTTTCAACATTCAGTTACGTACACTGAGGCATAACAAGTGAGTAGGTCTTGGCCACCATTTTTCGAAATTCCTTGACTAGCGCTCTTGTTGGTCCGCGGTAGCCGATTCGGCGGCAGACGCCGCAAAATTCGGTCTGAGAGCGATCGGCGCAGAGAGGGCCCTTTCGGCGCATCTCGCCGCCACCGAACGAGATTCGGAGCACTTTCGGCGGCCGGAATGCTCAGTGTGAACGCGGCCTGACTGTGCTCACGCGCGGCCGAATGTGCGGCATGTGAAATGAATAATGCGGTAAACCAAAGCGAAACGTGTATAACCTTATTAGGAAGCACAAAAATGTAACCAATAATTGTCAAAGGCTTCAGTGCCACGTCGTCTTGAAAGCACTGCTAAGTACTTTTGCCACACATTTGCGCTTTCGCTGGTTAACTATTTGTACGGAGTGCTCGGATAGTGCTTTTTAAAGGCGAAGGTCCTTAAGGCGTGGGTCGTGCGTCTTCTGTATGTAACAGCCACCTCTCGTTTTATCCTTGAAAGTCCGCTGTATGGTGGTACTTGTATATGATGAATATATGATGAAAAGATGCGGGATGGTCGTCCTTGGCATGCTCACTAGATGGATGAACGGACGGATGCACATACAGACAAACGGGCATGTGGACAGACTATTTAATAGACAGCCAGACATGCAGACCGACAATGGACGGATGGAAGGACGGATGGATGACAGACAGGCAAACCGACAGACGATCAGGTGGACGGATGGGCTGACACACACACAGACAGACAGGTAGATGGATGAATGGACCGACAGACAGACAGACAGATTCACGGACAGACGGCTGGACAGATGGACAGACAACGAATAGACGCACAGACCGACAGACGGACGCGGCCAGTGGAGGATTCATGGTTTACCAATAAAATCCTTTGAAGCTTCACCCCACTCATGATCATTCACTCTGTGAGTATGCTGTGATTTTTCTGTTACATTTAGATTCTAATGGCATTTCTAGTGATGCACCCGAAAATGTTGTTACCTGCCTTTTATACCTTTCATAAAAAAGAAAAAAGAATTACACCGAGAGTGTTCTTTCAGCAATGGCGCCAATGTCTGTGTTTCCGATGAAGCACAATATCTCATTTTTGCCTATCTCTCAATAAAGGCTCGACAGGGTTTTGATTTTTAAATGCGAAGCATTCCTTAGCGAACTTCGGCTACTGCCAGGAATGCATGAAGAACATAAGGCACAGACCCTGACGTGAAAAGTATGATATCAGTTTCATGTGTGTAGTGACTACACGCAACGCTCATGATGTGCTCGTGGTGGTTTCGCTAGCTTCACATATACCAAATTTGGTATTACTGGGCGCAAACAGATGACAAAGGTATATGACACGTCCAAAGATGATAATCATGACATGCGTGTCATGCAAAACATTACTACACGGTACGCTCATGGTGCGCTGCGGCTGTTTCCCTAGCTCCACATATACAAAATTTGGTATCACGTGACGTGAATAGACGACGAAAATAAATGACACGTCCAAACATGATAATCATCATATGCTTTCATGTAAACAAGACTACATGCTACGCTCATAGCGTGTTCGTGGTCGTTTCGCTAGCTTCACATATACAAACTTCAGTATTACGTGACGTGAATGAACGACGAACACGAATGCCAGACGCGAACATGATAATAACCACATGGATGTGATATACGGCATAAATTGCGCGCGCCTCATAACGCTGTGCTCATATAAAGTAATACATGCCCCTTACTCATTTTCCGATGGAGGCGGAAATGTTGTAGACCCGAGTGCCAAGGTTTGGATGCACGTTAAAGACTCCCAGGTCGTCGAAAATACCGGAGCCCTCTACTACTGCGTCTCTCATAATCATATTTTGGTTTTGGGACGCTAAAAGCCACATATCAATCAATCATCAACCTTACTCATTTGTTCTTCGCGTATCATTGGCTCCCACTGTACGTGGGATCTGCCATTTTTTTTTGTCAGGCGCCGTCTACCGACTGCCAATCTTTTGCTTGCCCCTAACATAGCTGATAGATAGATAGATAGATAGATAGATAGATAGATAGATAGATAGATAGATAGATAGATAGATAGATAGATAGATAGATAGATAGATAGATAGATACATAGACAGACAGACAGACAGACAGACAGATAGACAGATAGACAGATAGATAGATAGATAGATAGATAGATAGATAGATAGATAGATAGATAGATAGATAGATAGATAGATAGATAGATAGATAGATAGATAGATAGATAGATAGATAGATAGATAGATAGATAGATAGATAGATAGATAGATAGATAGATAGATAGATAGATAGATAGATAGATAGATAGATAGATAGATAGATAGATAGATAGATAGATAGATAGATAGATGCTCAAAGTGCCTGCAGTACGCAAATAACACTTTTCATCGCCACTACTGCGTTGAACGTTCTCGCTACTGACGTCGCACACAATGTCAATCTTGGCTCAATTGTGAAAGCCGTTCCTGAAACTCTAAGCTAATCATTATCAAGACCTGCGTCCCCCCTCTAGAAAAATATTTATTTTTAAGTGCATGAATAGTGGTTTCTTTTCTTGTTATGATTGCTTTGTAGCTGGTGTTTAATTTTCAAACGTTTATGTTTTTACAGATTTTTGTCCATGTAGTCGGAATATATTGTTTAGTATTTATTTTGCCTATTGTTTCTCGTATTCAGTGTTACCCTTTATGTAATGCCTTCATGGCGTTTATGTTATGTGAATCAACGATTAAATACTTCGGATTTAAAAACCAACTTGGGTGAAATATGATCCATGATTGATACTTGGTAATCAAACAAGTGCTTTTTTCATAGCATCAACAGCTAAGTTACAGTTACTTACGTTACTACGTTTCTACTGAAATAGCTGTAGAAAAGTCACGCTTCTATGTTTGGATTCCTGCTTGGGTCATCTGTAAATTTTCAAACCTATATGAATGTGATAGAATCATAAGGCAATTAACAAAAAATTTCGAACAAACATTTTTTTATTGTTGACAGGCTTCTTTTCAGCAGTTGTTGTGGACTGCACAAATCTCACGGGATCCTTCACGGGAGATTCACACACACCTGGGCCAAATATTATGCTTTTTGAAAAAACAGTCAGCGTTGATAGTTGAGGAACCATGTGGTCTACGAAAAGCAATCAGAACATTTTTGCTGCTTCGAGGGGTAATGCTGAATTTCGAGTTTCATTCTGTTCTTAAGTGCGCTGACACATACGTGCAGTTCTACCGAACAGAACAAGATTTCCAAGGTAGTTAGGGGTTTTCTCAGATGGTGCCATCTCCAAACTTTTGTTATCCTCAGAATGCTAACTACACACACGATAAAAATGCAGGTAACGCCACAACGCCACCTAATATGTTCCCCGAGCTGGTACTGTTCTTAAGGAATAAGCCTGTCTGCTAGTTTTAATAACACTAACCACGCAATCACTTGCAGAACGCCCGGAACATTTTTTTCTCAGCAATCTTACACGATCGCCAAACTGTAGGGCTGAAAATCGCTTGCCTACTTTATAACTTTTTAGTCACGTGCCAAACAGAATACTTGTTTCATGATGAAAATGGCAAGGACAAGGAGCCTTTTTGTCAACATCGCTAAGTTGAAGCATTCGTCCCACTCATACCAATTACATGGAGGACAAATTCAGCCACTCATTTTAGGGGGGGGGGGGAGGTCCCTAAAGTAACACCGGAGAAGCAGGCGTTGGGATGACTTTTTGTATTGTTTTTTTAGCAGACGAAACCCTTCAAAACATACATACCATTAAAATGAACCCACAGTGGTTTCACTAATGGGTTCTAATTGGTAATAGGAGTTGGACTATGAGCACTGAAGTGAGGCGGGGAGCACTGACACAAACTTGGCAAGGGGGCCCATCCACCCAATCGTCCCCCTCTCTCTGAACCCGTCACTGAATACACTGTGAACCAGTTTGCATCCTTAAGGGTGCTTTGCGCTGTCTGTATGTCTATGAGAAACAGCCTATAAATGTCTAAAATCTAGATTGGAGCCAACAGATGGAAACAATTGGTGGGATAATCAGGGTAAACAGTGGAAGTGGCCCTGATAGGCTGGCTGGCGTTTCGATTGGAGAATTCAACTTTGTAAAAGGCACCTTGTCATCCTTGGGGTGTTTGTTTTAGGGGGTTAGTAGTGATGTCATCTCCTAGTGGTGGGACGTGTTGCTGTTGTTAATCGCCGCCTGAAAGAAAACAAAAACTGCAAAGCAGCTTTATAGTTCTCTTTTCAGAAGTTAATTGCCAACAGGGACACGCGTCACCACCAAGAGATGACACCACTACCAACCCCCTTGAAATTAACACCCCAAGGATAACAAGGTGCCTTTGACAAAGTTAAATTCTCCAATCGAAACGTCAGTCAGCCTATCAGAGCCACTTCCACTGTTCACCTTGAGTGTACCACCCCGTAAAAGTGTTTTGACAAACATAGGGTTCTTGAAATACCAAAAGGCCCATGACATGGGGACTTCATAGGGTGCATGTTTGTTTTGACGTCGTAGGATGTTAGTTTTAACCACTACAAGCACCCTTAAGGGTGAAAACTGAGTTACAATGGCTCCACGAAACGATAGGTAACACAAACAGCAACACGGACACCCAGAGATACACTTGAAGGCTATCAGGTGTCGTGTCTCGGCCAATCTGACCCTTACCAAAATATTCCCGCTACTGTAATCAGCAGGAAGCGCGAAAGATTACATTGGGGGAGAAGTAAAGGAAAATGCACCCGCTTGATAAACGTACTTCACTTCGTACGTAGGCTTCCTCCTGTTTCCGTGTGAGCAAGCAATTACCCCTGCTGTTATTTGGAGCTCAGCGAAAGAGCCACACGGATCGATTACTCAGTGCCATCCGATAATAAACGGCGCCATCGACCTTTGCCTCAACACCACAATGGTCTGCGAAAAATAGCACCGCAACGTTTTTTTACGCGAGAGAAACTGCAAGCCAGGGGTAAATTTGAGCTGGAAGAAAACACTGGCACCTCTTTCATCTAGATTGTGCCGGTAACCGTAGAAAGGTAAAGAGGCAGAAGTATTTCCGTGGTTTTGTAAGGCTTCTCCAACCTCCTATTAAATGCACCTTGATATGGCATAACGTCCGCGTGTTCCAAGCTGCAAAAGCTTGATGTAGCTTCAGATTACCGGATGTCTAAATGTAACCAATAAGCAGCATCGGTTCATCGCAGAGAGTTTTAAAACACTTGGAAGAAGTAAGAAAAAAATATATATGGGAGTCGAAAGGTGGAAACAACGTAGTGGGATAATAAGAATGGTCAGTTGAATTGCCTTAGGCTGGCTGGCCGACGTTTCGATAGAAGGAACTATCAAATTATAGGTAATCTTATCGAATACTGCGAATAGGGGAAGGTATCAAGCATCGCATTATGACCATCAAATATCAAAATATGATGTGCATGGTAGATTGAATAGTGTTATATCTATCATACATGTTATCCGTATTAAGCACATTCAGCGAATAATGGAACATACATCGAAATGTTTTCTGTTTCTTGCGCTCCTCACGCATATCATCTCGTTATTGGTGGATGACTGCGGTATCCAAATGAAATCATACATTTCATTAGAAGCACTGTCGTTCCAAAAGTTAGACAATTATTGACGTGCGTAGCTAATGCAAGTGTTCTTTTTAGAGGCTATATTGTCTAAGTCATTCTGATATGTCGGTAAAATCTCACACCTTGTGTGAACTTATATTTCTGCATTTTTCATTCAATCACCTAAAATAACTATGTTCATCGGTTCGCGGGAACCTGTTCTTTTACGCGCCGATGCGATCCGCCAGAGGGTAGCTGTTGGTAATTCCACTGCAAAAGCCTAAATCGTAATATATTCCATGACTTTGAATGACTGAACGATATATGCTTCAGACAAGCCACTTTTCTGGGGAACACAAAGCTACTTGGATTTCTTCGACGTAAAAGCTAAACCAAGTACAGACATATTTTTGACCTCATAATAACTTGAAATACAAGATAAAATGAAGGGGGGAGTGGCAAAAAAAAAGGCAGCGTATCTGCACGCTCCACTCGCAGAGGTCGTCGAAAGACAATTGTCTTTCAGCTGGAAAGAGAATAAAACCTTTCTTTGAACGTCTGCGTGAGAAAATCGGCGAGTAGGCACTGCGTTTGATATGGCCACCGTCTAGCAGTACTCTGAAGAAACGAAGTTTTTCTTTAGAAATCCGTCACTGGTCGGTGGCAGTATTATCGTGGTGAGTAAGGGGGTTTACTCAATGGGCCCAGGTCATCGGACGCCCTCAAGAAAACCTAATCACACGAAGACGTTCTTTATATCGGACGAGGACAGTAACACACACGAAGAAATCTCACAAAAGAAAGTCTACAATAAAGTTTCTTTTGCACGAGGAGAAAGTCTACGTTGTTACGGTCAGCATGCTTCGCTCCCACGACCCCAAGTCTAGAAAACCATACTCACGCGCGCCATCGTTGCGGTGACCGCAGCACCGAATAACGTGGCGTTGTGTCCATCGCAGTAGCGTCCATGGTGAGACACGCCTTCTCGTGTAGCTCGCTGGCTCGAGCTTAAGTCGTTGTCTCGCACCATGATGTCTTGTTGACGTCCAGGTCACGCTCAACTGAAGCGAGCGCCCAGGACACGGGGTCGAAAGCCCCGACAACCATCGAAGCCGGCTGCGTACGTTAGCTCCGAGACCAGAACAACGGCTGGCCGTGAAGAACGTTGCTTCGAACCAACCCGGGGGTAAGGTGGGGTGATGCCCAGTCCAGAACACACCGGAGGACTGCAACGCCAAGACGAGGCCTGGACACCGAGGGTCAGAACGAGCAGTCGGGGCGTGGCCCGAACTTGTTCTAGCGCTCTACTCTCCGAGGTTAGCCGAGCTGTCCCCGTGGCTCGGGAGCTTTTTCACGAGGTACGCGCACGAGCACGCGCATAGGCGAGTTTTTTTCGTTTCACCGCTATCACCATCATGGTGATTCCCGCGCACCCTTAAATACTAAATCGGCCCCGCACACCGATCACAAATAATTCGGCCCCGCACACCGATTTTTTACGTCAAAGCAAGACGCACACTCTTCAGGGCAATGTTTTTCACCACATCTTCCCCCCAGTTCAAGAACAGCGAAATGGCGCGAAAAGAAGGGTAGGCATGTTCATAGAGTAGATAACGTGATACTCGTGTCACGAGTTCTTTGTGTGTCTTTACGAGTATTAGAACAGTTACTTTCCGGCCATTTAACTGATACGATTTTGTCTGACGTGTCCTTCTGGGGTTGTAGCAGCTCTTGTCCCACAACGTGTCCAAGAAAGCTTATCGTCGGGGCACCTATCTCACTTTTCTTCGGCTTGATAGTTATACGTGCCTCGCGCACAAGTTGAAATACATGGTGTAATGCGACCACGTGTTGCTCCCATGTTGCGGTCGCAACAAGAACATTATCAAAGTAGTAATAGACATTGGGAATGTCGCCGACGACTTCTCGCATCAATCAGTTGAACACGACAGGTGCAGTCTTTCTGCCAAAAGGCATAACCCAGAATTGGTATAGGCCCGAGTCACAAGAAAATGCTGTAGCTTCTTTTGATGTATTGGCCATGGGTACTTGCCAATATCCTTTTGTGAAGTCAAACTTCTAAAAGTATTGACGCCCAATAAGTCGTGCAAACATTCTGTCAGCGTGAGGAATTGGTTCCGCATCCGGAACGACCACATTGTTAAGTTGAGGAAAATCAATGCAGAGGTGCATCGTGCCATTCTTCTTGACAACCACAATCGGTGTTTGATAAGCAGATGTAGACTTCTCTATTATGCCCCACAATAACATTTTCTGAATCTCTTTCTCAATAGCTTCCTTAACAGCGAAAGGTATGAGGTATTGTCGGACATGTATGAGCTGAGTGGTGCTCAATTTCAGCTGGCACTCCACAACATCAGTCTTTCCCGGTAAATCAGAAAATGTGTGGTGGTAGGCGGAAAGAAGCTCGTTGACTTGGTTTCTTTGTTCTCTAGTAAGGCTAGGTGCTACAGCCACATCCTTCCAATTCTGCGTTAGTGCAAGTGGGACATGCAATAAATTCTCTGCGCTTCGAGTTCTATTTAATGGATTGACGTTACAGCAGCAGCTGTCGTTGTTGACGTGTCCGGGGCCTTCCGCAGCTCGTACTTTTTGAGCATGTTGATGTCAAAGACAGTTGTTCTGTGACCGAGGTCAACAGCATAATCCAATGGGCTTTTCTTGTTTATCACAGTAAAGGGGCCCTTCCGTGTTAGTATCAGTTTGTTGTGATCGGCGGGTAGCAGCACGAGAACTTTGTCACCCACGCTTAAGTCCCGCTTCTTCGCCTTGCGATCATAGTAAGTCTTCTGGCGAACATGTGCCTTCACAAGATCCTGAGGTGCTATTTTACAGGTTTGTTGCAGACGTTCCCGCAATTCTACGATGTATTCGTAGGTTGACTTGGTCACGTCATTCAACTTTGGGTTAGTCCACAATTCTCTCAATATCGTCATTGGGTCACGAACGTATCGGCCATAGAGTAACTCGAACGGCTAGTAATCGGTGCTCTTTTGTGGCATCTCCCGATACGCGAAAAGGAGGGGGCTGAGGTAGCGGTCCCAATTTTTTGGGCTTTCCTGACTCATTCGGCGGAACATTTGCTTAAACGTGCCGTTGAATCGCTCCACTAACCCGTTTGCCATCGGATGGTAAGGGGTTGTCGGTAATTGCCTGATAGATGGTAGCCGGCTTAACTCCTTCATAACCGACAACATGAAGCTTGTCCCACGGTCGCTTACAATTTCACGTGGTAGTCCAACTCGCGACAGAATTTCCATTTTCCCTCTGCCACGACCTTGCTTTCACTCGAAGGAAGTGCGATGGCGTCTGGATATCTCGTTGCAAATTCCACCATGGTTAGAATGTTCCTGTTGCCCTTGGAAGATGTCGGTGACAAAGGGCCAATGATGTCGATGCCCACACGTGAAAATAGGGTCTCAATGATTAGCATGGTACCTAGTGGAGCCTGACCAACCAAATGGCGCGGGCAGTCCGCTGACAGACATCGCAGGACTTCACAAACCTCTTGGTTTCTGATTGAACACCTGGCCAGAAGAATTCAGCAAGAATACGGTCAGTTGTTCGGGATATCTCTTGGTGTCCGGCGAGGATATCTTCATGGGCTAGTTTGAGCACAGTCTCTCGCAATTGTCTCGGTACGACCAGTTGCTCGAGTTCCTTCTCCGAGAGTAGCTTGTGCTTCCGATAAAAGATACCGTCGACAAGGAAGAAGCAGGTTTCGCGATTCTTTACAATAGACGTTTTACGAAGACTCTCATAAAAATGCCGTAAAGATGGGTCATTTATTTGGTATTCCTCAAGCGTCACATTATCTATGATTGTGGCAGTGGCTTTCAGGACTGGTAGCCTGGTTGTGGCGCATGTTTCTTTCACTGCTGCAGCACTGTCACTTAGGGGTACTTGATCTGCGGGTCCAGGGGATGTGCAAGTTGTCTATACTGTCATCGGTAAGTAGCCTGAATCGTTTCCGACATCACTTTGCGTGTCGTCCGCGATGATGGCCCCGGGCGAGTTAGAGAATTTTCTGACTACCTTCCCTCCGCTGTAATCACGATGCCTCTCACGATGCTGCTGAGGCTTGTGCAAATATTCTAGCTCTGTAGATCAGGCACCTTCGATGTTGCCTAGCACGACATCGTATAGAGGGTTCTTCACGCATTTAACTCGCATGACACCGGTAAAGAATGGTGTGTCAAAAAAAACTATTTCCTCCGGCAAGTAGTGCACTGTTCTATAGAGCAGAAAAATGGGACTTCTAGTGCCCGTAAACTTCTCTTTCGGGACAAGCCTTTCTCGTACCACTACCGTGTTGCATCCCGTATCTCGAAGTAAAGATACAGCTTTGCCCTCAAGCAATCCTCTCACTACAGGCAGAGTTCCGACATCAGTTACGGTTGGGGTGGGCGTCGACGTCATATTCACGACTGGGATAATCTCCCCAGTCTGGAGTACGACGTACCCTTCATCCGGTTTCTCCGGTGTGTCAGCGTTGTCTCCTTCTTTCGTTGACAGCATGCACGACGCCAACCGCTTTTCCTGGGTTCGAGTTGCCTCCGCAGACGAACCGTTCCTGCCACTCGACCAGCCTGTTGCTGACTGGTTATTTCTTGTCCGAGACTAACATTCAGACGCAGGGTGCCCTGCCTTATTGCACAAGAAACACGGACTTTGGTCCTTGAACTGGCGCTCAGCAGTTTCTGCTTTACGAGCATCTGCTGAGCTCTCTTTATACAGCTTGTCCTTACCCAAATTGGAAAAATCTTGGGCTTCCAGAAAACGATCTGCGTTCTGCGCTACAGAGTGCAATTTCTTACAGTTACTCTCTTTCAGAAATAGCCTCAGGGTGGGTGAGTATCCCTTCATGAACTGTTCTAAAATTATTACGTCGCGAAGAACGTCATATGTTTTCTCGACATTCACCAGCTCCATCCAACAGTCGAAATGACCTGCTATGCGAGAAGCATAATGGAGCCCCATCTCCTTGTTCTCTGGTCTCGCCTTGTGAATTTTCTCGCGGTATCCTTCAGCCGTATACCAGAATCGTAACAGCAGTGTAGCCTTCACCTCATCATAGTCGGTGGTGGAAGCAGAGTCAAGTCGACTAATCACGGATAATGCTTCTCCCGTCAGGCACAAGCTGAGCGAAAAGGCCCATTTGCTCCGAGGCCACACCTCAGACACCGCGACGCGCTCAAAACACTGCAGATATGCGTCGAGGTCATCACGCATCTCGTTGAACGGTGGCAATAGCTTGTGCGGGCCACAGCTATCCATTACAGCTGGGGACGCTGCGTCGTCGCTTAGCGGTCGCCCTATCTCTCCCGCGTTCGAACCAGTCGTCTGCTCTTGCAACTTTAGCTTCAACTGCTAAACGCGCCTTTCCTCCAGCGTTATCTTTTCTCGCTGCTCATCACGAACTTGCGCGAGAAGGTCCCTTTCGATAACGCGCTCCGCGTCAACCCATTCCTGTAGTGCTAATCCCGTTAGACTCATGTCCTTTCCGATCGAGTGCAATTTCTCTAAATCCATCTGTTTGTCCCGCCCGTCTGGCTCTCGGCAAGAAGGCAAGTCCAATCTATCCTGGCAGGCTCGCCAGTTGTGGTGAGTAAGGGGGTTTACTCAATGGACCTAGGTCATCGGACGCACTCAAGACAACCTGATAACACGAATACGTTCTATATATCGTACGAGGACAAGAACACACACGAAGAAATCTCACAATGACAAAAGAAAGTCTACAATAAAGTTTCTTTTACACGAGGAGAAAGTCTACGTTGTTACGGTCAGCATGCTTCGCTCCCACGACACCAAGTCTAGAAAACCACACTCACGCGCGCCGTCGTTGCGGTGACCGCAGCACCGAATAACGTGGCGTTGTGTCCATCGCAGTAGCGTCCACGGGGAGACACGCCTTCTCATGTAGCTTGCTGGCTCAAGCTTAAGTCGTTGTCCCCCACCATGACGTCTTGCTGAGGTCCAGGTCACGCTCGACTGAAGCGAGCGCCCAAGACACGGGCTCGAAAGCCCCGACAACCATCGAAGCCGGTTGCGTACGTTCGCTCCGAGACCAGAGCAGTGGCTGGCCGTGAAGAACATTGCTTCGGACCAACCCGGGGGTGAGGTGGGGCAATGCCCAGTCCAGAACGCACCCGAGGACTTCAACGACGAGACGAGGCCCAGACACCGAGGGTCAGAACGAGCATTCGGGGCGTGGCCTGAACTTGTTCTTGCGCTCTACTCTCCGAGGTTAGCCGAGCTGTCCCCGTGGCTCGGGAGCTTTTTCACGAGGTACGCGCACGAGCACGCGCATAGGCGAGCTTTTTCGTTTCACAGCTATCACGATCATGGTGATTCCCGTGCACCCTGAAATACTAAATCGGCCCCGCACACTGATCACAAATAAATCGGCCCCGCACACCGATTCTCTACGCCAAAGCATGACGAACACTCTCCAGGGCAATGTTTTTCACCACAATCATGTAGTTTTAACTAAGCGTAGAAAACGCCCGTTTATTCAATCAAAGAATCACATTAACAGTGCCATTTAATAAGCACTGTGGTATTTATATTTACGTATCTATGAGTTTGAAAAAAAAAGAAAACACGTTGCCTAATGAGCTTGTTCTATTGTTTGCTAAATGATGTGCAAATGTTTTTTTTAATAACAGTGTAAGCACGAATACGAATGCAGAAGCCAGATCAATATGGCTGGTTGCTCTGCCATTCGTAATTATACTTAATCGGCTGGCCGACCATAAAGGAGGCAAGACACACACACAGCAGACAGACCCAAATTTCTGTGTCGGTGTAATCCAAAAAATACTATCGTCTTTAAACAGAACGGATAGCCCGTGCCATTATTATGAATGTGTCCACCCCGTTTTATGTAGTGTCAGTTATCCAGTGAGAAAAAAAGGTAAATAGGAACGTGAAGATATCGAGGCATACTACAATACGAAAAGTGCAGACAAATGCATGAGCACAACGTCAATTCGCTTCCTTGACAAGAAATTCAGTTTTCAGAGGATGGAAAGAGAGGCCATTTGGTACCCTGTCTTTCAACTGGTGACAAACGTGGTATAGGCGATACTGACACACTACATTCGCATTGTGCGGTTTCTTGCATGATTGCTACTCTTCAATAAAGACTCAGCTTGTACTTTGAGCGCAGTTTGTTCGCTTGTGTTGAAGAATCATGAAATAACTGGCGCACATTTCAACTCTTCAGGAGAACTTAATTTATTCGAGTGAGTGACCCTACGCAGCATTTAGATAAAGAAAAAGAGGCCTGTGTTATTTTTCGTAGCTAAGTGGAAATCAACCAAATTGAAGGGCGTAACTGAAAGCCAAGCACCAACGAGCATGACAAAGAGACGGCTGAAATGATGCCACAAATCAATACGAAGATTACAGAGGCGAAGTTCTTGCAATTTTTTCAACGCATGTGTGCCATGCGTGGTACAAGTGCAAGTGAAACCAGCCAAAAAGCAGCACAGAGTCGGCTGATGGTCGATTTAGCGATGCTCATTTGTTCAGAATATTAAAAAACTTGGCAGTGTCGCTCTTCATCGTTCCTCTTTGAGTTTAGCCGCTGAATTTAGGTGAGTGTCGTTGCTTCTCAATCTCAATGAAGTTCGCTTTCTTGTAATCTCGAAAAAATAACGAGCTATTTACATGAAGGACTTCAATTATCTCGTTCGGCACAACCAGCTTGCTCCCACACTTTAAATGTAAGCTCTCTAGACTTTTTCAACTACCACCCAAACTTGTGTTTTCAGCTACTTTAAGATTCTGGAGCTAGAAAAAGCAACTGTGAAGGCATCTTATGACAATCGCATTTTCTGAAATTTTTAGTACTTTAGAGACATTTCTTGAAGCACCCGGTATATATTGTCGACAAAGAAAGAAGTACACACAACGGCGGGGTACCAGCAATACAATCTAGATGGCAGGATGCTTAGATTAGGCAAACAAACGAGCTCACTGCCAGAACATGTAGCCAGAAGCCCACTTGTTTGAAAGCAAAGTCGAACTCTCTAAAAAAGCTGAAGCAGACAAAATAAGAAATACTCCCTGCAATGAGACTGCCACATCGGTCTGAATTGCCTGTTTTTTATGTTAGCGCTCTGTCTTGCATCAAATTCATATGGACAAGTTCATGTTAAAAACCTGTTTGAAGCACATTTTATAGGCTGGTGCTCTTAGCAAGATCACGAGTTACAAATGGTGCAGCAAGTCAACTTCGGCCAATCACTTCACGAGGTTTACATGCTAAATATGAAACCCAGTGTCTATGCGTTCATTTCAACAGTATCTGCCCCAAATATGAAGACGAATTTTCAGCGCATAATAAATTCACACTACTTTGTCTTTGCAGAACAGCTCTCATTAGAGCAGCTCAGTTGACGTGGTGAAACAATGAAGCTCGGTGATTTTTTACTATAGAAATCAGTTGATGAAGCTCTATGACTCTATGAGTAAAAACTAGCGCCTCTGTTGTGCTTCACTGTCACTTGTGTTTAGCCGGTGGGAAGAGGTGGAAAACCTTCTTTCCTCTGGCTAACACAAGTTAGCCAACCGGCGATACCGTCTCTGTTACCTACTTTATATTTTCTTTGCATTTATCTGTTTCTTGCTTTGTACGTCCATGTCATTCGCTTCAGTATCCCATTCCATGGAAGTGCCAACATAGATAAGGTTATATCTTGGTTTTAAAAGAACAAAAAGGATTAAAAACACATGTATAAGACGTAAAGAGGTACAATGCACTCGAGGATAGCAACAATCGACCAGTAGAGCTGATGAGGACGTATCGATCAGGTTGAAGAATACGACGCGTGGCGCCAAACGACAGCTCTACTGGCTGTAAGGTTTTACACCTTGGGACAACTTCAAGATACGCAACAGAGAGCACAGTCCGAAAGTGGTTGCAGGGGAAGGTTTACGAGGCATAAAAACTGGTCGGCACTGTAGAGATACAAAAGAGGGCACGATGGTAAAGAGAGAGAGAGGCGTTACTTACGACAGCCGTTCAGTGAAAGTCGGGCCAGTGCGCTGAAGCTAGAAATATCTGTATGGTGTGGTACTGTACATAAGATAATTTCGGCTTGCGTTAGCTATCAGTGCTACACCATTAACCCTTCTCATGTTTGAATGAACAGTTACCGAGCGATATTAAATGCGAAGCATTTCATAGCGAAGTTCGGTGACTTTAAACGTATCTATCTATCTATCTGTCTATCTATCTATCTATGTATCTATCTATCTATCTATCAATCTATCTTATCTTCAGGTTCTTCTAGCTTATCTTCTAGCTTATCTTCAGGTTCACACATATTCTCGAGCTTGTCTCACTACCAATTCACATCGACGTATTTTATTTCGATACCAATAAGGACACTCTCGGCTGAACTATGCCTCCGGCGTCAGCGTCATCGTCAACGCCAGCGCGCGCGTTACTGTCACTCACCGTATATGTATACGTATTTAGGTATATGAAAACGCAAGAAATGTAAACCACAAAAATACTCTGGCGCGTGGAACCTCTGAACCGTGAGTACGAGACGTTTACCGCTGAGCCACGGAGAAGAGTGTCCTTTACGGTTGAAACTGGTAGCGATTTGTATCTACCATTTACTGCTGGTGACGGGTATTTCGGGAAAACTATCGTGTTTTCTGCATTACGAGCAAGATGGCGCAATGAGCGCACGTCCCCACATCGTCACGTAACGGCAGCGCATACTCTGATCTCCCGCGCATGCTAAGTTCCGCAGAAGAGAGGTGCGTGGACGCTCAATCGAGCGCCCTTATCTTTCGGTGGGGAGGATCATACGTCTCGGCTTGCTTTCGACTTTTACCGGAAAAATTCTGTTGCAGTAACCGGGCGCACAAAGGCCCTGCAATCGTTAAGCAATCTCCGTTTGGAAAAACGCGCGCTTTTCAGACACAGTCAAGTAACAACTGAGACGCTTATTCTCGTTTTACCGTACCTGTGAGTACGTTTCGTGCGTGTTGGTGCGTGAGAAACGCGGGGCACGCTTCGGTCTGCTTGCCATTCTGCGCGTGACCTTCCAATTTGTAAATTTGTTGCTATCGCTTTAATTGCTTCCGCTTTGCCTCAAAGTTGTGGCTTTTTTGTTTTGAACCAAAGATGCCGACACTTCCGACACCACAAGTTCTTCAAAACGATCTTTTTAGTGCTGTCGCGTCAATGTGACCGTTCTCCGTAGGCCAACGTTTGCTGCGGTCGGTACATTAAATTAACAAGAACACTGTTTGCAAATGAGCTGAATGAAAAATTAAAAAATATATTTCATTAAAACAGAGCCACAGTGTATTTTTATTGACATCCATGTACACGTGTATGTCGGGCGTAATAAACCAGTGATGCTCCAAGGCAATAACCTTCTACAAGCGTTTCAAGTTGCTCCCCAGTGAGCGCCTTGACCCACCCTCCGCGAGCGCCATCTGCTGCATCAAACGGAAACAGCCCAGGTGGCGAACAGAACCTAGACATGCCGCCGGGCCCAGTGTCATCACCTAGCATATTTTTACTCCGTGGTCCAGGCCTACCATCCTCGCGAGCACCAGCGCCTCATTTAAGCTTACCACTTCTTATGGTGCGAATATCCATCTTCCTGCTGGCATAGTTATGCAAACGTGGTTGCTTGGGCGAGTTGGTACGACATGATTCACATAAAAAACAGCGCCAAAAACGAGAGACAAGAAAAACGAGAGACAAGTCAGTGCCGCTGTCTGTCTCCTTCTTTTTCTTGTCTCTCGTTTTTGGCGCTGTTTTTTATGTGAATCATAGTTATGCACCTGTAAGTAACAGGTGACATAAAAATACACGGCTTTTTAAGGTATGTCTGTACGTGCACATGTACATATTTTTAGTGTCGCTTGGTGAAGTTTCACTTGAGAAAAAATTTTCAACTCTCCTTACATGCGGATGCTTCGCATAACATAGATTCCCGAAGTACATATGATTTGCCGATTTTTTTTGTATTGTTATCTAAAAACTATGACTGACGTCAAGGTATCGTTAAAAGTTGTAATGTGTCTCAAATATTGTACTCGAGCGTTGGGCCAGTTATTGTAAATTGAGTAACATTGGGTGACATAAATTCAACGTCGAAGATCGGTACTAAAGTTCATAGTGTCTACGATGAGGTCGCCGACTGGTAAAAAGGATTTGTGCTTCTATGTGTTGCGTGCAATTACTATTGTTGGACGCCTATAGCAAACTTTTCTTTATTCACGTAGACACATATGTTTGTGACTGTTTTCTATAGCAACGGTTTTCTGACCACCATAAGAACGGACAGTGAACGTCGACGACAAAGCTAGGTGCTGTGGTTCATAATGTGTACGTTAAAGTCACCAACTAGTATGAAAAGTTTGCGCTTCTAGTCGCGTCATATTGTTCAGTCAGAAATGTGACTCATATTCGGCTATTAAACTTTCTTGCATGTCTCACATCTACAAACCCCCCCCGTCAAAGACAACGGGGACAAACAAGGATTGTCCTCAGGTGCTTCTTGAAAAAAATGCATAGTAAAGACCATGGTGGTGAAGTGTGTTTTGGTGTCATGCATCGGCAGATTTGCAGCACTTCCGGTGATAAAATTTTCTGCTCCAGGAGGAGCAAGTCTGTTTTATTGGCAGATTGAGAGTGCTCCCTACGTGTTTCATCCGCAGATCTCAGGCTGCTCCATCGCGAAGTACACTCCACAGAGAAACTTTTTCTACTCTGTAAAAATCTGCGGATTAGACCAGAAGTCGCAAGCACCCCACGCGTTCACATTACGTGGCGTACAAACGCTATCTTCATCCAGGCCTGTTCCCTCTAAGAGCGTCGTGAAAGCTAAAGGCGTCCAGAAAGGAAAATGGGTGGTGTGTAGAAGCAGCAAGTAGCAGTTTTACTGCTTGCCGAGAGCGATGATTCCAGTTCAAGTTCTGATTCGATCACTGAGGACTTGAGCGATAGAGGGACCGCGTTACACTAGCTAGTCAAAGAGCTGCTACGCATCTAGAAAGAAAGGAGCTCTGACGCATGGAATCGATCAAATGACGGTGCGTTAATGCCATGACATACATGTGCAATTGCCTCACTCAGTGATGAACTACACCATGCCGGTGATAAGCAAGGGTGTATCAATATACCACAAGCATTTGATAGACATCGTTTCAAAAAAATCTGCAGATCTCACGTAAAGTGCGAATCGATCCTATGCGAAGCACGAAAGAGCAATGTTGATATGTCACTTTAAAATCAGCACAACGTTACGAGGTGGAGGTAAATGATACCGTACATGACTTCCGCGCCACGATTGTTATATTTGAATGTGATGTTTACCTTCATCTTCTATTCACGTCTCATGATACCAAATTTAGTATATGTGGACCTAGCGAAACGGCCGTGAGCATGCTATGAGCGTGGTATGCTGTCAAGTTCTTACATAACACGCGTGTCAAGACTATGATGCTTGCACACGTCATATATTTCGTCATATAACGACATCACGTAACATCAAAGTTGGTATATGTGGAGCTAGCGAAACGGCTGCGAGCGCATCTTGAAGGGCCCAATATACTCCGATGTAGCGCTGGCGCGCGCGCACGCTGGGCACAGCGACGAAACGTTAGCAGAACGCGAGCGCTCTATAGTCTGACGCCAGGCGCGACAAGCGTCCGTCAGCGCGGCACGACGGCCACCAGCACGAAAGGCGACATGCTACATTTCGCGCCAATGCGTTGCCCAAACAACACTGCGTCTCCCTCTTTTCGTGACGGAGGGACACCGGACGCTCTGAAGCGCAGAAGCGCCAAAGCACCGCAACGCGTCGTGCGCCTGCGAATATATGGCAGGACCAGCGCCTGCCGTGGCAACGCTGGCGTGACGCGACTAAATGAACACCGGAGAGCCCACGCACCGCGTCACGTTGAAATGTATTGGTGCCTTGACAGTGGCATGTAGTCATGTTCTCACATTACATGCATCTCATGATTTTCATGTTTGCACCAGTCACATACCTTCGTCATTCATTGGCGTCAGGTAATACCAAGCTTGCATACGTGAAGCTAGTGAAATGACCGCGAGCGCATCATCAGTGCGGCATGTAGTCATGTTGTTAAATGACACACATGTCGTGATTATCATGGTTGGATGTGTCATTTGCCTATGTCGTTCATTCGCGTCGTGTGATACTAAGTTAGGTGCATGGGAAGCTAGCGAAACGGCCACGAGCGCATCTTGAGCATAGCATGTAGTCATGTTGTTACATCACACGCACCTCATGTTTACCATGTTTTTCCCAGTATAATGCCTTCATCATCTATTCACGTCCCATACTACCAAATTTGGTATATGGGACACTAGCAAAACTGCCGCGAGCGCATCATGAGCGTGGCACGCAGTGATGTTGTTACATGACACGCATGTCATGATTTTCATGTTAGGGTCTGCTGCTTTTGTTCGCCATTCAATCATGCCATACCATACCAGTTTTGCAAGATGCCTTGCGAATGAAACCACCGCAAGTGCTGCAGGACCATGAAATGTTAATCATAACATTCATGACATAAATATCATGATTTTTATGTTATGACTAGTCAAATATATTCTTCACATAGTCATGTTATGCCATACAAAGCTTAGAATCGATACCGTTATCGGAACGCCAGGAGAGCTAAAAGTCGTAGATAGATAGATAGATAGATAGATAGATAGATAGATAGATAGATAGATAGATAGATAGATAGATAGATAGATAGATAGATAGATAGATAGATAGATAGATAGATAGATAGATAGATAGATAGATAGATAGATAGATAGATAGATAGATAGATAGATAGATAGATAGATAGATAGATAGATAGATAGATAGATTCAGGCGTTCAGGTGTTTAGTGTGGTTTTTTTAGCCCATTTATACTCTCGCATAACACTTATTGGTCACAGCCAGCCCATAGCTACAGGCGTCTGCGAGAAAAGGACGCTGAAATGAATTTTTGCCTCCCGGCTAGCATGAACCGAGGCAACTCCAGTTTGCTACACCGAATCCGCGTGGGTGTAGCATTCACTCCCCGCCGTTCGCACACCTGATCAGTCTTGTGGACAGCCTCAAATGTGAACGCTGCCAAGTGTGCGAAAGGACGAGTAGTATATTTTGTGGTCGCCTACTTTACGCGTCGCTACTTAAAACTCTCGCTTGAACGCTGGGATGAATAGCTGCGGTAAATGTGAAAGTGGCATTTTATCAGCCCTGTGTGATCAGAGAGGATCAAGAACTTCTATAAGAGTTGTTATGGGTTTCCTAAAGAAAAGTACAGTACTAAACATTAGACTCTAGTGAAGCCACACCGTTTCGTGTGGCTTCACAAGAGAAAGTGTGCCAGGGTGCCCGGTACGCTACAGAGTGGGCACTTGTAGCATTGTGTCATTCGGCAGAGGCGGTGCACTAATATTCAATGTATATTTGTGTTGGTTTGCAGGCGCCTGAAGATCATGTTTTCTTCTTTAGTCAGTTTTTGATGTGGTTTAGGGTACACCATCGTTAGAGTTTGTAGTATTGAAGAAGGGGAAAACATTTTTCGTGAAGCTTCATGTTGGTGTCTTGCCAGCTAAGACGTCGATGTCTTACACCAGCTTAATCGGCACGGGCAGTGGTCACTGTTTTTTGTGTCAGAAACCTGAAACAATTGAGCAAATTTTTCTTGAATATTTCACGCGGTGATTTTCTTGGATGTCCTACAAAGAACGCTGAAAAAATATTTCCCGCTGGACACACGGAAAAGAAAATATCTCGCCTATGAAAATGAGGATAGATTTTCGTACGACATCGTCATGCTACCTGCTCTGCAAAGTAATGGATGCAGCGCATGGCTATACGTCATGCTGATGTTGATGATCGACAAGCTATTGAATACTTTCGAGAATCCATATTTTAATTTCTTGAATTAAAAAAAAAATATGAAGACATATACCTGATTGGGTACCGTGCATGGAATCACTATTGTACATAAAGCAATTGTAGGAAGCTTGCACTGTTGAAATTTGTTCAAACACTGCAATAAAAAAAAAAGAGTGGCTGTGCGGTAGAACAGCAACTTGCCAAGCAAACTACCCATATAAGCAAACGACTCGTATCCTCCTAAGACCCGAATTTCGAATGCAAAGTATTTCTTAGCGAACATCAGCGACATTGAGCGTATCTATCTATCTATCTATCTATCTATCTATCTATCTATCTATCTATCTATCTATCTATCTATCTATCTGTCTATCTATCTAGCGGCCAACGACTTTCAGCTCTCCTGGGCGTTTCGATAATGGTATCAATACCAAACTTGGTATGGCATAACATGACTGTATGAAGAACATATCTGACTAGTCATAACAGGAATATCATGATAATATGTCACGAATGTCTTGATTTACATTTCATGGTCTTACAGCTCCTGCGGTAGTTTCGTTCACATGGCATGTTGCAAAACTGGTATGGTATGGCATGATTGCATGGTGAACACAAGCGACTGGCCCTAACATGAAAATCATGATATGCGTGTCTTGTAACAACATGACTACATGCCGCGCTCATGATCCGCTCGTGGCTGTTTCACTAGCATCACATATACCAAATTTGGTATTACGGTACGTGAATGGATGACTAAAGTATGTGACTGGCGCAAACGTGATAAACATGAGATGCGTGTCATGTGACAACATGATTAGATGCTACGCTCATGATGCGCTCGCGGCCGTTTCTCTAGCTTCAGATGTACTAAACTTGGTATCACGCAATGCGAACAGGCGGACTAAGTAAATGACACATTCAAACATGACAATCAGGACATGCTTGTCATGTAACAACATCACTACATGCCACACTCATGACGTGCTCGCGGCCATTTCGCTAGATTCGCATATGCCAAATTTTGTATCACGTGTCGTTAATGTATGACGGAGGTATGTGACTGGTGAAAACATGATAATCATGAGATGCGTGTCATGCTAGAACATGACTACATGCCACAGTCAAGGCACCAATACATTTAGGATGACTGACAGTTGGGCGTGTTGGTAAAGGTTCATGATGAAACAAGCGCAAAAATACACACTCAGAGAGGACACAGACAAGTGCTTTCTAGCAACTGAAAATTTTATTTCGAAGTGAACACTAATAAATACATCACACGCATGTACGTCATTCCCGACTTCCCTTGTCATCATCAACAACGTGATATAACAAAATATGCACGCGCCCACAACCGCAAACAAACACGTTTCAAGGATAAGAACAGAAAATGTAAATAAAAACAAAAGGAGAAAAAAACAAAAGAAATAAAAAAACGTAATGATGCGCTTGCGGCAATTTTGCTAGCTCCATACATACGAAATTTTGTGGCACGGAACGTTGCAATATATTGCAACGAACATGCGCGAGCCTACAGGGCGCGGAAGAAGAAGACCTGTTGAAACTAGCTGACGTTGCATATTACTTCTTTAAGCAATCGAATTAGTGCTAATGTCTAATTCATCTCCTGGCCAAGGGCACAGCCCTTGGTCAGCCTCCTTGCTTAATTATGAATTGCCATTGGGATATTTTTTCCGCAGCGGTGTTGGCAGCATCCCTGTTCCGCTGGTGCCCTCGAGTGGTGGATTTATTAGGCTCAACAACCCGAAGGCGATCCAAGTGGAGTTGCAGGCCATGACGCCACACTTTCAGCTGATAAGTGATGTTGGTCAGTTCGGAAGAGGTGGTTTGGTATGCAGATCGTCAGATGCTTCGTGCGTTTCTGACATACTAAAATGCGAGACATTTGCTTCGGTCCCGGTGAGTGCATTTATCCCGCCTCATTTAGCGTGCACTAAGGGAATTGTACGAGGAGTCGACTTTACATTAACGCCCGCTGAGACTCTAGAAAAGCGATCTGATGCTAGGGTCATAGCTGTGTACGGATGCAACCGATTAGTTAACGGTGAGAAAGTCCCCACTGAGTCGGTTATTGCTACCTTTGCCGGCACTTCCTGTCTATCTGAGTTGAAAATATGGCCGCTCATTTTCAGAGTCGAACGTCTCGCTTCTCGTCCTCTCCAATGTCAAAACTGTTGGCGTTTTGGTCACAGTGCAGGGCGCTGTAAATCAAATTCACGTTGCCGCATCTGTGGCGATATCCACCCATCGAAGGAGTGCAACGCCGAAACCGAAAAGTGCTGCCTCTGTGCAGGAAATCACGTAGCCGATTATTTGAACTGCACCGCAAGGTCTAATGAAACGCAAGTTCTAGAAATCATGGACGGACGTCGTTGCTCGTGGCGAGAAGCAATAACAGTTGTGAAGCATAGGGCCTTTGGATATGCCGGAGTCGCGTCGAGGCACGAACAACTAAGTGACACGATGATTCTTAATCTTATTGAGGCTGCAGTAGAAAAGGCAATGTCGAAAGCGTTGGAACACATAATTACGAGAGTAAGTGAGTGCATCTCTCAAGTGTTTTGCTCACAGATGATACAGCTGGCTTCTGCAGTAGCAGTACCGATGGCCAAGTCGGCACCTTGTGCAGTGGAAGAGATACCGAATTTAGCCCCACAGCGGCAATCCCGAGAAGAGAAAACCCCAATTTTGTCTGTACCTTCTACGTCGACCCACGCGGACGATCAGAATGAAATGGACGTATGCCAAGATTTCAGGCGTAAGAAGCACACTGAATATCCTTTAAAGTCTCCTTGCCCAAACACAAAACCCAAAAAGGGCAGCGAAAATGCCAGTGCACTTATTAAGGAGAGTATTTTAGAAGCTGCCGTTGCTGAAGTGTTTCGCTCGTCAACATAGATACCTTGAAAGTACTACAGTGGAATTGTAGGTCTTTGATTTCCGCTTCCACTGAGTTACTTTGCTTAATTAATCAGTTATATCCGGATATAATTTTATTACAAGAAACCTGGCTTAACCCTGTTAAGAATTATCATTTAAACAATTTTAGAGCATATCGGTTAGACCGTCCATCACTAAGAGGTGGTCAATTATACTAGTCTCGAATAAATTTTGCCGCACAGCGAGCATGGCTTTTCAGCTTATGTCCACAGACTGCTAAATTTTGGCAATCGACCTCTGTCTGCCAGGGCACCACCCTTTTTCACTTATAAACGCATATTTTCCAACGGGTTTGCATAATACTCCACAATTAGATACTGCCTTAGCTAATTGCAAGAATAATTTTCTTCTGACTGGTCATTTCAACTCATATCATGTTTCATGGGGATTTCGAACAGATGCTTCTGGTACTCTTCTGTGGGATTGGATGATTAATAAAAACCTTACCTGCCTAAACGATAGACAGTCTACATTTATTCGTGGACGGACACGATCGGTATTAGATCTCACGTTTTGCAGCCCGAGTGTTCCAATAAAGTCTTGGAAAACAATAGATTTCTCTTCAAACAGTGACCATCTTCCTGTATACTTTGAAATCTCATGTGCTGTGAAATATATTGAAAGGACAGAGAAAACATTGACCAATTACAAAAAATTTAAAGACTGCTTGCGTTCCAACATTAGGGCAGTGTCCAGTGGTCAAAATGAAGACCTCGGCAGAAATCTCTGTTCTGCTTTAAAAATCTCCAAGAACACTTCAGAATTTGTAATTGCTTCGTTGTCATCCAAAAGTACCCAACCTTGTAGATGGTGGAATAATGAGTGCACACGAGATTATAGAACAAGAAAAGCTGCATTGAGAAGACTTATATGTAATCAGAGTCGAAAAAATTGGAAGGATTATCAGTTCATTGCGGCAACATTTAAATGCACTGTATCGCGAGCGAAAGAGCAATATGACCAAGAACATTTCGAGCACCTGTCTAAATCAAATAACAAACGTGCTTTATTCAATTTACTTCGTGGTAGGAAGAAGACCCCTATACCAGGAAACTTTCACTCAGTAGTTCATACCTCACAGGAACTACAGAAATCATTGAATCAGTTGGCTAAAGGATTAGAATATAGGATCTCAACGCATCTTGCTAATTCGGCTTACACAACTACCATCTATTACTACACAGAAATATCGACTTCCGAATTAAATCAGGCTATGGAAAGATTGCCAAATGCAGCACCAGGCCCCGATGGAATAACAAATACAATGCTAAAAATACTGCCACCAGCACGTAGTGGGTCGACAGCAGGAGCGGCTCTAAATCTGGAGGAAAAAGATGATCGCGTGCCTTCTTCTCTGCTCGAGAGCCAGCCACGACTGACGCATCGTCCTAGACCTAGCTACCTGGTCGTTCAATAAATCCCCCAGTACTTGTGACTCATCGTGACAAATTGGTGGAAGGTGCTGGGTAGCCTCACGGATGCTGCAGACCCCCCCAGGAAGCCGTAATACGAGTCCAGTGCCAGTCAACACTCCCGTGCATCGGACCAGCCGCAGAATCAGCGGATTGCCTCCGGAAGTCAACGATACTGCTCCCACCACGTCAACAAACATGACCAGCACTTCGGTACAAACCTTGGCAACCGGCACGGGAAGCACGTCGCCGAACCGCTATACGTTGGAAAGCCCACGGGCGCCGCCGACGTTCCATGGTACGGAGCGCGAAGACGTTGAGGACTGGTTGGCGGACTTCGAGCGCGTAGCCAACTTGAATCAGTGGGACGACGCGGCGAAACTGGGTCGTGTCTACTTCTATCTCGAAGACGGGGCTCGCACGTGGTATCAAAATCGGGAGGAGCAGCTGACGACGTGGCCCGAATTCTCTCGTAGACTTCTGCAGACGTATGCCAGCACTGACCGCCAAGAAAGAGCTGAACGAGCTATTCTTGCCCGCGTCCAGTCGCCAAACGAAACTGTGACCGCGTACGTCGAAGACATGACGCGCCTCTTCCGACGGGCCGATTCAAGAATGACTGAGGACAAGAAGTTGCGTCACTTGATGCGCGGTGTCAAGGACCAGCTTTTTGCCGGCCTCGTGCGAAGTCCTCCGAAGACGGTCGCGGAGTTCTTGTCCGAGGCCGTGACAATGGAAAAAATGCTACAGCAGCGATCCAATCAATACGACAGGCAAGTCAGTGGCATGTCTACTGCCGACATTTTCACCGCCACTAGAACCAACAACGACTGTCTACGTGAACTCATCCGTGATATAGTACTTGAAGAGTTGCAAAAGGCTGGTGTAACACATCATCCTACAGTCAACTCTATTGCAACTGTCATCAAGGATGAGCTGCACCAGGCCCTCCGGGACACCTTGCCTCCTGATACAGCTGCATCAGCTCCTGCTGAATACCACCGTAAGACAACCTACGCGGAAGCCTTGAAACGCCCTGCTGCATCGCCGCCTTTGTTCGTTCATCCTGTCCCTGCAGTTTCACTCGAGTCAGCGCAGCACATACCGTACTACGAAGGTACGTACACGCCACCGCCCCTGCCCTTTGTCCCTGGTGCTTCTGTCGCCCATCGTTCAGTGCAACCAGTTCAGTACATCGACGATCGGCGCACGTCTCCTCGAAAGTCTGATGTTTGGCGCACACCTGATCGCCGGCCTCTGTGCTTTCACTGCGGAGAAGCTGATCACTTGTACCGCCAGTGCCCATATCGCCGTCTTGGGCTTCGCGGCTTCTCTGCGTACTCGCCGCCACCCCGTTACGGTCAGAGACCACGCGACATCCAAAACTACCTCTCCCAGCAGCATGCACCACCGTCTGCCGGGCGCCAGTCGCGCTCGCCATCACCGAGGCGATTTTCATCAACGCCCCAGCGGTATTCTACCACACGATCTCCCAGCCCCCGCCGGGAAAACTAGCCGAAGCGACCTCTGGGGGCGGGGTCGCTGAACGTCGAAGCGCTGAAGACCTCCTATTGACGCAGAACTGTACAGAAACTGGTCCGACATCACCTGCTGCTGCAAAGGATAGCCGGCTTTCACTCGACATTGCAGTAACAATTGATGGTTGTGTAGTTAATGCGTTAGTGGACACCGGCGCAGACTATTCCATACTGAGCGGGAAACTGACAACGCAGCTGAAGAAAGTAATCACACCATGGCATAACTCGCAGATTCGGACAGCTGGTGGCCATGTCGTTACTCCACTGGGTGCCTGCACAACTAGAGTACAGATTCAAGGGTACACATTCGTAGCAAGCTGCCTTGTTCTACGTGAATGCTCCCGTGACGTCATTCTGGGAGTTGATTTTCTACAGGAAAATGGAGCTATCATTGATCTGCAAGAGCGCCGCGTCACGTTTTCAGCCCAGCGAGCAATCAACGTGCAGGATGACGGAATGCGTGTCGACGTACTTCGTATTTCTGAACAGAGCGTGACGCTTCTTCCCCGAGCCAGTGTTCTAGTCGACGTAACATGCTGTGGTTTGAGCGATGGCGATGTGGTGGCCGAGACAAATTTAGAACACCTCCTGCAGCAAGGCATATGTGTAGCGGGAAGTGTAATACACGTTCGTGACGGCCGATCTGAATTGCTCGTTACCAACTTTAGCAACGAGCATCGACACCTTTTCCGTGGCACTTCGATAGCGTTTGCCCACGAAGTAGCAAACGTAACCAACTGTCTCACGTCAGAAGTAGTGGATAACGCAGACACATCAATGAGCAACATTGACATCAATCCTGATCTGTCTACCGATAACCAGACTGCGCTGCGAGCGCTCTTGTTCGAGTACAGGTCTTGCTTCGCAAGTTGCTCGAAGATCCGCCAGACGTCAATCACTCAACACAGGATCATCACGTACGAGGACGCACGCCCAATACACCAGCACCCCTACCGCGTGTCGGCTAAAGAACGTGAAGCGATACGTACGCAAGTTCGCGAGATGCTTGACGATGGCGTTATCGAATCATCCAACAGCCCGTGGTCATCTCCAGTCGTGCTTGTCAAAAAGAAGGACGGGTCGCTACGCTTCTGCGTCGATTACCGAAAGCTTAACAACGTGACCAAAAAGGATGTGTACCCGCTACCGCGTATCGACGATTCGCTAGATAGACTTCGTCGTGCCCATTATTTCACTTCTCTCGATCTCAAAAGCGGGTACTGGCAAATCGAGGTAGATCAGCGAGACCGCGAAAAGACAGCCTTCGTGACTCCAGACGGCCTATACCAATTTCGAGTACTCCCTTTCGGCTTGTGTTCAGCGCCGGCGACTTTCCAGCGAATGATGGACACTGTCCTCACAGGGCTGAAGTGGCAGACTTGTCTTGTCTACCTTGACGATGTGGTGGTCTTCTCTGCCACGTTCGAGCAGCACCTTCAGTGCCTGCGCAGCGTGCTGGAGGCTATCCGATCGGCGGACCTCACACTAAAGCCACAGAAGTGCCACTTCGGCTATAAAGAACTAAAGTTTCTTGGACATGTAGTTAGCGCCGAAGGAATCCGTCCCGATCCGGACAAGCTTGCCGCTGTTGCCGAATTACCAGCTCCTGTCGATAAGAAAGCCGTCCGGCGCATCCTTGGTTTGTGCGCCTACTATCGCCGATTCATTCATGGCTTTTCACAGATAGCAGAACCTCTGACTCGTCTCACAAGGGACGACACACCGTTTGTCTGGGAAAACGAGCAACAAGCAGCTTTTGATGAGCTGCGACAGCGCATGCAATCAGCGCCCGTTCTCGCTCATTTCGACGATGATGCTGACACGGAGGTCCATACCGACGCTAGTAACATTGGCTCGGTGCAGTGCTCGTTCAGCGTCAAGAAGACATCGAAAGATTGATAGCCTACGCCAGCCGCTCTCTATCGGGGGCTGAGGCGAATTATTCCACTACGGAGAAAGAGTGCCTCGCAGTCGTGTGGGCAATCACCAAGTTCCGCCCGTACCTTTATGGTCGTCCCTTCAAGATAGTGACGGACCACCACGCCCTCTGCTGGTTGGCAAGCCTGCGCGACCCTTCAGGACGGCTAGCACGGTGGAGCTTGCGGCTGCAGGAATTTTACGTCACCATCGTCCATAAGTCCGGCCGTAAGCATGAAGACGCTGACACACTGTCACGCGCGCCCCTTCATGTCGTCAGTCAGGAAGCAGAGGAAGACGAAGGCTTCCTGGGCGCCATTAGCTCATCAGACTTGAGTAAACGGCAGCGGGATGACGCAGAGATTCGTCCGGTCATCGATCATTTAGAGGGCCAGGACACAATCATACCACGTCATTTATTCCGCTCGTTTCCGTCGTTCTGCCTTCGAGATGGTGTGCTCTACAAGAAGAACGCTCGTTCGAACAACCGTGCTTACCTCCTGCTGGTTCCTCGAGACATGCGAGACGACGTCCTCTTCACTTGCCATGACGAACCCACATCCGGTCATCTGGGCTACTCACGAACACTTGCCAGAGTGAGTGAGAGGTACTATTGGCCAGGACTTTCGGCAAGCGTCAAGAAGTACGTGAAGAGCTGTCGGGAGTGTCAGCGCCGAAAGCAACCATCTGTTAAGCCAGCTGGTTTGCTTCAGCCCATTGAAGCACCTTGCACGCCATTCGACCAAGTCGGCATGGACATTCTCGGGCCATTTCCCCTGTCTGCGGACAGCAACAAATGGGTGATCGTCGCGACCGACTATTTGACACGCTACGCTGAAACCCAGGCGATCCCACGAGCCACGGCTTCGGAGGTAGCACAATTTTTCATGCGCCACATCGTGTTACGACACGGTGCTCCTTCCAGTGTAATAACGGACAGAGGGACGGCATTCACGGCGCAGCTTACGGACGAAGTTTTCAAACTGAGCAACACCAGACACCGAAGAACAACTGCGTACCACCCGCAAACCAACGGACTTACCGAGCGACTGAATAAGACCCTCGCAGACATGATCTCAATGTACATCGACGTACAGCACAAAACATGGGACCGGATCTTACCTTACGTGACCTTCGCGTATAATACCGCCGTGCAAGAGACCACGCGATTCACGCCATTTCGGCTTCTCTACGGCCACGAAGTGCAGACCATGCTAGACTCTATGCTACCGTGTCAAGACGAAAACGAGTTGGCAACTGACGCCGAAGAATTCGCAGAGCGTGCTGAGGAAGCCCGGCAGCTCGCGCGACTGCACATCGGCCAGCAACAGCAGGCAGACGCACGACGCTATAATACCCGCCACAGAGAAGTGTTTTACAGCCCCGCAGATCAAGTTTGGGTGTGGACGCCCGTCCGCCGCCGTGGCCTTAGCGAAAAGTTGCTGAGCCGGTACTTTGGCCCATATAAAGTGTTACGCCGCGTCAGTGACGTGAACTACGAAGTGGTTCCGGACTGAACACCCCATGCACGGAGCAGGACACGGCTGAGGCCGGACGTCGTTCATGTGTTGCGCATGAAACCATTTATTGCGCGTTGCTCGTAACTTTTCCTTTACCGTACAGCATTCGTTGTGTTTTTTGTTTATTTGTGTGAACTTGCTTTCTCGTTCATTGACGTTTCTTATATTGGCACGCTCTTCAATTTTTACTTTCACATTATCCGAATTTCCAATTTCTTTTTCACGTGCCTATGCAGTAGCATCGCGGTGATGCTATGTACTTTTCTTTCCTCTTTTTGGGACTTGTTTTTTTTTCTTTTCGGAAGGGGGGATAATGCCACCAGCACGTAGTGGGTCGACAGCAGGAGCGGCTCTAAATCTGGAGGAAAAAGATGATCGCGTGCCTTCTTCTCTGCTCGAGAGCCAGCCACGACTGACGCATCGTCCTAGAGCTAGCTACCCGGTCGTTCAATAAATCTCCCAGTACTTGTGACTCATCGTGACAATACTTCACAGGGAATATCCGAATGATCTGTTAGGTCTCGTCAATTATTCCCTTAGAAGAGCATGGATCCCTTCTGAATGGAAGAATGCGAAAATTATACCATTGCTTAAGAAACAGGGGGCAGGCTATAATTTAGACAACATACGACCGATAGCCTAAACATCTAATGTAGTAAAACTTATTGAAAGGGTACTTCATGGTCGTATAATTAGGTTTATTAACGAGAAACAACTGTTGAGTTCTTCCTAAATTGGCTTGAGATCTGGATATTCCATATGGCATGCACATGTAGAACTGGAAAGTCGTATTCATATTGCCCGCCACAAAAAGCACTTTGCGGCTTTAGTAACGTTAGACATATGTAAAGCATACGATAGTGTAGAGTATGCTATCTTGACTAATCAGTTAGGGAGTCATGGACTTCCACCTTCTATAGTAGCATGGGTGACGGAATTTTTAAGTAGAAGAGAATTCTATAGTTTTCAAGGCGGTTTCTCTTCCTGTAAGCACAAGCAAACCCGATGTGTACCTCAGGGGTCAGTACTTTCCCCGGTTTTATTCAACATATTGCTTAGTACCATCCCCGTTCATCCAGATGTGAAAACCTATGTTTATGCCGATGACATTGCTTTCTTTGCGATGGCACATGAATTCCACTGTCTCTACACTATCTTGCAAGCATATCTTAATGAAATAGAACATTGGCTGGATGGATTGATGTTGAACCTGAATACCGGTAAATGTGCTATTCTCGTTTTTCCTATCAAAGATCCCGTGCACATATCTATTAATTAAAAGCTTCAAGATATCCCACAAGTACAATCATTGAAATATCTTGGAGGTATGTATAATGAACATCTAAACTGGCGCCCTCACATTGAATACATCTCGACAAAAGCAGTACGCGCGATTGGCGTATTGCGGAGGTTGAGCAATTGTAGATCAGGTATGAGAAGAAAGGCACTTTTGATTATATATAAAATGTATGTCCGACCTGGGTTGGAGTTTGGCTGCACACTTTTTTCTGGTGCGCCAGCCTACAAACTTCGGCCGCTCGTTCTGTTGGAAAGAGAGGCTTTACGGCTCTCCTTAGGACTTCTAAAGTATACTGCAATTGCAGTGTTATACCTTGAAGCACGAATACCAACCTTATTATGTCGCTTTAACATTCTTACTGTCAGACCTTTTTACGACTATATGAAGCACCATCTAACCCTGAACAAATTATTTTTATTTCAAATCCTTACCTATTCTTCTCCGTGCATTGGCCCAGATTTCACAAACCACAAATAGCATTTGTTCAATCGTTACTTGAGCCTCTAAATGTACACGTTCGTGATCTGATTCCTTTAACTGAGCAACACAACTCTCCGGAAATAGCTTACCATTATATCTTCCCAACTCACGCTAAGCTATTACCTACAGGCATTTTAAATGGTTTATTGCAGGACCATTTAAGTACTCTGCCAACAAATGTCATTATAGCAACGGACGCATCTCAATCACATGAAAAATCAGGCGTTGGAATATATTGCCCGTACTTGATTGGTCAATTTCACTTCGCTTACCAAATTTTCTTCCTGTCTTTCTGGCTGAAATCATGGCAATAATAATAGCTTTGCGAAAGGTAAATATTTCCATTCCAGTCATAGCAGTCATAACTGATTCATTATCAGTGTGCTCTTGTCTGTCCACATCTGGTCACTCACCGATAGTGCAACTTTTTAAATCATTGGTTCCCTGTCATCTCCGAAGGATTCATTTAATCTGGACACCAGGGCACAAAGGTTTGTTGTTGAACGAAACAGCTGATTCGCTTGCGAAGTCATCCCTTTCGACACCAACTATTCCTATTTTCCCTCATACAATATACAATATGGTGGCGCCATTTCGCACACATAAAATCAGGCAAAATATATCTGACCCTGCACTGACGGCTTCTCCAGAGTACAAACACTTGTCATTTCCCTGGCGCAGTGAACTGAATAACTCAAGAATGATGGAAGTTGTCATCACGAAATTTCGTTGCCGCGTTACCTCCCTCAATTTTTACTTGCATAGATCAGGCATATTGAATTCCCCTATGTGCATTTACTGTAATCAAGAGGAAACGATCAGTAATTTTTTATTACATTGTCGCCGTTTCGATTTATTCAGGCAAAGCATACTAGCACCACCTCTTCAAACACTGGGCTTGCAACTATCACAACCTGATCTTCTTTCATTTGGAGCCTCTACACTGGGTTTCAGCCACAGGGATGTTTTATTCGCCGTTCAAGAATACATCACTGCGACTAAACGATTTTCTTGCTAAATTACTATCTCACTATTTTTCTTCTTTTTTTCTGGAAACTTGATATCGGTATTTCAAATCAAAATTAAGTTACAAAAATTTGTAGGAATAGGAATGACGCATCGCTGAAAGCTTAGGGCGCATTCACCTTATAATCGGCCAATCCGCTTCTTTGGGTACGAGCCATTTGGACAGGGAAACAACAACAACAACGACTGTGTGGTTGGGTGATGCGTTCTAGGCTTGTCTCAGAAGTACGCGGCTCTTTCACAACGCCCTTTCACTTAATTTTTAAATAAACACAGTCACTCGTAATAGTTTGGTGGAAGGTACTAGGTACATCGGTCTGGACGACCCAGCTCTACCGATTTTGCGACGGAGCAGACGCTTGTCAGGCTTGCCACCGCAGCTACCAGACATGGAGGACGCGGGAGCAGGCCATAACAACCTCGTTGCTGATGAGCAACATGCTCAACCGCCAAGACAAGACCGCTGCGGCATGCCGGAACGTCATCCGAGGACCTTTTCGGGGCAGCAGGATGACGATGTTGACGACTGGCTCAAGCACCACCAAAGAGTGAGTCGCAGTAACCGCTGGAGCACTGCTAAGCAGCTCGAGAACGTGGTGTTTTTTCTCGTCGGCACCACGTCTCTTGAATTTGACAAGCATGAGAGTGCATTGACCACATGGGACATTTTCGTGGACGAGCTGAATAGGTGTTTTGGTTACTCAACAGCTAAGGTCAAGCAGGCAGGTCAAGCAGGTGGAGCAAACGCTTTCACGCAGAGCTCAGTTACGTGGCGAAAGATGAACCACCTACATCGAGGCCGTCTTGAAGCTTTGCGGAATCATGAGTGCGACCATGTGTGACGAAGATAAGGTAGGTCATCTGCTCAAGGGAATCGCGGAAGACGTGTACAATTTTCTTATCACTAAGGAAGACTTACACACACCTTCCTACCTAAGGAGACACTGCCGAGCGTTTGAAACCCTAAAGAGGAGGAGAGTCCTACCAAAATTTGGTCGTCTTGAGAATGTGCCCACGATTGCAAGTGTCAACCTTCCATCGCAGGACAACATCTCTTCTCTTATAGGACGAGTGCTTAAGGAAGAACTTGCTCAACTGCAAGCTAAGGACACCGCTGGTGTCTGCCATCAGTGTGCATTTGACCAACGGCCCCATGAAACACTGGTACCTCGGATGCGACAGAGCTACTTTGAGCCTCTCCCGAATCACACCAATCGGTTCGAACGAAGGAGTGAACGGCCACTCGAAAACCAGGAACGCAGGCAAGCTGCATAATAGCGATTTACTCCTCGGCCACCATCGCCCGGCTTTTATCAACCGACGAGCTCTACTTCGCCGGGGACGACTAGACGCGACACCCGTACTTGCTACAACTGCGGGCTACCTGGACACATCGCTAGGTACTGCTAGCGTCGCCAGCAGCGAGCTCCACGATTCAACGTGTACACGCCCTATGTACCTGCTGGCGAGTCTCGACCAGTTCAGGGCTCTTTCCAACAGCAACACGCAGCGCGTGCTGACTCGCCTTACTCCGACCGCAGCGTTACCCCAGCACCCGCACGCCAACAGCGATTCCCGTCTCCGCGTCGCAGCTCGGGGAAGCCACCCCCGCTGGGAAACTAACTGGTGCGACTAATGGGGGCGAGGCCGCAAAATCATCTTCCGCAAGACCCCCTTGTGTTGTAATGGTTGAGAACAAAGTTAGTGTTTTTGTAGACAATGTGAGCACTGTTGCACTAGTTGTGCTGCCGTTTCCATAACGAGCATGTCTTTTAAAAATCGCCTTGGGACGAAAGTAATCTTTGCTTGGAATCGGAATGCTACGTTCCGCGGCTTAGGGGGAGAAACGTTGAGCCCGGTTAGAGTTTGTTCTGTTTTACTTTCTGTAGGAAATCAAACGTTTCGAGCTGAACTAATGGTGCTTGCACGAGCGACCCACGACGTCATTCTAGGTATAGATTTTTTGCGGGAATGTGGTGCAACTCTATATTGTCGTAGTGGTGGGATTATTTTTCGTCCCGTGTTACCGTCTCCATTGACGAAAGATACCGTTTATGACTGCTTGGAAGTGTTTTCCGTGTCTGAAGACGTCTGCTTGGCCCCCCATACCGCAATGTTTGTGCGTGTAAACTCTTTGCGTTCTTGTGCGGGTTCTTATTACGGTTTAGCCGAGCCGAACTTCAATAACGCACTTAAAAAACGTTATTGTGCCTCGTTGCCTCGTGCTCACCGTCGATGGTTGTGCTGATTTGTGGACTGTGAACGTTTCCGCGTAGCCCATATATCTGCCTGCAGGACTTAAATTGGCAAGCTTTCAAGCGCAAAAGGCTTTTACCATACGGTCACTCTAACTGTCGGTGGATGTAAAGAAACTCCACACCACACTAACTCGTACCCAGACTATTCTGCCAGAATTGACCGTATGATTAACAAGTCACTTTCATCAACTGAACGGTCGCTGCTGCAGGAGGTGATCGCACGCTACGCCTCAGTCTTAGACTTTGCCCAAGATGAGATGTCTACCGTTACGCCACCGTCTTCACGTACGCAACACCGCATCTATACAAGTCAAGCACCACCAATACGCCAGAAGCGCTATCGTGTATCACCTTCCGAAAGGAAAGTCATCGCTGAGCAAGATGAAGACATGCTAAAGAAGGGCGTCATACAAGAATCGTGTAGTGCATGGGCAGATCCTGTCGTTCTTGTGAGGAAAAATGATAATTCATGCAGATTCCGCGTAGACTATCGTCGCCTAAATGCCATCACAAAAAAAGACGTCGACCCTTTGCCACGTATAAATGACGCCGTGGACTGTCTGCATTCTGCCTCCTATTTTTCTTCTGTTGACTTGCGTTCTGGGTATTGGCGAATTCCTATGCATCCCTCAGATAAAGAGAAGATGGCCTTCGTAACACCAGGCGGTCTCTTTGAGTTTAACGTTATGTCTTTGGTTTGTGCAATGCTCCAGAGACATCCGAGAGATTTGTGGATACAGTACTCCGTGGACTAAAATGGGAAATTTGCATATACTATTTAGATGACGTGATTATCTACGGCAAGACTTTTCAAGAGCATAACCACGGCTTGTCACTTGTGTTTGAATGCTTACGCGAAGCTGGCCTTGTTTTAAACTCAAAAAAGTGTCATTTTGGAGAACGTCAAGCCCTCGTATTAGGCTTTCTCGTGGATAAAGAAGGCGTGCGACCAGTCCCACAGAAGACCGCAGTGGTTCGCAACTTTGAACCACCTCGAACAGTGAAGGACCTGCGAAGTTTTCTGGGTCTGTGCTCATATTTCCGCCGATTTATTAACAACTTCGAACGACTTGCCGCCCCACTGACGTCCCTTTTTCATAAAGACACACCGTACTTGTGGGATGATGAATGTGAGGCTGCATTTCAACAGCTGAAGTTTTTATTGACTTCAGAACCCATACTAAAGCATTTTGATCCTGATGCTTTGACTGAACTTCATACTGATGCTAGTGAACTAGGTGTTGGTGCTGTGCTGGTCCAACTCTGCAACAGCCTTCAGCACGTCGTAGCATATGCCAGTCGGACACTGACCCGAGCAGAGACGAACTACACCATCACCGAGCTCGAGTGCTTAGCAGTCGTCTTCGCCATTCAGAAGTTCCGACCGTATCTACATGGCCGCGAGTTCACAGTAGTGACTGATCACCACTCACTAGGCTGGCTTGTGGGACTTCATGACCCGTCTGGCCGGCTGGCTCGTTGGGCGTTGCGCCTCCAAGAGTACAGCTTTTCTGTTACATATAAGAGCGGAGGATGTCACACAGATGCCGACTACTTATCCCGCCTTCCTTCAGTACACACCAACGCTGATGATGATAACATTGATAACTATTTAGTTTCTGCCTCGTCCGACTTCCCTGATACCAGCAGCTTCAAACGTGAGCAGCAGCGCGACCTTACTCTGAAACTCTTGCTCGAAGCTGCACATAACTCCGTCGACAAGCACTTTAAAATTTCAAATGGCTTGCTGTACAAAAGAAACTATTCAGCCGATGGCCTCCCGTTGCTTCTAGTGGTGCCGGAAAGCCTGCGCCAGGTCGTCCTTCGGTCTGTGCACGATGACATAACATCCGGTTATCTCGGTTTCACACGTACGCTACATCGACTACGTGAGAGGTTCTACTGGCCGAAAATGTGGAAGGCCACAAAACAGTACGTCGCCAGCTGCGCAATATGTCAGCGCCACAAGCGATCCACCACTGCCCCGGCAGGTTATTTGCAGCCTATCCCTCCATCGACATCCCCTTTTGAAAAAGTCGGCCTCGACTTGCTCAAACCCCTTCCTAAGACCCCATCGGGCCACCGATATGTTGAAGTGTGCGTGGATTATTTACCGCGTTATACGGAAATGGACGTACTGACATTAGCCACAACAGCCGCTGGTTCTTCTTTTCTGTTACAACGCGTCATACTGCGTCACGGTGCTCCACGGGTTGTCATCAGTGACCGTGGACGACAATTTATCGCCGACGTGTTTGCAGAAATTTCGCGCCTCTGTGGCTTCTCTTATCGCCACTCCACCCCTTACCATCCGCAAACTAATGGTCTCACTGAGAGAACAAATCGAACTCTCACGAATATGCTATCGATGTACGTTGATGCTGACCACAGGAACTGGGACGCCGTCTTACCATTTGTTACTTACGCGTATAACACCACCAAGCATGAAGTTACTGGACATTCGCCCTTCTTTCTGCTTTACGCACGAAATCCACAGAGTTTTCTGGACACTCTATTACCTTTCTGGAATCAGGAAGATCTGTCAATTGCTCAGACGTTGTGTCGCGCTGAAAAAGCACGTCAACTAGCGCGCCTTCGAACATTGTCTTCGCAAGAACACAGCAAGAGTCGCTACGATGCCAAGCACATCCCCGTAGAGTTTTCTCCTGGTGACTACGCGTGGCTGTGGACTCCTTTTCGTAGAAAAAGATTGTACTGGAAGTTTCTAGCAAACAATTCTGGCCCATTCGTGATAGCCACTCGTCTCAGTGACGTGAATTACGTTGTCGCCCGAGTCACAGCCAATAACCGGCGTTCGCGCACTATGCAAATTGTTCACGTAGTCCGCCTGAAACAGTACCATCATAGGTCTATTTAACTCGCTCAGGGCGACGGGGTAAACGCAACGAAGACGCACGAGCCTATGGGGCGCGGAAGAAGTAGAAGAGTAGTGGAGCGGCGCTTGGGCTGTGTGGTTGGGTGAAGCGTTCTAGGCCTGTCTCAGAAGTACGCTGCTCTTTCACAACGCCATTTGACCTCATCTTTAAATAAACACAGTCACTCGTAACAATATGATTCGTACAAACATGGTAATCCTGACACGCGTGGCATGCAAAAACATGACAACATACTACCCTCATAGCGTGTGGTGGCCGTTTCGCTAGCTCCACATATACTAAATCAGGAATCACGTGATTGAATAGATGATGAAAGTAAACGACTCATCCAAACATGATAATCACGATACGGAAGTGATGTACGACATTGTTTGCCTCCACCTCGTAACGTTGTGCTGATCTTAAAGTGACCTATCAACCTTTCTCTTTCGCATATCATCGATTTCCGCTGTACGCGAGATGTGCCAATTTTTAAATTACTTTATTTGCACCTGTCTCGATTGTTCCGTCACGCAAAAATGCCTAATATTTCTGTCACAAAACGATGGTGATTGTTCGCTCATAACCAACGCTGCTGACGCCGATAGCGAGGTAGGAATTTCTGCGAAACGAGCTCTTTAACGCTATCGCTTTAATAAAGTAAAGATAATTTGCCGGAGGCACAGAGAGAACTTGCGACCTTCGAATAGCGCATCCAAAGCTTTCATCAACTCAACTACATGCGCAGTCATCATGCCATCGAATGTATGGGTTATATAGGTACTTTTAAACGTACGAGTGCTAATCAGCGACACCAGTAGCCTAGATGGTGACAGTGTACGACTGTTTTGGGGGCGAAACTCCATATGCCGTAGTTGTCGTCGTCGTAGTCCTCATCGTAGTAGCAGGAAGCCACCTGCACGGCCGGACTAAAGGAGCAGCACGCGCGCAGCCTTTTCGATTAAGGAGGAAACCCGCGCACTTTAATCATAAATAAAAAGATAGTTGTCTCGAAATAACTTATGGCGACGAGTATTGCTGACTTAATCTCCAATAAAATGTGCCTTGTATTTGATGCTTACTAAAAAGAAACTAGTATGAGAAGGACGCCCTTTGAGTACGGTAGCCACGTTCAACTCATTTGGCGTGCGAGGAAAACGCTCCTTCTAAATCGCTGAACGACTACAGGTCATCTAGCCCCCAGTTAGAAGGCTGCTGCAGCCCCCATCTCACGGTGCGTATGGCTTCACTTGTGGGGGATAATCTCCACTCCAGCGATTTTTCGAAACCTCCTTGATTGCGACTGGCAGAGACAGTATTAGCGCCACGAGCAGTCGCAGCTTCAAATGTGCACATGTACCCCGTAATGTTGACGGGGGAATGACCGCTACTGTTGGACACAGTTGACAGAGTACCGGACAAGTTATGTGATGGTCGCATATTCAGTCCTCGCCAGCGGGAAGCTACGATTTTGTTCGCTTTACTTTCCCTCATTTACATCATAGGTTCACTACATAACACCCATGGTGCTTTCTTTGACTTTCTTCTTTGTTCCAACTAACGTTGTGCCTAACAAAGACAAATGAGTCCTTCATAATTTATTTTTTTCTTTTCACTAAAGAAATGTTACTTGATGTTTCAACTTTCACGGCACAAGTAGTCACTCAATTAGGTGTAGCTTATTGTAAACTAACGTCAAACTTATTGACAATAGTGGATGTTTCACGTTAGTTTACAGTAAAACGGGCACACCACCAGGTAGAGGCGCACATAGTTGGTGAGTTCAAGATTCGTGAGAACACTTACTGTTTATTTTCAACTATACTTCTATTGTACAATAACAAAACTTTCCACACTGACATATTTGAACACCACCCAAGTTCACCGAGCTACGTCAGTGCTTCAAGTTTTCTCGGGAAAAACGCTACCCGGTCGAGCAAGATTTTAAGATTCTCGCATAAACGCCTACCGGCCGTGGCTATCAAGCGCCTAGCGACTTGCTTCAAACCATGAAAACAAATAAAATCCGTTCTTGTCGCACTCGTTGGCTGTTCCGCGCTACAACTACCACCATTAGAACAAGCGCTCCACTTCTTCTAACTGCTTTAAGATTTTCACTCGTTGTCTTCAACAAGCATACTCTTCGTTGGCTCTTACCTCAGCGGATGATAAGAAGTTTCTCGGAACAATATGGGGATTTACAATGCCTCATCTAAACGACTTTCTATATTAAACAAAACGTATTGCTTGGCCATAAAAATATAAATGACAGTTCGCATTCATCAGACAAGAATGATCGTAGCTTGTCTAACAGCACAAAGACTGAGTTCAGCTTGCGTGATACCACTCTGTTAAAGAGTGTATTTTGCGGAGTGCCTCTGTTGTTGATCTCGATTAACGCTCCCACAGTAACATTCAAAGTGGTAGTTTGTGGGGTTTAACGTCCCGAAACCACCATATGATTATGAGAGACGCCGCAGTGGAGGGCTCCGGAAATTTCGACCACCTAGGGTTCCTTAACGTGCACCTAAATCTGAGCACAAGGGGCGTACAACATTCCCACCTTCATCGGAAATGCAGCCGCCACAGCCGGGATGCGATCCCGCGACCTGCGGCTCAGCAGCCGAGTACCTTAGCCACTGGAACACCGCGGTGGGGCGTCTTTCAAAGTGCGCTCGACTGTACAAGCTTCACGTAAAGACTGCAAATTTCTGTTGAGGGCAGGTCGACGGATTATATAGTCATGTAACGAACGTTAAACATGTAAACCTGATAGAGATACTACAATAACTACTTATTTCCATTCTCTTGTAGACGTTTCAGGCATGTTAAAAAACGGAAGTATGAGCTGAACTGCAATGGCTTGGAAGAGTTAGACACATGTAACTCAGAGCTCGTGCCACTAAAATGTAAAAAAAAGCTAACAACTGCGCCTTCACTTTGTAACCAAGTATTGTTTGTTCCAGAAATTTTACGTGGCTAACCTCAAGGGGGAACCGGGTTTCAGCCGATGTGCCATGAATACACACACACAAACGTACATTATCTGACCCATTTTCGTCGTTAAAGTGCTCACATCTTGCTCTAAATAGCAAAGAAATAAAAAAGTGGCAATTGATCTTCGTGGTATCTCGCCGTGAGTGTTATGTTCGAATCGGAACGCTTTTTTTGCCTAAATAAAAGAGGACGCATTTGTTGTCCTGCATTTTGTAGTTTAACCGCAAAGCTGTGGAAAGAATGAAAGGGAGGCAACCTCTCCCATGGGATCTCAATGCTAGTGCTACAAAAAAGCGTATCGCGAATCTTTAGATGTGGGAGGGCCACCCTTCAGCTCCTCCGGAGGCAGGTTAGATAACTTGGGAACCACGAGCACCCGGGAAGTGGCGCCATCTGTGCAGAAAACAAAGATTAGAAAATCACAAACAACAAAAATGAATGAGAGGGAGGATACAAATGTGTGACGAAGGGAGTGGTACGAACCTCGGTTGTGGTTATGTTGTCGAGGCAATTAATATTGTCGGGCCCATCCTGGAGAATAATAGAAGCAGAGAGCTAATGAGGTATGCTTGTTCACAGAATAAGACTTCTGATGGGATGTCACGGTGATATTGAGGTTACATGAGACGGCCTTCAATTTTATGGATAGTTTACTTATGACTTGCTTCAAGTATTTGTGTATTTTTTGCGTGGAACAGGTACCAAAGAAACTGCACACAGTGATGAAATATTTCGCGCCAGCGTTAATGATAATAAAAAGGCTCATGCTTCTTCTAACGAACACCCTGTAGTACAGGGCAGGCTAGGTTGATTATGTGCATTTAGTAAGCGGTTACATAAATTTCCATCATTTGTAAGATCTTCCGCACAGAGTTGACGTACGACCATGATTAATACTGTGGCTGTCGAAAGATATATTTATTTATTTGCATTTCAACTACATCGCCATGAGGCATTACGTAGGGGGGGTACACATAATAATTTGACTACATAGTTTTCAATCGAAACAATAGATTCAACAAATAAAGCAGCAGTCAAAATATTTTAAGAGAAGAAAAAAAAACCCTCGAATATTGGTGAGCAAAGACAACGTCACAGTCATGCATTTGTAAACACCCACACGCTTCGAGACTGCAAACCATTCTTAGTGGAAGTGGTATTGTGGGAGTTGTTACAAGGAATAAAAAAAGGATTCATTGTCAGTTTCATTGAAGAGATCATCTGGTAGACGGTTTCATTCCTGTATTGTTTTTACGAAAAAAGAACTACCGAAAGAGGGGGTTTTGTAACGGTATTCTAGTATTTTTCGTGAATGGTCTTGACAATTAGAGACGTACGTTGGTGTGAACAGATAATCAAGAGGGTTAATTCCATTTCCATTAAGATATATACAATAAAGAAATTTAACCCTCAGTTTCTGCCTCCTTACCATCAGTGTCTGCCATTTCAATGCTTGTTTCATATCTGTGATGCTTGCAAAGGAATTATAGTTGCTAACAAATCTGGCCGCTTGGTTTTGAACTTTTAGGGGCGAAGCTCCTTATGGCGTGGCTTGGGCGTCCCTCGTATGTAAACACCAGTGGCACATACCCGAAAAAGGTATAACACTTGACCTCCAAGGTGGTGCCAGTGAGAGATTTCTTCTGTGCGTTGTTTAACAATAAAAAAATAGTGCTCAATGTACATGCCAATGGCTGCTAATGGGGAATGAGAGACATGAGCATTCGGCTTTTAGTCAACGCGCACGCTGCGATCCCCATTAGCAGCCATTGGCATGTACATTGAGCACTATCGGACAAGAAAGGGATGCTACATTATACTCGCTGGGTGTAACCTCCTTAGCTTTAGAAAGGTTTAGCGAGCGTTGAGCCGCAGTGCCATGAATACAATGAACTTGTATATACCATGAATGAACTCAAGGTGGTTAAAAATGAGTAGTAGATACGAAGCGCAAGCCGTAAGAAAGTAAAAGCCGAATACTCCTGTCTCTCATTTCTCATTAGCAGCCATTGGCATGTAAATTGAGCCCTATCTGACAGGGAAAGGTTGCTACGTTATACTCGCTGGGCGTAACCTCCTTGGTTTTCGAAAGGTTTAGCGAGCGTTTGGTCGCAGTGCCATGAATACAGTGAACTAGAATATACCATGAACTTGAGGTGGTTAAAGGTGGGAAGTGGACCCAAAGCGCAGGCCGTAAGAAAGTGTGCGTGTGCCACCTCTCGTTTAGTCCTTGGAATGTCCGCTGGATGGCGGTGCTTCTATATGGGGAATATATGATAAAAAGATGCGAGATGATGGGACTTGGAGTGTTGAATAGATGAACGAACGGACACACAAACAGATGCATGGATGGACGCATGAACGGACGCAGCGGCGGATGCATGAAAGAACGCAGGGACGGGCGCACAAACAGAAACATGGACGGTCACACAGACGAACGCATGGACGGACGAATGCTTCGCCCCACTCTCCATCATTCACTCCGTGGATATGCTGCCATTTTTTCCCATGCGTCAATCAAAAGTTGTGCGATACTTCTCAAGGAGGCTCAAAAGTTTACACCTCTGTTGCGGATATGGACCTTCGTCGATGACACAGTTGAAGATCTGGCCAGTCGAAGGGACAGTCAGGAAACAACAGAAGAGCGCGTTGAGTTCTGATGATCAATCAAGATTTCCAATGTGCTGTTGGTTTCGAAAGATACCACTGAGCCGATGCATTCACCCCGAAGCAACGTAGTCGTGATAGATGGATGAATAGATGAACCTTATTTCGTCCTTCGGAACGTGTTTTAGCCCATTGCGGGCCGCTGCCACGTCGGAACAGAAAAACCAAGTCTCTCTGCTGCGTCGTGGGCCTGGTCGACTTGCTATAGCTGTTGTTTGAGACCGGAGCTTGGAATAGCACCCTCCCTTTGGGACAGTGTGATGGCTTCCCCACAGCGTAAGGCCGGGCACCACCACAGCATATGTGAACGGGAAAGGAATGCCTAGAGGCACATCGGTAGCAACCTTTTGGAGTGTAAACAGAGCAGTGCAGAAGTACAGCTGGCGAGTAACGAAAGCGGCGAAAGGCGTGAATTGTGTGGTAGCATCGGAGGTAGCGGAACACTAAACAGATAAAAAACAGTAAAGTGCGGAGCAATCTGGGTGTCATCAGTATGACCGAATTCACACAGAAAGGGTGACGGTTAGCAGGTGGAGCATCGCCCACGGAAGAAAAGACGGCAGTGGCGCAATCATTGGCGGCTTGGTGATGGGAGAGAAAATTCCAGCCTAAAATAATGTCGTGCGAATAGTGCGCGTACGACGAACTAGACTGTGTTCCCTCCTTGGATTTCAAGTCTGGCGGTACACGCAGCCAAAAGCTGCACAGGCTGTACTGTGGTGGTATGAAGAAACGGATCAAAAACTGTGTCGTCACTTTTCACTTTTCGATTTGAGCGGTGATGACAGATATTGCAGCACCAGTGTCGATTAAAACAAGTACAGGTACGCCTTCAAGAACGGCGTTAATCATATTTAGAGGCAAAAGAACAGGGCTTCGACTTTGCGATGACAATGCATTTCTTCCCTCTGGAATTGCGTCATTTAGTTTTTCAAGTCGATTACAGAGGAAGGCCGACGCATCGGAGAGGGCGAGTGAAGATAGGGCGAAAAACGACGATGAAAAGCTTGTCGATGGCTTGGCCGCGAAAGGTGTGAATCGGGGTCTGAAGCGTAAAGAATGTGTGGTCGTACTAATATGCACATGGGTCTTCACGTTTGTGTCGTGGTAAGCGGCGGCACAGCCATGTAATATGTGCGGACAGACCCCACGAAAAGCGTAATAGCCGGTTGTAGGCTGTGCGCCAGGGATCTGAGGCTTGGTGGACAGGAGATCGTGGCGGCTGGGGTGGGGGTGTTGCTAACAGAAGGCAGTGCTTGGAACGTCTGTATTTGAGGTCGTGCTGCTGCTTTCGCGTACGTCAGTGTTGCGATGAGTGGTGGCGCTGGCTGCGGTGGAGAGACCTCAGACACTTGGTCTTGTATATTGTGCCATAGTGTGAGAATAAGTGGCGTACTGGGCTCTGATATGCTGAAAGTGAGTTAGAGCTGGCAGGCATCTTCTTCGTGAACGAAATCTTTGATGTGTGAGAGAAGGATGGGATCTTGTGAGAGAGTTAAGCCGGACATCGACTCCCGAAAGGCGGCAAGACGGCTGGTGACGAGGCGTTGCCGATGGCACTCGTCATAGCTTCGGCAAAGCTTGGTGACTTGGGCGACAACATCCGGGCTTTTCAAAATCAGCATATCAAATGCGCCCTCATAGATACCTTTATGTATGTGCTTGATGCGGTCCACCTCTGCTATGGTAGCTCCGACGCGTTTGCACAATACGATGATGTCTTCATCGTAAACGGTGAAATTCTGAACAGGCAGTTGAGATCGTGATTCAAGGTGCTTTTCCCCGCGAAGTTTGCAGAAAGCAACAAAGACTGCTAACTTTGTCTTGAACGCTGTCTAAGTTGGAACATCCGCCTAATGGTTCCAAAGCTACGAGTGTGGAATGCCGCTAAGGTAAATTTTGACGGTGGACAGCCACATGGCTTCGTTCCATTTGTACAAAAAACTCTTGAAGTCATAGGTAGCTAGCCAGCCGTCGAAGTCTTGAATATCAGTGCCGTTGAATATTAAAGGGTCCCGCAGAGGGACCGTGCCGAAGCACGCGTTGGCATGGGGAGCAAGAGGTGGTGGGCTTGTGGTAGGTTCAGTGGTCATGGCGGCCGGTAGAGTCTGGCTGCGCAACTCGAAGAATGTTGGGAGGCCAAGCAAACTTTACCAACTATAATAACAACCAAAACAGCCTGACAAGTAGTACTGTTATTTCAGACAACACATGAGCGTAGGCCTAGCCAGTGAGAACAGAAACAACGTCCTACCCGAGCCTATTGTGCTCAGAGCTAACAAGAGACTTCGGAGCTTGGCATGAGCCCATACTTCTATTTACATAATATTATAATTGTTGAATTTTCAAGCCCCAAAAGCACAATATGAATATGAGGAACCACGTATTAAAGGGCTTCAGAAAGTTCAACCACCTGGGGTATGCACGTGCCTCGAGCGTTCGCACTGCATTCATCTGTCGTGTTACTTTTCTCCCTCTTGTAGATCTTACGCCTCTTCCTCAGCAGACGTACGCCACGTCATGTGACGCTATCCAAAGCAGTGTTTTCATCCTTCCTTAAACGCGTGTTTTCAGGGAGGAACAATAGGAGGCTGCCTTGGTCAGCTTGAAGCCAGACATTCAGAAGGCTTTCCTGGAGTGGTCTGAGAGGGCAGAGGAGGACTACTTCGAGTTGTTCCTCCGCATCAGCCTCTGTCCTATCGCCCTCTGCTGTTTAGCAGTGGACAAATTAGGTTGTGTATTCATTCCTTTGCACCTCTGCAAAAAAATTGACTTGTGCTGGCTAGATGCAATGCCAAAAGCTTAGGGTCAGTAGTCGAGCACCATAACCACTAAAAGACAATAACTGGAACTACAGTATCGCAAATATTGGTGGTTTTAGTGTCATATCCAACCAGCCTGCTCCTATGGTAGAAACTTCCTATTTGAATCTACCTTCGATTACAATAACGGTAGCCTTTTCTTAGAGACTACCATACCAGTGCAATAGAAGAGAAAGAAGGGTTCCCGCTAGAGTTCCTTTGCAAGGGGCCGTGCTAGCTCCTTTCTACTCACAGCGTGCTCCATCGAAATCGGGCTACCTGACACTAGTGCTGGCCCCTATTTATCACTAAACATGGTAGTAGATGCTACACTCTCTTCGAACCATTCCTGAAGGGCAACCAGCCATTACATTGCCTTCCTTTCAACTGCAATAGCAGTCACGTGTTTTTCAGATATTTTTTTTTCCTCTTCAAAAGGAAATCATTTGTTTTTTTCTCAGTCATACCAGAAAGAGCAATCACGTAACCTTTTTTTGTCGCAGTTTGATTTCGGCTATTCCACCCAATCGCTTTGCTTTGTTTTAGGATAGCGAAGCTTCTTAGGCTCGCACGATGTCTGTTGTCATCGTCGTCATGGGTTAATGTCATCCACCCGTTTATAGCATACATAAAGCGTGTAAAGCCGCATAAACCATAATGTCTCCACTCATCTGTCTGTTTGACAGACCGTCAGTCTTTCCGTCAATGCGTTCGTGTGCCAAGCCATGCATTGTCGTAGCATCTGTACGTCTGTCTATGCATCCGTTTGTCCGTTCGTCCATCCTTTATGCTAGTCGGCGACTTCAACGTCAACGTTCACATTACGGACCTCGGAACCTAGCTTCACTGCTTCATCAGCATAAACTTCTTGGATTGGCTGCCGAATTTTTAGGAGAGAGAGAGAGAAAAAAAGGGAACATAAATTGTAGAAAAGAGAAAAATAGAGTTCAGGGGCCAAATCACGATCCCGCTAAATGGTAGGCATCCTTATCGGCGACAGCCGATGACAAGGCCTCGACTTGCGCCCGTCTTAACAGAGTCTCTTGAAACTCCAGCGAAGAGCAGAGGAGAAGGGGAATCTCCCATGACTCTCGATAAGCGGTCGAAGAAAGGGCCAGGTGGGGATATTTTGCACAAGCCCACGCCATCTAGATGTGGCAGGCACATAGCTCTTTAGGTTCTCACTATATTTGTTGATGCTGTCGTTCTAGTAGCTTCCCGTTGAACGGAAACACGGGTTTCATTAGCACACATAGGATATTTAAAGAGCGCATGTAGGTGTAAAACTTACCGTACTTTGTCCATGCCTCTGCCTGTTCATCCATCCGTCCGTGAATCAGTCCGTCGGGCCACCCATGCACCTGTACATCCGTCCTTCCGTGCATGATTCCATCCGTCCGGTCATTCGTGCATCCGTTCTTGCATCTGTACGCGCATCTTGTATCCATCCGGCTCTTTTTCGTTTATACTATCCGGTATAAACGAAAAAGTAGTACATAGTATCAACTTCAACGTTGATACTATGAACCTTTAGACCCAGCTTCACCCCCTCATCAGCATTCCCTTTATAGATCTTCTCTTATTTAATACGTGAAGTACGTTATGACGGAGTTAAATCTAGTGTGCGGTGTGAACACCCCCACGGCGCATGAGCAACGAGCGGCTCAATCACTGCCAACGTGCTCACGCGCCAGCGCATTCCACAATACTTAAAGGGCTGGGCAAGACGCTTTGGCTTCTCCTCATTACACTTATTTAGCAATCTTGTCATGGCCTCGAGGAACAAGATTCTGCAGGAGCGCGGGGAACCAAAGCGTTGTATGCTAGGCAGAATGTGTGAGCACGCACTAGTGCGTTCGGTCTTCGTAAGTTGCTGTGCGTAACTGGCTGTGGCCTCTCTTTCTTAGGCCCTCTCAGCAATCACTGGACGGCGTCGGGGAACGAGACTAGCATCGAACAACGTCCACCCGCTTTGCGTGGCGATGAGCCGCCGTGTCGGGCTCCAACAAGGGCTCGGGAAGAGAACAGATACTGACACTACGGTGAATTAGGAGTGTGATCCACCTGCAACGACGTGTTAACATTGAGCCAGGTGCTTATGATGAAAGTTACTTTGTGTCGAACCATGCGCTGCTTCGTATTATACTTACTCATCGTTTCCTTTAGTGGGAGGTGGTGTAATTTTAAATAAGGAGCATTTCTTGATTGCGCGACGTCACGCTTCGTCTTCGGCGTTGACGCCGTGCACCCCCCCCCCCTCCTGCGCATGGTCGCGTCTCGCATCTCGTTCCGCATGGTCGCTTTACGTACCTGCTATGGGAGACACCCACAACACTGGCACTCTCCCAACCTCTTTCACTTCGCGCCAACGAAAGTAGCGTCTGCCACTAAAAACAAGGCTGCTCGCGCCGCACAGTCCTTCACTTATGTATAGCACTTGCTCGAACGTTTGGAATTCAGCCACGGGCGTATTTACTACACTAAGAAGGCAACCTTTCTCCTTCGTTGAATGAGTAAGAATAATAAAAATTGGCAGATCCCACGTGCAGTAGAAATCCATGATAAGCGACACACGAATTGGATTGGATTGGATAAACTTTTATTTGGTCCTCCAAAACACAGATCACTGTGTTGCGGGCAGCTCCCACGTGGGGACTGAGATGCCAAGCTCCTCAGCCGCCTCGCGGGCTTGGTGGACAGCCCAGAGCTGATCTGCCAAGGACGAGCTGCGGATTGCCGCCTCCCATCTGGCAGAGGTGATGAGCGATAAATGAGCAAATTTGATGCACTGCCAGAGCATGTGTTCTAATGAAGCTATTTCTCCACAATGTGGACAAATATTACTTGGGTATAGGTCAGGGTACACGATGTGTAACATTTTCAAAGTAGGGTACATCCGCGTTTGCAAAAGCCTTAATGTAAGTGCTTGGGGCCGGGTTAGATTTTTGTGAGGTGGAGGGAAAATCCTTCTAGACAGGTAGAAATGTTTAGTGAGCTCGTTATATGTTGTAAGAATTTCCCGGTTATCCCCTTCACCGGTAGAACGCATCCCCGGGGAGGCGCGGTTGGAGAGTTCTCGCGCCGCCTCGTGTGCTGCTTCGTTGAGATTGGGAGGGGAATCGTTGATTTGTCCAAGGTGAGCTGGGAACCAACTCAGAAGATGATGTGTTATGTTCTTGCCTTGCAGTATTTTCAGCGTTTGTTCACAGACCGTCCCCTTGGCGAACGCCCGTAGTGCTGTCATAGAATCACTGTAGACGACTTCGATGTTATCCATCTTGAGTGCTAAGGCGATGGCCACTTGTTCCGCAATGATTGGGTCTTTCGTCCTGACCGTCACTGAGTTGACGACATGGCCAGCCCCATCGACTACCACTGCCACAAACGCTTTCCCATTGGCGTAGGAAGCCGCGTCAACAAATACGACCCCTTGTTCCTCGTTTGAGACTTGACGAAGTATAGTCCTGGCCCTCGCTACTCTTCTTCCGACGTTGTGTTCTGGATGCATGTTTCTCGGTATAGGAGATACCGTGATAGTCTCCCTGATCTTGTCAGGGATATCATTGTAATTGCGTCTAATTGCTATTGGGTGTTGGCCCAGCTCCTGCAGGATCATTCTCCCCGACCTTGTAGTAGATAACCTTGCAAACTGTGCTCTCTCTTGGGCTTCTGCTATTTCTTCGAGCGTGTTGTGTATGCCAAGCTCAAGCAGACGCTCGGTGCTGGTATGTATGGGTAGGCCCAGGACCTTCTTGATAACTTTCCTGAGGAGCACATTCAGTGTCTCGGACTCTGCTCTTGACCAGTTGTGCATTGCTGCCTCGTATGTGAAGTGACTTAGAACAAACGCATGCATCAACCTGATCAGGTTGTCTTCCTTGATCCCATTTCTTTTGTTGGCCACTCTGCGTATGAGGTGCACAGCACTGTCTGTTTTCCGAGTTAACTTGGCTATAGATTTGCTGTTGGCGCCGGTAGACTCTATCAGCATTCCCAGGACTTTGATGGAGTCAACCCTCTGGATGGCATCCCCTTGATTTGTACGGAGATGGATGTCTATCTGGTTTAACGGCTTCCATCCCCTGGGCTTCGGTCCCCGGCGTGTAGTCCGATAAAGCAAAAGTTCTGACTTACTCGAGGAGCACTTTAGCCCGGAAGGGCGAAGGTAGTCTTCTACGGTGTCAATCGCCTCTTGCAGAGCGCTCTCAATCTGCCCCTCGCTTCCACCTGTGCACCAGATGGTAATGTCATCTGCGTAGATGCTGTGCTTCAATCCTTCAATGCTCGATAATTTCTTTGACAGTCCAATCATGGCAATGTTGAACAGCATTGGTGAAATCACTGCCCCTTGTGGCGTGCCCCTTGCTTCTAGTTCGATTGCTGCGGTCTCGATATCTGCAATCTTCATCACGGCTTTCCGATCTGTAAGAAAGGACCATACGTAGTCATAGAAGGCTTTCCCTAGACCAAGCTTGGAAATTGCTTCGAGTATGAATGAGTGGTGGATGTTGTCAAACGCTTTTTCTAGATCTAGGCACAGAATGGCTCTCACGTCTCTGGTTTCATTGTCAATGACCTGGTGTTTGATAAGCTTCAATGCATCTTGTGTGGATAGCCCTGCCCTGAATCCAACCATATTGTGTGTATATATGTTGTTATCTTCCAAGTACTTGTTTATCCTGTGCAGTATGGCATGTTCTGCGACCTTACCGATACATGATGTCAAGGATATTGGCCTCATGTTGTCCAAGTTAGGGGGCTTTCCTGGCTTAGGAATAAGGATCGTGCTGGCCAGCTTCCACTGCTCTGGCACCCTGCCTTCTTTCCATGCTGAATTGATCATATCCCTCAGGGTTTCAATTGAATCGTCATCAAGGTTACGCAGGGCCTTGTTTGATATACCGTCCGGGCCAGGGGCCGACCTGCCGTTGAGATCATGCAAGGCTCTTCTGATCTCCTCGATGTTAAAGTCGCCCTCAAGACCTCGATTTGGCGTGCCCTGGTACTGTCTACTTGGTGGTGCCAATCCTCTTTTGATTGGGAGGTACTTATGCACGAGCTGCTGAACAACTTGCTGTTCTGTAGCGCGCCCTATCTTTTTATGCAAAATTTGAGCGATAACATGCTTTTGATTTGTTTTGGTGGTGTTTTCGTTGAGGAGATGCTTTAACATATTCCATGTCTTGCCATTGCGCATCTGACCATCGACGGAGTTGCAGATTTCGTCCCATTGTGCCTCGATAGTGCGCGACAATGTTCCTCGACTGATCTGTTTACCTCAGCTATCTTCTTCCTCAGTCTTCGGTTCAGGCGCTGACCCTTCCAACGGTTCAGTAGTGCTTGCTTTGCCTCAAGAAGATGAGCGAGCCGGCTATCCATTCTTTCAACCGGAAAATCTGTGGTAATGGTGGAGGAGACGGATTTGATGTCCTCTTTAATCTGTTTGACCCACTGCTCCAAGCCTCGTCTGTGGCCATCTTGTTCCCTTTCCATCCTTATCTTCCTGAACTTATCCCAGTCTGTGAAATGAAATTCTCTCTGCTTTTTACGCTCCATGGAGAAGGTAGTGGCAAGAATGCAGTGGTCACTCCCTAGGTCTACAGCAAGGTTCATCCACTGGGCCTTCTTGATGTTCCTTACAAATGTAAGGTCCGGGGTGGAATCCCTGCAGCAAGATGTACCAAGCCTTGTTGGTAGGCTGGGGTCTGTGATTAGGATGAGATCAAGTTCACTGGCACTTTGCCAAAGTCGATTTCGTTTCCCAGTGTTGTACTTGTAACCCCATGTATGATGAGGGGCGTTGAAATCACCTGCTATGACGAGTGGACATTCCCCGGCGATATTAACAGCTTTCTTTAGAACCGTCTTGAACCCTTGCTTTTGTTCCTTTGGACTGCTGTATATATTCAGAATGAAAATGCTCTGACGGTTGCTGGTACCCGGCACGATCTCTACCAAGACGTGTTCCAACCGGCCTGCTTCTATCTTGAGGTCGTGGGTTACGTGCGTTAGTTTGTTGCATACGAAGGTGCAGACTCCCCTCCCTTCAGTATCCCCTATTACAGGCCGGAATCCAGGCAACGTTGCTTGCGGTGAAAGGGTCTCTTGTAATAATATAATATGAGGCTTTTCTTCGCTGCTCCTGATATACTGCTGCAGGGTTGCCTTCTTTTTAAGGTACCCTCTACAGTTCCATTGCCAGATACGAAATGCTTAACGTAGCGCTGCCATCATGGTTATTACATGGGCGGCCAGAGCCTGATGCTGCACCTGTCGACAGGTTTGGTACCACTAGTATTGGTGGCCGAAGGGGTGAGCTTGGTGCATGAGGAGGCCTTGCTGTGTTGTGCAGATCTGCTTCGAGCTTTGTAATGCGCAAAGTCATATGCTCTTCCAGTGCCGCCACGCTTGATTGTAGCCTACCCATCTGCTCGCTAAGATTGGCTACTACTTTGCTGAGCGTGTCAAACACCTCTTTCATATCTGACATGGTCGTTTGGTTGGCTTCTACGTGTTCTGCCATGACTGCCCTCTTTTTCGCGGTTCTCGAGTCCCCCACGTTTTCAGCCACAGCGACATCAACTGGCTGAGGCATTGTCTGTGAAGATTGCGCGCTCGTTAGCTTAGTGAGAAGAATTTTTATTTCTTTTAACTCAGCTGATAGCCTCTTATTCGATTTTGTAAGTCTCGCGTTTTCTTGCTCTAGCTGTGCAATTCTATCATGCTCTGGCAGCTTGCCTGTCATCACCTCTGCCCCGCTGTTGCGCACTCGCTCAGCCCAGCTGCCTTTCGAAGTAACTGCCGGCGTCCTCCCCGGGTGTGAAGCCGTGATCTCGAATTGAACGCCAGGCAGCTGGCCATTCGGGTGCCGCCCAGGCTGATCCCGACCCTGATTGTGACCTTGAGAACTCGAGCGCCTCCGTGATTGGGAGCGGGCCTTGGGTCTAGAACCTCTTCTGGAACGCGACCTCCCCCTGAAGTGGGGCCGCCTTTCCTGTTCTTGTGTAGTCGGGATGCTCTGGGTCCCGTAGGCTGGGATAAGCTGCTTGTCATAGATGTCTGGACTCGATGTGATTGATGCGTCCCGGGCTTCTGCGGCTGCTCGCGATCTTTCCCAACGTCTGCGTCTGACGACGTATGGCACTAAGAACCTGTTCTTGCACTCCTTGTCTGCCGTGGGATGGTGACCGTCGCAAAGCCTGCATCTTGGATTGCACTGGTGCAGGCTATCTGGGTTCTTGATCTCGCAGCCTCTGCAGATTGTTTCAGCTGGGTTCGGACAGACGTCAGACCGATGTCCCAGCTTTCCACAGACGTAACAAATATCAATGTTCTTGCGGTAAAGGGAGCACTGCAAAAGTGAAGGTCCATATCTCACGAATCTGGGCACCTTGTGTCCTTCGAACGCTATGATGATTGTTCCGGTGTCCTTGATTCTCTTCGCCTGCAGCGCGAGCGGGTTGTTCGCGTTCACAATCTTTCGGGTCAAAATGTCCTGAGTATCGCTTACGGGGGTCCCGCGAATCACTCCTTTACAAGTGTCGTGGGGTGCCGCGGCGTACGCGCTAACCTCGAAAACTTTGCCTCCAATGTCAATTTGCTTGACCTTGAGGTATCTTGAAGCTCTGTCTTGGTCCGGAGTGCTTGCCACCATAATGTTCTGCTGCAAGTTGGAACAGATGATGTCCTGCATGGCCTCTTCCTCTTTGACGCCAGCCGCCAGTACTATCGCGTCTGCCACGGCTCCAGTGCCAATTCTCGAGATATTTAATCCTCCACGTGGTCGTAGCACAATTTTGCTGAAGTCCTTAGGTAGTGGCGGCATGCGTCCAGCTCGCACGATTGTATGCTTGGTGTCATACCTATTACGACTGGCTCGAGCGTCTCCCGCAACGCCGGCCTCGGTCGAACCCTTCGCAGCAGGAACGCTAACCGCGGCTTGCTTATTCCTTGAGCGTCTCGTTTCGGCTTCCTTCCAAACCATTTCTTCCGTGCAATCCTCTGGAGAGATGTCCTCTCCATCTACTTGGTATTCGATTCTCAGTCGCAGATACTGGAACGCGCAGAGCGTTGAGTCGCGTTGGCGCCGGGCCGGCGCATCGGCGACAATCGCCTCCTTGGTTAGGCCTAAATCCCCCGGTGGCGTTGCCGTGTAAAAATGTCCCAAAAAACGGTTTAAAAGTCCACTCACCAGCACAAAGGTGGTATCTGCTGATTTCTTGAGAACTTAGGCACACGATGAGAGTAAAAACTCGGCGACAAATTCGTGAATACCACAGGAAAGCATTCTTGAAAGCAGGAGCCGATCTTCGCGCGTCCGCACTGGTCGGCACCTAGAGCGTCTCCCGTATGTTACTGTCAACGTCCGATTTCCCTAACCTTCAAGGAACCGTGAGAATGTGTGGAAAATTAGGCAGTCCAGATAAACGAATGCATGTGAAAACGCACCTTTTTGTAGGTATTTTTCGCTAACTCAGCAGGTGACGGTGGGAGTACAAGATTCCGATTGCGATTCAACCAATGCATCGTTTAGGTGGCTCTGAAAAAAGCCGTTCATAAAAAAAACCGAGGTGGCTGGCGTTATCTCATAGGTCAGCACTTGGGGGCAAAGAAGCCTCCTATTTTCTTTTGCACGCCGTTCCGCTTGCCCGCGATCATGTCCGCCTCAATTTCAGTCAACGTTGTGTTGCCACTGTACACCGATGACAGTGTCATCAGTGCTCACGTCAACTCCGAACTCGTTGGCTGTGTAGGAGATGGCTCTTCGTTTTCAGTGTTAGAGTCGTCAGAGTCCTGCGTAACTTGAATGATTTTGTCATTGGTCATGTCCGCACATAGCTCGAGGTCTTTGTCAGCGTCGGCGAAACCCTCAAAGGTTATCCCGACTAAAATCGACTCGCCGGCAGCGCGCAGATTGTCGAGGGAACATCCGCGGATGGCAGTTCGTAACGCACGCTGTCCACTTGGGGCGAGACGGCCGTCTCGGCGTCGAGTCTGTAGCCCGCATGGGAAGAACAGTTTCGCAGAGTCTCTTGGGGTAACCGCCTTTCAAGATTCTGCTAGCATGCCGACGGCAGACCTGAGGTCAACGGCGTAGCTTCTCCCATCGTGAACCTACGAGGGGGCTCTGTGCGCTTCGAAGGCGCAGACAAAGACGAAGGAGCAGTTGGTACCATCGCTGGAAACGGTGAATCTGCTTGACGAAATGTGCAGCAGGAAACAGCTAGTAACTCGGTAAATACTGAAGGTCAAGAAACGAGATCACTGAAGATAGCGCGCAGCAGGAAACGATCAACCGCAGACACGACCGCGAAGCTGACATAACAACACGTGAACGAACTGAGTGAGGTTTGGCTTAGCTAAGCTGTTAAGCTATGGCTGGCAACGGATTGACTTGTGCGGTTTCGAGGTTAAGGCAGCTGCGGTGCGGTGGTTGGTGACGCGAGGATATGAAAACAACCCAAATGGCGGCGTCTGTGGTGACTTTGGGTCGGTGGTTCATAGTAAAAAGTCCGGGAAATCGGATGCCGAAGGCCATAAGCCTCCGAAATTTCGGACTTTTTAATACATTGACTCTATAGCGAACTTGGCGGTGCCACAGATGAATCCGAGAAATCTAGCATGTCCGGAATTTCAGGCGTCTGGGAAATCGGACGTAGACTGTATTCTGTTCGACCGGCGTCTGTACTTGTTTATTTTATTGGATCTCGGAAATACGACAAATGCACCTCCCCGTTATCGGTCACTGTTCTCGCCTTCAAAGCCTCTCCACGTGACGCTTGTACAGGCGGAACGGGACATGCCCTGGCGTGCATCCAACACGCTGCTGATGCGCTACCGGCGACTGTGCGAGACCCTGCGCACCAAAGAGCCCACAGTGGCTGACCTGGAGCGCTCCCTGGCGGTACCCATGGCTCCCATGACTGCGGTGCGATGTGCCCGTCTGACAGGAATGGACAAGCGCATGAACCTGTACCGGCGCATCAGACGCCTCCTAAACACAGATGTCATGAAGCGTGCCGCCCTTTCGCTGGTCAAGGTAGCCACGGCCACTTTTTTTGCCTGTTTGGAATGACGGAGACAGAATATAGTGGCCGCTGCATGAAAGAGCTCTCTCTGATCATTTGTGTCACTGCTCGCAAGTGCTCTTTTCTTTAGAGCTGTCTGCCGTGATTGCACTTTTGCGCAAAACTGTGCTAAGCTGCGCGAAATTGAGTTTACTGTGTCATCCTGATTATATCAATATAGATTGTGCTGTACTGCACCGAAGTCTTGGGTTTGGTGAGTCGGCTATCACTGTCCATCGCACCGCCAGCGCATCAAAAATGCAGCTTGACCTTGAGGCCACCAGTGTCACTACCAATGATCGAGCATTATTCCCGATTGAGCCACGCCACCACGCACAGTGCAGACACAGCTTTAGTTGTGCCAGTTGGTTGACTGAAGCTACATCAATACTTACAGTTAAACCTAGAGATAACGAAACTGATGCATTCCCCCCCAAAATTTCTTAAACACAAATTTTCGTTATATACAGTTTCAGTGTGAAATTTCGAAAAAAAAGATGCACAAATAAAGTGAAAACGGAAGGCAGGTCTTTTATTTATTTGGCTATCAAGAACTGCATTATTATTGTGATAGAAATTATATAGACTCTCTCGGCAAATTTTCACTGTCATGTTTCATATAGAGTCCAAATCGATAGCATCCCCCTGCGCATCGCAAGTTGTACCCATGGGTAAAAGCGTGCGAGTGGGGGCCCAAAGTGGATGCTGATATTTCGAGGAGCACCGTGCACCGCTTCTGCTCTGTGGGGTCCTTGTCTCCGTGTTGTGAGGGGCACCGCCAAAGCGCGTGCTCTAAATCGAATGTTCCCCCGCAGTTGCTTGGGTATAGATCGTACTTGAAAGCGGGATTCGGATAAGAAATAGTTGTAGCATTCTAAGAGACATTTCTCTGGCTAAACAGGTGGGGGGATTGAATAACTGCGTATTCTTGAGGAGTTCGTTGTATGGAGGCTCACTATAGGCAGGTTTAAATGTACGTGTTGTCAGTTGAGTGTTGGTTATGTGGTGTTCACTGGATTTGACTGCATCATTCGTTAGGTGCAGGACAAGCTCCGCAGGCGCAGGGTTTGACTGGCTCCATATGCAATTGTTGCATGTGTCCAAGTGAAACAGCTGAGTTTTCTTGGCAGAACCGGAACGAGAATGTAAGCCGGGAGACGTGCATGAGGCTGTACCGCAAGATGCTGCAGTTTCAGCAGGGCACTCGCCCACCGAAAAACTCTCAGATGCAAGGCCGTTCCCTGACCAAGGCCATCGCCAAGTACGCGCAGCCCCTGCATCGACCCATGCTGCCCAGCCTGGCTGCCTACAAGCACCAGTAGTGGCAAGCTGTGGCCAATGGTATGCATGACCTTCCACAGCACTCTTGTGACATTGGAGCATACGTGATGTTTTCAGCTTAGCATTCGTCACCTAAGGAGGTCGTTGTTTAGAAAGCACCGACTCTAAATTTCGAAGGCGAGATGAGTGAGATGGATTTATGTGGAGACATACATATCTATCAGATATCACAGGAAAGTATAGCCATGTCTAAAATTAATTTTAAAGTGCATGCCACGCGACTGAGCGAGATGCGAACTCCCTTGCAATGCTGAACATCATTCAAGAGTCGAAATTGGGCGCATATTGTGCCATCATACGCCAGTCTGATTGGCTGCACCAGCCTGCGCATAAATGGCAATTTCTGCAATACTTGTCGATTAGAAGTGTAAATTGCCAAATCTAGTCGATTATTGTAGACTGAGCAACACTGAGCAATGGCAACCCTGACGCGGCGGCATCCAAATCCAGTGTAGTTTGATGGTTCCATCATGTTGCATTTCGGTTCATTCAAGACGTTTGCTAGTCCTCGTCACTGTTATCACCGTGGTTTCCTTGCAAAAGTGTCTAGTAATACGGTGAAAGCTCTATAATTTGTACCATCTGGGAACGCCTCTAAATTCGTAACCTCTCCAAATTCATTAACATCTCTAAATTCATAACCGTCGCGCACTCGCGCAAGCGAAGTTGCCAGCGGCGATAAGTGGGTCGTAAGCTACTTACTGCAAATAAATAAATAATTAAATGAATAAAGAGGTGCAAACTTCGCACGTCAGTGTTATTTTAAGAGTGCAAGCTGCTTTACAGAACCAGTAATAGACTCTTTTTATTAACCTGCAAGTGCGCTTCCTTGTACTGCACGCTGTCTCAACTAATTACGGCACCTGCCATGCCTCAAGCGGAGCTGTGCTCCTGCACTCGGCGACAACTTTCTGTGGCAGCACAGCCAAGGCTACGAAGCCCAAGCACGCCTTTTCTTGCTACGCTTCTGCTCGTAGTCCATGAACGCTTACTTTAGTATGCTGCGTAGCATAATGGAAACTATAAAAAGAAGAGATGTGAATATTACAAGATTGTTCGAATTATTATTACAAAGCATCACCCGTGTAGGTTTTTTGTTCTTTGCTATTTCTAGTTTTCTTGTTTTCTGGTGCCGTTTCACTTTTCCCTGCCCCGGTAAACAAGATATGGCATTGCTCGGTTGCAGCAAGTTCACATCGAACCTTGTGAACGAGCATCAGTGCGGGTTCATTAGGTGATCTGTATTCATCGAGCAGGGAGAAACGTAGACAGTAGTACGTCATAAAATATTTTGTTTCCCGCACATGCAATCACCAAAAATTTGTGTGCTATTGATATCATCAGCGAAAGTTGTACTCGGATCGCAATAGCCGCCATGAAAGTGACACTGGCGACCTGCCAGTCTTCAACAACACCAGCTGCTTGGAAAAAAAAAGTGCACTTGGAAACTGTACGTTAAACCAATGACCCTATTCCTAAATTGCTTTGCATACGTGGTCAGTGTTTCAGCTGGCTAATACTGTTGATACGACAACGCTGAAGATTGCGTACCGTAACACCGCTCCCGACTATGTCTACGGAGGTACCTAGTCGTTACTAGCGCTATGTCTGGGTAACAGACGCGTTAATGTATATTACCCTGTTGACTGTGAAAAAAAACTGCGTTCTTTTTCGAGTAAAAATTGCGTTCGAATTTGAATTTACTAACATTAGACGCCCACTTAATGACCAATCGGTGTCATGACCCCTGCTTCCCGTCGCTGCCTTTGCATCCCTTAAAAAATATCATGAGCTTCTCCAGCATGTTTTTGCGTCTCCTAAAGAAGGAAAACAATGATGCTGACCAAGTATGCACTGCAATTCAGGAAATGAAGTCATGGCTTTGCGTTGTTCCAATCGCCCAGAACCTGCTCGGCCATACCTTTCTTTTTCTGAAAGTAATCGCGACGCACCAAAGAAGATTCGTGCTTTATGCCTTTAAAAATGAACATTTTATTCATTTCCTCCCCCAAAAATGTAAGATATTTTTATAGTGGTCATGCGAAAAAGTGCATGTTGGATGCGCTTGCGAAACTGAAACCGAAATTGCAGGAAAACGGACTACTTGGCATAATAAGACATGTGCAGAAGCTTCACCCACGTAGCTTTGGCTGTGCTGCCCCTGAAAGTTGTCCCCGAGTATAGTTGCGCATGCTTTTCAGGCCTGGTTATATCTAGAAAAATAGGTCTGTTTTTCTGCGTCGTCGCACAATGAAACTGCACGTGAATACACTGCGGAAGTGACTAGCTGCGACTAGTTGAACTTACTGCATCGCAGGAAAGGTAGCTTTACAATTATCATAGGGGTCTGTATAAAAAAAATTTAGTTAGAACTCTTCATTTCCGAATTCACACACTAGTGATGTTTCGCCTCTCTACTTTTCACGCATCTTAGGTCATCGTTTCAGCCAGAGCGTAGGTCGCCGAATTTTTTTCTTTGTTTCATTCCTCAGGCTTTTCACGGCACTGGAACGCTCGGTTACTAACATTTCTTGCTGTGTGAACACTCGGTGTTTCAAAAGCTCGAAAGTGTGTTAACTGTAGTTTTTCAAGGTGTTGAATGTTGAGAGAGGGTGTAATTGGAGAAGTACATTTTTTTTTCTTCAGTCATCCCCAGTAAGGTAATGGAAGATTTATAACTATTGTTTTTCGAAAGCTAGCACCATAAAAACTGCTTAACATACATAGAATCCAGGGACATTTAATACAGCAAGATCTGTGCTGCCACTTCAATAAGAATCAGATCCTTATATGTTTTCATTAATTATTAACTTTCAGAAATTTAATGGTACAATCTACATAAAAGCTTAACTTATATTTGTATCAGTGCAACAAAATCTGTGCATGAAAAGTTTGAGTCAGTATAGGTCCCACTGAATTATTAGTGTGTGCTCCACACGCTCCTTGAGAGAACTAATTAACAGTGAAATCTTGTGCAAAGACATGGCGATACCAAAAACACTTATTTCATGAATGGCATTTGCTATTGGTTTGGTTGGCTCTTTTTATATTCACCATATAAGTAACTTGCTACGAGAGGCGCTCGGGTTAGGCAGTGCAACTTTTTTGGGACCTCAGTGTAAATTCTTTATCATTTAGAAGAGACTTGACCTGCATTCACTCACAGTACACAGCAGGAAATTTAGATATGGTACTTTGACCTTGATTTTCTCCTCTAATAGTAGACTTATTGATGGTAAGGTTGACATTAGAGTTCCCACAGAACACTTGATTAATCTAAACCAATTTATTGTTTCACTTTGGTTTGGGGGGGTAAAATGGGATCTGCTTGCACAAAGTAGGGTGACCTGTAAATTATTGTGAGAGCCCTTCATTCTGTAGGGGATGCTAGATATAAAAACAGGCTGACGATGATTACGCGTGGTGCGCTCAACGTTTGGTGTGCGTGGCTTTTGTCTTCCTCCTCAGTGCTGCACGACCTCCACGGCTTGTCGAGACCACCTCCGAACCCAGAAGTTGAGAAAGTGGGCACCGTGCCCATCTTTGAAAAGCTCTTCTCTAAGGAGGTGCTTGGCGTGCCAGATGCATTCGAGACCAAAGAAGACTGCCTCGTGCTTCCGCTGCTGCCACCCAACGAGGTATGGTTAGGCCGCGTTGTTTTGCTTGAAACGATGGCTAGAGAAATAGAAATTCCTTGCAGCTCAAAAATAATGAAATAAAATTGGGAAAGTTATAATATGGCTTCATTACTTTATTATATTTTAAATTAGTTCTCGAGCTTGCGGTGCGAAGAAAATTGCATGAAAAAGGGAAAGTGTCATTTGTCATTAAAGTGTATTTTGACACATATTGAATGCATATGAAGTTTCATATGTACTTTCTTATACATGGCATTCATATGTGTTAAACGCAGATTTCATGCAAATTATATGACTGGTTATTCATATAGACTTCTCAGTAAGAAAAGTCACATAGTTGGTCTTTTAACCATGGGTGGAACAGCTGCGCCCCGGTGCGCCAAACTTGCTTACCTGTGCCTTCTTGCGCCAAGCCACCCCTGCTGTGCCAAACTTGCCTATCAGTGCCTTACTGCACTGCAGCACCAGAATTTAGCCGCAAAGTATGAAAGCCATCAAGCGCCGTGCCCGGAAACGTGGCTGAAACGTGGTCTTTTCAGTTTGATCGTAATGGCTATAGTTTCGGTTTCGTGAACACTGTGATCGCTCCAGGCGCAGCTGTGGACTTTAATCACATGGGCATGGTTGGGATCGCTATGCGTGCGCGATCCTGGCAGGCATCAGCGGGAGAGGCTCGTGGACCGTTGTGCATGCTGGGATCTCAACGCAAGCACACTGCGAGGAGAGCATCACTCCCTGGCAGGGCTGTGTTTTCTTACACGAGCATTTTTATAGAGTTATGCGATATCAGATCTAGAAGAGTTGGCTGCCAGCCTTACAATTTGTTGCTGTCCCATTCATTGCTTCGCCATTCCAGTGAAGCTGTCTTTCTTTCATAACTTTACGGCAGTGTTTTGAAAAGAAATAAACGTTGGAAGTAACGGTGCTGGAAAAATTAAGGCTGGTGTAAGTTTCCGGGAACAACTTAAGGCTGCTCTGCAGACCGTACTTTTTTATTTTTCAAGCTATCTGGATGAAACTTTCAGGGCATGTTGGCTACACTAAAACTAGCGGAACTGAATAGTTGCATGCAGCTGCGTTCTTTAGTTCTAGAGTTATGGATGTCTAACTGGGTTGTTCACCTGAGTACTTGAGGAAGAGTATTGAGAAAGCTCAGGACATAGTAGGAAGCTAAAATTTATTGTGGTCGTTTTTTGATAGATATCCTAGGATACTACAAAGCCGTTTCTTTTTTAATTTTCTCCCCAATAAATATTCATGCGACATTGAATTCAGTGTAGCTAGTAATTACCAGGTTCATCAAAACTGAAATGTTATAAATTAACGACACCAATTTTCAGACAAAGAAGCTGCTTGTACTCTGGAAAAGTCATTCAGAAACAGGATAAACAAAGCACACAAATTTGATGAGCGGTCTGTGAGTTTCAGCTTTCCTCAGCACCACAACCTGCAAAAAAAAAAAATTCATTCAGAGAAAGCGGGCCTAGAAAGTTTGACACTTGCATTTTCTTCAGAAAGCTTCAACAGAATAGCTAGAAGTATTTGGATGCACTCTTTTTTTCTTTCGCGTCATCTACATCTTTTGGTGTCGTTGTTAATTTATTTTTAGGCGTAAAGCGTCGAAGTGCTAGGCCGGCAATCTCGAAAACACTCGGCGTCATGCTCAATACAGTCGCCCACCAATTTTTCGGGCACGGGGGGGAATGAAAAAAAGTCCAAAAAATCTAACAGTCCGAGAAATTGGTTTTTGTCAAAAATATGAACTTTATTCCATCAGGCAGGCTTAAAAAAGTCCATGGTTCGCCCGTATTTGTACCAAGGTGACATCGTCACCGTAAATGCTCGACAAAAGCGTCATCGCGGTGGCGATCTCCGCTGCCGACAGCAGCGGGCGATCATCGTCGTCATTATCCGAACGGCTCTCCAACTGCGGTACAACCTGGCAGAGAATTTCTTTGTCTGTGGGCTCTGCACAAGAAATAGTCACTGTCCCGATGAACGAAGTCTTTATGCAGGGAGTTTTACAATAACGTTTGCGTGTGTTGCGGGTATAGCGGACGCATTATGAGCTTTAGAATAGTGTTTGCTCCCCCTAGGGAAAAATTTAGGGACTTTCCCTTCGACCGTAAACTCAAATGCACGGAAGCTACAGACATCATTTTGCGGATCTCGCGGGCTGTTATCCCTGCACGCTATTTCGGATTTTCTGCGGGCGGGCCGCAAATGGTGACTCGCGTTAAGACAAATGCACAGTGTCAGCGACCGCACCGCAAGGGCTCGCGACACGCTATTTTAAAGCTCCCTAATGTCATTGTGGCAGGCACATTCACTTCGCCACTGCGTAGCTCCGCTTCCTCCCTGTGCGGTGCGATGACAACAGTGCTGACCACAATGGCTTACCGAAGACGAAAAAATGTCCCGTGCCGCGTTTCCTAAAGCAGACACGGCTTCCGAAACTTGAAATATGACATTTGTTTACCAATCTTGGGGGCAGAAAAGCCATTTTAAAATTAAGCCACTAAGTTTAGTCAAGCTGCTGAAAAACCTAACATGGCGGCGTCCTTACAGATTCGTAGTGCAGCCCGAAACAAGCGATTTAGTCCGAAAAATCGGGCGTAAAAATGCATTAACCCTTGGGGAACCCTGACGGTGCACTTTTGAAGTACGAAATATCTAAAAAGTACGAATTTTTGAAGTCCGAAAAATTGGTCGGCGACTGTAGCACTGATTCGGAGCACGTACTGAGTCCCGCAATTTCTGACGCACTCAATGCAATCGGGGCTTCAGCGTTACTCAATGTGTAGTATTCTCGACTGGCGACTGCAGAAAGCACTGCTCCGCCGCTGCAATCATCCACGCAGTCGGCAGTCGCAGCAGAATAGTGGCATCGCGACGTTGTACAAACCGCATAGTGTGCCTCCGTGCAAAGGACCTCTGCACCATCTTTGGCATTGTTACCGGCATCGCATGCAACAACTAAGACGAAGAACACAGGACTAGTGGAAAAAGAAATTGATATGAGTGCAAGAGGCAAAGTGCGACGAAGAAGACGCCGGCCGAGGCAAATAACAACGGGGCGAGCGAGCGTCATCGAAGGAAGCGACCACCCCCACTGCTGCGCAGCAACCAATGACGGGCGTGCTTTCTCCCGCAAGATATGAACGCGCTGCTCTAGCCAATCAGCGCACCTCATTGCTTCATGGGAAAATGCCAATACCGTCTCAACCATTCTGCAAGACTCCAAACAAAAAAGAATTCGCACTCAAAACAACACCAAAACGTCGTCATGCCCTGTATATATATGTGTGTCACAGAAAAGCAACAAAAAAATTTAGTAAAGTACTTTCTGGCGCGCGGAAGCGGACGTGCAACCTTTCGCTCCTGAGCGCATGGCATTAGCCACTGAGCCATGAAAGCACATGTCCCTCAACCCTTACACCACTTATCATTGCGGTGCCGATCTCGTGGGAAACAGCGTATTTTCAGTGTCATCGGCAAAATGGCAGAAAAGGCACACTCGGCGCCCTGCTCGTTGTGACGCGGGGGCACACGCTCATTTTCTATGCGTAAGTTGCCCATCTGGGAGGAGGGGTGGGTGGGAGGTAGATGTTTATGGTGGGAGGTAGATGAGCGCACGCTCATCTCGCTGTGGAGGAAAATCCTACACCTTGGACTTTCACCAGGACGATTGTGTTGTAGTTATCGGGTGCACAAAGGTCACTTCGCTCGCTGCACATTGCCCATTTGCGAAAACATAGAACTTTTCAGACACAGCGAAGTAATAACTGTGACACTTTTTATGTCGAACTCATCTGTACTTATGAATATGTGCATCATTTCTGCATGAGCAGGGCACTGCACGTTTTGATCTGCTTACCGTTCTTCGAGCGACATTTTAGTTTGTTGCTATAGTAAAATAAAACCCCGTTAATTCGGACTTCACGAGACCGGAGAGAATGTCCGAATTGACTGAAGGTACGAATTATTGTGAGTACAAACAAAATACTTCAAAAATGTCTCCTACACCATCAAGCTTACATTTCTTAAAAAACGTTTGTGATCGCGGTTTGCTTCACGGACGCAATGTGTGACGAAGTCACAATTTTGCAAATTTCTTGCAGGTGGCTTAGTCCGCACACAGTGTTCGAGGAAAACATGCATATGTCTTCCAAAACGGCCAACGAGTGCGCAGCCTCCGTCATTGTGTGGCGTGGACGCGCGTCTGCATCACTTGCGTCCTCGTCAGCCGGTTCCCCTTCGCCGTCCAAGACTTCGGCGACGATATCGCTGTCTTTCACTGTGCCAGCTACGGCAACATCGCTGTCAATTGCGAAATAATCGCCAAGGAGCACATCAGCTGGCATGATGCTCACATAGCGGCCGTCTTGCTCCTCGCCGGTTTCTTCATCAGCCACCACACCCGGATCAGCAGCGCCGTGCACGAAATCGCTATGCCTAAAGCAGTTTGCGACTACTGTAGGTGGTGTGTTGTTCCACAGGTATGTCAGCATGTGGATTGCGCTTAGCATGCTTACTTCTTACTGCTTGCTTGACTCCATGCAGAGCAACATCCGCTTGAGTACCTGCCATCAATAGCGGCTTTTCACGAACTGTATGATTCCCTGGTCCCATCGGCGGCAGGGAAGCCGTTGTGTTCGGAGGCAGGAATAGCAGTTCAATGCTTTCGAGGCCGGACACCTTTGTGTGCGCGCTACAGCTGTCTAGCTTGAACAACACCTTCCGAGACTTGGCCACAGAGTGGCGGTCGAGCTGACGCAGCCAAGCTTGTAAAAATTCGGCAGTCATCCAAGCCTTTCTGTTGAACCGGTAGTCGACAAGCAGCTGCCTAATGTTCTTAAAACATCTTGGCTTCGCGCGCTTCCCGATCAACAACAGCGGCAGCTGCTCTGTGCCGGTCATGCTAGCAGCCAGAGGAACTGTCACGTGCTCTTTACTTCATTTTCCACCGATGCACGATTCCCTCTTAAACACGATTGTCTTGTCAAGCGGAGCCTTATAAAACAGCGCTGTCTCATAAGCGTTGAGAATGTTGCTCGGCTCGTACGTAGAAAGGCGCGCGGATAGTGCAGATCACCAGTCCTGCACAACACTTTTGTCCACTGCACCTCTTTCACCACACACGTTGCGGAACACCAGCCCATGTCGCTTCTTGGAGCTGTCGAACCATCCTTCCGACGCACTGAAGGAGTCAATGTTTATGGTCACCACGCGCTTCCCTGCTAGTGCACAGATGAGGGGGCCAGGCTGCAAAAGGCCAAACGCGCATCGCGCGAAATGGCAATCCAGCGCAACATCGCTTTTTCTAGTTTGGGACGCGCTGCCGTTCGAAGCCTTTTCCTTTGGTCGCCAAACATGTCCCCGTCATACACTTGCATAATCTGCTCTTTGTTCTTCATGTAAGTGCTCAGCGTGCTTTTCTTCACATTGAACTTTTCCATCACTTCTTTTCGAGATGCTCCCGCTTGCAACGCCTTTAATATTTTCACCTTTGCAGCCAAATCTTTTGCTTTGTACTTAGCCCTTCTCGCTGCGGGAGTTGGGGCGGTTGGGGCCGCAGGAGACGGGGGGGAAGCCATTCTGGCGTTGCGCGGTGGTCACGTGCGCGTGCACGAAGTAGACAACACAAACACACACACACATACACACAAAAGAATGCACGGTGATAAAAACGAAATAAAAACCGGCGAACTTTTCAAAAAACAGCAAACAGTAAAACTGTCGATCGCACTGATCACTTAAAGATAAATAATTTAAGAGGGCAGACTGGTCATTGGGACTGAAGAGTAACAAAAAAATTGATTTTTCTATATAGACACATTTGGTTTCTGCAAGTATTTTTTTATCTAGCTGCAAATTTTCACACACCAGGAAGTGGTAATTTTTTTTGTAATGTTATTCCAACTATCCAGATTCTTGGTGCTGTTAACATGCAGAACCTGCAAAAAAATGGGGAACAGACTTTGAAGCTTCTATATAATTTCCCGGCACCTGTGTTAGCAGCTCTGCTATGAGTTTATGAGCCCCTTTATGAGGATTGCAAACATGCGCACCATGATTGTTGCTTTTTGAAGAAGCTGTGTGTTTTCAATTCTTTCCATGTTTCTCAGAGAAGTAAATTTACGGCTGTTCAATTTTGAGGCCTCAATATCTCTGCAGCTAGGGCAGGTATAACAATAATTCTTCTTGCAACCGAAACCTCTATGTGTGTAGAATGCAAGTACGGGAGCAGAATTTATAGCACGAGTCTTTTTAATTAATTACTCATCAAAATTGTAATATAATTTCAACTGCTTTTGAAGATGGATATAGTTCATTTTGTTGTAAGCTAACCAAGAAAGGCCTAAAAACCAAAAAGACTTGCATACTATCACTCTATAGTCATTAGTCTATGTTGGAATATCTCAACTAGCACTTTAATTAGCACTTTTTTGTTGTATAGCAGCCTTAAACAATAGGGGATCAACTTAAGTGATTTCAGGAACAAGATAAGTTACAGAAAAACTAATTAAACATTTGAAATCAACAGAAAAAACTGCATAGTACTGTGCATTTCGATCAAGATCACTGAAAAAATAAACAAAAAATGTCTAAGACCAGTCCGCCCCCTTAAAGCACACTAGAGGTGAGCAACCCAACTCAACCGTCATACAAACATGCTCGAAGCGCAAGAAAAAAAGGAAAGGCAAATCCGTGGATTGCTCGTTACTGATGACAGTAGCGATGCACTGCCTTGTATTTTGGTTGTTTAAACCACCATGTGTGTGTATGTGTGTGTGTGTGTTTTTAGCGGGGGGGGGGGGGTGCCTCCAAGGTGTACTACCCATGGAGGAAGTTTTGGATCTCAGAGGCCACAATCTGATGCGAAAGTTGTTTAGGTGTGCTGTCGATTTGGCCAACAGATTCCGCTGCTGCTTCCCCGTCGAGACTCGACCGCGGTCGTGCGTTCAAATTAACTGAAGTGCGGCCAAATTTGTCCAAATGAATGAACTTCATTCATTCATGTCATAGAACAATGTACATTTTGAACGGGACCGGACGCCATGGCCGAATTAACCAAAATTCTGAATTAATGGGGTTCTAATTAACGAGATTTTGCTGTATCGCATTTATTGGACTTTTTTCGTACTCCTCTAAGATGGGCGGAGTGTCTCCTTTCTACTTTGACTACAGGCCTCCTGCGCGGGGGTATTGGATGTTATCGCATGTGCCCTCGTGGCAGAGATGGGCCACATCGTTTGATCTCTGCTTCAACCACGTTCGTCACCCCCGCTTGCGGAGTTTTACCCGCGGATCAAACGTACGACGAGTGGGGATATGTTATAAATTCCGAAGTGATGCGGAACATGACGGCAATGGCGAGAAATCGTTGGGAGTGTTCAAATAACTTATGTCACAATAATGAGGCTATTGTACAATTTAGCAGGGTGTTTGAATAATGCAGCGTTGAACAAATGTAGCTTCGCAAGTGCTTTGAATGTGGCTAAGTCTGCTCTGAATGTTCTTGCTGCTTCAAGGGGAAACATGGTGTGTGGAGATATTATCTGTATTTGTGGACCAAACATGATGAAAATATACGTGCTTATGTAGTTTCTCCTGTTGATTTCAAATATTTAAAAAATTTTATTGTAGGTCGATTCATTTAAAGATACACAGTGCTGTCACTCTATTGTTTTCGAAGAGAACAGAAAAGAAAGTGCTTATCAAAAAGTAAGTATTATTGCATAGCTAGACAGTGCAATCAATAATAAGTGCAATGCTGCAAGCAGATTTCAAATTAAAGAAAAACTAGTGATTTTGCAGATGACGAAAGTTGAGGAGTCATGTCTTGGCTATCATATAAAAAGAAATTTAATACCATTATAAATTTGTATGGGCAGCAAATCGAAATTCTGCTCTCAGCACTTTGTAATACACAGATTGGGCTCTACGGTAATGTAACAATTGTTGATCTGGCCCTTCTATATTGCAAAATATCCACCCTACAAACTAGTAAAATCACCAAAAAGCATGTTTTCAGAAAACTGAGAAAAATGAACAAAACTCATTCATTTACATAACTGCACTTGAAAATGCTCGGTATGCACGGGGGATGTAGTCTTTTGGACTATGAGTCCCTGTGGGGTGCTTTTCAGGGACTGGTGCATGTTCTCCGTTGCTTGTCACTTCATTGATGCTGCCGTGCGCCTTCGATCCTTTTCAGTCATGCGGATGTGGCTTTGCCAGCTGGAATTTAGGCTCAGCCCTTTCGTAATGTCTTCTGATGCCTTTTTTTATTGCCTGCATGAGCACTGCTTCTGCCATGGCTGCCTCCACCGTGAATAGCGAAGCATGTCGCTCTTTTGGTGCCAGCGCTGAGATCATTGAATGCAGGCATTCATTGTTATTTTGGGTTTTCCCTCGCTAGCATCGTTGCAACAGCTTTCTGTCTGACAAGCGCTCATAAATGGGAAGTAAGGCTTGGCAGACATATGGAGGCAGCTTTCGACGATGTTTCGGAATGGGCTCCCCCCTGGCCTTTGCCGCATTTTGTTTGCACCAGGAATTTGGACCGGGTGGGCACAGAGTGTGGTTTGCCACATCATCATTGGACGTGATGTGATGATAAGTGGCCATCACTGCTGTGTGCATAGCATCAACATCACCACTGTGTGTCTTCAGAGCCATCCCGGCTGCGGCGGCTGCATTTCCGATGGAGGCGGAAATGTTGTAGGCCCGTGTGCTCAGATTTGGGTGCACGTTAAAGAACCCCAGGTGGTCGAAATTACCGGAGCCCTCCACTACGGCGTCTCTCATAATCATATAGTGGTTTTGGGACGTTAAACCCCACATATCAATCAATCTTCAGAGCCCACCCATAAGAATTGGCGAGCTTGAAGATCAGGTCTCCTGTCAAGCGGCCCTTTCCCCCAAGACTCTCAAGGCCAGGGCCTTTGTGTTTTGCAATCAAGTTGCGTAAAGCAGTGCCCATACACTTTTGGAGATGATTAATGCAGTCCTCTTCTTCCACTGGGATATACCCATAAACCTTATCTGCTTGTAACGCAAGGTAACTGCGGCTGTGTCCGTCTGTGGGATCTCGACGAGGCGAGCGCCTCGCCATGCTCTTGAAGTGCACGAACACCGCAGACGCGGTCGGTACAAACCAAACAATATACATACATTTATTTAACTACTTTTGAAGGACGATATCGTCCCCCAAATCAATAGTAATCCGCCCACTAAGACATCCTTACACACAATCTCCACACACTCGAAAACATGACAAACACACAATAACGACAAACACGCTAAGACACCCAAGACGGCGTCGCCAACGCTTGACTTACCACGTGCCCCCCCCCCCCCCGGCGCGGAGGCCCGGGGTTCCCCCTCGCCGAGAACCCACGCTAGACAAACCGTTCGCGACAGCCGCCGCTCGCAGAAGAGGCTCCCTCAACTCTCCCCCGCCACCAAGGCCTGCCTTCCGCTAGGGGTCACCACCGGCGCTACCACTCTACCAACAGTGGTACTCAACGCGAACACAACGCCATCTAACGTCCGGCGGTTGTCACCCCCGAATCACGGCTTCTATGCGAGACACGTGCGCCATGCGGCGCAAACAACTTCACAGGGGGTGTCAGCACCCCCACACGTCGCAAAGCACCGTGGCGTAGCGCAGGTTGGGCCGCTCAAGTGACCTTCTGAAGAGGATGAGGGCAGCCTCAACGTCCATTTCCCCAGCCTTCTTGTCACTGTTTTTCTGAGACTGGTGATGTTCCTTCCACACTTTATAAGAAGGGTCACCTTCCTTTGGGCCCGACTCGCATCCAGCACAAAAGTTGCTCAAAACAACGAAGTCAAGCACCAGGCTACAGAGCAATTCTATGACGGTGCCGAGACCGATACGCGACGAATGACCGCGAGTCATACATGACCCATCAAACGACACCGCGATGTTTCCCATGTGGACTATTTTAAGTTCGGCGCAAAGTTCGCAAACCGACCGCGTGCAGCCGCTCGTCAAACTGCGTGCAGCACGATCGGCCGCGGGGGCCAACTTCGTTTTCACGTAGTGTTGCCACGTTTTTGTGTGAAGACCCCAGCGGCTGATGCCCATCAACGAGAACACATAATTCAGCCCGGTCTGTATGTTCCCCGTTGCCTGCATTGCATGCGCGGCCAAAACGTTCACAGCAAAAGGTTTCATGCGTTCATCGCTACGTCCGCGCGGCGAGCTCCACGACGACGCAGTCTCCCCACAGGTCGAACACACAAAACGCAACTTTACGGCGAGTCCGAATTTCGCGTGGTCGTGGACAATCTGCAGTTCTCCGTTGCATACCTTGCACTTTGCAAATGCCAACAAAACGCTGTTCACTGCGTCCAAATCTATAATTGTGAACATGGTTCCATCAGGCGGCCGAGCTGCTTCGTCGGCACCGTCAACCACGAATGCGTGTTTCCCCTCCGTCGCTGCAGCGGATGACAACTCCGATAACTTATCTTCGGCTTTAGCTCGCTCCTCTTCCAAGTCAGATTGCTGTCGATAGATTGTATTTAGACACACGCGACCGCTGCTCGAAGGCTCCACGACTGACAGAGACTTTGCACAAGCTCCGTGAGAATTGATGGGGTAGCTAGGCCTTCCGTGGTAGCGTCGACGACTTGGCCATGGGGCGCGGAGAGAGTAGCGTCTCGGGGGTTTCGCTGTATCACGGAGCACTTATTGAAATTCGCTACTAGCGTCCTTCGCACCTTTTTCGCACCAAACTTGAGCTGTGTGCGGAATTTGCGCTCAGGATTTGACATTGTGAAACTTCTCTGCTGACACTGAGGCAAAATGGCGCGCATGGACGCGCGCCTCAATACCCGGAGCAGACGAAGCCAGGAGCCTGCGCCAATAAGGAGGCAAGCTCAAGTCACGTGCTCAAAGTAGCGAATAGGAAGGTGCTCTGATACTTTTTTTTGCTGCTCATTTTACAAGCTTCCAATGGTTAAATTGGACCCATTCTGGTGGGAATTTGAAGGCGAAAGACGGCTCTCTCAAATGAGACCAAGCGGGCCGCGCTGGCACACATGAAAGGGCAGGGGCGCGTCACGGAAAATGTGCGATTTCAACATCGATTTCGGCTCAGATTTAGCTAGAAATCGCAGTGTAAAGGGTCTTAGCAGCTAAAATAATGATATTATAGGCATGAAATTCACGATATAGGTGCACTTGTAGCTGTAGATTTCAAAAATGCAATAAAAAAGAGTTTTCTTGCAATTTTTTTGTCTCCACAACCTGTGTCCCCCTTTAAACTTGCTCAAAAAAGCCCTTCTGGCTGCTCCAAGCCTGTTATAAGAGTGGAACTCTGAACAGTACCCTGTTCCACCCCAGTGTGACTGTAGGTATAACTGTATCTATAAGTGTCTGCCCACATGGAATGGAGTTGTTCAGTTTTCAGTCTTGACCCCGCCTTGGAGATGAGCAAGATGGCTGGATTTGCAGCATTTGCCGTATAAAAAAAATTGCACCATATCCACGGAGTGCATGATGATGAGTGGGGTGAGGCATACATCTGTCCGTTTATTGTTGCTTCCGTGCGTCCATCAGGGCATCTGTCTGTCTGTCTGTCCATCCATCCATCCATCTAGTGAACATTCCAAGTACTGCCATCTCTCATCTTTTCATCATATATTCAGCATATAGAAGTACCGCCATCCAGCGGACGTTCCAAGGACTAAACAAGAGGCGGCATCGCGCACTTTCTTACAGCTTGTGCTCCGTGCCTACTTCCCCCCTTTCGCCGCCTCTAGTTCATGGCTATATACTTGTTCACTATATTCATGGCACTGGGGCCCAACCCTCGCCAAAGCTTGCCAAAACCAAGGAGGTTACGCACAGCGTTTGCCGTCTGCTAGTCTGTCTGTCCGTCTTTCCGTGTGTCCATCTAGTGACCACTCCAAGTACCGCCATCTCGCATCCCCTGTGGCACATAACCGCTCTAGAGAGGTTATGTGCCATCGGTGGCTAGTACCTACTACTACTACATACATTGTGGACGCACGACCCACGCCTTCAGGAGCTTCGCCCCTAAAGGCATGTTTACAAATTACATGCTGTTGCTAGGTCACTGTAAGTTATGGGAGCGGCGGCCACAAGCATTAAAAATAACAGTGCAGCAGCCGCTGGCAGCAGGTGGTTGGGGCCTGTGTTCCGAACAGTAAACATGGTTTCTGTCGGTCTTTGCCTCTTTCCTGAGGGTGTTTCGTGCTAGCCTCAGCCTCAAATCCCTACAAAATTTATTCTGCACGCCACGCAACTGAAATTTTTACAATGCTGACTGAACCGAGTAGCAGCCAGCAAAGCGATCTTGCATCTGCAGCCTGAGTGGATTTGGTGAAAAGTCAACTGAGTCTGCTTCACCGTACACTCCTGCACTTTTTTTCTGCCGACATACTGCATGCTCGGCATAATGGACGCCCTTTCTCTTCGCACGAGGCCCTAAATAAGCTTGCACTGCATGATCACGCTTATCCACTTACACACAACGCGGGTGCAGTAGACAGACAGATGAATAGTGGCACGTGTGTGAAGGCTCTAGTAGTTGTTCATGGTGCTGGTGGCGGGCCAGCGCAGTTAGCGCACTGTTTAACCACCAGTAGGTACTGAATCTTTGTCATCCTTGGCATAGAAAACCAAGTTTCAGTCGGACGAAGTGACAGTGTAGTCAAATAAATTTCCTATTCTACCGACATCAGCTAACAGAGGTTTAAACGTACTTAATCTAAATACATCTGTGTTAATAAAAGAAGTTGGGAATTCTTGCCTGCTAGGCTAGTTGGTTTATTGGTACTGAATCATTGCCATAAACCATGCACCATAAATGAAGGGCCAGGGATAGAAACGGCGCTGCTTTTGAAATTTGGGTCTCTGTCATCATTTATTTATTTTTTCGTATTGCTTGTTTTATGAATGTTTGAAATTGTGTATTTTTCAATACATGTCTTGAGTGCCTGCTGGCGTTGCAGAAGAGAGTGGTGAAACGAGGAAAGAAAGAAAATACAGTAGACTCTCAGTAAACGGAAATCTGTTAAACAGAACTACTGCTTAAACAGAACGATTGCCTCTGCAATGCTTCGTTTCGGGCTTGTATTCTGCCCCAATGTTCACCTCTCAGTAAACGAAACTCCTCTTAAATGGAACACATTATCCCGGCCCCTTCAGGTTTTGTTTACTGAGAGTCCACTGTGTGTGTACATACATGTATGTATATATATATATATATATATATATATATATATATATATATATATATATATATATATATATATATATATATATATATATATATATATATATATATATAAATATATATATATATATATATATATATATATATATATATATCCATAGGGAAGAAGACGCACGTACGAAAGGATTTTATTGACGTTTCGGCCGTGGGTCCGGCCTTCATCAGAATACAGTTTATGGCACGAGTGCTGTTTATATACATGTGCATATCAATAGGATACAAATATGAAAACCGGCATGAAAGGTGATATATGGGCATATATATATGCAAGTCACACAATTTGAAGGGCACCTGATACACGAGTAAAAAGATATAGTTTCCATGCGCGAGCACGTGGCGAGCACGTTTTTTACAGGTAAAACGCATAAAAGATAAAGCGCATCACATGAAGAGTAGTCCGACCAGTAATTTAAATGTTTACCGGTCGGACTACTCTTCATGTTATGCGCTTCATCTTTTATGCGTTTTATCTTTAAACAACGTGCTCGCCACGTGCTCGCGCATGGAAACTATATCTTTTTACTCGTGTATCAGGTGCCCTTCAAATTGTGTGACTTGCATATATATATGCCCATATATAGCCTTTAATGCCTGTTTTCATAGTTGTATCTTATTTATATGCACATGTATATAAACAGCACTCGTGCCATAAACTGTATTCTGATGAAGGCCGGACCCGCGGCCGAAACGTCAATAAAATCACTTTGTACGTGCGTCTTCTTCCCTACGGATAATCTCACCCGGACCCAGCATCACTTTTGTTTTTGGTATATATATATATATATATATATATATATATATATATATATATATATATAGATATACACATATATATATATATATATATGTATATATATATAAACACTTCATCGCCCGGCCATCATCATCGAAGACCTCAGCGAGACGCAGTGACCGAACGCGGACCACCAAGACCACCAAGCATCATGACAGCAGCATCAGAAGACCTTGACATCCCTAAGTACACCGGATCAGTGGACGACGGACCCGTACAGGACTGGTTCAACCTGTTCGAGCTCCATGCTACCGCTGCATCTTGGTCAGAACGGGAAATGGTTACGAACTTCAGCGACTACGTCACCGGTGAGGCATTCAAATTTTACCTAATTCACATATTCGAGAACGACGAGTCATGGCAAAAAATCAAAGAGGAGATGATTACCCGTTTTAATGACTATGACCAAGACTTACTCATTGCCAACCATCTAGAGACAACTGCCCACTATCGTCAATTTCCTAAGCAGTCCTCAAGCAGTCGAAAGTTCAGCGCGAATCGACAAGTGCCTCAAGATGAAGTGGCACATGCGTTTACTTACAAAAGGCCATGCGTACATTGGGAAAAACCAAACCGTCAAGCGCAGCCCTCTTGTGCACGAAAGTCGGCATTTCCAAAGTCGTGGCACCAACATACGACACGAGACGTCGCTCACCCTACTGATGCCTTTCATGCTTCGTCTCGCATACATGGTCCACCCCCTGGTTTTCTACGACGCAGCTCTTCAAAGGCTCCTAACGGTCACTATTCGTGTCATAAGAACGCCTTGTTCATGGTAGACCAGCTGACACATGAGAAAATGCCGAACAACGCCATGACGACTCAAAGAGTGAAAATCAGTCTCCACACATTGGATCAGCTTATTTTCCATCTAGCACAATTGGGCTACCTCCTGATTTTCCGTCACTTGGCTCTTTCGTCGCTCACAACGCCCACCTCACATCTAGCACGCTCACAATGGTCGGGATAGAGCTGGGGAGCTCGGAGAATACTCAGCCAAGCCCTGAACCTACCATCCAGATTCAGGAGCAAGAACCACTCGCAGCGAATAGCGGAGAAAAAGCCCCTGATGATGTATTTATCAACTTTGAAGCATTACCTTCATTACCCGAAATGCAGCACAACAGCCTAGGGACTACTACCTGCCCACTCGACACCACATTCAGTTGCCCAGAAAGTCAGTGTCATGGTGAAAAAGGGCTGCCACCTCAGGTCTTTTCGCAGCAACATCATCAATGCCAGCAAGTCCAAGAACAACAGAGATTCCAAGGGCTATACGAACAAGGGCGACGACGAATGGAATCATCTTCGGAAGAACACACGCGGTTTATAGAAAGCCGTTTACAAACGTGTCAACCAAACCGGCGACATATTCAAGATTTCTCGCTCGAAACAAAGAAAGCATCGAATCCAGGATATTTTCCCAAGGGACGTCGAGTAAGCTTTCTCCAGTCTAGATCAAGACTCAGGCACCACGACATACAACGTCGAGAAAGGCGCCAAACCGTACCCTGTATTCCGCAAGGACGCAGAAATTACCGCACCAGCCTCGGTCAACAAGCCCGCAAACGGGTAGCGACGCATGGGTTCCAATCAAGACAAATAGCACGACACCTGCGTAAATCATCCAGCCAATGCTTCAAGGCCATCACACCACGTTCATTCATCGCAAGAATACCGGCTGTGTTTCCATCTGATTCCACGCTCACAGCATGCTTATATTGTCCAGAGCGCAACAGCCAGCCTCGCCCTCCAGAGCTGTATTTGATACCCCGGATTGCTGTCCTCTCCTGTGAAGCTGTGTGTTAACGGAAACTTCCTCGGACTTGGAATGATTTTCTTTTTGACAGTGCTCAGTTCTAAGCCGTGCATGTTCAGTTTTCATTTCTCTTCGTCTGACGCGACTTCTTTCGAGGGGAGGGGGAATCGTGTGACGTAAGAAGGCAGGGATGGTTAGGAGAAGTAGAGGAGGAAGAAGACAGTAGAATAAACATGGAGTGTGAGCCACGCCACGTCACCCAGTCATCATAGCGTCACATATATATATTGTTCAGATTGGTAGATGCCTTGCCAGACAGTTAGTCCTGCTTTGTTGGCCTGGTGCAAGCTCCTAAAGTTGGGCTTTGTGATAACATGAAAACATCATGCTTGCAACGCGGCCATGAGATGCCATGCTTAGTTTACTTGGCTCGGCTGCCTAGCTAGACCCCATGAAGTAAGTTTGACTGCAGTTACCAATGGCTGACGTTGGTATCCTTTTGTTTTATGCCTTTTTTAATGAGACGTGATTGGCTGTATTTCCACAGTTTGCACTCAGCCCGTGAAGCATACAGAAAACCTTTTCTGTCCCCCCTTTGTTGCAGAAAACGGTGGCTACCTATGGGAGGCTGTTGGATCGCTTTGACAGCGGTAGAACTGTGGAATCGTTGCTTGTGGGCAACAACAAGTTTCCCGAGCTCTCCGCAGCTTTCGACACCGCGGCAGCGCCGAGTACATTTGCTGCACCGAGTGCGTGTCGCGAAGCCTCCTGGAGATCTCGTCCGTCGCCACCGGCGCTCCGGTGCCCTGCAGTCGGTGCAAGGATGTGCGGGCCATGCGAAAAAGTCACGCTGTTCTGCACGCACGCGTCATCTCGTACTTTTTCTGGCCCGCTGTCTTGGACTTTATGAACGTAGCCGAGACCGTGGAGCTCCCTGCGGAGCCAGGGAGGAAGCGTGCCAAGATCTATCGCAGGAAGGCAAAACTAAAGAAACCCTGGGTGAAGGCGAAGTGGATGCAGCGCAAACAAGCGGCTGCTGAGGCGGCGGCGGCGGCTGGTGCGACAGCACAGCAAGTCAATGCTCCAGGAGAGGACGGCAGCGCTCGACCCTCTCGCACTTGAGTGTACCTGCTGCTTGTTTCAAACACAGAAACATTAGGTTGAGTTCATTCGTGGCTGCGTCATGAAAAGAGACCGGATATAAGGCAAATGGATATTTCGTTTTTAGCGTGCCTATCGTGCCATTTTGACATATGAGAATGAATCTGAGAGCTTTTGTAGTGTTTTGGTGCCCATAAAGGCCTAGTTTTTGAGTGTTTGCGCCCAAATTTTTACATAAGTGCCTAGAAATGCCTATTTGTAAAATTGGTGCCTTTATGAACGCTGTTTACTTTTCATATTTAGCTTTTGGGTACAACTGGAAACAGTTATTCATGTTCCCAGGCTAAATTGAGCTTTCGGAACACTGTGGGGTGCAACCAATACTCCCATTTCAAAAGTTCTTTTTAGCACTGTCATAGCTAAAAGGCTTCTTAGCCAATGGAAAGGCCGATTAGCCTCTGCACATGTATTCATTCGCGCCGCGTCGTGTGCTCGATATCTCGGCGTTTACTCGCATGCGTATGGAACGGGAGGTGCTTCTGTGCAGCTGCAGGACAATGAATAACAAATGCGAAAACGTGGAGTGTGATAAGAGAAAGAAGAGTGTAGATAAAAAAAGTCCACATGGTTTTTGTTTTGCTTGTCATTTACTTAGCTGCGCTTCACTAGGTCGTATAAGAATTTTTAGGTACACTTGAAGTTGTTGCATGTCCGATGAAAAGCTTTGCAGCACTATAATCTATATATTATCTTGATTGGTTCACTACAAGCCTCGAAAGTAACATGTGGGGATGTGAGCGTAAAACTTTTGCCTCTCGTACGCTGCGGATTTCGCTAGCCAAATGGCTCCCCTGCCCTCTTCGGTATCGTAGCATCTCTGAGCCAGAAGGCCACACGACGCAGACATATCAACACGTCATGCGCAGGCAAGCACAGATCGTGCACGCAATCTGTGTGTTCATTTCGACATTCTCTGTATTGTACTGCATGTTTCTATTGGATGGAACTATCTATGCGCGCACGTTTGGAGAGGCTGCCAGGATCGTGTACCCTCACGACGATACACAGCGTCGCACCACTAGAACTGCTATAGGGGATGATGCACCAAAAACATGCCAAGCATTGTGAATGCTGGCACCTGCACTATGCGAGAATGGTGAGAACTCCAACGCAAAAGAACTTGCTCGATACGAAGTTACAAATAATAATAGCGTGCATTGATTCCATTTGTATGCTTTAAAGTATTTCTGCCAACATTCATACTTCTAGGCAGGCAGCAGTGTATACACAAATTACTCACGTCGCCTTGAATAATTTTCGGTGTCACGTACTACTTAGACGTGCTTATATGCAACACCTCCCCATGTTGAGGCTGCGCCCGTGAGATGATGGTCAAGCAGCGTTGGATCTGACATTTCACCTTTTTCGGGGCGTGTAGCATTTGCAAATCTTGGCGGGTGAGACTGGGAGCGCCCATTGCATGCATTCCTCTTGCCTGCTCGAAGCTCTCAAACCTGGTTGAGGGCCCTTTAAGGTGTTCACAGACAGAAGAGAAATTAACTCTGTACAGTTGAACCAAGTTAATACGAGGCAAAATGGCCTTTCTGTCCTATTGGCGCTCTGGCTATTTGCTCCTGTGTTGCCCTTCTCAGCCATGCCGAAAAGAAAGACCCAGGAGCGTCTTTATTCGACGGTTGATACTCAACTTGCCATGCTAGACTAGAAAAAGGGAGACCATATTTTTCGAACTCTGTGGGAAAAACATTGCACGGCTATGCTAAGCTATTGGCACCATTGTACCGTCACAAACTAAAATATTTATGTTTGCTTTTTTGTTGTAGACACAGGTCCCGCACCTATTTCTTCCAAAATGTGAATAGTGTCGAAATTCATTGCGCCTATATTTATGATTTCAGAGACCTAAAAGAATGTTTTACCCGCCTATTTATGGCGCCTGAAATCTAGTTCTTTAGTGCCTATGATTCCGGCTTCTAGTAATGAGACAGTCATAGTTACTGGTTGAATGTGATATTCTTTGAAGCCCGAGAAATTTTTTCCATGATAGTTTAGTGTTATTACGGTTGATTTATACATTTCTTCATCACTCTTCATGCAGTGTTCCTCCAAATGAATTATTCTTCTTGGTGTTACAGTGTGAATTGAGCGTTATTCCTTCTGCGCATTGTTTTAAAGCCTGCCAATCGCCAAAAGCAGCACTTCCCGCTGCCAGGAGTGTTTAGTGTGTCGAATGGTTACGCCCCGTACAATGGCTGGGAAGACTGGAAATTCGGGACAGGAAAGTGCGCCACGTGTCTTTTGTTGATGCAATATGTCAAGTATCACGTGCGGCAGATTGTAGACACTAAAGTTGAAATTTGTAAAGAAGGCATCGCATAAGAAGTGCAATAATGACACGAGGGAAGAAATATTTAGAATGTGAAACTTCTATTGGATCGGGCGTCCGCAGGTGTCCAAATAATGTCTCATAGAATATATAAGCAACATGATCAGACGGAGACATTCCCGTTGACGGCGCAAAGTCGCAACCACGACACATGCAAGTTTTTGTTAAATTTTGCCAGTATTCTTTCATTTCTTGTTAGTCAAATTCTTCTGTTTTCTTAGATGCTCAAGATCAAAATAATACAGCAGTTTCAAATAAATTGACCTGAAATTGCATTCCTGGGTCTCAGGAGGGTCAGGCACCCCATAAAGTCGCCGCTTGATGAGGCATAACCGTGGCAAATTATCTACACTCACAACTCGTAAAGCATCTTGCACAGAAGTTTATTCTATTCAAAAATTAGTTCTAAAGATATGTCGCTAGCAGAGTATTGAATTCAAGACTATTTTTCATTCACTTCGTTATAACCAATATTTCGTTATATCGAGGTTTCAGTGTATACACGTTGGAATCTGTATCCTTATTTGAGCTATGTATATTGTGGATCAGTAATGATATGTGTTTTAAATGCTGCTGCTGCCTCAGAAATTATTGATTCCCGAGATATCGGAAACACATTATTTCAGATGGCGGAGAATGGGGGGAAATTTTGAGCAACTTTTTGCGCCTCCTTACCCACGTAAACTTCCTTCTCTGTCCCAGCCCTTGTGGGACTAAGTGTCTTCACTGCAGTTTGAGGCACCTGTAATAGACCAGGAGGAGGAGATGACAGAAAGGAGCGAGTTGTTCAGTACAAGAGGGTGATGTGTATGCGCTGAGGGCATTTACAAGTTGCAAACTAAGTCACTGAGGCATCGGTGGGATGCAAAAGCATGCTCTTGGAGGATGTTTTTTTCTCAGGGGGGTCTTTCATCGCTCCCCCTTTCCGAGCTCCCTGACATGAAGAGTACTATGTGTTGTCTTCTCAGCGTCGTTGAAGCACAAGAAGCGTCGTAAAAAAGGAAAGATGGTTTACTTAAACACAACACAAGTGAAGTTGTGCGTGTGTGTTACTGCGCATGTCGTTAACTAACCAAGTTTTTGTATATTGTCGAAGTTATTGAGTTGTTGAATAGGATGACCGAGCATTTTTATGTGAAATCGGTCAAGACCTGTGGCACAACAGCCTTTGCGAGGACGTTAAGCTTTTCAGGATGGCCGAATGTTGGCGAATCGCTTGCACGTCCACGAGATTTACGCACCTTGTCATAACTAGTGAAAAGACTGGGTAAACGAAGAGAGTTGCTTAGTTAGCAAGTGTTGCATGCGAGTATCTGTGTTTAAGTAAATAATCCTTCCTTTCTATGACGCTTGTCTTCAACGACACCTGAAGACAGCATACGCTGTGGTTCTCGAATGTACATTCTGTGCAGAAGATCCCTGAATTGCTTAGGCTCTCATCTATTGCCAACAGACTGTTGGCCATCCTGTCTTGCAGCTATTTCAAAGAGGCCCACTCCTTTTCCTTTGAGGCTTTTAAAATTAGGATCATGGGGCATTTGCTCCCACCAGTAATATGAAAACTCTCCACCTATGCAGTGCAATTTCTCATTTTCTATGTTCTCGTTGAATTGCCTTTATTATCGAATTCTTGTGAGATGACAATGCAAATTACGTGCCTCTGTGGCAAATATAAAGCAGTATAATGAGTTAACAAGCATGTTGGAAGGATTGGGTACAACAAGGTAAGTGCATGCATCAGATTATGTACGAGTGTCTCTTAAATTGCAACTAAGACTCCGAAGCTTTGCAACAAGCTATGAGGTTGCTTAACAGACTTCAAAACCTCAACCGAATGCATTAAAACAAGCACTTTTATTGACGTATTTTTTAAATTTCTCTTCGATCTTTTAAATTGCGTGTTGTAGCTGTGGATCTATATTCACGACCTCGCACCCTGCTCCCCAACACTAATGATGTGCTTTGGTGGTGTTGAAACTGCCAGTGGTGTTTAAAACTGCAATGTAAATCTTGACAAACCGAAACATCTCTCTGAACACCAGCAGTTTGGTGAATTTTACACTATTTTAGCACTGTAAAGCGTCCACTATTGAAAAGTATAAGGTTGCTTTGTGGCATGTACTCGTCAACTACGAGGCATTGTTGCTAAATCTTCATATGTTCACCCATTGAAAATGTGAGTGGTGGTGGTAGTGGTTAGAGGAGGAAGAAGGCACCTAATTTCTGCAGCTCGATAGGGAGCACGACGCAGTGCCTGCGGGGAATGGAGGAAAAGCGGATAGAACTGATGACTCGTAATAGTTTAAGCGAATCGATAAATGGTCTGACTGAGCTTATAAATGTCTGCAGACATTCCTATCAAAGTAATGCAGGCATGTGCAGAATTGCAATGCACAAAAATTTGGACAGCTGCCCGCTGTTGGTGCAATGACTGAGGTACGTAAGAGTGGCCTTCCCTTCTCTGATACTCGCATTAATCCTCCTCACTCCCCTTGTCCACTGTATACATGCTACGCTATGGTACCCTTTCCCCCTACTCAACGTCGGTTACATTGCACACACCAATGCCATAGAGTTTCATACAATAGTATTATTGTATGAAACACTATGCCACATTGCTATCACAGCTGAGAAAAAAATTGGCCGCGTATCTGCATCGCATTTTCAGCGCAGCGTAGGAAACGCTAGGGTCTTTAGGATTGCATATTTATGCACTTTCTAGTAAAGGAACACACAACCTTGTAGTTACTTATTGATGTTGCGCGTCAGATATGCGTAACATTTGCTTTTTGATCGAGAATGCTCCCCGTTCAAGATGTCTGGGCGTTGCCGGGTGGCTGAATAGTGTGGCAGACCAACGCCTCCTCTAAAAGATGCCTGCCGCATTAGAAGAAAAACGGCTGCGACATTCTTTCCCTCCTTTATTTTAAAATGTTCTCGGTCGCTAGCGTCACTTGTGGGGGACTATGCAACAACGCAACACTTTGCATAGCCTCCGAAATAGCGGTGTACAGTTGCAGGTCTCGAACAACTCTCGACTGACGCGCCCTATGGGCCGCAGATGAAAAACGCTTAGCTGGTACTAGAGGTGTGCGCCGAGGTGATTTCGACCGGCGGCGGCGTGGGGGTCGTTCAGAGTCGGCGGCGGCGCGCGGCCACTTTTCATCGGCGGCGGCGGCGCCGGCGGCGCGGAAACCGAAACTAAAAATTCAAAAGGTTCTTCTGCCAGAGCTTACTGAATTAGTTGAAATTCAGAAATTTTCATCCAAATAGCAGTATTGACACTACACAGATGTGTCGACATCACGATGAATGCAAAGCGTTTTGTAAAATAGTTTTTTATTTCGCTTTCATAATAAAAAACGCGTATTTCAATCTATGTCCATGTTCTACCACGAATGTGCAGCACTTTGTTTGTTTATTTTTTAAATTTAAGATGCAGCAGTTTGTTTCTGTTGTTGGCTACGTCATACTTCATGAAACCTTCTTTCATTGAGCAAGCATCGACGCACGTCACTCAGTTCGCTTTTTCCGAATTGGATATCACTTTTACATTGCACGCTGCACGAAAAAAGAAGCATCTCTGCAACGAGTTTTTTTATTGCGATTGCAGGAAACCGCTCTTTTAAGTATCTGTCATGCCTTGAATGTTACTTTCCTTCAAACGAATCGAAATACCTACTTTTCACAATATGAGAATGCGTTGTGTAGCGGTATAAGATGCGGAAGAAAACAAATCTGCGCATTTAGTCAACTAGACCTCACTGTTGTGTTCAATGAATGAAGTGTAGACATAAGCGCGGTGCAAAAGGGGCACTTGACCCCTTCAAGCCGCACCAGCACTTGCTATCCACTCTAGCGACAGCAACACGACCCCCTCCCTCAGCCATGATGCAAGTTGAAAGAAGGGTTTCCTTACCCCAAAGACAATAACCTGTCGATGGCGATATGTGAAGATGAGAGCAAATGCAATATTTTCTCAGATGCACGGTTCATACTGGTCACGAGCTGGACGCCCGTTAACCACGCCTGCAGAGAACGTTGACTCCCCGACCCCTTTGTGCTTGTGAGACGTCCCCCGCTACGCCACCGATCGCCAAAGAGAGGGAAAAACACTAAAGCATTTTTCTATCCGGTTCCCTCTTGAATACGTGTGTCAAACACTTTCCACATGCAGGGATTCGTGCTGGGGCCGGGAAGTAAGAGACGCTACGCCCTGTTCCTGTTTACTGATTCATTTAAGTTAATACTAACTGCAAACATCGTATACCCGCGTACATCAACCTCTATACAAAATTATAACACAAGATTTACACACTCGCAACTTGCGACGCAGGATACATAAGGGAAATAACTTTGACAATACAATGGTGCGACGATACAAAGTAAACACAGGCCGACACAAATGATAAAGTAATTAATTAATAAAACCGTGCAATGTCTCAATATGCCGCATCCCTTCCCGCAAAGCTCGTTCAAGTAAAGGAGGTGAAGTTCGTCTCACGAATGGTCCATGTGGTCAGTCTTCACCGTCTTCGTCGTCTTCGTTGTCTCTCTAGGCGATTTCCATCTTAATCTTCTTTCATAACATCCCACGATCACTCGTTTCCTCGTTTCCCATCTCTAACTTTCATTCCTCGTCGTACCGTACTTTTCCCAGTCATCATCTCATCGCCTCTCATCGCTATTTCTTCGCACCCTTATCTTCCTTTTCCATCCCGTCTCTCTACCATCTCAACCTCAACGCTCCGTCTCTCTGACCTTCACATCGTATCTCGGCCCCTTTTGTATCGTCTCCTAGTCCCTTTTTGTAGGACCCGACTCCGCCCTACCGGGGCACCAAACCAATAGCCACTATCCACGCGGCATATTTCTCTCTCAGTCGGTGTGTGTCATCTTCGACGGCCACTCCCGCGGCCCACACCAGTAGAAAACCCTCTCCCAAACAAAGCCAAGCAACTAAAATGTATAAACTCAAGCCTCAGGAAGAGTGATGGGCGAGCCGTCCGAAGACACTTTAATTACGGGCGAACAATGGTCCCGATGCTTCCGGTACTTAGTGAGCCGATGTCCAGACCAAGTCTCAACGTGTCCATGCAGCTCGGTGTCTCCCGCAAAATTCTCCGTAGCCGCCGCTTCTTTGTCATTCACCGCCGCGGGCGGCCATCCGCGCAGAACGCAGTAATGAGCCATGGGGCCACGAAGGCTGACCGAAAGTCATACTGGACCCGGCACAAGCGCTGCGGCCGCGTCGCATTCCCCGAACCAACAAAAGGTGCTCTGCTGCTTCCCCATGCCACAAATCTGAAGGGTGTGCGCCGATTATCTCCACCGTACACTGTCACACGGTCTGTAGACGACAAGCCACCGCCCGGTCCTCGTGTTTGCGCGGGGAAGCCCGCGAGAATAGTAGAAATAATCCTTCTGGTACTTCACTCCGGAATGCCCATTCGTTATACCGAAGGTTTTTTCTTCTTTTGTTGTGGGTTTGAGAAACGAGCGAAAACATCCCGAAAGGTCCGCTGTTCAGACCGTGTTTGCGGGGACGTCACACTTGGTCAGAAGAGGAAGACACCCCATGCAAGTGCGCTCCCTTAAAATTTCTCTTGCAGAATGTCACATATAAGTATGCTAGATAAGTGTGTATAAAACATTCAACTTTTCAATGCTTTTTTTTGTAGCGTGTACACGTGCTCAATACCTATCAGATGTGTGAGACAATTGAAATCGCAACTGCCACTCTCGACTGGTTCCGGGAAAGACTCAATAGAAGAATGCAATAACGAGTGCTTGGGAACCTATGTTCGTTTGTCAGTTTGATTTCTAGGCATGATTTTATTTTTATATAAACAAAAATAAAACCTGCAAAATATTAAAACAAACTGGCTGCTATTGCAAGATATGTGTGCCTTTTCGTGATTTTTCTAGACTTACGCGTCTGCAAGCCACATCTGGTGTCACAAACTTGCAAGTGTCCCCCTCCTCCCCACGACATCTCCCAATACCCCCCTCCCCAATAAAAAGACACCAATGTAGGCCTCCGTAGGCCTTCGACAAGCTTTATTGAAGGTGCTGAAGGATCAAGAAAAGGCCGATTGTTGTAGATTTCTTGAGAATTCAATGATAGCTTCTTTGTGAATACCGTAGATTATCGAACCTCACTTTGTGTATAATGCTCCAATGAAAAAAAAATGGTTTCAATCTGGCTCACTGCAGAGTCAGAAGCCATCACATGGGCAGGCGTCATTAAGCCTCTATATAACATTGCTAAGGTTCAGCACATTTGCACAAATAACTCTCGTTAATTGAACATTGAGTATAATCCTTGCTTGGGTTAGTATGTGTGGAACATAAATTTGAAATTTAAAAATTCTCATTGTGGGTTTTTGCAGCAAAGACACACTGATTAAAACTGATGATTCTGGAGCTACGGCAGAGGTAACATTCGTTATGTTTTTTTTTTTCAGTTAAGGTAATGGTAATGCGCTACATTTTTTATGTATATATAGAACGTGGAGCAGTGAAACGTTCCCTTTTTTATTAGAGTAACGAGTAACGTATTTAGTTACTTTTTACTGTAACGGATACAACCCTGAATATAGAGACTTACAGAAGTGATGTCGGCCCACACCACCAGCTGGGGTCTATAGTCTGGCTGTAAACATTACATAGATATATTCCTTTGATCCAGCACGTGATAGTGAAGGTTTGCTCGAACATTGATGTTCTCGACCTTAGAGGAATACACAACAGCTTCTTAATAATATGCATATCATCCAACCGAAACATGCACTTTGTTTCGCTAAAATTTACAGTCAACGTGAGTGCTGTCGTCGCGCCGTATGTTTTAGGTAGAAACTTAGCCTACTCGAAATACCCAAAGACGTCGATCCTCCTAGCAACGCGTGGCTATCCGCTGACAGTTCTGTATGAAAATAGCATCCACAGTGGAGCCTGTGGCATCTGCTGAAATTTTATTGCAACATTATTATACTGCCACTCCGCTTGCATTTTTATGTCACTGTCTTGCGCAAAGACACCGCCATTGTGGTTCAGTAGCTAAGGTAGTCGGCTGCTGACCCACAGGTCGCGCGATCGAATCACGCCTGTGGCGGCTGCATTTTCGATAGAGGCGAAAATGCTGTAGGACCATGTGTTCAGATTTGGGTGCATGTTAAAGAACCCCAGGTTGTCATAACTTCTGAAGTCCTCCACTTCGGCATCTCTCATAATCATATGGTGGTTTTGAAACGTTAAACACCTCATATTTATCAATTGCCTTGCGCAAAACACGCTTGGCAGTCTGCGAAAATTCTAGATTATTTTAGAATCTTCTGATAAGCTTGAGACACCTACAATATTGATGATGTTCGATGCCACGGGTGTATATGGCGACGTACCTTCGCGCAAACCATATTACCAACGACCAATGCTCTGATCACCGCTATCTGCGTAAAGCGCGAATTTCTAGCACTTTGTACTCTTCTAGGCACATATTCACGAAATAAAAAGTGTCGTCTTGAGCAACCCAAGTACCATATTTTTTGCTGTCGCAACCACGTGGCAATAAGGTAAGTAAGATGAGAACGGTGAAATGATTGATACAAAACAGTGAGATGGGGCGTAAGTGCACGGCCAAGTTTTATTGAAGATGCGCATACCACAAGCTATTTTCTTCTATAGAACCAATATGATGTGTCTTTTTCAAATTACTGCGAAATTGAATGTCAAGAAAGGAAGAACGCGAACTTAGAGACAGACAGTGGATACGAAAAGTGATATGTATCGACGTAAAGTTTGATCGCTCATTCTGTGCCAAACGTCCAAGGTGTTTTGGCGGCTACCTCAGGTGTATTCAAAAAATGTCGGGATGATTTACTCCATTGAAAGCAGTCTATTGCAAAAATGTTTTGCAGAGAAAACTATTTTTGGTCACCTATATGTTACGAAAATACCGGCTTTAGTCTGGACCCTATATCGAGTCCTAAGATAACAGCACATTTACTGAGCTAGTCTATGTAGGCTCTATTTATTTTGCCGACCCAAGTTTCCGAATATTTACAACCTCCTACAATGGCGTCCTTTGTTGTTGAATTGACATTCCGGTTTGTAAAGCCGAAAACTTTATTTTTCAAATAATAAAACTGTTCATATCTCTCCCTCCCCGGAACTCAATCTAGGTCCTTTGATAAACACCAGTCATATATATTTAAAAAATACTTTGATATCAACTATTCATAACTCTCAATTAAGGATGTGGAAATGAAATGACCGTCACTAAATGACCGATGAGGTGAAATATTAACATTAAAAAGCATAGTAAACGTGACTAAACAGCTAATTCTACGCTAAAACAATGTAACCTGAACTAATGATGTCCCCACACATCTAAAACCTCATGCAATGTCTATTCCATACCTGGAAGGTGCAGTTATTCAAGCACTTTTTGCAGTGAAATTCGGCCATGGAGTTAATCCCGTTCATGGTGGTGCTATCTTTATACTTGACGTTTGAATATATAACGAAGCGTTCGGAAATTTTTTCCGTGAAACCCGTAGTTTTTTTTTTTTGGCGATGTAATTTAGGATTGTATGCATTGTGCTGGCACGAAGTTTAATGTAGGTGATGTGCTTGTAGAGTGCACCGTTCGCTGACTCTGGTGAAATAGAAACAGCACTTTATGTTAATTCATCACGTGATCTGCTCCCAGAGAACAGAATACATAACGAAGTGCGTTACTAACGAACGGAGGAATTAAATATTTCTCGGTCTTTTAATGTTGTTTCTGTAATCCAATCTACAAACGTTTGTATCAAACGAGCATGACGGTACAAAGGGATGGAATTGGGTTCTGCAGCTTGTGGTGACACATGTGCCACTCCAGGTCAGCTTTATTACGTGACATCGGAATCTACACTGAGCTTGATCTATCATTATGTACCTAATCAACGGAGAAGAAGTGCTAAGCTCCAGATTCCTTATTAATGTGGCTTCAAAGACGAGAAAGCATCACGATTCGTGAGCAATCGAGCACCCGTTCTCTCTCTCTATTGCGTTGCACTGCTTGTGCCCTCAGATGCCACTTTAGTTTTTTCTTGAATAAATGTGGCAATTGGGAAAGTTGTGAGCGCTAATCAAGACGTTAAGAAGAACGAGAGAGACAGGATGGGTGCTTGTGAACGTCGTGTGGAAGCATTAGTTTGCGCTAAAAATTTCCCGATAGCAATGCGCCATCTGGCTGGATTTCAAGTTTTGTTAAAATGTACGATGACACAGACCATGGGCTTTTGTCATGTCATTTGCTACCAATTAAACAGCGGCTGCGTAATTTAGGGTACCATGAAAATTCTCGCGACCATATTTCAAGAAGGAAGGAGGCAGAACCACACCGTTCATGCCATACGTGATCCTTCATCACTTGCTGAAATAAATTTATTCAAGCTGAAACGTGGTCGAAGAATTCTTTTACCTCTCGGCAATCAGAGAGGCTTTTAATTCTCGAGTCTCTTTATGAGATATTGCTGCCATCTTTTTCCAACAGGCCTGCAGTTCTGTTGAACCGACACAACATAGAAACGCCCGTGTTTTTGTAGATTTTTTCATTCCCATTTAAACACTTTTCCATTCATAGTCATCTTTGAAGCTCGTAAGAACTTCCTGTGGTCTCTCACCTATCATTGCGTTTTTCCAGTCCACACCGCAAAAGGCTTGATGGCAAGGTCGTTTTCCACACTCAAGTTTCTCGTACCAAATCTTTCGCGCTCTTTGAGCTCTTCAAGGAATGCAGAAACACTACAAATCGAACGAGCTCTACACCGTGCCTTCGGGACGATTATGGGGCAAACATGTTGCGAGTGGTGTCGCAGTGTTCTGCCATTGTGCTCCGTTCGCTGTTCCCTGCGCTCAAGTTGGGTCGACATGGGGCGTCGTTGCAGTGCCATCGGTGTCGTGTTTCCCGTGTCTTTGCTTATTCGCAGTTTTCTGCGAATAAATGCCTCTGTGTAGCCGCTGGTGCCGAGGTCACGGATTACGTTTTTCCTTCCTTCCGCAGCTGTGGTGGCAATCCGTGGTTGGATTATCGGTTGTTTATTTATTTTAGTTTTCTAGTTTAGCTAGTTTTTCTGTATTCTTGCCCAAGAAAGGTGATCTAGGACATTTTTTTCTTGTGGGAATGGCTGTAGGTATGTGCGTACGTGGTTGCAGCTCCACATGTCCAAATCGTACAACTCGGACTGCCCTGCCAACGGCCCCTATTCTCTTACTGCTCTGGCAGCCATGGCCGTCACGTTCTTTCAAACCTTCTCCTCCTTCCTACTTCTTAACTCTTTTCTTTACTCCCTCCCCTCCCTTCAAGCCACTGAGCCCCGCTCTCGCAAGGAAAGGTAGCGTCTTTTTCCTGTTTTCCAACCACAGATTCATCCATTCAGGGGAAGCTTGCACGCAGTAACTTGTTTGGAAGGCAGGTCAGGTAAGGTTCGCGGAAACTCAGCTCACCCTGAGCTACCGAGCACAAAACAAAGCTTAGCCGATAGTCATGAGAAGCCTATAGGAGATTACACAGCAAGATGAAAAGAGAACATATTTTGCCTAATGAAGTATTGTGAAAGCCACCGGGGCCATCCTTTCCTTTACCACCATCCCTACTTCTATTCGTACATTGAAGTAATGAGAAAAGTCCAACCAAAACATATTAAAAAAAAACGACGTTCTGAAGCCAATCTCTCACCCTTGAAAAAGAAGCCGGACCAGCTTCGAAACATCTTGTTTTTTTTTTTATCCTTAAATATATTTTGGTTGGAGTTCTCATTCCTTCAGTTTCTATCAAAAAGAGACAGGCTTATGTCGAATGTTCACCTTTGATTCCTGTCGTACATTATAGACTCGCTGCTCCGATAAACCCCCTCAGACCGAAACATTTAGAGAAGCAATGACAGTTGCGCAACCATTAACAGCACCTCTTCCTTCTTGGACGCTTATAGCTCTGGTGTGCGTGTGTGTGCGGGGGGTGCGGGGGCAGAAAGATGAGTACTGAAAGAAAAAATTTGTTGCATCTTGTTTTTTTTTATTTGTTGCAGCAGGTAGCTAACGACCTAGTCATTATTTTCTTTTTGAGGAAGCAGCATACAATACAACACAATCATGCCCACCTAAATAGACGCAAACACAGGCGCTGTATTGCAGCTGATGAGTTATTGTCGAAAGACTCAGCTTATGTAGAATAACACGTACATGTGCACTAACCACAGGTCCTTCCAATGAAGACAAGTTTTTCTTGCAGTGTTTTGCAGGAAGACTTGATGAATGATGAACCATGAATGTACCTTACCTGATACGAAACTCGGGACAGGTAACAGACTTTTTAAAGAACGCGACCCCGTCAAGTCATGGTTCTCAGATTTTCTGCTGACAAAAATTTTATGTTACAGCATTCCGCACAATGACCAAATTACAAGCGTGGGCGAATGTATATACCAGCATAGTATCACCAAATTTCAAAATAGCACAGGTATTTACAGCAACCAATTCATACGGTACCTATTGTATTTAGTGTTATCAGCGCGCATGTGCCTGTCGCGGAAATAGCATGTAATATAAAGTTTTCCTTTATTATTAATATTTAGAGGCAGTAGAAATAACTTGTTTTTGTATGTTAAAAGCTAATATATATATATATATATATATATATATATATATATATATATATATATATATATATATATATATATATATATATATATATATATATATATATATATATATATATATATATATATTTCTAGGTTGCTTAGCAATTTCAATTTTTTTCACATGTGTTTTTAATGGTGCTCCTTCGACGTTTATGATATGAGCCCCACCAAGTCGAATATCGCTCATTTTCAGTCCAAGTGCGTCTGTTTTAGAAACATTTGGCGAGTCTATTAGTCCGAGTGAGTCCGCTGGAGGAACTTTTTGATAAGTCTGAGTATGAGTGGGTATATTTGAGGAAAGTATTAGTGGATCAGGCTGACAAAAACATCGGTGAGTCTGAGTCTGAGTAAGTTTAAATAGAAAGAAATTTCATTAGTCTCAGTCCGAGTGTGTCCAAAGCAAAATATTTTTATATATGGCTTCGTTACACCGACCATACAGACAACAGCATAGAGGCTTTCACTTGCCGTCTTCGCACTCGCGATGATCAAGAGTTGCAATTTGGAACATCTGTGCACCGGGCCCCAGTACATAAGCCGGGTTTTCTGTAGAACACCAAAGTCTAGATGGTGATGGTCTACAAGTCCTTCAATTATCAAAAGTGGTCTCTTACAATGTGCTTTACTTTTCCAAGTGTGTCAGGCGTATAGTCTTCTATGCAGCCCCCTAGCATAGGTTTAATTGAAGGACTCATCGAAAAAGCGATCCAAATTAGTTTTCTTTTTGTACCAGCACCAAATAGCGCATCGGCACTACTGCCGCGTGCTCCACATAGCCCAAGTCAGTTAATAGATAAACGCCATGATGAAAAATAGCAATGAGCAAAGTGCATGGTTTAACGCAACACCCTCAAGACTGGAGGGTTTCGTTACACCGGCCGTACTGACAACAGCATAGAGGCTTTCACTTGCCGTCTTCGCGCTCACGATGTTCAAGAGTTGCAATTTAGAACATCTGTGCACCGGGCCCCAGTGCATAAACCGGGTTTTCTGTAGAACACCAAAGTCTAGATGGTGATGGTCTACAAGTCCTTCAATTATCAAAAGTGGTCTCTTACAATGTGCTTTACTTTTCCAAGTGTGTCAGGCGTATAGTCTTCTATGCAGCCCCCTAGCATAGGTTTAATTGAAGGACTCATCGAAAAAGCGATCCAAATTCGTTTTCTTTTTGTACCAGCACCAAATAGCGCATCGGCACTACTGCCGCGTGCTCCACATAGCCCAAGTCAGTTAATAGATAAACGCCATGATGAAAAATAGCAATGAGCAAAGTGCATGGTTTAACGCAACACCCTCAAGACTGGAGGGTTTCGTTACACCGGCCGTACAGACAACAGCATAGAGGCTTTCACTTGCCGTCTTCGCGCTCACGATGTTCAAGAGTTGCAATTTAGAACATCTGTGCACCGGGCCCCAGTGCATAAACCGGGTTTTCTGTAGAACACCAAAGTCTAGATGGTGATGGTCTACAAGTCCTTCAATTATCAAAAGTGGTCTCTTACAATGTGCTTTACTTTTCTAAGTGTGTCAGGCGTATAGTCTTCTATGCAGCCCCCTAGCATAGGTTTAATTGAAGGACTCATCGAAAAAGCGATCCAAATTAGTTTTCTTTTTGCACCAGCACCAAATAGCGCATCGGCACTACTGCCGCGTGCTCCACATAGCCCAAGTCAGTTAATAGATAAACGCCATGATGAAAAATAGCAATGAGCAAAGTGCATGGTTTAACACAACACCCTCAAGACTGGAGGGTTTCGTTACACCAGCCGTACAGACAACAGCATAGAGGCTTTCACTTGCCGTCTTCGCGCTCACGATGTTCAAGAGTTGCAATTTAGAACATCTGTGCACCGGGCCCCAGTGCATAAACCGGGTTTTCTGTAGAACACCAAAGTCTAGATGGTGATGGTCTACAAGTCCTTCAATTATCAAAAGTGGTCTCTTACAATGTGCTTTACTTTTCCAAGTGTGTCAGGCGTATAGTCTTCTATGCAGCCCCTTAGCATAGGTTTAATTGAAGGACTCAACGAAAAAGCGATCCAAATTAGTTTTCTTTTTGTACCAGCACCAAATAGCGCATCGGCACTACTGCCGCGTGCTCCACATAGCCCAAGTCAGTTAATAGATAAACGCCATGATGAAAAATAGCAATGAGCAAAGTGCATGGTTTAACGCAACACCCTCAAGACTGGAGGGTTTCGTTACACCGGCCGTACAGACAACAGCATAGAGGCTTTCACTTGCCGTCTTCGCGCTCACGATGTTCAAGAGTTGCAATTTAGAACATCTGTGCACCGGGCCCCAGTGCATAAACCGGGTTTTCAGCAAAAATATGTCGCTTCTTTCAATCAAAATATGCCGGAGGGAAAATTCCTGGTGATCGAATGCTTGGTAGTCTGTAGGAAATCCTGTCACTGTGTTGATATGGCTTATCGTACACCATTCTATTGAAGCAGTAGTGGGGCTTAACACTCATGAACCGTGGAAAAGCACAGACAGAGAACAAGTACTCCCACGTGTGAACTTAGTTTAAAAAATATTGGAGCAATTGCCTTTTTTTAGTATCATTTCCAGAAGTCATGCACGGCGAATTAATATTTGTAGTACTTTAACCCAAATATATGCGATTAACAACCGCCTCATACCTCGGCTATATAATGAAAATATACTAGAATCACAAGACTTTCAAAAAAAAGCTATCGCATACACTGCACGCCTTTTATAGTAGATGCACGTTAGCTACGTCATTGCTACCACTACCAAGTCCCTCTCGGAGTGAAACGGTGCGTGCTTATGTGCGTGTGTCTGTAGAAGATGTTAAGTTCGGCCTCCCTGGCTGGGCGCCGCTTAGACTTGGGGGACGATTGCAGCTAAGCCTAACCTGATTTGTTTTGGATCAACGCTCGCGAGGTGCGCCAAAAGCGGCGACAACACGGAAGTCATACTTCGAATTCTTTAGGGCTGTTGGCTCCCCTCGTCAAAAACTCTTTGGACACGCCTGACTGACTGACGGTTTAGGAAGAGCTGTTTAAAATTCAGGCTGCTTGATTTGTTCGACGTGCCAAGAGACGTGCTGAACAATTAGCCGAGAGCTTGGGATCCCTCGTCAGGTATGTTTCCCACACTCTGGGGGAAACATACCTGACATGCCGGTCGGGAGCACTGCGCCGTGCTCCCGACCTGGTTGCTGAAATTAGGTGCATTTTCTCATCTTCTAACCACTACCACCACACTCTGTGGTGTTTGCAAGTCTTCCATTCTCACAAGCCTTAGCCTGCCTAGCGCAGCAGACCCTATTCCTGCATGCGATGCAATGTTATTGCAACTGTGATGTGTTGTGCGTATTATTGCACTGCGACCTACGTTATGTTTCTCTCTCGCGTGTGACAAACTGAACGTGCACCTTCTCTCTTTCCTGGGTTAAAAAGAAGGCGGTGTTTGACTTTCTCTCTCTTTCTCCCTCTCTCGTTTTTTTTTATTCGCTGCTCCCTGCGCTCCCTGCTGGGCTGCAGAAATTAGGCACCTTCTTATAACCACTACACTTTTCCCCCCTTAGGCGGATGGAGATGAAGACGACGATTTGTTCGGACTGCCCTGAACTGAATTGACATGCAGTCTGTCAGTTTACAGTGATCTGCAAGGCGGCTTTCCTGTAAGGTTTGCTTTGCAACCAAAAACTCTCGTTCACAGACTGCTTTTATTTCTCATTTTGAGCACGCGAGTACAACAAAATGTAACGTCTCCAAATTCCAGCGAAGGCACGCGATCACAACAAGATCTAAAAAAGTAAGAAATGGCAAAAACGAAATGAGTGAGAAAAGCAGCCTGTGAACGTGAGTTTTCGGTTGAAAAAGTAACCTTACAGAAAAGCTGCCTAGCATATTATTGCAAACTTTCCACTGTTTTCTCCTGCAGATAATTTTAGGAAGACCAGGGCGTAAAGCGTGAGCACCAAGACACTCTGAACCATCCCTGAGAAGCTCTCATCACGCTTCCATGATGCTACCATCAACATGTAGCTATATTTAGAGTGTAAATAGTATATATAAACGTTCTTCTTATCAGCCCCGGCTACTCTGCTCGACTTCTACCCGAGACTTGGCTAGCTCCTTCGAATAGATCACGAGCAAGCAAAAGGGCACGGAGTTGTACAGGCGAATATGTCCGACATCACATCGCTTTTATTACGTGACATATTCGTTCTCCGCTGCATTCGCCCGCTCGTGTCCGCAGATAACGTTCCAGTTTTATAGCGACGACACATCGTTGATTGCAGTCACGTCATTAAATATCAATTAAACAGAGGTTGCATTATTTATTTGCAAATTACTTCAACATAAAGCATGGTGAAGTAATTTATTACTTAGCCACCTGAGGAGCTTTCTAACATGACTAACTTTTTTATCAAGACCTGACATTAAGTTAAGATTTATTTCGATCATTCTGAGCACTACCTTCGCAACAGAAGTACATCACCACTGTCCACAACAATTATTATTCATCTTTCACAGTGCCAGTAGGTCTGTTCAAATTACGTGATGAAAACAAGTTTGCTGGACTCCGTCATATATGACATGTCGCTCAAGTGTCTGTCTCCGCATTATTGACGAATCCAGCCGCCTTTTGTAAACTTTTTTCTGGCAAGTTCTTTCTTTTATTTTATTTTGTTCTTTTTTAATTTGGTGGCCTCAGACAAGCTTATTACGCTTCTGCTCACCACTGACATAGCGTTGTTACACGTGGTTCCTGGGCCGACGGGGGGAGCGGCATTCAATTTGTTCATCAAACAAGTCACCGAAGGGCTGCTAGCCTGCTGTCCGCCGTGTTTTGTCCATCTTAGCCGGGAAGTGAGGGGGCATTCTGACACCATGAGACGTTCGACTAGACGACCACAATGGTTTCTTGGTGTCACAAGTGCAGTGTGGTGGCCACGCCCCAATCAAAGACGTTGACTTGAGCTAGTGTGAGCGGCACCGTCAGAAATTGTGTGTGTCCCCCGTGATTCAACAGCGCATTCTGGAACCATTCCCTGATTAAGTCTAAACGCACACTTTATAATAAGCCACCCAGCTCATTCGCAAGAGATCTCTCGCCCTGTCTGCACAGAATGTAATAAATCCTCTGTTAAGTTTGCCATCCTACTCCTGAGTGCACATGCGTTTTCTTTTCTGTCTCTCTACACCCCCTTTCTTGCCCCTACTTCTCCACCCCCAGTGCTGGGCAGCAAATCGAATGCCAAGATCTGGTTGATTATCCAGCCTTCCTTTCTCTCTTTTGCCATCTTACTGCCTTGGCATCTTCATCCCGGATATCTGATGCCTGGATCAAAAGGCATCAAATATTTTCTGCAGCATATTGAGACGCTGCATATGAGTGGTCATCCTCGAAAATTATAACTTTAACACCACGGACAGGTGATGATATACCCTGAGCAGGTTCGAGCATGTATTACGCCTCGACGCTTCTAATCTCCATTAAACTTCTCCCTTTCGATTTCATCCTTCGGGGCTTTGTGTAGTTCTTCACCTAACGCGCTGCATTCGTGCTGCACTACCACCATTTCATTTCTTTCGTGTATACGCCCTGTTTCGGGCACGATCATAGGCGGCCATCTTGGGCTGATTATGATGCCGTTTTGCATCCATATGAATATTCGAATAGTGCTACGGTGAACTCGCATGCATCAACACGCTGGGCTAGTACATTCAACGTTGTATGGCCAAAATCATTGCTAATTACGACATAGAAAACCAGCAAAAATTGATTTCAAGCCTAAGATGGCAGCGTCTATGCATTACTGTAACTGCTACATTTGTTTTTTGTCAATTTGTCCAATATGTCATTTCATGCTGTGGCCGCCGAACTTGTGCCGCTGTTCATAGTGGTACTCTCGGTCTGTGAAGCTGGATGAAGATAACTAAGAAGCCTGTTTTTTACTGGCGACATAAATGTGAAATGAAGCTATAAATCAAGATGAAAAAGAAAAAGACAAATCTGAAAATTCGCCACTGGCGCATAAATGGCGCGGCGATTGCGCCGATGAAAAACGTCGGCGGCGGCGGCGGCGCGCCGATCAGTTCGGGTCGGCGGCGGCAGCGTGGCGAAAACTCTCGGCGGCGGCGCGCCGACCAGTCGACGCACACCGCTACTATTATGAATCTCGCGACTATAGGTGTGCGCCGACTGGTCGGCGCGCTGCCGCCGAGAGTTTTCGCCACGTCGCCGCCGCCGACGTTTTTCATCGGCGCAATCGGCGCGCCATTTATGCGCCAGCACTGACTTTTCACAGATTTGTCGTCTTTTTGAACTTGATTCATAGCTTCGTTTCACATTTTATGTAGCCAGTAAAAATCAGGCTTCTTAGTTATCTTCATCCAGCTTCAGAAACTGAGAGTACCACTATGAACAGCGGCACAAGTTCGGCGGCCGCTGCATGAAATGACATATTGGACAAATTGACAAAAAATAAGTGTAACAGTTACAGTAAAGCATAGACACTGCCATCTTAAGCCTAAAAGCAAGTTTTGATGTTTTTTGTCGTAATTAGCTATGATTATGTTCATATGACGTTGAATGTAATGGCCCAGCGTTTTGATGCGTGCGAGTTCACCATAGCTTTATTCGAGTATTCATACGGATGCAAAACGGCATCATTATCAGTCCAAGATGGCAGCCTGTAATTGTGCCATAAACAGTTCGTATATACAGAAGAAATGAAGTGGTAGCAGTGCACAACAAATGCAGCGCGTTAGATGAAGAACTACATAAAGCCCCGAAGGATGAAATCGAAAGAAAGCAGTTTAATGAAGATTAAAAGCGTCGAGTCTAAATACATGCTCGAAGCTACTCAGGGTACATCAGTACCTGTCCACGGTGTTAAAGTTGATAATTTTCGAGAATGACCACTTATATGCAGCGTCTGAAGATGCAGAAAATATTCATAATATGTTTTATTCTTTAACTTATCTATCTGTACCAGCCTTTTAAGAGATTGGATATCCGGGATGAAGATGCCAAGGCAGTAAGATGGCAAGAGAGAGAAAGGAAGGCTGGGGATTAACCATATCTTGGCATCCGGTTTGCTGGCCAGCACTGGGAGTGGAGAAATAGGGGCAAGAAATGGTGTGTAGAGAGACAGAAAGGAAAACGCATGTGCACTCAGGAGTAAGACAGCAAACTTAACAGCGGATTTATTACATTCTGTACAGACAGGGCGAGAGATCCCTTGCGAATGAGCTGGGTGGCTCACTATAAAGCGTGCGTTTTGACTAAATCAGGGAATGGGTTTAGAATGTGCTGTTGAATCACGAGACATACACACCATTTCTGACAGTGCCGCTCACGCTTGCTCAAGTCAAGATCTCTTATTGGGGCGTGGCCACCACACTGCACCGGTGACACCAAAAAACCATTGTGATCGTCTCGTCGAACGCATTATGTTGTCGGAATGTCACCTCAGTTCCCGGCTAAGATGGACGATACACGGCGGACAGCTGGCTGGCAGCCCTTCGGTGACTTGTTTGATGAACAAAAAACGCGGCCCTCCCCCGTCGGCCCAGGTGCCGCGCGTAACAATGGCTATCCAGTGGTGAGAAGCGGCGTAATAAGCTTGCCTGAGGCCACCAGTTTTAAAAATAACAACACAAAATTAAAAAAACTTGCCAGTAGAGACTTTACAAAAGATGGCTGGATTCATAAAAAATGCAGAGACCGAAATTTGGGCGACATGTCTTATATGACATAGTCCAGCAAACTGGTTTTTATCACGTAACTTGAACGGACCTACTGGCACTGGGAGAGGTTAAGAATGATTGTCGCTGACAGATGTACTTCTGTTGCGAAAGTAATGCTCAAAATCAACCAAATAAAACTTAACATTATATTCAAGTCTTGATAAAAAAGTAAGTCAAGTTAGAAAGCTTCTTAGGTGGCCAAATAATAAATTACTTCACCATACTTTATGAAGAAGTAATTTGCAAATAAATAATGCAACCGCTGTTTAATTGACATACGATGACGTGACCGCAATCAACGGCGTGTCGTCACTATAAAAACTGGAAAGTTATATGTGGACACGATCGGGCGAATGCGGCGGAGAACGAATAGGTCACGTAATAAAAGCGATGTGATGTTGCACATTTTCTTCTTAACGACTCCGTGCCTTTTTGCTTGCTCGTGATGTATTTCGAAGGAGCTAGCCAAGTTTCAGGTAGAAGTCAAGCAGAGTAGCCGGTGCTTATAAGAGCAACGTTTATATACACTATTTACACACTAAAGGTAGTGTAATACTGTATGTTGATGGTAGCATCATGGAAGCTTGACAATAGCTTCCGAGAGCTCGTTCAGAGCGTCTCGGTGCTCGCGTTTTAAGCCGTGGTCTTCCTAAAATTCTGTGCAGGAGAGAACAATGGACAGTTTGCAATAATCTGCAAGGCAGCTTTTCTTGAAGGTTAGTTTTCCAACCAAAAACTCTCGTTCACAGACTGCTTTTCTCGCTCATTTTGTTTTTGCCATTCTCCTTTTTGAGATCTTGTTGTGCTCGCGTGCCTTCGCTGGAATTTGGAGAGGTGACATTTTGTTGTACTCGCGGGCTCGCATGCATTCGCTGGAATTCGAAAAGGTAAAGGCACAATGACGGAGAAAAGCAGTCTGTGAACGAGAGTTTTTGGTTGGAAAATAAACCTTATAGGAAATCCGCTTTGTATATCACTGTAAACGGACAGACTGCATGTCCATTCAGTCCAGGGCAGTCCAAAGAAATTGCCGTCTTCATCTCCGTCCTCCACATGGGGGTAGTGGTTAGAAGAAGGCGCCTAATTTCTGCAGCCCCGCAGGGAGCACGGCGCAGCGAATAAGGATAAAAAAAAACACGAAAGAGAAAGAAAGTCAAAGACTGCCTTGTTTTCAACCCAGGAAAGGGAGAGTGTGCACGTTCAGTTCGTCCCATGGCGAGGGAGAAGCACAACGTAGGTCACAGCAGAGTGCAATAACGTTGCATCGCACGTGCAGACCACGTGCGGACACTGCACGTGCGTTGCATCGCACGTGCAGTGTGACCACTACCAGTTCCCTCTCGGAGTTTCACTCCGAGAGGGAACTGGTAGTGGTCACAATGACGTACGTAATGTGCATCTCCTATAAAAAGGCGTACAGTGTATCCCGTACCTTCTTTTCTTAGTCTTCGAATCCTAGTATATTTTCATTATATAGCTGAAGTATGAGGCGGTTGTTAGTCGCATATATTTGGGTTAAAGTACTACAAATATTTATTCGCCGCGCATGATTTCTAGAAATGATATGAATGATCCGCCAAGAAAAAGAAAACCGCTCCAACATTTTTTTTAAACTAAGCTCGCACGTGGGAGTACTTGTTCTCTGTCGGTGCTTTTCCATGGTTCATGAATGTTAAGCCACACCACCGCTTATATAGAATGGTGTACAATAAGCCGTATCAACGCTGTGACAGGACTTCCTACAGACTACCAAGCATTCGATCACCAGACATTTTCCCTCCGGCATATTTTGATTAAAAGAAGCGACATATTTTTGCTGAAAACCTGGTTTCCACACTGGGGCCCGGTGCACAGATGTTGCACACTACAACTCTTGACCATCGCAAACACGAAGATGACAAGTAAAAGCCTTTATGCTATTGTCTGTATGGCCGGTGTAATGAAACCCTCTAGTCTTGAGGTTGGTGGGTTAAACCATGCACTTTGCCCATTGCTATTTTTCATCATGGCGTTTGTCTATTCACTGAGGGGTGCTATGTGGAGCAGGCGGCAGTAGTGCCGATGTGCTTTCTGGTGCTGGAACAAAAAGAAAACTAGCTAGCTTGTATCTCTTCTTCAATGAGTTCTTCAACTAAACCTATTATAGGGGGCTCCATAGAAGACTATACGCATGACGCAGTTGGAAAAATAAAGCACGTTGTAAGAGACCACTTCTGCTAATTGAAAAACTTGTAGACCATCAGCATCTAGACTGTGGTGTTCTGCAGAAAGATGTTGAGCCAATGACGCGCCGCATTAGGTTCTAAATTTAACATTGATGTGTCCAGAGCATATTTGCTAGCAGCCTGCCCTGTGTACCGACTGTAAGTTTTTTTTTTTCAAAAAAGCTTTTTTTTAGTCAGCTAGACAATTTTAAATTGGCGTCCTACTGATCTCAGTCCTCGCATGTGTTTATATTAAGGTGGTTCGTTTTAGTGGTTCCTAGCATTAAGTGCAATCCTAGCATTAAGTACAAGCTGAATGGACGCGAGAAACATCTAGACAGTATATAGAGCTCTCTAAGTACTTATTCAAATTATTTCCGCGCGAGTATTAGCTTTGGTCATCGAGGAATTCGAATACTTTTAGGGTGCACCACGTGGATCTCTTGTGACACTGTGAAGGAATACTGACGTGTAAAGCACCTGGTTAATTACATCTGAAGAATAATAAATTGATAGAGAACAACGAGCAAAGAATCCGCAAAAATAAAAAAAAGTTATGTCTCGCGGCGGATGAGTTGCAATTATAAATCAACGCATGATTAGTGGTTAATTAAACATGGTCCCTCAAATACTATTCAGTTAGTTCATAACTGTGACTTTGCTATGCAATATTTTTTTTCATGGGTTATTTGCTTTTGTCGCGCAGGTTGGTATCACTTCCCGGTAAGCGGAGCGCTGCACGTGGTTTAAATGTACCTGAGCAGAGTTCGCATTTTTGGTTGACTAAAGCTATAATAATGTGGCACTCGAAACGCCGAAAATCGAAATGACGAACTATTGGAATGCTGAGTGTTAGTACACCGAAAAATCAACAAGCCGATTCAACAAGATACCGAAAGTGTAAAATGTCAACGGCGCTGTTCTTTCTTCTCTTCTGCTCTTCCTGCTTCACGATAGGTTTTTTGCGCCTCAGTCTTCTGCACCAAGTAAAAAAATCAAAACACCTAACTACCGAAACGCCGAAATATCAAAATGTCTGCGCCACCTCGTTATACTGGAAGATGAGGTACCTACCTAAATTAGAGGTTACGCCAGCAAACTCTTGCACCCTCATTTCCAGTTGTCCCTTTACATTTATCTCAAGCCTTCATACAAATAGCAAACTATATATTTTCCACCTCCAATCGCACATCAGAGTGATTTCTTGCCTATCGCAAACAGCTTGTGTGCAATTCGTTGTGGAAAAATTGAAATATCGTCATTTTCCGGGTTGCTCAGAGCAGCATCAAGCGATTTTGCAAAAAGGACGCAAACAGAGCATTTCGGCAAGATTTCTGGATGCTTGTATGGCAGAAAAATAGCAGCAATATTGTTTAGCTTTTAACACCTGGAACAAATGATTTTGCTTAACATGAAAACTGAATTCGCCATTCAAACGAGCAAGGTTATAGTAAATTTCGCAAACAACACTCAAACTACACCCTTCGGATTACGGAAAGATCCCATGTACGGCATAGGTTGGCAAAATAAATGGAACTCACTCAGACTAACTCAATAACAATATATAAAAATATTTTGCTTTCGACTCACTCGGACTAAAAATGAGCGATATTCGACGTGGTCCGGCTCATACAATAAACGTTGAAGGAGCACCATTAAAAAACACATATGAAAGAATTGCAAATGCCAAGCAACATATATATATATATATAAATATATAAATATATATATATATATATATATATATATATATATATATATATATATATATATATATATATATATATAATCTTTCAACATACAAAAACAAGTTATTTCCCGTGCCTCTACATATTATTATTAAAGAGAAACCTAACCTAACATGCAATTTCCGCGACAGGCACATGCGTGCTGATAGCACTATATACATTGAGTACCACATGAATTGGCTGCTGTAAATACCTGTGCTATTTTGAAATTTGGTGATACTATGCTGGTCAATACATTCGCCTACGCTTGTAATTTGGTCGTTGTGAGGAATGGTGTAATATAAAATTTTTGCAGCATAAAATCTGAGAACCATGACTTGACAGGGTCGCGTTCTTTAAAAAGTCTGTTACCTGTCCCGAGTTTCAAATCAGGTAAGGTGCATTCATAGTTCTCATTCATCAAGTCTTCCTGCAAAACACTGCAAGAAAAACTTGTCTTCATTGTATGCTCTGGTGTTAGTGCACATGTACGTGTTATCCTACATAAGCTGAGTCTTTCGACAATAGCTCATCAGTTGCAATACAACGCCTGTGTTTGCGTCTTTTTAGGTGGGCATGATTGTGTTGTATTGTATGCTGCTTCCTCAAAAATAAAATAATGACTAGGTCGTTAGCTACCTGGTGCAAAAAAACAAACAAACAAACCAAGATGCAACATTTTTTCGTTAGTACTCCTCTCTCTACCCCCTCCCCCCCGCACACACACGCACACGAGAGCTATAAGCGTCCAAGAAGGAAGAAAGCTGCTTAGGGTTGCGCCTGTCACGCCTTCTCTAAATGTCTCGGTGTGAGGGGGTTTGTCGGAGCAGTGAGGATATAATGTACGACTGGAATCAAAGGTGAACATTCGATATAAGTCTGCCTGTTTTGGATAGAAACTGAAGGAATGAGAACTCGAACCAATATATATTTAAGGGAAAAAAAACCCGATGTTTCGAAGCTGGTTCGGCTTCTTCCTCAGGGGTGAGAGATTGGCTTAAAAACGTCGCTTGTTTTAAATATGTTTTGTTTGGAGTTTTCTCGTTACTTCAATGTGCGACTAGAAGTGGGGATGGTTTTAAAGAAAAGGGTTTCCCTACTGGCTTTCGCAATAATCCTTTAGGCAAAATATGTTCTCTTTTCATCTTGCTGTGTAATCTCCTTGCCTTCTCATGACTCTCGGCTAAGCTTTGTTTTGTGCTCGGCAGCTCAGGGTGAGGTGACTTTTCACGAACCTTACCTTCTTTCCGAACCAGTTACTGCATGCAAGCTTCCCCTGAATGGATGAATGTGTGGTTGAAGAAAAGAAAAAAAGACACTATCTTTCCTTGCGAGACCACGGCTCAGTCGCTTGAAGACAAAGGGGAGAGTGGAGAAAAGAGTTTAGATGTAGGTAGGAGGAGAAGGTTTTGAAGAACGTGACGGCCATTGCTGCTAGAGCAGAAAGAGAATAGGGGCCGTCGGCAGGGCAGTCCGAGTCGTACGACTTGGAAATGTGGAGCTGCAACCAAATATGCACATACCTATGGTCATTCCCACGAGAAAAAAATGTTCTGAATCACCTTTCTTGGGCAAGAATACAGAAAACTAGCTAAACGAGAAAACTAAAATAAATAAAGAAATAACCGATAATCTAGCCACCAATTGCCACCACAGCTGCGGAATTGATTTGATTTGTGGGGTTTAACGTCCCAAAACCACCATATGATTATGAGAGACGCCGTAGGGGAGGGCTCCGGAAATTTCGACCACCTGGGGTTCTTTAACGTGCACCCAAATCTGAGTGCCCACAGCTGCGGAAAGAAAGAAGGAAAAACGTTATCCGTGACCTCGGCACCAGCGGCTAAACAGAGGCATTTATTCGCAGAACACTGTGTGTAAGAAAAGACACGGGAAACACGACACCAACGGCGCCGCAACGACGCCACGTGTCGACCCAACTTGAGCGCAGGGAACAGCGAACGGAGTGCAATGGCAGAACACTGCGAGACCACTCGCAACATGTTTGCGCCATGCATACCAGTCCCGACGGCACGGTGTAGAGCTCGTTGCGCTGTTTTTTAGTCTTTCTGCATTCCTTGAAGTGCACAAAGAGCGCGAAAGGATGGGTACGAGGAACTTCAACATAGAACACGACTTTGCCATCAAGCCTTTTGCAGTGTGTACTGGACAAACGCAACGACGGGTGACGAACGACAGGAAGTTCTTACGTGGTTCTAAAATGACTATTAATGGAATCGTTTTTCAATTGGAATGAAAAAAAAATCTTCAAAAACTTGGGCGTTGCTATGTCGGTACAACAAAACTGCAGGCCTGTTGGAAAAAGCTGGCAGCAATATTTCATAAAGAGACTCGAGAATTAAAAGCCTCTCTGATTGCCGAAAAGTAACAGAATTCTTCAACCATGTTACAGCTTGAGTAAATTTATTTCCGCGTGTGATGAAGGATCATGTATGGCATGAATGGTGCGTTTCTGCCTCCTTCCTTCTTGAAATGTGACCGTGACAATTTTCATGGTACCCTAAATTACGCCACCGCTGTTTAAATGGTAGTATAAAACATGACAAAAGGCCATGGTCTGTGCCATCGCCACATTTTAACAAAACTGGAAATCCAGCCAGATGGCGCACTGCTATCGGGAAATTTTAAGAGCAAACTAATGGTTCCACACGACTTTCACAAGCATCCGTCCTGTCTCTCTCGTTCTTATTAACGTCTTGTTTGGCGCTCACAACTTTCCCAATCGCCACAATTATTCAAAAAAAAAATGAAGGGGAATCTGAGGGCACAAGCAGTTCAACGCAATAGAAAAACAGAACGGGTGCTCGATTGCTTGTGAATCATGCTGCTTTCTCGTCTTTGAAGCCACAATAATAATGAAACCGGAGTTTAGCACTCATTCTCCGTTGATTAGGTACATAATCATAGATCAAGCTCAGTGTGGATTCCCATGTCACGTAATAAAGGTGACCTGAAGTGGCACTATGCTTCAACACATGCTGCAGAACCCAATTCCATGTCTTCGTACCGTCATGCTCGTTTAATACGAACGTTTGTAGATTGGACTACAGAAACAACATTAAAGACCGAGAATTATTTATTTCTTCCTTTCGTTAGTAACGCCCTTCGTTATGCATTCTTCTGTTCTTTTGGAGCAGGTCACGTGAGTTTTGTAGCATGAATTAACATAAATTGCTGTTTCTATTTTACCACAGTCACCGAACGGTGTACTCTATAAACACATCACCTGCATTAAACTTCGTGCCAGCACAATTTATACAATCCTCAATTACGTCAAAAAAATACGGGTTTAACGCAAAGAATTTCCTTATGCTCCGTTAGATATTCAACCGTTAAATTTAAAAATAGCACTACCATGACCGGGATTAACTCCATGACCAAATTTCACTGCAAAAAGCGCTCGAATAACTGCACCTTGCAGGTATGCAATATACATTGCATGATGTTTTAGATGTGTGGTGACATCATTAGTTCAGGTTACATTGTTTTTGTAGAATTAGCTTTTTAGTCACGTTTACTATGCTTTTTAATATTAATATTTCACCTCATCAGTTATTTAGTAAGGGCCATTTCATTTCCACATCTTTAATGAGAGTTATGAATAGTTGATATCCAAGCATTTCTTTAAGATATAAGACTGGTTTTTATCAAAGGACCAACCCTAGAACGAGTTCCGGGGAGGGGGGGAGATATGAACAGTCTTATAATTTGAAAAATAAAATTTTCGGCTTTAGAAGCCGGAAAGTCAATACGACAAGGCACGCCATCGTGGGAGGTTTTAAATATTCGGAACCATAGGTCAGCAAAATAAATGGAGCTCACATAGACTCACTCAGTAAATGTTCTTTTATCTTAGGACTCGTTATAGGGCCCAGCCTATTGCCGGAATTTCGGTCACATATAGGTGACCGAAAACATTTTTCTCTGCAAAACATTTTCGCAATAGACTGCTTGCAATTGAGTAAATCAGCCCGACATTTTTCGAATACACCTGAGATAGTCGCGAAAACGCCTTGGACGTTTGGCGTGGAATGACCGATCAAACTTTACGTCGATACATATCACTTTTCGTCTCCACTGTCTCTTTCCAAGTTCATGTTCTTCCTTTCTTGACATTGAACTTCACAGTAATTTAACAAATCCGCATCATATAGAAGAAAATAGCTTGTGGTATACGCATCTCAAATCAAACTTGGGCGTGCACTTACGACCCGTCTCACTGTTTTGTATAGAACATTTCAGCGTTTTCATTTCACTTACGGTATTGCCACGTGGTTGCGACGTCAAAGAAGATGGTACGTGGGTTGCTCAAGACAACACTTTTTATTGAGTGAACATGTGCATAGGAAAGTGCAAAGTACTGAAAATTCGTGCTTTACACAGATAGCGGTAATCAGAGCATTGGTCGTTGGTAATATTATCTGCGTGAAGGTACGTCGCCATTTATACACGTAGCATTCATATCGTAGGTGTCTCAAACTTATCAGAAGATTCTAAAATAATCTAGAGTTTTCACAGACAGCCAAGCGTCTTTTGCGCAAGGCAATTGGTTAATATGTGGTGTTTAACGTTTCAACACCACCACATGATTATGAGAGATGCCGTATAGTGAAGGGCTCCAGAAATTTTGGCAACCTGGGGTTCTTTAACATGCACCCAAATCGCCGCACATGAACCTACAGCATTTTCGCCTCTATCGAAAATAAAGCAGCCACAGGTGGGACTTGATCCCGCGACCTGTGGGTCAGCAGCCGAGTACCTTAGCTACTGAACCACTACGGCAGTGACTTTGCGCAAGACAGTGACATAAAAATACAAGCGAGCGTGGCAGTATAATAATGTTGCGATAAAATTTCAGCAGATGCGACATGTTTCACTGTGGATGCCATTTTCATACAGAACCGTCAGCGGGTGGCCACGCGTTGCAAGGTGGATCGACGTCTTTGAGTATTTTGAGTAGGCTAAATTTCTACCTAAAACATACGGCGTGACGACAGCACTCACGTTGACTGTAAATTTTAGCGAAACCAAGTGCATGGTTCGGTTGGATTATATGCATATTATTAAGAAGCTGTTGTGTATTCCTCAAAGGTCGAGATCCTCAATGGTCAAGCAACCCTTCCCTATCACGTGCTGGGTGAAAAGAATATATTAATGTAATGTTTACAGCCAGCCTAAAGACCACCACAACAACTAACGGTGTGGGCCGACATCACTCCTGTAAGTCTATTTAGTGATGTATCCGTTACAGTAAAAAGTAACTAAATGCCTCACTCGTTACTCTAATAAAAAAAAAGGGGAACGTTTCACGGCTCCACGTTATATAAATACATAAAAAAGGTAACGCATTACCGTTACCGTAACCGAAAAAAACATAACAAATGTTACCTCTGACGTAGCTCCGAAGTCATCAGTTTTAATCAATGTGTCTTTGCTGCAGAAACCCACAAGGATAATTTTTAAAACTCAACTTTATGTTTCACACATACTAACCCAAGCAAGCATTATACTATAAATGTTCAATTAAGGAGAATTATTTGTACAAATGTACTGAATCTTAGCAATGTTATATATAAGCTTAATGATGCCTGCACATATGATGGCTTCTGACTCTGCAGGGACACAGGATGAAACCATTTTTTTTCATTAGAGGATTACACTCAAAGTGAGGTTCAATAGTCCACGGTATTCAAAAAACACTATCACTGAACTCTCAAGAAATTTAAAAATATCGGTCTTTTCTTGATCTTTCAGCACCTGCAATAAAGCAAGTCGAAATCGGCACTGTTGGTCCTAGCCACCGGAATGGCCCGCCACGCACCAGTAGGCAATCACGGAGGCCTACGGAGGCCTACATTGGTGCCTTTTTATTGAGAGGTGGGGGGGGGGGGGATCGGGAAATGTAGTGGGGAAAAGGGCGGACGACACTTGCAAGTTTGTGACACCAGATGTGCCTTGCAGTGATGTAAGTCTAGAAAAATCACGTCTTGCAACACACATCTTGCAATAGCAGGCTTTTTTTTAATATGTTGCAGGTGTTATTTTCGTTTACATAAGAATTTATATCATGCCTAGAAATCAAATATACAAACGAACATAGGTTCCCAGCACTCGTAATTGCATTCTTCTATTGAGTCTTTTCCGGAACAAGTCGAGAGTTGCAGTTGCTATTTCGATTGTCTCACACATCTGATGGGTATCGAGCACGTGTACACGCTATAAAAAAAGCATCGGAAAGGTGAATGTTTTATACATACTTATCAAGCATTCTTATTTGTGACGTTTTTAAGAGAAATTTTAATGGGGCCCACTTGCAAGGGGTGTCCCCCTCCCCTGACCGAGCATAAAGGGGTCGGGGAGTCAACGTTCTCTGCAGGCGTGGTCAACGGACGCCCAGCTCGTGACCGGTATGGGCTGTGTATCTGAGCAAATATTGCATTTGCTCTCATCTGCACATATGACCATCGACAGGTTTTTGTCTTGGGGAGATGCGAACCCTTCTTTCAACTTGCATCACGACTGAGGGAGCGGGTCGTGTTGGTGTCGCTAGAGTGGCTAGCAAGTGCTGTGGGAGCTTGAAGGGTTCAAGTGTCCGTGTTGCACCACCCGCCTCGCCCACGCCCATGTCTACACTTTATTCATTGAACACCGTGCTGAGAACTAGTTGAATAAATGCGCAGATTTGTTTCCTTCCGCATTCAATACCACTGCGTAAAAGATTCTCACATTGTGAAAAGAAGGTATTTTGATTCGTTTGAAGGAAAGTTACATTCAAAGCATGACAGATACTCAGAAAAGCGGTTTCATGCAATCGCAACAAGAAAACTTGAAGCAGAGGTGCTTCTTTTTTGTGCAGCGTACAGTGTAAAAGTAAGATCGGATTCGGAAAAAGCGATATGAGTGACGTGCGTCACTGCTTGCTCATTGTTCAATGAAAGAAGGTTTCATAAAGTATGACGTAGTCAACGACAGCAACAAACTGCTGCATCTTAAATTAAAAAAAAGCAAAGTGCTGCACATTTGCGGTAGAACATGGACATAGATTGATATACGCGTTATTTTTTATGAAGGCAAAATAAAAACTACTTTACAAAACGCTTTGCATTCATCGGGATGTCGACACATCTGTGTAGTGTCATTTATGCTATTTGGATGAAAATCCCTGAATTTAACGAATTCAGTAACCTGTGGCAGAACAGCCTTTCGAATTTTTAGTTTCAGTTTCTGCGCTGCCGACACCGCCGCCGACGACGAAAATTGGCCGCACGCCGCCGCCGATGAAAAAACCGGCGTGCGCCGAAAACGCCGCCGCCGCCGACTCTGGACGATCCCCACGCCGACGCTGGTCGAAATCGCCTCGGCGCACACCTCTACTCGCGACCGAGCCTTAGAAAACAGCAGGTGGCCAAACCAAAAGAACTATCACTTAAGAAGAAAGTGAAGGAAACGGAGACTGACTTGTGGAGAATGGGCATGATTAAGAAGTCCGCACTAGAGATCTATGGAACTTTTAAGCAGGAAATTGCCAAGGAAAGGATCTATGATAATACTCGGGGTATTTCTCTACTGTTTGAGGCCAGGACGGGAGTACTGCGAACCAAGACATATCGGGCCAAATACGAAGGGGTAGACACAGTATGCAGTGCGTGTGGAGAGGAAGAAGAAACTGACGAACACTTGATAATGTTCTGTAAAGGGCTTCACCCTATAGTTCAGAATGATGGCGCAGAGTTTTTCAAAGCACTAGGGTTTAGGGACCGGGAGGGCAAAATAGACTTTAAGCAGGTAGACTTAACTAGAAGGAGGTTATCTGATTGGTGGCTAAAGTCAAGGCATGAGTGAAAATTAAAGTCTTCTTGCAAAGTACGAATCCTCGAACTCACTTTAAAAAAAATTCTAGTTTTTGGTTCATTAAGTTTTACGACTTGGTGGCGCCAGCCACCGCCCAATCTAAAGGGTACAGCCATATCTATTCATCCATCCATTCATTATCACGGCAGCGGGCGGTACCAGATAGAGGTGTGCGCCGACTGGTCGGCGCGCCACCGCCGAGAGTTTTCGCCGCGCCGCCGCCGCCGACGCGAACTGATCGGCGTGCCGGCGCCGACGTTTTTCATCGGCGCAATCGGCGCGCCATTTATGCACCAGTACCGAATGTTCACAGATTGGTCTTTTTCTTTTCATCTCGATTCATAGCTTCGTTTCACATTTAAGTAGCCAGTAAAAAACAGGCTTCTTAGTTATCTTCATCCAGCTTCAGAGACCGAGAGTACCACTGTGAGCAGCGGCACAAGTTCGGCGGCCGCACATGAAATGACATAATGGACAAATTGACAAAATATAAATGTAACAGTTACAGTAATGCATAGAAGCTGCCATATTAGGCTTAAAATCAATTTTTTCTGGTTTTCTATGTCGTAATTAGCAATGATTTTGGTCATACAACGTTGAATGTACTGGCCCAGCGTGTTGATGCATGCGAGTTCACTGTAGCACTATTCGAATATTCATATGGATGCAAGACGGCATCATAATCAGTCCAAGATGGCAGCCTATGATCGTGCCCGAGACAGGGCGTATACACGAAAGAAATGAAATGGTGGTAGTGCAGCACGAATGCAGCGCGGTAGGTGAAGAACTACACAAAGCCCCGAAGGATGAAATCGAAAGGGAGAAGTTTAATGGAGATCAGAAGCGTCGAGGCGTAATACATGCTCGAACCTGCTCAGGGTATATCGTCACCTGTCCGTGGTGTTAAAGTTGATAATTCTCGAGGATGACTACTCATATGCAGCGTCTCAATATGCTGCAGAAAATATTTGATGCCTTTTGATCCAGGCATCAGATATCCGGGATGAAGATGCCAAGGCAGTAAGATGGCAAAAGAGAGAAAGGAAGGCTGGGGATTAACCATATCTTGGCATCCGGTTTGCTGGCCAGCACTGGGGGTGGAGAAATAGGGGCAAGAAATGGTGTGTAGAGAGACAGAAAAGAAAACGCATGTGCACTCAGGAGTAGGATGGCAGACTTAACAGAGGATTTATTACATTCTGTACAGACAGGGCGAGAGATCTCTTGCGAATGAGCTGGGTGGCTTATTATAAAGTGTGCGTTTTGACTTAATCAGGGAATGGTTCCAGAATGCGCTGTTGAATCACGGGGGACACACACAATTTCTGACGGTGCCGCTCACACTAGCTCAAGTCAACGTCATTGATTGGGGCGTGGCCACCACGCTGGACCTGTGACACCAAGTTACTACTGTGGTCGTAACGTCGAACGTCTAATGGTGTCGGAATGCCACCTCACTTCCCGGCTAAGATGGACAAAACACTGCTGGCAGCCCTTCGGTAACTTGTTTGACGAACAAAGAACGCCACTCTCCCCCGTTGGCCCAGGCGCCGCGTGTAACAACGCTATATAAGTGGTGAGCAGAGGCGTAATAAGCTTGTCTGAGGCCACCAGTTAAAAAAAAACAAATTAAAATTTAAAAAACTTGCCAGCAAAAAGTTTACAAAAGATGGATGGATTCGTCAATAATGCGGAGACAGACTCTTGAGCGACATGTCATATATGACGTACTCCAGCAAACATGTTTTCATCACGTACCTTGAACGGACCTACTGGCACTGTGAAAGATGAATAATAATTGTTGCGGAGAGTGGTGATGTACTTCTGTTGCGAAAGTAATGCTCAAAATTAACCAAATAAACCTTGACTTTATAATCAGGTCTTGATAAAAAAGTTAGTCAAGTTAGAAAGCTCCTCAGGTGGCTAAGTAATAAATTACTCCACGACACTTTATGTTGAAGTAATTTGCAAATAAATAATGCAACCTCTGTTTAATTGATATTCAATGACGTGACTGCAATCAACGGTGTGTCGTCGCTATAAAACTGGAACGTTATCTGCGGACACTAGCGGGCGAATGCAGCGGAGAACGAATATGTCACGTAATAAAAGCGATGTGATGTCGCACATATTCGCCTGTACAACTCCGTGCTCTTTTGCTTGCTCGTGATGTATTCGAAGGAGCTAGCCAAGTCTCGAGTAGAAGTCGAGCAGAGTAGCCGGGGCTGATAAAAAGAACGTTTATATACACTATTTACACAATAAGGTAGCTATAAGTTGATGGTAGCATCATAGAAGCGTGATGGGAGCTTCTCAGGGATGGTTCAGAGTGTCTTGGTGCTCACGCTTTACGCCCTGGTCTTCCTAAAATTATCTGCAGGAGAAAACAGTGGAAAGTTTGCAATAATATGCTAGGCAGCTTTTCTGTAAGGTTACTTTTTCAACCGAAAACTCACGTTCACAGGCTGCTTTTCTCACTCATTTCGTTTTTGCCATTTCTTACTTTTTTAGATCTTGTTGTGATCGCGTGCCTTCGCTGGAATTTGGAGAGGTGACATTTTGTTGTACTCGCGTGCTCAAAATGAGAAATAAAAGCAGTCTGTGAACGAGAGTTTTTGGTTGAAAAACAAACCTTACAGGAAAGCCGCCTTGCAGATCACTGTAAACTGACAGACTGCAGGTCAATTCAGTTCAGCCTCTGCCACAATACGCGGCACCAATCCTTCTACGACGAATTGTTTACGGGACTCCGAGTAGTTAAAGGCTTAGTACTTCCTAAAAAAGAGTAGTCAAAGGCTTAGGACTTCCTAAAAAAGCTCTTTTTTGCCCCACGCTGAACCGCCATTGCCAGGAGGCGCCGTCTGATCGGGAGGAATGCGTTAGTGAAAGGAAACATACACAGACCACTGACATCATAAAGGTGAAGGGGAAAAGGGGGAGAGAGATGAAGGGAGATGTGGGGAGGGGGGAAGTGGAAGGAAGAGTGGAAGGGGGGCACCCAACGGGAGTCCACGGTATATTATTTTTCTCTTCTTCTTCTCTTTCTTCTTCTTTTTCTTTTTTTTCCCCTTTTTTCTTTTTTCTTTTCTGTCTTTTTTCCTCTTTCCTTGCCCTCTGATTTGAGATTGTATAAAGCTGAGCACCCACAAAACAAACTGTATCTTTAATCCTGATGAAGGCCAAACTCTTGGCCGAAACGTCGAAATAAGCCACGTTGTGACGGCTCAGAGGATCTACTGGACTATATATATATATATATATATATATATATATATATATATATATATATATATATATATATATATATATATATTGTTACGTGATTTCGTCTGACTGAAAGAGGGCATAGTGGGGCATACCCAAGTAAGGTGCCTCAGACTGAAAGAAAAATAAGTGGACATTGTGAGTGAGCTGCGTTGTGGCTGCGGACCGACAACTGTTATTTTCCACGTAACATTTTGGTGGAAGTGCTGGGTGCTCTTCTGACAACGGAGCTACGCAGTGGACGCCTCCTTAAGTCTGCTACCATGGCTCCGGGTGAGGATACGGCTTCGCCACCTACCTCAGCAACGACAGCAACCCAGTACGTCGCCCTAACGCAACCCCGTGATCCCGGTACCTTTACTGGAGAGGACAACGTGAATGTTGACAAGTGGCTTAGCATGTACGAGCGAATCAGCAAGCAATATGGCTGGGACCCAACCGTTATGCTTGCGAATGTCATTTTCTATCTTGACAAGACCCCTCGCACCTGGTTTGAGACCCACGAGCACGAAATCACAAGCTGGGAAATGTTTAAAGAACAGCTCCGCGACCTTTTTGGCAACCCGTTTGGTCAACAACTTGATGCCCGAAAGCAATTGGCTGTCCGTACACAGACGTCCACTGAGCCCTACTTGACTTATATTCAAGACGTCTTAGCGTTGTGTCAAAGGGCCGATCCCAACATGACTGAGGCCGACAAGATTTCGCACGTGTTAAAAGGAATCGCCGACGATGCGTTCAGTCTACTTGTATTCACCAACGTAACGACCATGGACGCCGTGATCAAAGAGTGCCGCCGTCTAGAGCAGGCGAAGAGTCGACGCATTTTGCAGCAGTTTCAGCGCCTACCCAACACCGCGGCAACGTCGTCTTGCGAAGCCACTCCTTGTCATCCGTCTACAACCGACGACGTGACGCGCATCGTCCGACGTGAACTCGAGGCCGCTTACCCGGCTGCCAACAAACCGACGTTGCCCGACGCCTCAACGCCAGCTGTCGCCTTGATCCAGGCTGTTGTCCGCCAGGAATTTGCTAACCTTGGTATCCTGTCCACTGCATCCACACTGGATAATACTGGCCCCTCGATAGCTTCTGTGGACATGAGACGTCGCCGTCCGTACTCTATTCGAACCAGGAACCCGTCTGAATGGCGAACAGCTGATGATAAGCCAATTTGCTTCCGCTGTGGTCGCGCAGGACACATCGCTCGTTACTGCCGCAGCCAATGGCCATCTATGTCTTCTGGCTCGTACTCCGCTTACAGTAACTCATTCCGTCCACCAAACCACCGTTATCCGACCTGCCCCGAGTCTACAGCATTTACTGCCCCTGAGGACTACGGCCACCGTGCCCCGTCGTCGCCACCGCCTCAAAGCCGCCCTTCTCGTTCAAACACGCGTCGCCGCTCTCCCTCGCCATCGTTCAACCGCCGCGCGTCCCCGGAAAACTAGGCTGCGCAGCTTCTGGAGGTGAAGCTGCCCTGTCGACCTTACCCAAAAATCCTCTGTTGCCCTTACGTTTGAACCGGAACACCCTAGAAGTATATGTTGATGGTACACCTGTTGAAGCTTTGATAGATACGGGCGCTCACGTCTGTATTATGAGTTCGCGTTTTCGTCGTCGCATGAAGAAGGTCCTCACGCCCCCCTTGACCAGTGTCGTCCAAGTTGCAGATGGTGCAAAAGTCCCTGTCGTCGGTATGTGCACAGCTCAACTTACCGTAGCCGGTCATCAAGTGGTCGTCCTTTTTACCGTGCTTGAAACATGTCCCCACGACCTCATACTAGGCCTCGATTTTCTTGCCGCCAATTCTGCTCTGATTGATTGCTCCGCTGGTGTGCTCCGCCTTGAACTGCCACAAATCAGTGCCGCCCCGTACCAACCTACATTCCGATTACAATGCAGCGATTTTGTTCGCCTGCCCTCGAAAACTGTGACGTACGTCGATTTTCTGTGCTCACCACCTGTGCCCGACGGTGACTATTACGCTACGCCTCTCACCGACGTACTCCTTGCGCACAATGTTGCAGTGCCCTATACGGTGCTCAGCATCACAGATAACAAAACTTGTCTACCTCTTGTCAATTTCGGCTACATGAATCATGTGCTTCCACAAGGCATTTCTGTGGCCCACCTGTGTCCGTTGCTCGATTCACAAATTGAAGTGCTTGCCTTAGACACACTTGCTTCACCGCAGTGCACATCACTCGCAACACATTCGGGCAGCCGTCAAATTGTAGACATGATCGCCACAGATCTTCCGCCTCCGCAAGTTGAAGCCTTACAACATCTTCTCGAGGCCTACCAGGATATTTTCGATTTTGGTGACCGACCTCTTGGGCAGACGTCCTTTGTCCAGCATCGCATACACACAGGTGATGCCAACCCTGTTCACCGCCGTCCCTACAGAGTGTCTGCTTTTGAGCGGAGCATAATTCAGAAGGAGGTGAACAAGATGCTAGCGAAGGACATTATTGAACCATCCTCCAGTCCCTGGGCATCCCCGGTGGTATTAGTTAAAAAGAAGGACGGATCGTGGCGATTTTGTGTGGACTATCGCCACCTTAACAACATCACCAAGAAAGACGCATACCCTCTGCCCCGCATTGATGACGCCCTTGATTGCCTCCATGGTGCCGCCTACTTTTCTTCCATCGATCTTCGTTCTGGTTATTGGCAGATTGCCGTGGACCCCATGGACCGAGAGAAGACGGCTTTTGTAACACCCGATGGCCTCTACCAATTCAAAGTCATGCCTTTCGGCTTATGTAATGCCCCCGCCACCTTTGAACGAATGATGGACTCCCTGCTCCATGGATTCAAGTGGTCTACGTGTCTTTGTTATCTGGATGACGTGATTGTGTTTGCTCCCACTTTTGAAGCGCACCTTGAGAGACTGTCAAAAATTCTTGATGTATTCCGTCTCGCCAGCCTTCAGCTGAATTCATCTAAGTGCCGGTTTGGTCGCCGTCGCATTACAATACTTGGACATATTGTTGACGCTTACGGTGTACAGCCTGACCCAGAAAAAGTTCGAGCTGTGAAGGACTTTCCTGTGCCGAAAACCGCCAAAGATGTCCGCAGCTTTGTGGGGCTCTGCTCCTATTTTCGGCGGTTCATCAAGAACTTCGCGGAAATCGCTCGGCCTCTAACAGATTTACTCAAACCGGATGAGACGTTTACCTGGGGTCCCTCGCAAGCAGCAGCATTTTCCGACCTGACCACTTGGCTCACTTCTTCTCCTGTGCTGGCTCACTTCGACCCTACGGCACCGACGGAAGTGCGCACCGATGCCAGCGGTTACGGAATAGGCGCTGTGTTGGCTCAGCGACAACGTGGGCATCATCGCGTGATAGCTTATGCCAGCAGGCTGCTGTCCACCTCGGAGCGTAATTATTCCATCACAGAGCGCGAATGCCTAGCGCTGGTGTGGGCAGTCGCGAAATTTCGCCCTTACTTATACGGCCGACCATTTATAGTTCTTACCGACCACCACGCTCTCTGCTGGCTCGCCTCCCTCAAAGATCCCACAGGTCGTCTCGCCCGCTGGGCACTCCGCCTCCAGGAGTATTCTTACACCGTAGTGTACAAATCAGGAAAACTGCACAAAGATGTGGATTGTCTGTCACGCTACCCTGTGGCCGACTGCGATCCTACGAGCACTGATTCTGTGGGCTGCGTCCTTTCCACCTCCCAGCTGCTTCATCTCGGGGACGAGCAGCGTCGCGATCCGGATATCAGCCGCCTAATACAACAGCTCGAATCTTCACCGCAAGACGCTTCCGTTCGCATGTTTACCTTAAAGGACCACACCTTATATCGGCGTAATTTATCGCCCCATGGTCACGACCTACTTCTGGTCATACCAAAGCACCTGCGTTCTACAGTCCTACGCGAGCTCCATGACGCGCCCACCGCGGGTCACCTTGGTGTCTCTCGCACATATGACCGTGTACGCCGCCGCTTCTACTGGCCTGGCCTTTCACGTTCTGTACGTCGCTATGTCAACGCTTGTGAAATTTGCCAGCGTCGCAAAAAGCCGTCGAGACTACCTTCCGGATATCTTCAGCCCATCGACATCCCATCGGAGCCATTCTTCCGTGTTGGTTTGGACCTTCTCGGTCCCTTCCCAACATCCGCCTCCGGAAATAAATGGGTCGCGGTGGCTACGGATTACGCGACCCGTTATGCAGTTACGCGAGCCATGCCAACAAGCTGCGCTACAGACGTCGCTGATTTTCTACTACGCGATCTCATTTTAGTGTATGGAGCCCCTCGTCAACTGCTGACAGACCGAGGCCGTACGTTCCTTTCGAAAGTGGTTGACGATATCCTGCGTTCCTGCTCTACCCAACATAAGCTCACGACATCGTACCACCCCCAGACAAACGGGCTTACAGAACGTTTAAACCGCACCTTGACAGACATGCTATCGAAATACGTCTCGGCCGACCATCGTGATTGGGACCTTGCACTACCCTACGTGACGTTCGCCTACAATTCCTCCCGGCATGACACTGCCGGGTACTCGCCATTTTACCTTCTGTTTGGACGCGAACCAACATTGCCGTTGGATACCTTCCTGCCAGCCGCTGCGCAGTATACTTCTGAATATGCACGCGACGCTATTACCCGAGCTGACCATGCTCGTCAGCTTGCCCGCAGCAGATTAATGGCGTCCCAAGACTCGCAGAAGCATCGTTACGACGAGCGGCATCGCGACGAACACTTTCCAACAGGCTCCCTCGTTCTTCTTTGGTCCCCTACGCGACATGCAGGCCTGTCAGAAAAACTTCTCTCTCGTTTCACGGGCCCATACCGCGTGCTTAGACGAGTGACCGACACTACATATGAAATTGTCCCTGATAGTCCATCAACCTCTTCCGCTCTGCTGTCAAGGGACATCGTCCACGTATCAAGGCTCAAGCGTTACCACACTGCTCCTGCTGTGGCCCCGTAAACTCGCCGGGTCGGCGCTTTTGCCGCCGGGGGTCGTGTTACGTGATTTCGTCTGACTGAAAGAGGGCATAGTGGGGCATACCCAAGTAAGGTGCCTCAGACTGAAAGAAAAATAAGTGGACATTGTGAGTGAGCTGCGTTGTGGCTGCGGACCGACAACTGTTATTTTCCACGTAACAATATATATATATTAAATACACTAACACGATAGCACTAAATACAATAAGTACCATATGAATAGGCTGCTGTAAATACCTGTGCTATCTTGAAATTATGTGATACTATGCTGGTATATACATTCGCCCACGCTTGTAATTTGGTCATTGTACGGAATGCTGTAATATAAAATTTTTGTCAGCAGAAAATCTGAGAACCGTGACTTCACAGGGTCGCGTTCTTTAAAAAGTCTGTTACCTGTCCCGAGTTTCGTATCAGGTAAGGTGCATTCATGGTTCATTATTCATCAAGTCTTTCTGCAAAACACTGCAAGAAAAACTTGTCTTCATTGGAAGGACCTGTGGTTAGTGCACATGTACGTGTTATCCTACATAAGCTGAGCCTTTCGACAATAACTCATCAGTTGCAATACAGCGCCTGTGTTTGCGTCTATTTAGGTGGGCATGATTGTGTTGTATTGTATGCTGCTTCCTCAAAAGGAAAATAATGACTAGGTGCTTAGCTACCTGCTCCAACAAATAAAAAAAACAAGATGCAACATTTTTTTCTTTCAGTACTCATCTTTCTGCCCCCGCACCCCCCGCACACACACGCCCACCAGAGCTATAAGCGTCCAAGAAGGAAGAGGGGCTGTTAACGGTTGCGCACCTGTCATTGCTTCTCTAAATGTTTCGGTGTGAGGGGGTTTATCAGAGCAGCGAGTATATAATGTACGACAGGAATCAAAGGTGAACATTCGAAAAAGCCTGTCTCTTTTGGATAGAAACTGAAGGAATGAGAACTCCAACCAAAATATATTTAAGGAAAAAAACATGATGTTTTGAAGCTGGTCCGGCTTCTTCCTCAGGGGTGAGAGATTGGCTTCAAAACGTCATTTTTTTCTATATGTTTTGGTTGGACTTTTCTCATTACATCAATGTACGAATAGAAGTAGGGATGGTGGTAAAGGAAAGGATGGCCCCGGTGGCTTTCACAATACTTCATTAGGCAAAATATGTTCTCTTTTCATCTTGCTGTGTAATCTCCTATAGCCTTCTCATGACTCTCGGCTAAGCTTTGTTTTGTGCTCGGTAGCTCAGGGTGAGGTGAGTTTCTGCGAACCTTAATTACCTGCCTTCCAAACCAGTTACTCCATGCAAGCTTCCCCTGAATGGATGAATCTGTGGTTGGAAAACAGGAAAAAGACGCTATCTTTCCTTGCTGGAGCGGGGCTCAGTGGCTTGAAACGAGGGGGGGGGGGGGGGGGAGTGGAGAAAAGAGTTTAGAAGTAGGAAGGAGGAGAAGGTTTGGAAGAACGTGATGGCCAAGGCTGCCAGACCAGAAAGAGAATAGGGGCCGTTGGCAGGGCAGTCCGAGTCGTAGGACTTGGAAATGTGCAACTGCAACCACGTAGGCACATACCTATAGCCATTCCCACAAGAAAAAAATGTCCTAGATTACCTTTCTTGGGCAGAAAACTAGCTAAACAGAAAACTAGCTACAGAAACTAGCTAAACTACAGAAAACTACAGAAAACTAGCTAAACTAGAAAACTAGAATAAATAAACAACCGATAATCTAACCACGGATTGTCACCACAGCTGCGGAAGGAAGGAAAAACGTAATCCGTGACCTCGGCACCAGCGGCTACACAGAGGCATTTATTCGCAGAAAACTGCGAATAAGCAAAGACACGGGAAACACGACACCAATGGCACTGCAACGACGCCCCATGTCGACCCAACTTGAGCGCAGGGAACAGCGAACGAAGCACAATGGCAGAACACTGCGACACCACTCGCAACATGTTTGCCCCATAATAGTCCCGAAGGCATGGTGTAGAGCTCGTTCAATTTGTAGTCTTTCTGCATTCCTTGAAGAGCTCAAAGAGCGCGAAAGATTTGGTACGAGAAACTTGAGCGTGGAAAACGACCTTGCCATCAAGCCTTTTGCGGTGTGGGCTGGAAAAACGCAATCATAGGTGAGGGATCACAGGAAGTTCTTACGAACTTCAAAGATGACTATGAATGGAAAAGTGTTTAAATGGGAATGAAAAAAATATACAAAAACACGGGCGTTTCTATGTTGTGTCGGTTCAACAGAACTGCAGGCCTGTTGGAAAAAGATGGCAGCAATATCTCAAAAAGAGACTCGAGAATTAAAAGCCTCTCTGATTGCCGAGAGGTAAAAGAATTCTTCGACCACGTTTCAGCTTGAATAAATTTATTTCCGCGAGTGATGAAGAATCAGGTACGGCATGAACGGTGCGTTTCTGCCTCCTTCCTTCTTGAAATATGGCCGCGAGAATTTTCATGGTACCCTAAATTACGCAGCCGCTGTTTAATTGGTAGCAAATGACATGACAAAAGCCCATGGTCTGTATCATCGTACATTTTAACAAAACTTGAAATCCAGCCAGATGGCGCATTGCTATCGGGAAATTTTTAGCGCAAACTAATGCTTCCACACGACGTTCACAAGCACCCATCCTGTCTCTCTCGTTCTTTTTAACGTCTTGTTTAGCGCTCACAACTTTCCCAATTGTCACATTTATTCAAGAAAAAACTGAAGTGGCATCTGAGGGCTCAAGCAGTTCAACGCGATAGAGAGAGAGAACGGGTGCTAGATTTCTCACGAATCGTGCTGCTTTCTCGTCTTTGAAGCCACACTAATAATGAATCTGGAGCTTAGCACTTCTTCTCCGTTGGATTAGGTACATAATCATAGATCAAGCTCTGTGTAGATTCCGATGTCACGTAATAAAGGTGTCCTGGAAGGGCACATGTGTCACAACAAGCTGTAGAAACCAATTCCATCCCTTCGTACTGTCATGCTCGTTTAATATAAACGTTTGTAGATTAAACTACAGAAACAACATTAAAAGACCGAAAAATATTTAATTCCTCCGTTCGTTAGTAACGCACTTCGTTATGTATTCTGTTCTCTGGGAGCAGATCACGTGATGAATTAACATAAAGTGCTGTTTCTATTTCACCAGAGTCAGCGAACGGTGCACTCTACAAGCACATCACCTACATTAAACTTCGTGCCAGCACAATGCATACAATCCTAAATTACATCGCCAAAAAAAAAACTACGGGTTTCACGGAAAAAATTTCCGAATGCTTCGTTATATATTCAAACGTCAAGTATAAAGATAGCACCACCATGAACGGGATTAACTCCATGGCCGAATTTCACTGCAAAAAGTGCTTGGATAACTGCACCTTCCAGGTATGCAATAGACATTGCATGAGGTTTTAGATGTGTGGTGTCATCATTAGTTCAGGTTACATTGTTTTAGCGTAGAATTAGCTTTTTAGTCACGTTTGCGATGCTTTTTAATGTTAATATTTCACCTCATCGGTCATTTAGTGATGGTCATTTCATTTCCACATCCTTAAATTAGAGTTATGAATAGTTGATATCCAAGGATTTTTTAAATATGACTGGTGTTTATCAAAGAACCTAGGATGAGTTCCGGGGAGGGAGAGATAAGAACAGTTTTATCATTTGAAAAATAAAGTTTTCGGCTTTACAAGCCGGAACGTCAATACGACAACAAGGCACGCCATAGTAGGAGGTTTTAAATATTCGGAACCATGGGTCGGCAAAATAAATTGAGCCTACATAGACTCGCTCAGTAAATGTGCTTTTATTTTAGGACCCGATATAGGACCCAGCCTATAGCCGGTATTTCGGTCATATATAGGTGACCAAAAATATTTTTTCTCGGCAAAACATTTCCGCAATACACTGCTTTCAATAGAGTAAATTATCCCGACATTTTTCTAATACAACAAAGATAGCCGCCATAACGCCTTGGACGTTTGGTGTGGAATGACCGATCAAACTTTACGTCGATACCTATCACTTTTCGTCTCCACTGTCTCTTTCTAAGTTCGTGTTCTTCCTTTATGGACATTCAACTTCACAGTAATTTAACAAATACGCATTATATTGGTTCTATAGAAGAAAACAGCTTGTGGTATACACATCCTAAATAAAACTTGGCCGTGCACTTACGCCCCATTTCACTTATTGTATCAATCATTTCACCGTTCTCATCTTACTTACCTTATTGCCCCATGGTTGCTACGGCAAAGAATGTGGTACTTGGGTTGCTCAAGATGACACTTTTTATTTCGTGAACATGTGCCTAGAAAAGTACAAATTACTAGAAATTCACGCTTTACGCAGATAGCGGTAATCAGAGCATTGGTCGTCGGTTATATGATCTGCGCGAAGGTACGTCGCCATATATACCCGTGGCATCGAACATCATCCATATTGTAGGTGTCTCAAGCTTATCAGAAGATTCTAAAATAATCTAGAATTTTCGCAGACTGCCAAGCGTGCTTTGCGCAAGGCAATTGATTAATATGAGGTGTTTAACGTTTCAAAACCACCATATGAGTATGAGAGATGCCGAAGTGGAGGACTCTAGAAATTATGACAAAACCTGGGGTTATTTAACATGCACCCAAATCTGAGCACATGGGCTTACAGCATTTTCGCCTCTATCGAAAATGCAGCTGCCACAGGCATGACTCGATCGCGCGACCTGCGGGTCAGCAGCCGAGTACCTTAGCTACTGAACCACAATGGCGGTGTTTTTGCGCAAGACAGTGACGTAAAATACAAATACAAATCACCTCCCTAATTAACGGGACCTGTGACAATTTATCTGGCTTCCGCGACAGGACCTTTTTGGTGCACAGTGTGTCCAAAGTTGTGAGAAAGAGCCTCGAGTTGTTGATAGGGCTATCGGAACGATTTTGTGTGTTGCTCAGTGTTCTCGTTAACGACTGCAAGAGAGTGTTGCGATAGACTGATTTAGCAGATATTTTTTGCATGCGGCAAGGTTTTATTTGCGAGACACAATGAATCTCGAAAAGTTAGTATCTCTTGGTGAAAAGATCGGCCTTTCTGGCACCGAACTACGGAAGTGGGTCACCCAGAAGGAAAAAAAAAGAAAAAGAGAGGGCCAAAGAAGAAAAGGCAGCTGAGCTGGAAAAAGAAAGGTTGGTGGTCGAAAGAGCCAAAGCGGAAAAAGAAGTTGAGTTGGAGAGAGAGAGGTTGGCAGCTGAGAGAGCCAAGGAAGAAAAAGCAGCTGAGTTGGAGAGAGAGAGGTTGGCAGCTGAGAGAGCCAAGGAAGAAAATCAGCTGAGTTGGAGAGAGAGAGGTTGGCAGCTGAGAGAGCGAAAAAAGAAAGAGAGCAGGAATTGAAGTTGGAGCTGGAGAGAGAAAAGTTGGCAGCCGAAAAGGCGAGAGAAGAGAGAGAGCAGCAGTTGAAGTTGGAGCTGGAGAGAGAAAGACTGGCAGCTGAGAGGGCAAAAGAAGAAAGAGAGGAAAGGGAACGGCAGCGACAGCACGAGATGGAACTCGAGCGGCTCCGTTTGCAACAGCGAAGTGAAACTTCAGTCCAAGCTAGAGTTGAAAGCAGCAAACAGGAAGATCGTGGCTTCCGCTTGAACCCAAGCAAGCTCCTCGTAGCGTTTGATGAAAGGAAGGACGACCTTGACGCGTACCTTCACAGATTTGAGACGATTGCAAAAAGCCAGAATTGGCCGGAACATCAATGGGTAAGTGCTTTGAGTAATTGCTCGAGGGGTGAAGCGCTCAGTGTGTACGGTAGGCTGACGCCGACCGATGCAGCCAACTATGCAAAGGTGAAAACTGCTTTACTGAAGTGATTTAGATTTACTGTGGAAGGATTCCGGGACAGATTTCGGACAGGAAAGCCAGCTTATGGTGAGACGGCTACGCAGTACACCGCCCGACTTAGCCATCATTTCGACAGATGGATTGAACTTTCAGGGACAGTGCAGGAGTACGATGAGCTTAGAGAGCTCCTAATAAGAGAGCAATTTCTTACCAGTTGTCACCCAAGCCTGTCGCTGTACTTGAAAGAGAGGAAGGCTGAGTCACTAGAAGACATGTTTGAATTAGCTGATCAATTCTAGGAAGCGCAAGGTGGCGCAAATTTAGCCAAAGTCAAGAAGGAGTGTCCCGAAGATTCTAAAAATTCGGCACCCGAACAAAAAAGCGTGCACCGGAGAGTGTTCCGCGATGTTTTCTGTGTAACCGAGTGGGTCATCGCACGAACAACTGTCGAACGATCTTTACGAGCCCTACGGTTGTAAAATGTTTCAAATGTGGTCAGACTGGGCACAAGGCAGACGGATGTCGTAACGGAGTGAGTCAAACTCACCAGGTATCCTGTGCGCAAGTGGCACCAAAAACCGTTGATGACGTCACCGATGGATTCGTAGAATTGAAAAATGGGGAGAAACTTCCAATTGTGGGTGCTGTAATGACAAAACAGCCAACCGGTGTTACGAAGGGAATGCCAACGCTGCCTGGAAAAGTTGTGGGCAAGAAGGTTACGGTGTTGAGAGATACCGGCAGCTCCACTGTTATCGTGCGGAGAAATTTGGTACGAGAAAGTGAGTTAACAGGCAAACCGAAACCGGTCTGTATAATTGACAGTACGGTTCGGATGCTTCCCGAAGCAGAAATTGAGGTTGAAACCCCGTACTTCAGCGGAAGGTTACTGCTCTATGCATGACGACCCCGCTGTACGACTTCGTCGTCGGAAACATCGAAGGGGCGCGAGGGCCATGTGATGCAGAACGTTTGGGAAAGACCCTAAGATAGAGCCCTCGCCAACCCAGCGACCGCGAGATACAGTGGAGGAGCATTCCGTGATGGACCTCACTCGAGCCCAAGGTGAAGCCGTGGTGCAAGAGACAGTGAATGAGAAGATGATCGTGTTGAATGAGTTCACGTGCTGGGCAGCTGGACTTACGTCGGCACGACTTCAACCGACCGACAATGTAAAGGTGACGGAGTTGGCCAGCCAGGCCAAGTGTCGGGACATGAACAAGCGGGTGAATGACCGGACAGGATCGGTTGAGCGTCATGACCCGCTAACATCGTCGGAAGTGACAACGATGGCTGAGACGCCGCCTCAGATACCATCGGTGGAAAGGGCTCGCCGGAACAAAACGAGGAAAAACAAGAAAAGATCGAGCGAGCACCGCAAGAAAGGGCGCAAGTGTAGATCGAAGTACTTAGGATAGGTGCTGAGGTCAAATCGGAATACGTTTGGCTGTGTTGTTATTGTTTTATCCTGTGTCACAAGTGTCGAAGTGTTTGTGCTGTGACGTGATGTATAGTATTGTACAATTGTAATCAGAGAACTTTGTACATTTTTATTGTTTGGAATATGTGGTGGAGTGTTGTACTCTTGTACCTGTGGCTATATTTCATGTGTTGTGAGATTGAATTACAATGTACAATTGTATTGAGTGATCTATTGTAAATGTGACGTGTCATGAGCGACGGACTATGCTGCAGTCTCTGAGGGTGTGGGGACTATTCGCGCTCGTTTGTGTGGTTTTGAATATTATGAGATAATATTCTTAAAGGGGGGGGCAGTGTCACAAACCGAGCGCCCAAAAAAGGGCGCGCCGCCAAATTCTCGCGACGAAGCGCCGAGAGGTCAACGATAAAAAAAAGAAAAGAAGCATCCAAAAACTCCCCGGGCGCGCGTCCTTCTCCCCTCGGAAGCGTCCGTTCGCCGACGAACGTCCTCTCATCGGCGCCCGAGCAAGCCCTGGAATGTTCTAGACGGAAAGGGGCGGGGTGATGCCGGGTTGCGTCATCCGTCGCGGACGGCCTTCGAACCGTCTCGCCCTCTCCCCAGCCTTCCCTGCGTATCGCGCCGACGAAATGATGAGAACTTTCTGGAATCTCGCGCGGAAGGTACTTAACCGAGCAGCGGAGATGGGAGATTAGCCGAAGAAGGAAGTTAACGCCAGAGTGCGTAGGGTGTACCGCCTTGTGGGCGAAGCCTTTTGTCTTCTGTAACAAAGGAGGAGAAGTAAGTGGAGAAGAAGAGGATTTCCACCTGAGGGGTGAAGACTCGAGCTACCGGCAAGATTGTGTGTCTACTGCTATCGAGCGAAGACGTGTGGCAACAGCTGCGTGTGGGAAACCGACGTGTTTCCGGCGAAGAAGTTTAAAGCTTGGAGAGTGGCCAATTGAAGACGCGAGGTTTCCTGGAAGAGAAACTTTCTGGACTTTGAGTGAGTGATTCTCGGAAGAGTATCATTCTGACTTTTGTTCCAAGAACTTTGGACTGAATTAGTTTTCTAAATCTTTAGTCTTTAAGTGTCTTGGTTGTTCAATGCATGCGACTGCATTGTAGTGCGTACTGTTGTCTGTGTCCGTTGTTTCACGTGTGGCTGACTGTACTGTGTAGTACATTGATTGGTGACACATTGTATTCAACTATTGTCGAGTGTGCATACTTGTGTATCGTTTTGATCTGCCATAACTGAGAATATAATTTTGTTTTGTTTATCAACTCTCGGCTCTGACTTGTTCTTTGGGCCACACCCGGTGTCCGCTGGCGCGCCAAATAGGACCACTTCTAAATTGACAACGCTTTCGTGGTGCGGTTCGGCGGGCCGATACTTCGGCCCTTGGAATTAGCCTGGCGATCGCCTCCCTAATTAACGGGACCTGTGACAGCTGGTTATTTCTTCATCCACTTTTCTTTCTTATTTACATTCTATTGGTTCTAATAACTTCCCCTATACATTCCTTGGCATTACTGTCTGTTAGATCTCATTATTATTGTGTCAAAACACGGAAAAACGAGGCCTTAGGTATACACTTCTTTCCCTTATATATATATATATATATATATATATATATATATATAATTATATATATATATATATATATATATATATATATATATATATATATATATATATATATATATATATATATATATATATATATATATATATATATATATAGTAACAAGCGTACTGACCGCTACCGGAGTTCCTTTCAGTGTGAGCGCTGCAGTGGTCGAATGAGTTACGCGCCTTTGTCACACTGGCACCGATGAAGCGCGCTATCAACTTTCCGTGTCTTGACAGCTACATCTGTGTCACACTACTGGCATCTACGATCAAGATCAGCCCCGTCCGGTTTTAAGACGATCCAGCATCTTCGCCAATCTCAGCCAGAATGAGTTTGGACTGCGACGTAGCGAACGTTCGTGATCGTGATGAAAAAAAAAATCTGGATCTGTTCTCTACGCGATTAAAAGTGCTCGTGTGACACTGGTATCAGAAATTACGAAACCGATTGCGCTGTCAGTGCTATCCTATATTGTAAGGGTTGCACTGGTTAGAATTGTGTACACAAGCTTTTGTGCTGTGCAGCTACATATATTTTGCATATTTACTTACACATCTCATAAAAGTGTGCAGCCCCCACTGGAGAGGACATAGTAGTATGGGCATCGGCACGGGGTGCAAAAGAGGCCCGCGATCATCCCTCCTCTCCTCCCCAGAAGTCACACTAGTACTTGCCCCTCACCCAAGCTACACCAGTGCGCATTGCCCCATACCCCACCACCATGCAACAAGAGTTTGCAGCCTCCACCACAAAATCCTGCCAAAGCTCATGCATTGTAGCAGGCATTTTGTGGAACAGTCGCAAACACTGGATGTGAACACCATTCATCTTACGAGCCACTGATTTTTTCGGTGGCGACCAAGAAAAGGACGCACAACACAGATGGGGCACAGATCTATGATGGTCAGTGGAGCACTGTCTTCAGTACATGTTTCTTAAGTATCTTGCCAAGACTGATGGTTCGACCCTCCATGTTCTGCGTAGACTTGCTTCATGTGCGTACGATTGTTTCGTCATTTGCAGCCTATTTCGTTCGACTCTCGGACAAAGGCCTTGCACAGTGATCTCCACTTTAATCCGGCATGTGTGAGTTGATTTCACTGTAATACTGCGAATTCCTTAATTTTTGTCACCCAATCCACTACGCTGCAATCCTCAATCACATTTCCTGTTTCTTGATCACCATTTCGTTGCTCTAATCGACTGCACCGGTTGTCTCTCCTACGCATTCATTGCTTGGCCCGTCTCCACTTCTTTTGCTTGAATACTGCATTTCGGATGGAGACGGAAAAGTTGTAGGCCCGCGTGCTCAAATTTAGATGCACGTTGAAGAACCCCCGGTGGCCGAAATTTCCGGAGCCCTCCAGTACGGTGTCTCTCAATCATATGGTGGTTTTGGGACGTTAAGCCCCACATATCAATTTTTTGCTTGAATATCACCCGAAATATTCAGTGACCCCATTTTCCTGACCTGTCTTGCGCCTAATCTCTTAATGTCACTCCTGCCATTTTTCGTTCTGCTGCACGCTGTGTGTTTCTAGCCTTTTCTCTAGTTTCTCTCAGTGGCAACATGTAGTGTTTGTACACCTTTCGTTTGAAGGTGCACTGACACAAAAGTTTTGCTCCTTGTTTTTTTTTTGTTGCAATAGGTAGGCTTATGACCCACTGATCACACCTGGAAACCTCGAGTGCGCAACGATTATCTTTATTTAGAGTTGTTCTTAGAGCGCCCGGTCGCAGTTTCGGTTTCAAAGAGCACTGGGCTGGACAGGACCACTTCCCGTAGCAAAGTAAATGTGACCATGCAAAACTGACATGAACGCCGCGTGTAGTAAAGTGCCGCATTGACAATGACTACAGTCTGCAGGTGCAAAGCCACAGAGACAGAAAAGGAAGAAGCACATAGTGCAAGCCTAGGGCATTCGCCAAGCAAACAGCCAACACAAACTAGTGACGTAGGTCCGTTTGCACTCCCTCCACGTTGATGTTGGCATCGCGAGGGGCTCTGCATCTTGCTCAGTTGGATGGCATGTACTTAAAGATTGCTTTTATATATGTTCTGCGCTATGCTTGCCCCTGATATTTTATAGATGTTGTTTACATCTCTAGATAAATCTATCTCACTCATTATCTTAACATTGAAATATTATGTCGAGGCTCCTTTAAGGACAGCAGCATTGATCCGGAGTGCTTACCATATGCACTCCTGCCCATGCTTATTCTTTAAAGAAATCCTTTTTCATGAGTGGGATCGCCTGTTAGTAATTGACCTAGGTATACATCTTCCACCGGCTGGTTACCAATCACGAGCTGTTTCTATTTTGCCAGTTATCTTTGTCTTCATAATATTCTTCTCCAATTTATCACCATTATTTATAAAGAGCACCATGTCATCTGCCATTTGTAGGTTGCTGAGATAATCTCCATTATTTTTTACGCCTGTTTCAGATACAACTTTGGAATTCTGCAGCCTCCTCTAAGGCGAATGAACACAGGCCTGCACAAAGGGGAATGCAGTCATTACTGATTCAGGAGCCGGATGGCTGGTGATTTTGCCTTCGGAAAACATTAGTGCGTTCATAGGTGAGACTGTTTTTTTAGTCGTAGACCCGATCAGCTGCTGTGCTTCATTTGTCGGGGCAGAGCCCCTCCGGAATTCATAAGTTGTATATTACTATAGTTAAGCTTAGATATTTTCACGCGTTCAGGGAACAACATTCGGAAGATTGCATCACCTTTCTGTGTTGTAATTTGACAGCTTTTTTTAGAGGGGAGCAGGGGGGGCTTCAAGGTAGCTGTGCCGTCTTCGTAGATGTCAACTAAGGTATTCATATACACTTCAAGTACTCCTTGAAGACATGTGAAATTTGTTGACATGGCGTGTCGCTGGAGCCGTTTCCAGAAGAAGACTTGTCTTCTTCAAGGATGCTGTGTCGCTGTAGCTGACATTTCGACAAGCAGATTTGTCTTTTTCAAGGCTCAGCCTTGATGAAGACAAGTCTTTTTGTGGGAATGTCACTTTACACTTAAGTGACAAGTCTTTCTGTGGAAAAGTTTATTTAGCGGCACACCGTGTTCACAAATTTTGCATCCCTTCACGCTTCCATCTTTCCCTAAACCTCTGCTTGGTACTCCTTTGTGACTCTGCTTTCAAGACTGCCGGTATTGCCACTGAGTCGAAGGACTTTTCATAGTGTATAGACGCTAATCTAAATAAAGGTGTTGCTGTTGACGAAACGGGAACGCATGAAATATTGTACTTTGACATTAAATTTTCATTGCCTAGCATGTGCAGGTAAGCCCCACTTCAATGGACACTATCATGATGAGTCAGCATAGTTCACTGGGCTGGGGTTCACTGGGCTCTGCATCTTGCATGTTCCCGAAATCATCAGAATCGATCCCGAAGTTGCTGGACAAAAATTCGCTCATAAGTGCTTACGTGGAACTGACGGTAGAGGCCAGAGTCACTTCTAGTACGTCATGACCTGCTTTCTTTTCCCGCGGGATTTATACCTTCATCAGACAATGTTGGCACGTAACTATGACACCAACCTCTCAATGTCAAAATCGAAAGTTGTTTTTTAAGCTGGTTGCACTAAATATATATTCAGAGCATTCTGAGGTTCTGTGATACTTCTACCGCTATACTCAGAAATGCTCCTTGGCTTGAACTTTGTGTTTGCCCCGCCGCGGTGGTCTAGTGGCTAAGGTACTGGGCTGCTGACCCGCAGGTTGCGGGATCAAATCCCAGCTGCGGCGGCTGCATTTTCGATAGAGGCTTAAGTGTTGTAGGCCCTTGTGCTCAGACTTTGGCGCACGTTAAAGAACCCGAGGTGGTCTAAATTTTTAAAGCCCTCCACTACGGCGCCTCTCATAATCATATGGTGGTTTTGGGACGTTAAACCCCACATATCAATCAATCACGACTTGAACTTTGCTTGCCACTGCCTTCAATGCGGCGCGTTTGAAATGTGTTTGCGCATTTGTACTGCATTGGCACAGCCTAAAGTAGCGCAATCGAAATGAGTTTGTGCTGCATTGACAGGGTTTGGAGTGGTCTTTGAAACCCTTGAAAAGCCTTGAATTTTCAAATGGGATTTTCAAGGCCTTGAAAAACCTTAAGTTTGTTTGAGGTCCTTAAAAGTCCTTGAATTTCGTCAATCAAAGTCTCATTAGCCTTAATTTAGGGGATTTTTTTGCTTGCCTGGCAACAATGTCTTTTCAATCAACAAACCATCCGGTCCAATCTTTCTCTAGCCATAGTGCAGTGTTCTAATACAGTGTACTGTTCTAGTACACTGTAGTTATGGTAGTGCCTGCGTGGTTACAGCCGCAACGGAGCTAAGCCTGGGTTTTTTGTGGAGACTGTGCCAGTGTGCGTGGATATCCTTAGCCGCGTTGCTTATGATGGAACTATGCCGGACAAGTGCAAATGCCAGCCGTCTTGGTCATGCATTGCTGCTTATAGGGAGTGGATTGCACCAGATACGTTAGGGCAAAGTCTTGCCATGTAGGAACAGCTGCGACGTGTCATCACTAGGAGAGTCTGCCCTTAAAAGTCACATGAAGAGTACGAAACACATTGAGAACACAGAAGCGAATACATTTCATGGTAACTTAAGTGTGTTTGGGGTGCCAATCATACAAATAAAATAAAGTACGAATTTTTATGCTGTGAAAAGTGGTGTTGTCATTTTTTGTGGTTTCAAGCTTTATTTTAGGTCCTTAAGAAGTATTTGGTAGGTCCTTAAAAGTCCTTGAAAACCCTTGAATTTTGTTTTACTTAAGTGCTATGAATTCTGATTGAAGATCTTGGAAAGTCAAGTTCAAGTCATGGAGCGTTTCTCAATACGGGGGTTAGATTCTCAGAACAAGTGTTTTCATTTAGAGCAACAGTATGAACATATCTGGAAGTATAAATGCAGTGCTGTTTTTTTGCATACTTTTTATTGCAAGCGAAATGATTCCCGCTGCACACCAGGCAAAAACGTTTACTAAATAAATTTTCACATGTCGATGTTGCTGCTCAGTTCTCATGTCTTACTATTTTTGTGTTGTTAGAACCACCAAAAGTTCAATACTTTTTCATATAGCAGGTGGTGTTGGGGTTCGCTTCCTGCACAGTACTTATTCAGTAATTATTTTATTGTCACGGAGGTAAGTGCGATGCCAGGGAAACACCCATAAGGGTAAAACACGTTTGAAGTGCAGATACATTTTCTGACTTGAAGATGGCATAATGTCATCCCTGTCTTAGTGCTCAAGAAACACCCAAGAAGCAGGGCTGTGCTACTGTGTAGCCAGAAATTTTATCCTAGGATAAAATGGTCAGCTTGCACCCTTTGCTTCTCCTTCCCCGTACCCGTGTCTGCGTAGGAATGATTGCAAGGTAGATATGCCAAAAATTGATTACAATGCATTTTTAAATATCATATTACATAATCTTGTAATAAACAGCTTGATGTATGTAATCACGGCCCAGCTCTTTGCTTTGGTTTGGTTAGGCGGAAAGAGTATTCTACGAGAGCAGCCAGACCGGTGCAAGATTCCATGGAAGAGGCTGTACTACCAAATATTCACCATGTTGACCGAGCAACCCAAGATCAAGGAAAGCCTGTTTCTCCAGGCTTCTGTGGCACTCTTCAAAGTGATGCAGTATCTGCAAAGGAGGAGCTACCTCTCTGGACCATCAGCCATGATCACCTTGAACCTTTAGCAGGACTCGGCGAAACAATAGGACAGGCTGAAGCGGTAAGCGCGTGCTTTTGTGATGTCAAATTTGTTTTTGCATTTATCTGTGATTTCACTCATACATAAAGCATTGTGACGTGTACATTACAGCCTGTTTTAATTGTCCATACCCCTACAGGCATGCCAAACAGAGTCAGAGCTCTTAGGAAATCTAGTCATCCTTCTGTCAACAACAGATGGGTCCGAGGCATCGACTCAAGTTTCTCACATCGTACAATGTGACAAGGTACAGTGATTGTAACACGCTTGCTGTGTTTGTTCCGTGCTTCCAGCGGTCTTGGTTTTCGTCATAATGGTTGTAGCAGTAATTTGCGGTCTGGCCTTGCCTGAGCACATTAAAGCATGCATTCCTAGTGATTGATTGATGATTGATTGATTGATTTGTGGGGTTTAACATCCCAAAATCACCATATGATTATGAGAGACGCCGTAGTGGAGGGCTCGGGAAATGTTGACCACATGGGGTTCTTTAACGTGCACCCAAATCTGAGAACACGGGCCTCGACATTTCCGCCTCCATCGGAAATGCAGCCGCCGTAGCCGGGATTTGAACCCGCGACCTGCGGGTCAGCAGCCGAGTACCTTAGCCACTAGACCACCGCGGCGGGGCGCATTCCTAGTGATTGAAATATCCAAATCACCGTCATAATGTTTTATGGCCCGACTGCTGTAGCCATCCGTTTAAATCGAGGTGCACGTAAAGCATCACTAGTGGTCAGAAGTCTAGAATTGTCCACTATTGCAAGCCTCACGATTATAATAAAGAGGCTAGGCAATGCTTTTTCTGGTAACCATCAAATGCTTTCACTACCAGAGTTTATGGTTTCGTGGATTGATTGTCGCGAAATGTTTTAGAAATTTGTCTGCTATGAACAGAGTTTCCGGGACTTGTTGCATGCTGCAATTGCTTTCTCACTTCTCTCGTCCCTACGAGCACGGTAGAAGCTAAGCAGGGACGAGTGGCACAGAGTGAAGATGTTATGACCTGCTAGATGGCACGTTAAAGAACCGCAAGATGCACGACCTGCCCAGTTTAACTATAGGCGAAGTTGGAACCTTTGAACCACTCGCACCATTCTCCACAGTAGGGTCCGGTAGTTCTTTTTTTATAAATCAAACAGAAACAGACAAGTAGCATTTATTACATCTCTTTATGCATGGAAGGTTCTTTTTTTATCGCAGCTACTTTAATTAGTAGTAATTAATTTTAGTGGGATCTTGTCACATCATCGGGATTATTTTCAAAATATCCCACTCATGCGGCGTGCATGCGGTACATTTAGTTTAATTTTTCGGTAAGTATGGCACTGTTGATGATATTGCTGTTTTAGACATCATACATTGAGCTTTCACACTTTAAGTACTTTCTTTTCTCGTCCTGAGAAGTGCACTGGAAGGTATGCGGGGAGGCAAGGCATGCAAGAAAGACATTATATGAGGGTGCGCCATGACCTTGAGCACGCGTGATGAAATGAGAACTCTTTTTTCTGCTGAAATTCTTACGTGTTAGTGTGGCTTCTTGGGTAACGTTTGCAGACTGTGGAGCATAGCGCCGGCACGTGGCAGCACTGGGTGGCAAGAAGTGCATCTGTTGCAAACGCCACTTTTGATTTATGTCGTGTATTGGCCAATACATGCTGCGTATTGGCCAATACGCAGCATGTTCGACGTCAAAGAGCTGGCGCTGGCCACTTTAAACAGAGTAAGAACGGCCCTTTGTATGAATAAAAGTGTAGAGTTTCCGACAACATTTACTAGGGAGAACTCTGGCGCTGTGGTCGTTCAGTCGCTGTGGGAATGGTGGGTAGTACACAAGTGTGCTCAGTCTTCATGCTTGTGCGCTTTCAATGCACTCGTGGCGTCCTTTAGTGCTGTGTTTTGGTTGTTTCGAACTGGAAACAGAACTTCCTAAGTTTTGTAAGCTCATTTGAACCTGTGAGCCTAAAAAGGTCAAGGCAGTAAAGTGATACAACTGAACATTTGCTAAACGTGGTCTTGTGGCAAAGCAGCTCCAGGCCTTGCGGAGGCAAACGGAGCCGAAGGAATGAAGCTTAGACAAATCTTTGTGCTGCCCATCATTTCCTTGCTGGCAGAAGCACCATGTGTTCTAGCTCCCATAGACACTAGGGCTGGGGTTCCTTCCCTCTAGTGTATTTCTGGGAAAGTAGACTTGAAAAGGGGGGGGGAGGGGGCTAGAATAAATGGCTATCTCGCGCACCGATTCCGAACTCCCTCTGCCTTACAAGACTGCAAGATTTGGCTAAGATGGTCGTACGAGTGTCTGCTATCTTCAGGATGTTTTTTCTGACCAACCCGGTGGAGTGATCCATGACACCTTTAACCGTAGAAGTACTAAATACCTCACCTCAATTTTGATTGTCGTGGTTGGCAGGACAACTAGTTTCCCAGGTGCACAGCTACATGGTGGCCTTGCTGCTTTCATCTTTCTTTCATATTCATTGTAAAGAGAGTGCTTTGAAGTGGCTCCATTTTGATCTGCTGGTATTTGGGTTATCAGACCACTGAGGAAAATCTTTGATCTCATACGTGCAGAGGACCCAGGAGGCAGAGAGTGGCTGCAGCACATCCCAGGATGCAAAGCCCAGCTCAAGTCATGTTGTGAGTGATTCTTTATTGATCATAAAAAACAGGGATGTTGAAGAAAAAGAAAGAAACCCTTTTTACCAATACACTTGCGAGGAATGAGAATGAAACAGAAAGAGGGAAGGGAAAATAGTGCAATACAAAAAGAAGAAAAGAGAAAAAAGACTGATTCTGACTCTTGAAGAGTAGAAGGGCTGGATCATTGTGGCAAGTGGCTTAAAACAGCCGGGCAATCAGGTTTGAATCTTCAAGGAAGGCGAGTTTGGCCGAAAGCGCAATGTAGTGGCAATCCTTGTAGCCATTAAGATGGAGGAAGTCCTGGAGGGTCGCACAGGGGGCGTTCGATATCACGGTATGCCATGACGAGCCACTCCGTGTGTTAAGTAGGAAAGGGCACTGGTAGACGAGATGTAAAACTGTTGAAACTGTGCCGTTGTCAACGCAGTTCAGTGCAGCCATGCTGTGTAGACTATGTTTGTGTTCTGTGGGCCACACAGAACCGGTCCTCAGAGCGAGAAGGAGCACACAATCATGACGGGAGAATCTATAACTAGAAACTGGAGAGAGGGGTGTCCAGCGATGACTTGCACGTTAGGATGATCGCATGCTAGCTGATGACGAAAATTGATGCGTGCAGAGTCACACAACATGGCATAATCCGTCAGCGGGCTCGCAGTAGAGCTCGTCTGCTGCCTTGTTGTGTTCAATGCCAAAATGGGGTGGGAGCTACTGGAATACGTCATAACAACTCTCTCAAAGCGCCAGGAATTTCCGGACGAGCGGTGGGCTGTAGCAGTTTCTCGAGAGCTGGCGCAGAGCTGGTTCAGAGTTGCAGGAAATAGCTGTGCTCGTGACAGTCAGTGAGTCTTGAAGGAGATCAGCAGCCAGCTCCAGACCTACCAGTCCAGTCGCTTAGCTCGGCACACTCACTCATGAGCACACTCACTCACACTCACGTGGGGAGTATGAAGGTGAGTGAGCACCCATGAGTGGACATGCGTGTGAACGTGAGTGAGTACTAATGAGTGTGAATGGGTGTGAGTGTAAACGTGAGTAAGTGCCCATGATATTCAGTAAGCGTGAGTGTGAACGTGAGTAATTATGAGTGAGAATAGTCGTAAGTATGAACGTAAGTGAGCACCTATGTGTGTGAGTAGGCGTCAGTATGAACGTGAGTAAGGGCTCATGCTGTATGACGTGAGTGAGTACTCACGAGTGTGAGAAGTCGCGAGTATAAACGTGAGTGAAGGCCGGTCAGTGTGAGTAGGCGTGAGTATGAACGTGAGTGGTACCCGTGAGTGTGAGTAGCGTGAGTATGAACGTGAGGGAGGAGCTATGAGTGTGCGTAGACGTGAGTATGAATATGAGTGAGTGCGAAGGCTGAAAAATTTGTGGTGAGTGTGTATTACTTACCGTATTTGTTTTTCAAAGTGCCAACCTATGTTCAGCTTGTGGGGATCTGAGGCGCACCCGCGACCATTTCGCGGGAATTTTGCCGAACGGCCACACCCTTTTGCTTTTTCTGCTCTGGTAACGGCCCGTGGCGATAGATGGCGCCACGTGCGGGCGCGGCACTAGTTACGTGCGCTCCGAGGGAGTTACGTGCGCTCCGTGCGCTCCGAGTCGACGCCTCGGACCCATCTGTTGTTGACAGAAGGATGACTAGACTTCCTAAGGGCTCTGGCTCTGTTTGGCTTGAGCACTAAGACAGGGATGACATTAGGTCCGTTCGATTCGCCTGCACCACGTGAACCAGTTCACGAGGTGCTGCACCTTGCCATTCGTTTCAGCGGTGCAGCAATGACGACCGCTGAACCCTGCCATTCGTTTCGAAAGGTGCAGGATAGGTGCAGCACCGGTTCATGATTTTCCTGCACCTCCTTCGCTGACGGTGCCGGCTTGGTGCAGGCGCGCGTGCAGCTGAGCAGACGACGCAGCACTTAGACGTAGGTGGCTTAGGCGCCGTACCCGCCTCTACAAATGCGGTGTGTTTTGCCAAGATGTTTGCGCCTCATAAACTGTCCACATGTTCGATTTGCCATCGGTCAGTGTTTGCTGAACGGTGTAAATTAAGCGAAAAGAAATAAGGCCTGCACCTTGTCGGCACATCGTCATTCGTTTCGGGTGTCGTGCTGTGCCTGCACCGCTGAACTCACGCTGCACAATTTCTGAACTTCGCGTGCACAGCCGTGAATTGGTTCCGACCGGTTCAGGTGAATCGAACGGACCTATTATGCCATCTTCAAGTAAGAAAATGTATCTGCACTTCAAACGTGTTTTACCGTTACGGGTGTTTCCCTGGCATCGCCCTTACCTCCGTGATAATAAAATAATTACTGAATAATTACTGTGCACGGAAGCGAACCCCAACACCACTTGCTATGTGAAAAAGTCTTGAACTTTTGGTGGTTTAACAACACAAAAATATTAACACATGAGAACTGAGCAGCAACATCGACATGTGAAAATTTATTTAGTAAATTTTTTTTGCCTGGTGTGCAGCGGGAATCATTTCACTTGCAATAAAAAGTATGCAAAAGAACAGCACTGCATTTATACTTCCAGATATGTTCATACTGTTGCTCTAAATGAAAACACTTGTTCTGAGAATCTAACCCCCGTATTGAGAAACGCTCCATGACTTGAACTTGACTTTCCAAGATCTTCAATCAGAATTCATAGCACTTAAGTGAAACGAAATTCAAGGGTTTTCAAGGACTTTTAAGGACCTACCAAATACTTTTGAAGGACCTAAAATAAAGCTTGAAACCACAAAAATGACAACACGACTTTTTACAGCATAAAAATTCATACTTTATTTTAATTGTATGATTGGCACCCCGAACACACTTGAGTTACCATGAACTGTTGTCACTTCTGTGTTCTCAATGTGTTTCGTACTCTTTATGTGACTTTTAAGGGCAGACTCTCCTAGCGATGACACGTCACAGCTCTTCCTACATGGCAAGGCTTTGCCTTAACGTATCTGGTGCACCACTCCCTATAAGCAGCAATGCATGACCAAGACGGCTGAAATTTGCACTTGTCCGGCATAGTTCCATCATAAGCAACGCGGCTAAGGATATCCACGCACACTGGCACAGTCTCCACAAAAAAGCCAGGCTTAGCTCCGTTGCGGCTGTAACCACGCAGGCACTACCATAACTACAGTGTACTAGAACAGTACACTGTATTATAACACTGCACTATGGCTAGAGAAAGATTGAACTGAATGGTTTGTTGCCTTGAAAAGACATTGTTGCCAGGCAAGCAAAAAATCCCCTAAATTAAGGCTAATGAGACTTTGATTGACGAAATTCAAGGACTTTTAAGGACCTCAAACAAACTTAAGGTTTTTCAAAGCCTTGAAAATGCCATTTGAAAATTCAAGGCTTTTGAAGAATTTCAAGGACCGCTCCGAACCCTGTCAATGCAGCACAAACTCATTTCGATCGCGCTTCTTTAGGCTGTGCCAATGCAGTACAAATGCGCAAACACATTTCAAACGCGCCGCATTGAAGGCAGTGGCAAGCAAAGTACAAGTCATGATTGATTGATATGTGGGGTTTAACGTCCCAAAACCACCATATGATTATGAGAGGCACCGTAGTGGATGGCTCCAGAAATTTAGACCACCTGGGGTTCCTTAACGTGCGTCAAAGTCTGAGCAGAAGGGCCTACAACATTTCCGCCTCCATCGGAAATGCAGCCGCCGCAGCTATGATTTGATCCCGCGACCTGCGGCTCAGCAGCCGAGTACCTTAGCTACTAGACCACCACGGCGGGGCAAACACAAAGTTCAAGTCAAGGAGCACTTCTGAGTATGGCGGTAAAAGTATCACAGAACCTCAGAATGCTCTGAATAAATATTTAGTGCAACCAGCTTAAAAAACAACTTTCGATTTTGACATTGAGAGGTTGGTGTCATAGTTACGTGCCAACATTGTCTGATGAAGGTATAAATCCCGCGGGAAAAGAAAGCAGGTCATGACGTACTAGAAGTGACTCTGGCCTCTACCGTCAGTTCCACGTAAGCACTTATGAGCGAATTTTTGTCCAGCAACTTCGGGATCGATTCTGATGATTTCGGGAACATGCAAGATGCAGAGCTCACAAGCCCAGTGAACTATGCTGACCCATCATGATAGTGTCCTTTGAAGTGGCGCTTACCTGCACATGCTAGGCAATGAAAAATTTAATGTCAAAGTACAATATTTCATGCGTTCCCGTTTCGTCAACAGCAACACCTTTATTCAGATTAGCGTCTATACACTATGAAAAGTCCTTCGACTCAGTGGCAATACCGGCAGCCTTGAAAGCAGAGTCACAAAGGAGTACCAAGCAGAGGTTTAGGGAAAGATGGATGCGTGAAGGGATGCAGAATTTGTGAACACGGTGTGCCGCTAAATAAACATTTCCACAGAAAGACTTGTCACTTGAGTATAAAGTGACATACCCACAAAAAAACTTGTCTTCTTCAAGGCTGAGCCTTGAAGAAAACAAGTGTGCTTGTCAAAATGTCAGCTACAGCGACACAGCATCCTTGAAGAAGACAAGTCTTCTTCTGGAAACGGCTCCAGCGACACGCCATGTTAACAAATTTCGCATGTCTTCAAGGAGTACTTGAAGTATATATAAATACCTTAGTTGACATCTACGAAGACGGCACAGCTACCTTGAAGCCCCCCCTGCTCCCCTCTAAAAAAGCTGTCAAATTACAACACAGAAAGGTGATGCAATCTTCCGAATGTTGTTCCCTGAATGCGTGAAAATATCTAAGCTTAACTATAGTAATATACAACTTATGAATTCCGGAGGGGCTCTGCCCCGACAAATGAAGCACAGCAGCTGATCGGGTCTACGACTAAAAAAACAGTCTCACCTATGAACGCACTAATGTTTTCCGAAGGCAAAATCACCAGCCATCCGGCTCCTGAATCAGTAATGACTGCACTCCCCTTTGTGCAGGCCTGTGTTCATTCGCCTTAGAGGAGGCTGCAGAATTCCAAAGTTGTATCTGAAACAGGCGTAAAAAATTAATGGAAATTATCTCAGCAACATACAAATGGCAGATGACATGGTGCTCTTTATAAATGATGGTAACAAATTGGAAAAGAATATTATGAAGACAAAGATAACTGGCGAAAGAGAAACAGCTCGCGATTGGTAACCAGCCGGTGGAAGATGTATACCTAGGTCAATTACTAACAGGCGATCCCACTCATGAAAAAGGATTTATTTAAAGAATAAGCATGGGCAGGAGTGCATATGGTAAGCACTCCGGATCAATGCTGCTGTCCTTAAAGGAGCCTCGACATAATATTTCAATGTTAAGATAATGAGTGAGATAGATTTATCTAGAGATGTAAACAACATCTATAAAATATCAGGGGCAAGCATAGCGCAGAACATATATAAAAGCAATCTTTAAGTACATGCCATCCGACTGAGCAAGATGCAGAGCCCCTCGCGATGCCAACATCAACGTGGGGGGAGTGCAAACGAACCTACGTCACTTGTTTGTGTTGGCTGTTTGCATGGCGAATGCCCTACGCTTGCACTATGTGCTTCTTCCTTTTCTGGGTCTGTGGCTTTGCACCTGCAGACTGCAGTCATTGTCAATGCGGCACTTTCTTACGCGCGGCGCTCATGTCAGTTTTGCATGGTCACATGACGAGTTGTCTTTACTTTGCTACCGGAAGTGCTCCTGTCCAGCCCACTGCTCATTGAAACCATAACTGTGACCGGGCGCTCTAGGAACAACTCTAAAAAAATATAATTTTGCGCACTCCAGGTTTCCAGGTGTGATCAGTGGGTCATTAGACTACCTATTGCAAAAAGAAAAACAAGGAGCAAAACTTTTGTGTCAGTGCACCTTCAAACGAAAGGTGTACAATCACTACATGTTGCCACTGACAGAAACTAGAGAAAAGGCTGGAAACACATAGCGTGCAACAGAACAAAAAATGGCAGGAGTGACATTAAGAGATTAGGCTGCCAAATAGGTCAGGAAAATGGGGTCACTGAATATTTCAGGTGATATTCAAGCAAAAGATTGAAATGTGGGGCTTAACGTCCCAAAACCACCATATGATTGAGAGACACCGTAGTGGAGGGCTCCGAAAATTTCGACCACCAGGGGTTCTTCAACGTGCATCTAAATTTGAGCACACGGGCCTACAACATTTCCGCCTCCATCCGAAATGCAGTATTTAAGCAAAAGAAGTGGAGACGGACCAAGCAATGAATGCTTAGGAGAGACAACCGGTGCAGTCGATTAGAGCAACGAAATGGTAATCAAGGGACAGGAAACGTGATTGAGGATTGCAGCGTAGTGGATTGGGTGACAAAAAATAAGGAATTCGCAGTATTACAGTGAAATCAACTCACACATGCCGGATTAAAGTGGAGATCACTGTGCAAGGCCTTTGTCCTAGAGTCGAACGAAATAGGCTGCAAATGACGAAACAATCGTACGCACATGAAACACGTCTACGCAGAGCATGGAGGGTCGAACCATCAGTCTTGGCAAGAATCTTAAGAAACATATACTGAACACAGTGCTCCACTGACCGTCGTAGCTCTGTGCCCCTTCTGTGTTGTGTGTGCCTTTCTTGGTCGCCACCAAAAAAATCAGTGGCTTGTAAGATGAATGGTGTTCACTACAGCTGTTTGCGACTGTTCCACAAAATGCCTGCTACAATGCATGAGCGTTGGCAGGATTTTGTGGTGGAGGCTGCAAACCCTTGTTGCATGGCGGTGGGGTATGGGGCAATGCGCACTGGTGTAGCTTGGGTGAGGGGCAAGTACTAGTGTCACTTCTGGGGAGGAGAGGAGGGATGACCGCGTGCCTCTTTTGCGCCCCCGTGCCGATGCCCATGCTACAATGTCCTCTCCAGTGGGGACTGCACACTTTCATGAGATGTGTAAGTAAATATGCAAAATATATGTAGCTGCACAGCACAAAAGCTTGTGTACACAATTCTAACCAGTGCAACCCTTACAATATAGGATAGCACTGACAGCGCAATCGGTTTCGTAATTTCTGATACCAGTGTCACACGAGCACTTTTAATCGCGTAGAGAACAAATCTACTTTTTTTTTCATCACGATCACGAACGTTCGCTACGTCGCAGTCCAAACTCATTCTAGCTGAGATTGGCGGAGATGCTGGATCGTCTTGAACCCGGACGGGGCTGATCTCGATCGTAGATGCCAGTAGTGTGACACCGATGTAGCTGTCAAGACACGGAAAGTTGACAGCGCGCTTCATCGGTGCCAGTGCGACAAAGGCGCGTAACTCGTTCGACCACTGCAGCGCTGACACAGAAAGGAACTCCGGTAGCGGTCAGTACACCATTCACATATGACACTTTTTGGCATTCAAAGGAATATATATATATATATATATATATATATATATATATATATATATATATATATATATATATATATATATATATATATATGGGAAAGACGTGTATACCTAAACGCTCGTTTTTCCGTGTTTTGACACAATATTAATGTACAGGGGAAGTTATTAGAATCAATGGAATGTATATATATATATATATATATATATTTATTTATTTATTTATTTATTTATTTATATTGTAGTGGAGCATACGCACCAACGCGTATGCGCCTTCGGAAGACAACGAAAAGCCCGTGCTCTGATTGCGCGAGAACCTGTGCCGCCTTTGCCAGACTTGCTGTTCGCCCATTTTCCGTCGCGACCTCGTTGCGACTCCTCTGTTCTAATAAACATCATCGCATTTGGTGGAGGCTGCTGAGATCCCTAAGCAGACCTGGAGCTCCGCTCTCGCAAGTTGGCCGAAAGACTACCGTACAACATGACTGACGCAGTCGCCAACCAGCCCATCCCAGCACAGCCAGCACCATCGGCTGCCCCATCGACCTGCACCGGTGCTACCCGTCAGCGGGACCCACCAATCTTCAGCGGCAGTGGTGAGCAAGACGTCGAAGACTGGCTCTCCTTGTACGAACGCGTGAGTGCCAGCAACAAATGGGACAACGACTCTAAGCTTGCCTATGTCATCTTTTACTTGACTGACATCGCCAAGCTATGGTTCACCAACCGCGAAACCGCCATCGCCAGCTGGTCCACCTTCAAGACCCTCGTGACCGAAGCGTTCGGCCGACCAGAGGTCCGCAAGCTCCGCGCTGACCAGCGTCTGCGCCACCGAGCCCAGCAACCTGGTGAGACCTTTACTAGCTATATTGAGGATGTGCTCGACCTCTGCAGGCGTGTTAACTCATCCATGCCTGAAGAAGAGAAAATTCGACATATTCTCAAAGGCATCGAGGATGGCGCATTCCAGATGTTGCTGGCGAAGAGCCCGACCACGGTGGCAGTCCTCGTAAGCCTGTGCCAGAGCTTCGATGAATTGCGTCGTCAGCGTTCCATCGCCCGACAGAGTGTTCCATCACCAGATTCGATCTCGGCCGTCGCACTCGCCAATGGCAACGTTCACCAAGGAACTCTGTCGAACCAGAATAAAGACTTCATCAGGGAGGAAGTCGCCCGACAGCTTTTTCTGCTGCCGCATAGTGACGCGCCCACGACAAGCCTCCCTTCGAATATGCAGCAGGCCATACGCACTGAACTTTGCAATGCACTCCCTTCAGTTCCGGCCTCTTACCCGTGCACTTCGGTGCCGTCTTATCTCTCAACTGCTGGCTACGCACCAACTGCGCCGCCTTCACCTCTCAGCTACGCAGCTGTGGTCGCGCGGCCCCCACCGCATCCAGTCGCCTTATCGGCTCCACCTCCTCCGGCCTCGCCTCCAGTCTACAGGCCCCCACCTCGCTTTTTCCATCCATCTAATGAGTGGCACACCCGAGACAATCGTCCCATCCGCTTCGCGTGTGGCATCGCTGGCCACATTGCACGCTTCTGCCGCCGCCGTTCCACGCCTGCGCACGCATACTTCGGAGCTCCTACCTACGCACCGCAGCAGACCACCACGTCTGCATATGAACAGAGGCACTCCGACTCGGATCGCCACCCATCGACTGCTCGTTTCCCATCACCTCGTCGCCGATCGCCATCGCCTATGCGTCGTCGACCACCTCTTGAGGAGGGAAACTAATCAGTGCAGTTCCGGAGGCAAGAACTGCAACTTGTGCGCAATTCCCAAGGCCTCCATTTTCGCCGCAAAATGTTGTTGATGTCGATGTTGAGGGAGTCGCCACATTAGCGTTAATTGATACCGGGGCCGCCGTTTCTGTGATGAACGCGAACTTTTGTAGGAAACTGAAGAAAGTGACCACATCTCTCAGTGGCTTGGTGCTGTCCACGGCTAACGCGCAACGCATTCATCCCTCGGCTGTGTGTACGGCGCGCGTCGTCATCCGAGACGTTTTGTACGTCGTACAGTTTTTTGTTCTACCATCTTGCTCTCATGACCTTATCCTGGGTTGGGATTTCTTATCACGTCATGAAGCTATCATCGATTGTTCCCGTGCCGAAGTGTCCCTTGTGCCAACATGTGAATTTCCACCACCCGACCGCTCTCCTCTGCTCTGCAAAGTCATCGCTGATGACGACATCACCTTGCCTCCTGAAGCTTCGGTCCCTATTAGCCTTTCATGTCTGGCGCAACCTGACGGCACGGTGGTTTTTACGCCATCTCCGGTTTTTACTGAACGCAAGGGCATCGTTCTCCCATTTGCTGTTCTTACAATTGCGTCTGGTTTAACCGTAATGCTGGTCACCAACCACTACAACTACCCCATTGGCTTACTTCGTGGTGAAACGTTAGGATATGTGCAACCTGTCGACCATATCGATGATATTATTCTTCCCGACGAAACGCCATGTCACATTGCTGCAATCACTCATGCGTCTGAGCCATCAAGTTCGTCAGCCTTCGACAATGCTATTGACGCAGACCTTCCCCTCTCGCATCGCGGCCAACTTGTTGCTCTCCTTAACAAGTTTCGTTCTTTTTTCGACTTTCAAGAACCTGCTTTGGGCCGCACCACGACTATCGCTCATACTATTGACACCGGCTCACATTCGCCTCTGCGACAGCGTCCTTACCGCGTTTCCGCCGAAGAGCGCCGCGTCATTACGGAGCAAGTAGATGACATGCTTAAACGTGGAGTCATACAGCCTTCTCAAAGCGCTTGGTCATCACCTGTAGTTCTAGTCAAGAAAAAAGATGGCACCGTACGATTTTGCGTGGACTATCGCCGCTTAAACAATATTACGAAAAAAGATGTCTACCCGCTACCACGAATAGACGATGCTCTTGACTGTTTACAAGGCGCCGAGTACTTTACATCTTTGGATCTGCGTTGTGGGTATTGGCAGGTGCCAATGGCTGAATGTGATCGCCCTAAAACAGACTTTGTAATGCCGGATGGCCTATATGAGTTCAAAGTCATGCCATTTGGGCTCTGCAACGCGCCTGCCACATTTGAGCGCATGATCGACACCATCTTGCGTGCCCACAAGTGGAAAACCTGCTTATGTTACCTGTCCGACATCGTAGTCTTTTCAGCTGATTTCCCGACACATCTTGCTCGCCTCCACGAGATTCTGACGTGTCTAACTTCTGCAGGCCTACAACTTAACTCCAAGAAGTGCACTTCGCAGCACGAAAATTAACCATCTTGGGACATGTCATCACCAGAGACGGTGTTCTTCCGGATCCCGATAAGCTTCGAGGTGTCGCTGACTTTCCGTTGCCCACATCACTGAAAGCCCTAAGAAGTTTCGTCGGTATCTGCTCCTACTTTCGTCGCTTCGTACGCAACTTCGCGTCCATCATCGCACCTCTCACGAGGCTGCTTTCCAACAGCAAAGGCATATCGGCATGGTCACCTGCATGTGACGACGCATTTCGCCAGCTCCGCCGCCTGCTGACCTCACCACCTATTCTTCGTCACTTCGACCCTGCTGCGGCCACAGAAATTCACACCGATGCAAGTGGCATCGGTCTTGGTGCAGTTTTGGCACAACGGAAAGGCACCCAAGCTGAATACGTAGTCGCCTATGCAAGTCGCGCTCTCAAGAAGGCTGAATTGAATTACTTCGTGACAGAGAAGGAGTGTTTGGCCATAATCTGGGCGTTGACAAAGTTTCGCCCGTACCTTTACGGCCGTCCTTTCGACGTGGTCACAGACCACCACGCTCTATGTTGGCTGTCCACCTTGAAAGACCCGTCCGGACGCCTGGGGCGTTGGGCACTTCAATTGCAAGAATACGACATCCGTGTAGTATATCGTTCCGGTCGCAAGCATTCGGATGCCGATGCACTTTCGCGATCGCCATTAACACCAGATGTGGCTTCTTTGTCTCCCCCTTTTACCACCTTGTCACCGCTCGACACGACTGACATGCTTTCGGAGCAGCGTAAAGACCCACACCTTGCCTTGTTAGTCGACTACCTTACCGATCCGTCTGCTGTCCCTTCCACGAGAGCGCTACGCCGGCAAGCAGCCCACTTTTCCTCTCGAGACAACATTCTGTACCACCGTAACTACATGCCTAGTGGTCGGAAGTGGCTCCTTGCTGTCCCAACTCGTATGCGCTCTGACATCTGCATGAATTTCCATGTAGATCCCCAAAGTGCTCACGCAGGTGCCCTGAAAACCTACGAAAGGCTGCGCCAACGCTATTACTGGCGAGGAATGTATTGCTTTGTGCAGAAATACGTCCAGTCTTGCACCACTTGCCAACAGAACAAGACACCTCCGCGGCACCTTACTGGCATGTTACAGCCGCTCCCGTGCCCGGCTCGCCCATTCGACCGCGTGGGTATAGACCTCTATGGCCCCCTCCCATATAGTATCTCTGGAAACCGGTGGATTATTGTCGGAGTCGATCATCTGACACGCTACGCTGAGACTGCAGCTCTACCGGCAGCGACCGTCCACGAAGTTGCACTCTTCATTCTCCGCAGCTTCATTCTACGTCATGGTGCTCCGCGGGAATTACTCAGTGATAGGGGTCGAGTGTTCCTGTCGGAGGTCATCCAAGCTATCCTCGCTGAGTGCAACATTATCCACCGGAAATCTACCGCATACCATCCACAGACAAATGGTCTTACTGAGTGGTTCAACCGCACACTTGGCGACATGCTGAGGATGTACACCTCCTCCGACCACACTAACTGGGACGCTGTATTGCCCTTTGTTACCTTCGCTTATAACACCGCGACGCAAGCGACTACCGGTTTTTCCCCGTTCTTTCTAGTGTACGGCCGCGAACCTTCCCACCCACTCGACACTATACTACCGTATCACCCTGATGCATCTGAGTGCTCCCCGCTTTCGGAAGTCGCCAGATACGCTGAAGACTGCCGTCAGTTGGCTCGGTCTCTGACAAGTGAGGCTCAAGGCCTACAAAAGACTCGACACGACGATGCTCACCGCATAGCTCCTACATTTCGTGCTGGCTCCCTTGTGTGGCTTCGGGTGCCCCCTTACGTTCCTGGCCTGTCTTCTAAACTTCTGGCCCGGTACCATGGTCCCTACCGTGTCATTGACGCGACCTCCCCGGTGAATTACGTCATCGAGCCATTAACACAATCACCAGATTTGCGCCATCGAGGACGCGAGACCGTACACGTCGACCGTCTCAAGCCCTACTACGACCCCCTCATTGCGCCTACTCCCTGAGTCGCCAGGATGGCTACCCTTCACCCCGGGGATATTGTAGTGGAGCATACGCACCAACGCGTATGCGCCTTCGGAACACAACGAAAAGCCCGTGCTCTGATTGCGCGAGAACCTGTGCCACCTTTGCCAGACTTGCTGTTCGCCCATTTTCCGTCGCGACCTCGTTGCGACTCCTCTGTTCTAATAAACATCATCGCAATATATATATATATATATATATATATATATATATATATATATATATATATATATTGCTACATTGCAACATCTGCGGATAAAGAACATATCGGCCAAACAGACACGCCATTTCGGCTGCGGTTCAATAATCACCGGTACCACGCCACTTCACTGCCGAAGCTACCTTTATCTAGACATATGCGCCTGCCAAACCACAGTTTTGAAAATATCAGCGTAACTCTTTTGCAGTCCGGTTTCTCAAACAGGCGCGAACAGCGTGAGGCATATTTTATTTTCAAATTTCGAACATCAGTAGCCGGCATCAACGAGGACCCCGGAAAACGCTCCTGCCTCCGAGAAGTAAGCCAGGAGGAAATTGGTGACAAAGATTGATAACTGGAGACCATGCTTGTTTTTTCTGACTTCCTCGTACGTGTACGCTGTCCTTTCTTGTTTTTTGTTTTTCTTTTTTTTCCTTTTTTTCACATGCACATACAAAGTGTTTATGTTCGCCTACCACTTGATGACCATTGAAGGGAAACGGACGAAGAATAAAGGTAAAGAGCCGACCGACCAATTCAGGGGAAACCCTTTCTTTACGCACGCCGTCATGGACCCCTCCCGCCAACGCGGCGACAATCTTGGGTGGCCAGACACATGTGGAGAACTGAACAGCACGTGATAAAAACCGGATGTGGACGTACACGGACAGTTGGTTTCGTTATCAGTGTTGACAGTGGTTCTTCCTCTTTTTTACTTTCTTTCTTTTTTTTCTTTTTCTCTTTTCGTCTTTTTTCTTCCCTTTTTTTCTTTTCTCTCTTTATTTTTCTCTTTCTTTTCTTGTTTTAGTTCCCTCTCACTCTCGCAAACATCTTTCAAGGTGAGAGGGACGCGGCAGCAACGAAGTTTGGAAGTTCATGTCAGTATAACTCGTCCCCTGATGAAGGGAGGACCCCTCCCGAAACTGTTGGGAAATAAATATATTTATCCTTGTTGACAACGCTCCCGTTGTGCCAAATCCCATATATATATATATATATATATATATATATATATATATATATATATATATATATATATATATATATATATATATATATATATACTCCGACTACAGCAAGTATACTTACTAGTTCGGCGCACTACGGAAATCCACGACTCGTCCACCTTTTTTACAGCATCTCGTAGGCGGTCTGCGCAACTTCACAACTTACATCAACTGCCGTGTCTGCAGAGTTTTTGAAGTAGTTAACATAACGCAATCAGTCTAGAGTTCGAATAAATGCGTTACAGCAAACGATAGAAGCGCTACAGATTTGATCAACGGGATGGCGACGGCGATCTGGTTGTTCCTTCTGAAACGGGTGTCTAGTGCCTAGTGCGCTTACGCGAAATTAGGCCAGTGTGTAGGTGTTTTTTCACAGTCTTTCTTGAACGCAGAAATTCCGGCCATTCTGTCTGTATGTCTGTCCAACGCCTCCTATAAACAATGCCTGGGGAATTGCTCGCGCTCCCAGCGGAGTTGGCCTGCCTTCAGTTTTCAGCAAACGCCGCGCGGAGGCGCTCGTGATCGAGACTATTATGGTTCCTGGGCTGACGTTCGGCAATGCGGTCTTGTGCATGAGATCAGAAGTTCAAGCAAGATTAGAAATTAAGCAACGTGGAATAGGTAGGCTCTCTTTAGGAGCTTACGGAAATACACCAAATCAGGGAGTACAAGGTGATATGGGATGGACATCATTTGAGGGCAGGGAAGCTAGCAGCAAGATAAAATTTGAGAAGAGATTGAGAGAAATGGGGGAGGACCATTGGGCTAGGAAGGTTTTCAGCTACTTGTACATGAAGAATGTCGATACCAAATGGAGGAAGCGAACCAGGAAGTTGACTGGTAAATACTTAGAAAACAGCAGGTGGCCAACCCAAAATGAACTATCAGTTAAGAAGAAAGTGAAGAAAATGGAGACTGACATATGGAGAATGGGCATGATTAAGAAGTCCGCACTAAAGGTCTATCGAACTTTTAAGCAGGAAATTGCCAAGGAAAGAATCTATGATAATACTCGGGGTAGTTCATTACTGTTTGAGGCCAGGACGGGAGTACTGCGAACCAAGACATATCGGGCCAAATACGAAGGGGTAGACACAGTATGCAGTGCGTGTGGAGAGGAAGCAGAAACTACCGAACACTTGATAATGTTCTGTAAAGGGCTTCACCCTATAGTTCAGGATGATGGCGCAGATTTTTTCAAAGCACTGGGGTTTAGGGACCGGGAGGGCAAAATAGACTTTAAGCGGGTAGACTTAACTAGAAGGAGGTTATGTGATTGGTGGCTAAAGTGAAGGCACGAGTGAAAATTAAACTCTTCACTGCAAAGTACGAATCCTCAAACTCACTTTTTAAGGGAAAAAAATATAGTTTTTGGTTCATTAGGTATTACGGCTTGCTGGCGCTAGCCACCGCCCGATCTAAAGGGTACAGCCATATCCATCCATCCATCCATCCATTATCACGGCAGCGGGTGGTACCAGCTAGAGGTGTGCGCCGACTGATCGGCGCGCCGCCGCCGCCGACATTTTATATCGGTGCAATATTGGTGCGCCATTTATGCACCAGTACCAAATTTTCACAGCTTGTCTTTTTGGCGCTGTTTTTTATGTGAATCTTGTCTTTTTCTTTTTGATCTTGATTTATAGCTTCGTTTCACATTTATGTAGCCAGTCAAAAACAGGCTTCTTAGTTATCTTCATCCAGCTTCAGAGACCGAGAGTACCACACTATGAACAGCGGCACAAGTTCGGCGGCCACAGCATGAAATGACATATTGGACAAATTGACAAAAAACAAATGTAGCAGTTACAGTAATGCATAGACGCTGCCATCTTAGGCTTAAAATCAATTTTTTCTGGTTTTCTATGTCGTAATTAGCAATGATTTTGGTCATAAAACGTTGAATGTACTGGCCCAGCGTGTTGATGCGTGCGAGTTCACTGTAGCACTATTCGAATATTCATATGGATGCAAAACGGCATCATAATCAGCCCAAGATGGCCGCCTATGATCGTGCCCGAAACAGGGCGTATACACGAAAGAAATGAAATGGTGGTAGTGCAGCACGAATGCAGCGCGGTAGGTGAAGAATTACACAAAGCCGCGAAGGATGAAATCGAAAGGGAGAAGTTTAATGGAGATCAGAAGCGTCGAGGCGTAATACATGCTCGAACCTGCTCAGGGTATATCATCACCTGTCCGTGGTGTTAAAGTTGATAATTCTCGAGGATGACTACTCATATGCAGCGTCTCAACATGCTGCAGAAAATATTTGATGCCTTTTGATCCAGGCATCAGATATCCGGGATGAAGATGCCAAGCCAGTAAGATGGCAAGAGAGAGAAAGGAAGGCTGGGGGAATAACCAGATCTAGGCATCCGGTTTGCTGCCCAGTACCGGGGGTGGAGAAATAGGGGCAAGAAAGGGGTGTAGAGAGACAGAAAAGAAAACGCATGTGCACTCAGGAGTAGGATGGCAGACTTAACAGAGGATTTATTACATTCTGTACAGACAGGGCGAGAGATCTCTTGCGAATTAGCTGGGTGGCTCATTATAAAGTGTGGGTTTTGACTAAATCAGGGAATGGGTCCAGAATGCGCTGTTGAATCATGGGGGACACACACCATTTCTGACGGTGCCGCTCACACTCGCTCAAGTCAACGTCTTTGATTGGAGCGTGGCCGCCACACTGCACCTGTGACACCAAGAAACCACTGTGCACATGGTCGTCACGTCGAACGTCTTATGGTGTCGGAATTCCACCTCACTTCCCGGCTAAGATGGACAAAACACGGCGGACAGCAGGCTGGTAAACCTTCGGTGACTCGTTTCACGAACAAAGAACGCCGCTCTCCCCCGTTGGCCCAGGCGCCGCTTGTAACAACGCTATATAAGTGGTGAGCAGAGGCGTAATAAGCTTGTCTGAGACCACCAGTTTTAAAAAGAACAAAATAAAATTTTTAAAAAACTTGCCAGCAAAAAGTTTACAAAAGACGGCTGGATTCGTCAATAATGAGGAGACAGACACTTGAGCGACATGTCATATATGACGTAGTCCAGCAAATATGTTTTCATCACGTAACTTGAACGGACCTACTGGCACTGTAAAATATGAATAATAATTGTTGTGGACAGTGATGATGTACTTCTGTTGCGAAGGTAATGTTTCAAACTAAGCAAATAAACCTTGACTTTATAATCAGGTCTTGATAAAAAAGTTAGTCAAGTTAGAAAGCTCCTCAGGTGGCTAAGTAATAAATTACTCCACGATACTTTATGTTGAAGTAATTTGCAAATAAATAATGCAACCTCTGTTTAATTGATATTCAATGACATGACTGCAATCAACGGTGTGTCGTCGCTATAAAACTGGAACGTTATCTGCGGACACTAGCGGGCGAATGCAGCGGAGAACGAATATGTCACGTAATAAAAGCGATGTGATGTCGCACATATTCGCCTGTACAACTCCGTGCCCTTTTGCTTGCTCGTGATGTATTCGAAGGAGCTAGCCAAGTCTCGAGTAGAAGTCGAGCAGAGTAGCTGGGGCAGATAAGAGGAACGGTCATATACACTATTTACACACTAAAGGTAGCTATATGTTGATGGTAGCATCATGGAAGCCTGATGGGAGCTTCTCAGGGATGGTTCAGAGCGTCTCGGTGCTCACGCTTTACGCCCTGGTCTTCCTAAAATTATCTGCAGGAGGAAAGAGTGGACAGTTTGCAATAATCTGCTAGGCAGCTTTTCTGTAAGGTTAGTTTTTCAACCAGGAATTCACGTTCACAGGCTGCTTTTGTCGCTCATTTCGTTTTTTCCATTCCTTTTTTTTTTGAGATCTTGTTGTGCTCGCGTGCCTTCACTGGAATTTGGAGAGGTGACCTTTTCTTGTACTCGCGTGGTAAAATTAGAAATAAAATCAGTCTGTGAACGAGAGTTTTTGGTTGAAAAACAAACCTTACAAGAAACCCGCCTTGCAGATCACTGTAAACTCACAGAGTGCATGTCAATTCAGTTCAGGGCAGTCCGAACCAATTGTCGTCTTCATCTCCATCCGCCAAATGGGGGTGAGGGGGGTAGTGGTTATAAGAAGGTGCCTAATTTCTGCAGCCCAGCAGGGAGCGCAAGGAGCAGCGAATAAGGATTTAAAAAAACGAGAGAGGCAGAAAGAGAGAGAAAGTCAAACACTGCCTTTTTTTCAACCAAGGAAAGAGAGAAGGTGCACGTTCAGTTTGTCACACGCGAGAGAGAAACATAACGTAGGTCGCAGTGCAATAATACGCACAACACATCACAGTTGCAATAACATTGCATCGCATGTGCAGGATAGGGTCTGCAGCGCTAGGCAGGCTAGGCTCGTGAGAATGGAAGACTTGCAAGCACCACAGAGTGTGGGAAACATATCTGACGAGGGATCCCAAGCTTTCGGCTAATTTTTCAGTGCGTCTCTTGGCACGTCGAACAAATCAAGCAGCCTCGATTTCAAACAGCTCCTCCTAGGCCGTCAGTCAGTCAGGCGTGTCCAAAGAGCTTTCGACGAGGGGAGCCAAAAGCCCTAAAGAGTTCGAAGTATGACTTTCTTGTTGTCGTCGCTTCTGGCGCACCTCGAGAGCGTTGATCCGGAACAAATCAGGGTAGGCTTAGCTGCAATCGTCCCCCGCGTCCAAGCGGCGCCCCGCCAGAGAGGCCGTTCTTAACATCTCCTACAGACACACGCACATAGGCACGCACAGTTTCACTCCGAGAGGGAATTGGTAGTGGTTGCAATGACGTACGTAGCGTGCATCTACTATAAAAAGGCGTGCAGTGTATGCGATAGCTTTTTTTTTTGGTCTTCTAATTCTAGTATATTTTCATTAGATAGCCGAGGTATGAGGCGGTTGTTACTCGCATATATTTGAGTTAAAGTACTACAAATATTTATTCGCCGCGCATGACTTCTAGAAATGATACTCCAAAAAAAGTAAATCGCTCCAATATGTTTTAAACTAAGTTCGCACGTGGGAGTACTTGTTCTCTGTCTGCGCTTTTCCATGGTTCATGAGTGTTAAGCCCCACTGCTGCTGCTATAGAATGATGAACGATAAGCCATATCAACGCAGTGACAGGATTTCCTACAGACTATAGCATTCGATCACCAGGAGTTTACCCTCCGGCATATTTTGATTGAAAGAAGCGACACATTTTTGCTGAAAACCTGGTTTATGCACGGGGGCCCGGTGCACAGATGTTCCAAATTGCAACTCTTGATCATCGCGAGCGCGAAGACGGCAAGTGAAAGCCTCTATGCTGATGTCTGTAGGGTCAGTGTAACGAAACCTTCCAGTCTTGAGGGTGTTGGGTTAAACCATGCACTTTGCTCATTGCTATTTTTCATCATGGCGTTTATCTATTAACTGACTTGGGCTATGTGGAGCACGCGGCAGTAGTGCCGATGTGCTATTTGGTGCTGGTACAAAAAGAGAACTAGTTTGGATCGCTTCTTCAATGAGTCCTTCAATTAAACCTATGCTAGGGGGCTGCATAGAAGACTATACGCCTGACACACTTGGAAAAGTAAAGCACATTGTAAGAGACCACTTCTGCTAATTGAAGGACTTGTAGACCATCACCATCTAGACTTTGGTGTTCTGCAGAAAACCCGGTTTATGCACTGGGGCCCGGTGCACAGATGTTCCAAATTGAAACTCTTGATCATCGCGAGCGCGAAGACGGCAAGTGAAAGCCTCTATGCTGATGTCTGTACGGTCGGTGTAACAAAACCATATATAAAAATATTTTGCTTTGGACTCACTCGGACTGAGACTAACAAAATTTCTCTATTTAAACTCCCTCAGACTCTGACTCACCGATGTTTTTGTCAGTTGGATCCACTAATACTTTCCTCAAATATACCCACTCATACTCAGACTGATCAAAACGTTCCTCCAGCGGACTCACTCGGATTAATAGACTCGCGAAATGTTTCTAAAACAGATGCACTTGGACTGAAAATGAGCGATATTCGACTTGGTCCGGCTCATACAATAAACGACGAAGGAGTACCATTGAAAAACACGTGAAAGAATTGCAATTGCCACGCAACGTATATATATATATATATATATATATATATATATATATATATATTGTTACGGAGCTCGCAAACACACGGAAGAGAGGAATGAGCGTATTTCCTATATTTACATGCCAAAGTGACGCTTCAGAGCTGCCAGTCTCTCGCGCGGCGAGTCCACTTCTTTTTTATCGAACTGTTGTCCACGACGGTAGAGCCATGCCCACTGCCTCGTAATATCACCCCCGGCGAACAAAGCGCCGTCACGGCGCCCCTAAGTCAATCAGGACTGGCAGTATAGTAGGGCTTTAGGCGCGACACATGAACAACATCAGTAGATGGTGTAGCAGAGGATGAGTGCGGTTGAACGGGAGTGATGAGGTAGTCGACGTCGGTGACCTTGCGGAGAACTTTGTAGGGTCCTGTGTATCGTGGGAGGAGCTTCTCGCACAAACCTTCACGTCGATACGGCGTCCAGAGTAGGACAAGAGAGTCATCAGGGTAGTCAACGTCGCGGTGCGAGTCATCGTAGCGGACTTTTTGTGCGGCCTGAGAAGCACTGAGCCGAGTGTGCGCGATTTGGCGAGCGACGCGGGCTCGAGAAGCAGCGTCCTGCGCATACACCGTTGGTTGGATAGTAGCAGAAGGAAGGAGTGTGTCGAATGGCAACGCAGGGTTGCAGCCGTACAAAAGAAAGAATGGAGAGTAGCCGGCGGTGTCATGTCTTGACGAATTATATGCAAATGTAACGTAGGGGAGCATTGCGTCCCAGTCACGGTGGTCAGCAGAGACGTACATAGACAACATGTCTGTAAGAGTTCGGTTGAGACGCTCCGTGAGACCGTTAGTCTGGGGATGGTAGGCAGTAGTAAGGTGATGTTCGGTAGAGCAGCTCCGGAGGATTTCGTCGATAACTTTTGCGAGGAAGCAGCGGCCCCGATCCGTCAAAAGCTGGCGCGGAGCTCCATGCCGCAGAATGACGTCATTTAGGAGAAAGTCTGCGACGTCTGTAGCGCAGCTAGTTGGCAATGCACGAGTTATCGCGTATCTGGTCGCATAGTCGGTTGCGACAGCGATCCACTTGTTGCCTGACACGGACGTCGGGAAAGGTCCGAGCAAGTCGAGGCCGATGCGGAAGAATGGTTCCGGGGGAATGTCGATAGGTTGGAGCAGGCCAGCCGGACGGAGAGCAGGACGTTTCCGACGCTGGCAGCGCTCGCAAGCAGCGACATAACGGCGCACAAATTTATACATGCCAGGCCAAAAGAACCGTTGCCGCACGCGGTGATAGGTGCGTGAAAAACCCAGGTGTCCCGCCGTCGGTGCGTCATGCAGATGTTGAAGAATAGTGGCACGCATGTGTTGGGGGATAACTAACAAATATTCCGGGCCATCAGACTTCATGTTGCGACGATACAGAATGTCGTTGCGAAGGACATATTGACGGAGAGAAGGGTCGGAATGTCCTGAAGATACTCGCTGAATGACCTTCTTGAGGGTTGCGTCCCGGCGCTGCTCTGTGCCGATGTCGTGCAAATCAGATATGGCGAGCACACAAGAATCGCCTTCATGGACAGCGAGGCTAGCAGGGTCCACCGGATAACGCGAGAGACAATCAGCCTCTTGGTGCAACCTGCCCGACTTATAAATTACGTCGAAGTTATACTCCTGGAGACGTAGAGCCCAGCGACCTAGGCGACCAGTTGGGTCCTTGAGCGACGACAGCCAACACAGAGCGTGGTGGTCCGTAATAACTGAAAACTCGCGGCCATACAAGTAGGGGCGAAATTTCGCTACAGCCCAGACCAACGCAAGACACTCGCGCTCTGTTATCGAATAGTTTCGCTCAGATGTGGAGAGAAGGCGGCTGGCATACGCAATAACACGCGTTTGGCCTCCCTGGTGTTGAGCGAGGACGGCGCCGATTCCGTGAGCACTGGCGTCTGTGCGTACTTCAGTCGTCGCAGACGGGTCAAAGTGAGCCAGTATTGGTGGTGAAATGAGCAGGTCGATCAGCGTGGAAAACGCAGCTGCTTGGTCTTGGCCCCACGAGAAGGGCACGTTCTTTTTGAGAAGATCAGTTAGTGGTCGTGCAATTGTAGCGAAATCGCGTATAAAGCGGCGGAAGTACGAGCATAAGCCCACAAAACTCCGAACATCTTTGGTTGAAGAAGGCAGAGGGAAATTCTTGACAGCGCTAATCTTGTCAGGGTCAGGTCGGACGCCAGCAGCACTTACAAGATGACCAAGGATCGTGATTTGTTGTCGGCCGAAATTGCACTTTTTCGAGTTCAGCTGGAGTCCTGCTCGACGAAAAACGGCTAAAATGGTCGACAAACGAGTTAAGTGAGTTTCAAATGTTGGGGAAAAAACAATCACATCGTCGAGGTAGCAAAGACAGATGGACCATTTATAACCACGAAGAAGAGAGTCCATCATGCGTTCGAACGTTGCCGGGGCGTTGCACAGCCCAAAAGGCATAACCTTGAACTGATAAAGGCCGTCCGGTGTGATGAAGGCAGTCTTTTCTCGGTCTAAGTCGTCGACAGAAATTTGCCAGTAGCCCGAACGCAGATCAATAGATGAGAAGTATCGCGCGCCATGAAGGCAATCAAGGGCGTCGTCGATTCGTGGCAGCGGATATACGTCTTTGCGGGTTATCTTGTTCAAGGCACGGTAGTCAACGCAAAATCTCCAGCTGCCATCCTTCTTTTTCACTAAAACAACAGGTGACGCCCATGGACTTGAAGAGGCCTCTATGACTCCTTTGGAGAGCATTTTCTCGACTTCTCGTTGTATGACCTGGCGTTCGGACTGGGAAACACGATACGGTCGCCGTCTAACAGGATTAGCATCGCCGGTATGTATTTGATGACGCACGAAGGACGTTTGCCCTAAAGGGCGGTCATCGAAGTCGAAAATATCTCGGTAGGTAGTCAGAACGTGGTGAAGTTGCGCCAACTGACAGGGCAGAAGATCAGGGGCGATCATCATCGTGATTTCGTCGCTAGGTGCGTTTGCTCGGCTGGCTGCAGTAGGGGACGAACAGTCTTCAGGGTCCAATGCCACGATGCTACATGCATCAAGTGGGGAAACGTGGGCTAACGAAATGCCTTGCGGGAGAACTTGGGTCGAACTACTGAAGTTAAGGAGCGGAAGCTGAACGTAGTTGTCCACAATAGTCACGATTGTATGCGGCACAGCAACACTTCGAGCCAAGAGCACATCCACCAATGGAGACACTATGTAGTCACCGTCAGGAAGAGCTGGTGATATCGTTAAGGCAACACACGTGGTGGCTTGCGGTGACAGCCGAACATAATCAACAGCGCACAAGCGGTGTGACGGTGAGGACGGCACAGGTCCAAGTCGAGGCAGTTCAAGTTGAAGAACGCCGGTTGCACAGTCGATGAGAGCAGCATGGGTGGACAAGAAATCTAAACCAAGAATTAGGTCATTTGGGCACTGCTCAATAACTGCAAAGAGAACAGATGTGGGGTGATCGGCGATAGTGATGCGTGCTGTGCACATTCCTGTGATGGCAAGACTTCTTCCGTCGGCGACACGAATAACGCCAGGGGCAGCCGGTGTGAGCACTTTCTTCAGGCGGCGACGAAGTCGGGCACTCATCACAGAAATATGCGCCCCAGTGTCAACAAGTGCAGAAACAGTCAGGCCGTCAACGTCGACGTCGATCAAATTTCGTCGTGTCGGCAGTACAAGGAGAGGATTTGAGGTCGGTACCGAGGATGCAGCTTCACCTCCAAGAGCTGCACCGCTTAGTTTCCCTGGTGAGAATTGAGCGGGGAGGTCGGGCGTCGTCGTAGAGGAGAAGGGGACGACGGGCGACGTCCTGGCGGCGAACGAGACTGGTGACGTCGAGGCGACGGTGAGCGGCTGTGCTGCGTATCAGGGGCATCGCAGGCGTAGGAATCGACGGGCAGAGGCCGGCGGTAGTTGCCCCCCCCCCTGCTATAGTGCCCTGACTGTCCACCGCAGCGCCTTCGGCGCGAACAAAGTGGAATAAACATGGTTTCATTCATTCATTCGGCGGTAGTTGTCGGCGATCGGCTCAGGAGGTTGGAAACGACGGTAGCTATCGGTGCGGCGAGCAGTGTTATACTGGTTTCGGGACGAAGACCAATGGTTGTGGCAATACCGTGCGACGTGACCTATGCGGCGGCAGTTAAAGCAGATCGGCCGATCATCCGCAGTTCTCCATTCGGCCGGATTGCGAGAGCGTGGATAAGACCTTTCTTGGGGTGGTGACCTGGGGCGAGGCGGCGACCTTGAACGGAAGCCAATTGGTCGAGACTGAGCAACGGCGCAGACATCGAAGCCCAAATTGCTCAGTTCTTCCCGCACAATCGACTGTACCAAGCAAACCTGAGGTACTTGCAAATCGACGTGGCCGTTGGCGGGAAGAGTAGGTGTAATTGCTTCGATTTCCCGCCGGACAATTCGCGTAATTTCAGACGCTGGTGAAGACTGCCGATGGGAGGACAGTCCATCTTCGCAGGAGGACGTCGCTGCGGTGTTCGGCAGTCGAGTAAATGATCTTGAAATCCGCCTGCTTTTGGCCAGTTCAAAACGCCGGCATTCCTCAATAATTTCGTCGACGGTCGCACAGTTCCGGCACATTAGCAGGTTGAACGCGTCGTCCGCTATGCCCTTGAGGACGTGGCCAACCTTGTCAGACTCCGACATGTCGTTGTCAACTTTACGACATAGAGCCAGCACGTCCTGTATATATGAGATATACGGCTCTGTGGACGTCTGAGCACGTATAGACAACTCCTTCTTTGCAGCCGCCTTTCGACCGATGGGCTTCCCAAATAAGTCGCGAAGCTTTTCCTTGAAGGTGTCCCAACTGCCGATCTCCTCCTCATGGTTCTCGTACCAGACTTTGGCCGTGCCTTTCAGGTAAAACAGCACATTGGCCAGCATAAGAGTCGGATCATACCGGTTGAGAGCACTGGTGCGTTCGTAGTCGGCTATCCAGTCGTCGACATCAACTTGGTCCGTACCGCAGAACGTTCCAGGATGCTTCGGATGCGTCAGCACGTACGTGGGTGGGGGTGGGGCCAGTGGAGGCGTTGCCGTGGATGGTGCGGGCGTCGCCGAAGCCGATGGAGAGGTGGCCGTGGGATCAGTCCCGTGTTCCATCACGGAAACTCCGATTTGACGACCACTGCGGAGCTCCGTTGTATGGCGCTTCGTTACCCAGCACTCCCACCAATTTGTTACGGAGCTCGCAAACACACGGAAGAGAGGAATGAGCGTATTTCCTATATTTACATGCCAAAGTGACGCTTCAGAGCTGCCAGTCTCTCGCGCGGCGAGTCCACTTCTTTTTTATCGAACTGTTGTCCACGACGGTAGAGCCATGCCCACTGCCTCGTAATAATATATATATATATATATATATATATATATATATATATATATATATATATATATATATATTGTAGGGAACTATGCGAACGACGACGAAGCAGCATGAAACGGCAAGCCACAGCGTTGGTGCACGCGCGACCCGAGCTTGCGTGTTTTGTATTTTCGGCCTGTTGGCGTTCCTCGCTCTTCTGGCGTTCCTCGGCCTTCCAGTAGGTCTGTACGTGAATAAACTGCGTGACATCTGGTGGAGGTGTGTGGACTCCCGTACAAACCTGGAACTTCGCTCCCGTAAGCTTCCCCCTCTACGTGACACGAACATGGCCACCGAGACGCCTCTCCAGGTGGGACCTTCGACCGTCCATGTCACTTGCGGTGCCGTGTATCCTCAACGAGACCCTCCTATCTTCACGGGCTCCACTGAGTCGGACGTCGAAGATTGGTTGGCGAGGTACGACAAAGTCGGCGCAAGTAACAAATGGGACGACCCAAGTAAGCTGGGCTACGTCACATTCTACCTTGCGGACACCGCGCAACTGTGGTTTAATAACCACGCAGCTGACATTACTACGTGGTCTGCATTCAAGACGGCTATTACGGATGTCTTTGGACGACCTGCGGCACGCAAGTTTCAAGCCGAGCACCGTTTACGTCACCGTGCGCAGCAACCAGGCGAGACCTACATGGGCTACATTGAAGATGTGTTGCATCTATGCAACCGCATCAACTCTACCATGCCTGAAGAAGAAAAAATCAGGCACATATTGAAAGGCATTGACGACGGCGCCTTTCAGATGTTGCTCGCGAGAAATCCCCCCACCATTGCTGTCCTCGTTTCCCTCTGTCAAAGCTTCGATGAATTGCGTAGGCAGCGCGCAATTGCTCGTCAAGCCCTCACGACGCCAGACACGCTCGCAAGCTTGCACCTAGCTGCCCATCCTACCGACCAGCAGCCGCTGCTTTCGACAATCAAGGACTTCGTCCGCGAAGAGGTAGCGCGCCAGCTGTCACTGCTGCCACTGACACATGAGCCCACGCAAGCTTTGGCACCGGACCTCCAACACGTCATTCGGACCCAAGTCGCTGAAGCCCTTCCGCCGGTGCATCAGCAACCACCAGTCACAACGCCTCTCACGTACGCCGCCGTCGCTGCTCGGCCTACGCAACAGCGTATGCCGTATGCTCAACCTGCCACGCCACCCTATGTCGTGCCTACAACCCCAATTGCGGCGCCGTATCCCTACTCGAGATCTTCAGCTCCATTTTACCGTCGCTCAGACGCTTGGAGGACGCCGGATAATAGGCCCATCTGTTTCGCCTGTGGTATCGCTGGACACGTCGCCCGCCACTGTCGCCGAGATCCCCCTCCAGTCGACGCCGTGGGCAGGCCAATGGCGTCGTCGTCTAGGACGCCATCAAGGTACACCACTGACGGTCCTCGACCCTACGCAAACCATCGGTCACCATTGTCACGACGACGCTCCCTGTCACCTATGCGTCGCCGACCTGCTATGGAAGAGGGAAACTGATCGCTGCAGCTCCGGAGGCAACAGCTGCATACAATTCGAACTGCTTAAGGCCTCCATCTTTCTCGCCGCAAAACGTTATTGACGTCAATGTTGAGGGGACCGCCGCACAAGCGCTTATCGACACAGGGGCCGCCATTTCCATAATCTGTGAGACCTTTTACCGCAAGTTGAAAAAGGTTACGACGCCTCTTTCGGGCCTGATGCTCCACACGGCCAACTCGCAGTGCATAGAACCTACAGCTGTGTGCACTGCACGTGTCATTATTCAAGGTGAACTTTATGCCATTGAATTTTTTGTGCTGGCATCCTGCTCCCACGAAGTCATTCTTGGATGGGACCTTCTTTCGCGTCATCGGGCCATCATAGATTGCTCACGTGCAGAAGTTGCCCTTACACCGCTGCCAACCTCTTGTTTGGTGGATTCTCTTTCTGAAGCTTACAAACTTGTCGTTGTTGCAGACACGGAAATAGCACCGAGAACATCCGCCCTTGTAGCCCTGACCTGTACGGCCGCTCCTGCCGGAACTGTTTTGTTCACTCCGTCTGACGTATTTACCCGCCGCCGTAGCCTACACCTGCCCTTTGCCGTACTCACCGTGGAATCCGGTGCTACCGCCATGCTCGTCGCGAACTCGCTATCGTCGCCAGTTACCTTACTTCGCGGAGAATGTTTGGGTAACATACAAGACGTTGATCTTTTGCGCCCTCTAGAGTTCGCCGAACACGCACCTCACCTCCAGCTCAATGCTATGACGCCACCTGTGGCCACACTGCCCGCGCCAGACTCATTCCAGCCTTCTGTTGCCGCTGAGCTATCGCCGACACAAAGAAGCGAACTCTTGTCCCTTCTTCGAGAGTTCCGTTCTGTCTTCGATTGCGCTCAACCATCTTTGGGTCGCACAGCGAACATCACGCACCACATTGACACCGGTACTCATGCTCCCTTACGCCAACGACCATATCGAGTTTCAGCGGAAGAGCGCCGTATTATCAACGAACAAGTCGACGATATGCTCAAGCGTGGTGTCATCCAGCCATCGCAGAGCCCTTGGTCGTCCCCTGTTGTACTTGTGCGCAAAAAGGATGGGTCTATCCGATTCTGTGTCGACTACCGCCGGCTCAATAAGATAACTCGGAAGAATGTGTACCCGTTGCCACGAATCGACGACGCTCTCGATTGCTTGCAAGGGGCAGAATATTTCTCCTCCTTAGATTTACGCTCACGATATTGGCAAGTTCCAATGGCTGATCCTGACCGATCGAAGACTGCATTTGTAACACCTGATGGGCTGTATGAGTTTAACGTCATGCCGTTTGGACTCTGCAACGCCCCAGCTACCTTCGAAAGGATGATGGACACCATCCTTCGCGGCTACAAGTGGAACACGTGCCTTTGCTACCTAGACGATATCGTCATTTTTTCTCGCGACTTTTCCACTCACCTTGTTCGTCTTCGTGCTATTCTCACGTGTCTCACCTCTGCTGGCCTTCAACTTAACATCAAGAAGTGCCATTTTGCCGCACGTCAGCTCACTATACTGGGTCACGTCGTCTGCAAAGAGGGTGTTCTCCCGGATCCGGCGAAACTCCGCGCCGTGGCCGACTATCCAAAGCCCAATTCCATCAAGACGCTTCGAAGTTTTATCGGCCTGTGCTCATACTTTCGTCGATTTGTGCGCAACTTCTCTTCCATCATCGCGCCTCTTACCAACCTGTTGACAACTTCCAAAGGCATTTCTGCTTGGTCAAAAGAGTGCGACGAATCCTTCTCCGCGCTTCGGCGGTTATTATTATCACCTCCAATACTACGTCATTTGGACCCTGGTGCGCCTACGGAGGTTCACACCGACGCCAGTGGTGTCGGTCTTGGTGCTGTATTGGCTCAACGAAAACCAGGGTACCAAGAATACGTGGTCGCTTACGCGAGTCGAACCCTCAAGAAAGCCGAGTGTAATTATTCCGTCACGGAGAAAGAGTGCCTCGCAATTGTCTGGGCTTTGACGAAGTTCCGCCCATACCTTTATGGCCGCCCTTTCGAAGTCGTCACGGACCACCACGCTCTATGTTGGCTATCATCGCTCAAAGACCCGTCGGGGCGCCTTGGTCGTTGGGCGCTTCGCCTACAGGAATACGACATTCGTGTTGTATACCGATCCGGCCGCAAGCACTCCGACGCTGATGCGCTATCCCGCTCGCCGCTACTGGCTGACCCAGCCTCCTCGTCACCTTCTTCAGCTGTCATAACACCAATCGACTTCACAGACATGGCATCGGAACAACGCAAAGATGTGTGGATTTCCCAACTCCTCGCCTTTTTGACTGATCCGTTAGCTAATTTAGTGTCAAGAACTATCCGCCGTCAAGCCACACATTTCGCTATTCGAGACGACCTACTGTATTGGCGGAATTACACGTCTGAAGGTAGGAAGTGGCTGTTAATGATACCCAACCACATGCGCTCGGAAATCTGTACTGCTTTCCACAACGACCCGCAAAGCGCTCACGCTGGCGCTCTCAAAACGTACAACCGTCTACGTCAGCGGTACTACTGGCGCGGCATGTACACATTTGTCCGCAAGTACGTACGTGCTTGTACTGCATGCCAGCGACGTAAAGTCCCACCTCAACGCCCTGCCGGTACACTTCAGCCTCTGCCTTGTCCAGCGCGTCCGTTTGACCGCGTCGGTATCGACTTATACGGACCACTTCCCACGTCGTCTTCTGGAAATAGGTGGATAATTGTCGGCGTGGACCACCTCACCCGTTACGCGGAGACGGCAGCACTACCCGCAGCAACCGCGAGGGAAGTTGCGTTTTTCATCCTGCGCAACTTTGTTCTTCGCCATGGTGCTCCCCGCGAACTTTTGAGCGACCGGGGGCGTGTTTTCTTGTCTGACGCCATTCAAGCGTTGCTCGCTCAGTGCAACATGGTTCATCGCCTGACGACAGCATATCACCCCCAGACGAATGGCCTCACAGAACGATTTAATCGCACTCTCGGTGATATGTTGAAGATGTACACAGCTTCAGACCAGACTAATTGGGACACTGTCCTTCCATTCGTCACGTATGCGTATAACACCGCTACGCACGTGACAACAGGGTTCTCCTCTTTCTTTCTGTTGTACGGACGCGAACCATCGTGCACGCTGGACACTATCCTCCCATACACGCCTGACTCCTCTGAGTACACTGCAATTTCTGATGTTGCCAGGTACGCAGAAGATTGCAGACGATTGGCCCGTTCTCTGACAACCGAGGACCAAGGCCACCAGAAGCTACGGCTTGACACCGACCGACATCTCTCTACTTTCACGACTGGTGCTCTCGTTTGGCTCTGGGTTCCACCGAGCACTCCTGGCCTTTCGTCGAAATTACTGGCACGATACCACGGGCCCTACCGCATTCTCGCCCGTACGTCACCCGTCAATTATGAGATTGAGCCATTGACACAGTCTCATGACTTACGCCGTCGTGGCCGAGAAATTGTGCATGTGAGTCGCCTGAAGCCGTATTACGACCCCGCTATAGTGACTACGCCTTAAGTCGCCAAGTTGGCTACGCTATTCACCGGGGGCCAATGTAGAGAACTGTGCGAACGACGACGAAGCAGCATGAAACGGCAAGCCACAGCGTAGGTGCACGCGCGACCCGAGCTTGCGTTTGTTTTGTATTTTCGGCCTGTTGGCGTTCCTCGCTCTTCTGGCGTTCCTCGGCCTTCCAGTAGGTCTGTACGTGAATAAACTGCGTGACAATATATATATATATATATATATATATATATATATATATATATATATATATATATATATATATATATATATATATATATATATATATATATATATATATATATATATATAATAGCTTTCAACATACAAAAACAAGTTACTTCTACTGCCTCTGAATATTAATAAACAGAAACTTAACAATACATGCAATTTCCGCGACAGGCACATGCGCGCTGAAAACACTAAATACAATGTAAAGTGTGGTCATGTATATACTGACGTTAGAGTAGTAAGGTGTGCGTGTAAGTAGTTTATGACTGTGCGAACTGCGTGAAGAAAACTGTGTATTGGCGAGATACGTGAACTGGTTTCAGTGTGCTAATATGTTTCTTTTTTTATTTTATTCTTTCTTTTCCGTATGTTTAATTTTTGGGTACCGTTCTGTATTATTCTTTCAATTTAAGCTGCAGAACTTTGTGATATGGAGTAGCCGAGGCAATAGGCACCTCAACCTCTCCACGGCAAAACAGTTAAAACAGAACAGAAATACAATAATTACCATATGAATTGGCTGCTGTAAATACCTGTGCAATTTTGAAATTTGGTGATACTATGCTGGTATATATATTCGCCCACGCTTGTATTTAGGTCATTGTGCGGAATGCTGTAATATAAAATTTTTGTCAGCAGAAAATCTGAGAACCATGACTTGACAGGGTCGCGTTCTTTAAAAAGTCTGTTACCTGTCCCGAGTTTCGTATCAGGTAAGGTGCATTCATGGTTCATTATTCATCAAGTCTTTCTGCAAAACACTGCAAGAAAAACTTGTCTTCATTGGAAGGACCTGTGGTTAGTGCACATGTACGTGTTATCCTACATAAGCTGAGCCTTTCGACAATAACTCATCAGTTGCAATACAGTGCCTGTGTTTGCGTCTTTTTAGGTGGGCATGATTGTGCTGTATTGTATGCTGCTTCCTCAAAAGGAAAATAATGACTAGGTCGTTAGCTACCTGCTGCAACAAATAAAAAAACAAGATGCAACATTTTTTTTCTTTCAGTACTCCTCTTTCTGCCCCCGCACCCCCGCACACACACGCACACCAGAGCTATAAGCGTCCAAGAAGGAAGAGGGGCTGTTAATGGTTGCGCAACTGTCATTGCTTCTCTAAATGTTTCGGTCTGAGGGGGTTTATCGGAGCAGCGAGTCTATAATGTACGACAGGAATCAAAGGTGAACATTCGACATAAGCCTGTCTCTTTTGGATAGAAACTGAAGGAATGAGAACTCCAACCAAAATATATTTAAGCAAAAAAACATGATGTTTTGAAGTTGGTCCGGCTTCTTCCTCAGAGGTGAGAGATTGGCTTCAAAACGTCATTTTTTCTATATGTTTTGGTTGGACTTTTCTCATTACATCAATGTACGAATAGAAGTAGGGATGGTGGTAAAGGAAAGGATGGCCCCGGTGGCTTTCACAATACTTCATTAGGCAAAATATGTTCTCTTTTCATCTTGCTGTGTAATCTCCTATAGCCTTCTCATGACTCTCGGCTAAGCTTTGTTTTGTGCTCGCTAGCTCAGGGTGAGGTGAGTTTCCGCGAACCTTACCTGCCTTCCAAACCAGTTACTGCATGCAAGCTTCCCCTGAATGAATGAATCTGTGGTTGGAAAACAGGAAAAGGACGCTATCTTTCCTTGCGAGAGCGGGGCTCAGTGGCTTGAAGGGGGGGGGGGGGGGAGTGGAGAGAAGTGTTTAGAAGTAGGAAGGAGGAGAAGGTTTGGAAGAACGTGATGGCCAAGGCTGCCAGAGCAGAAAGAGAATAGGGGCCGTTGGCAGGGCAGTCCGAGTCGTAGGACTTGGAAATGTGCAACTGCAACCACGTACGCACATACCTATGGCCATTCCCACAAGAAAAAAAGTCCTAGATCACCTTTCTTGGCAAGAATACAGAAAACTAGCTAAAGGAGAAAACTAAAATAAATAAACAACGTATAATCCAACCACCGATTGTCACCACAGCTGCGGAAGGTAGGAAAAACGTAATCCGTGACCTCGGCACCAGCGGCTACACAGAGGCATTTATTCGCAGAACGCTGTGTATCAGAAAAGACACGGGAAACACAACACCAATGGCACTGCAACGACGCCGCATGTCGACCCAAATTGAGCGCAGGGAACAGCGAACGGAGCACAATGGCAGAACACTGCGACACTACTCGCAACATGTTTGCCCCATACCAGTCCCGAAGGCACGGTGTAGAGCTCGTTGCGATTTGTAGTCTTTCTGCATTCCTTGAAGAGCACAAAGAGCGCGAAAGATTGGGTACGAGAAACTTGAGCGTGGAAAACGACCTTGCCATCAAGCTTTTTGCAGTGTGGACTGGAAAAACGCAATGATGGGTGAGGGACAACAGGAAGTTCTTACGCGCTTCAAAGATGACTATGAATGGAAAAGTGTTTAAATGGGAATGAAAAAAAAAATCTACAAAAACACGGGCGTTTCTATGTTGTGTCGGTTCAACAGAACTGCAGGCCTGTTGGAAAAAGATGGCAGCAATATCTCATAAAGAGACTCGAGAATTAAAAGCCTCTCTGATTGCCGAGAGGTAAAAGAATTCTTCGACCACGTTTCAGCTTGAATAAATTTATTTCAGCAAGTGATGAAGGATCACGTATGGCATGAACGGTGCGGTTCTGCCTCCTTCCTTCTTGAAATATGGCCGCGAGAATTTTCATGGTACCCTAAATTACGCAGCCACTGTTTAATTTGTAGCAAATGACATGAAAAAAGCCCATGGTCTGTGTCACCGTACATTTTAACAAAACTTGAAATCCAGCCAGAGGCCTCATTGCTATCGGGAAATTTTGAGCGCAAACTAATGCTTTCTCACGACGTTCACAAGCACCCATCCTGTCTCTCTCGTTCTTCTTAACGTCTTGTTTAGCGCTCACAACTATCGCAATTGCCACATTTATTCAAGAAAAAAACTGAAGTTGCATCTGAGGGCACAAGCAGTTCAACGCAATAGAGAGAGAGAGAACGGGTGCTCGATTGCTCACGAATCGTGCTGCTTTCTTGTCTTTGAAGCCACATTAATAATGAATCTGGAGCTTAGCACTTCTTCTCAGTTGATTAGGTACATAATTATAGATCAAGCTCAGTGTAGATTCCGATGTCACGTAATAAAGATGTCCTGGAGGGGCACATGTGTCACAACAAGCTGTAGAACCCAATTCCATCCCTTTGTACCGTCATGCTCGTTTAATACAAACGTTTGTAGATTAGATTACAGAAACAACATTAAAAGACCGAAAAATATTCAATTCCTCCGTTCGTTAGTAACGCACTTCGTTATGTATTCTGTTCTCTGGGAGCAGATCACGTGATGAATTAACATAAAGTGCTGTTTCTATTTCACCAGAGTCAACGAACGGTGCACTCTACAAGCACATCACCCACATTAAACTTCGTGCAAACACAATGCATACAATCCTAAAGTACATCGCCAAAAAAAAATACAGGTTTCACGGAAAGAATTTTCTATTGCTTCGTTATATATTCAAACGTCAAATTTAAAGAGAGCACCACCATGAACGGCATTAACTCCTTGGCCGAATTTCACTGCAAAAAGTGCTTGAATAACTGCACCTTTCAGGTGTGCAATAGACATTGCATGAGCTTTAGATGTGTGGGGACATCATTAGTTCAGGTTACATTGTTTTAGCGTAGAATTAGCTGTTTAGTCACGTTTACTATGCTTTTTAATGTTAATATTTCACCTCATCGGTCATTTAGTCACGGTCATTTCATTTCCACATCCTTAAATAAGAGTTATGAATAGTTGATATCCAAGTATTTTTTAAATATATATGACTGGTGTTTATCAAAGGACCTAGATTGAGTTCCGGGGAGGGAGAGATATGAACAGTTTTATTGTTTGAAAAATAAATTTTTCGGCTTTACAAACGGGAACATCAATTCGACAACAAGGGACGCCATAGTAGGAGGTTTTAAATATTCGGAACCATGGGTCGGCAAAATAAATAGAGCCTACATAGACTGGCTCAGTAAATGTGCTTTTATCTTAGGACTCGATATTGGGCCCAGACTATAGCCGGTATTTTGGTCACATATAGGTAACCAAAAATAGTTTTCTCTGCAAAACATTTTTGCAATAGACTGCTTTCAATGGAGTAAATCATCCCGACATTTTTTGAATACACCTGAGGTAGCCGCCAAAACACCTTGGACGTTTGGCACAGAATGAGCGATCAAACTTTACGTCGATGCATATCACTTTTCGTCTCCACTGTCTCTTTCTAAGTTCGCGTTCTTCCTTTCTTGACATTCAATTTCACAGTAATTTGAAAAATCCACATTACATTGGTTCTATAGAAGAAAATAGCTTGTGGTATACGCATCTTCAATAAAACTTGGCCGTGCACTTACACCCCATCTCACTGTTTTGTATCAATCATTTCACCGTTCTCATCTTACTTACCTTATTGCCACGTGGTTGCGACGGCAAAGAATATGGTACTTGGGTTGCTCAAGACGACACTTTTCATTTCGTGAACATGTGCCTAGAAAAGTACAAAGTGCTACAAATTCACGCTTTACGCAGTTAGCGGTGATCAGAGCATTGGTCGTCGGTTATATGATCTGCGCGAAGGTACGTCGCCATATACACCCGTGGCATCGAACATCATTAATATTGTAGGTGTCTCAAGCTTATCAGAAGATTCTAAAATAATCTAGAATTTTCGCAGACTGCCAAGCGTGCTTTGCGCAAGGCATTTGATTAATATGAGGTGTTTAACGTTTCAAAACCACCATGTGATTATGAGAGATGCCGAAGTGGAGGACTTCAGATATTATGACAACCTGGGGTTCTTCAACATGCACCCAAATCTGAACACATGGTCCTACAGCATTTTCGCCTCTACCGAAAATGCAGCCGCCACAGGCGTGATTCGATCGCCCGTCCTGCGGGTCAGCAGCCGACTATCTATACTAAACCACAATGGCGGTGTCTTTGCGCAAGACAGTGACATAAAAATGCAAGCGGAGTGGCAGTATAATAATGTTGTGATAAAATTTCAGCAGATGCCACAGGCTCCACTGTGGATGCTATTTTCATACAGAACTGTCAGCGGATAGCCACGCGTTGCTAGGAGGATCGACGTCTTTGGGTATTTCGAGTAGGCTAAGTTTCTACCTAAAACATACGGCGCGACGACAGCACTCACGTTGACTGTAAATTTTAGTGAAACGAAGTGCATGCTTCGGTTGGATGATATGCATATTATTAAGAAGCTGTTGTGTATTCCTCAAAGGTCGAGAACATCAATGGTCGAGCGAACCTTCACTATCACGTGCTGGATCAAAGGAATATATCTATGTAATGTTTACAGCCAGCCTATAGCTGGCAACTGGCGGTGTGGGCCGACATCACTCCTGTAAGTCTCTATATTCAGGGTTGTATCCGTTACAGTAAAAAGTAACTGAATACGTTACTCGTTACTCTAATAAAAAAGGGAACGTTTCACTGCTCCACGTTCTATATATACATAAAAAAGGTAGCGCATTACCATTACCGTAACCGAAAAAAAAAACATAACGAATGGTACCTCTGCCGTAGCTCCGAAATCATCAGTTTTAATCAATGTGTCTTTGCTGCAGAAACCTACAATGAGAATTTTTAAATTTCAAATTTATGTTTCACACATACTAACCCAAGCAAGAATTATACTCAATGTTCAATTAACGAGAGTTATTTGTGCAAATGTGCTGAACCTTAGCAATGTTATATAGAGGCTTAATGACGCCTGCCCGTGTGATGGCTTCTGACTCTGCAGTGAGCCAGGGTGAAACCATTTTTTTTTTCATTGGAGCATTATACACGAAGTGAGGTTCGATAATCTACGGTATTCACAAAGAAGCTATCATTGAGCTCTCAAGAAATTTACTACAATCGGCCTTTTCTTGATCCTTCAGCACCTTCAATAAAGCATGTCGAGGTCGGTACTGTGGGTCCTAGCGACCGAAATGGCCCGCCGCGCGCCAGTAGGCAGTCATGGAGGCCTACGGAGGCCTACATTGGTGCCTTTTTATTGGGGAGGGGGGGGGGGGGTATTGGGAGATGTCGTGGGGAGGAGGGGGACACTTGCAAGTTTGTGACACCAGATGTGGCTTGCAGACGGGTAAGTCTAGAAAAATCACGAAGGGGCACACACATCTTGCAATAACAGCCAGTTTGTTTTAATATTCTGCAGGTTTTATTTTTCTTTATATAAACTTAAAATCATGCCTAGAAATCAAATTGACAAACGAACGTAGGTTCCCAAGCACTCGTTATTGCATTCTTCTATTGAGTCTTTTCCGGAACCAGTCGAGAGTGGCAGTTGCGATTTCAATTGTCTCACACATCTGATAGGTATTGAGCACGTGTACACGCTACAAAAAAAAAGCATTGAAAAGTTGAATGCTTTATACTTATTTATACTTATATGCTTATACTTATTTGTGACGTTTTGTAAGAGAAATTTTAAGGGAGCGCACTTGCATGGGGTGTCTTCCTCTCCTGACCAAGCACAAAGGGGTCGGGGCGTCAACGTTCTCTGCAGGCGTGGTTAACGGGCGTCCAGCTAGTGACCAGTATGAACTGTGCATCTGAGAAAATATTGCATTTGCTCTCATCTTCACATATGGCCATCGACAGGTTATTGTCTCGGGGGTGAGGAAACCCTTCTTTCAACTTGCATCATGGCTGAGGGAGGGGGTCGTTTTGCTGTCGCTAGAGTGGATAGCAAGTGCTGGTGCGGCTTGAAGGGGTCAAGTGCCCCTTTTGCACCACGCTTATGTCTACACTTCATTCATTGAACACAACAGTGAGGTCTAGTTGACTAAATGCGCAGATTTGTTTTCTTCCGCATCTTATACCGCTACATAAAACATTCTCATATTGTGAAAAGTAGGTATTTCGATTCGTTTGAAGGAAAGTAACATTCAATGCATGACAGATACTTAAAATAGCGGTTTCCTGCAATCAAAATAAGAAAACTCGTTGCAGAGGTGCTTTTTTTTTCGTGCAGCGTGCAATGTAAAAGTGAGATCCAATTCGGAAAAAGCGAACTGAGTGACGTGCGTCGGTGCTTGCCCAATTAAAGAAGGTTTCATGAAGTATGACGTAGCCAACAACAGAAACAAACTGCTGCATCTTAAATTTAAAAAATAAACAAACAAAGTGCTGCACATTCGTGGTAGAACATGGACATAGGTTGAAATACGTGTTTTTTATTATGAAAGCGAAATAAAAAACTATTTTACAAAACGCTTTGCATTCATCGTGATGTCGACACATCTGTGTAGTGTCATTAGTGCTATTTGAAGGAAAATTCCTGAATTTCAACTAATTCAGTAACCTCTGGCAGAAGAACCTTTTCAATTTTTAGTTTCGGTTTTCGCGCCGCCGCCGCCGCCGCCGCCGCCGCCGCCGCCGCCGCCGGTCGAAATCACCTCGGCGCACACCTCTAGTACCAGCCGTGGCCTCCGCGATCGGCTACCGGCGGCGCGCCGTTGCTCCGGCCGTCCCAATCGCCCGGAGTGAGCGTAAAGTGAAAAGGGGGTGTGGCCGCGTTTTTCGCCGCACCGCGGCGCGCGTAGCCTAAAGCAGGTTCAGGCTTCAGGCAGAGTTCAGGCTGTCAAGGTGGATGGACGTGTTTTTTGAGCGCTCCGGATCGACTGTGCAGATAAGTGTTGTTGCATGTTTTGAGCTTGTCTCTATAATTATAAGGCAGCGGTTGAAATCTTCGTAGCACTTATTTTATGGTACGGCTTTTTCGGGACCAGTCACCAGGTATTTATTAGTTAGTGCGGGTGTGTGTGTTTGAATTTTTTGTTGTTTTTTTTTCTTTTGCCACCCCGTTGGGGAGGTGCGCGTACATTGAACACGCAAATTTTTGTAGTAGAGCTTGGACTTTCTTTCTTTTTCGTAGTGCAGGGCTCGAGTTTAGTAATTATCGAGTATAGGGACAATTGGTGTCAGAAAGGCATGGTTAAAAAGACTGTAAAGTGTTCAGGATGTGGAGTGGGTTTGAAAGTGGACCCAAGCGTAGAAGCGGATGGAGAAGAGGCTGACGCGAAGTGTAGGCAATGTGAGGTCGAGGAAAAAATGGAGAAAATGATGGTTGCCCAGAGTGAACTGCTGATGAGAATCGCCAAACTCGAGACTGCGTTGGCGACAGAGCAAGAAAAAACGAGGGCAATGGGAGAAAGACTGAAGTCCGCCGAGGAAGTGCTAGCGAAGCTGAACAAAGAAGCGACCTACCGAGAGAACAGTAGGGAACCGGCAACCAGAACGGTGGAGAAGGAAAAGCAAGCAAGCTTGGAAAAAACAGGTTTAGCCGGTTCAACTGTCGCAAGGCCCAGCTTCAGCGAGGTAGTGGTGGGGCAGGAAGGGAACAAAAGAGCCGGCGTCACAGGTGCAAGTAGCCCCCAGGTGCAGAACGCTCCAGCGGAAAAGTCACAGCATGTGATAATCGCCGGGGACTCAAATTTAAATCGATGCACAGAAGCCATCAAAGAGAGGGTAAGAGGTGACAAGAGGGTTGCAGTAGGGGCGTTCCCAGGACGCAAGCTGGAAGCAGTCATGAAGCAAGCGAGCGCAAAGCTCAAAACGACAGCTGATAGACGCAACCTCGTGATAATTTCAGGCGGTTTAAACGATGTCCTAAATGAAGATGCAGCAGGACTAGCAGCCACACTGGCGAAAGGCGTCGATGACATGCGCGCCACTTCTCCTAAGGTGCAGGTAGTGATATGCACGATACCGGAGGTACCGGTGCGTGATAGCAACCTGCAAAGAGCGGTGGTAAACGCAAACCAAGAGATATGGCGGATGAGTCGAGAGAAAGGCTTTGAGGTGGTGGAAATAAACAGAGAGGTGCATAGGTGGGGGGGTTTTCAACGAGACAGAATTCACTTCGATGGGCGGCTAAGTCATGAGGTGGGTTGGCGACTTGCAGGACGCGCAGTAGCTTTTTTGGGGGGCAAGCGAGCCCTTCGGGGTGCAGGATAGCTAGTAACGAGGAAAACAACCAGGGAGACTCTTCGACAGGTGGTATGGACAGATACGATTCCAAAGTGGCACCAATATCTAAGATACGTAGAGTCCGGGGCATAAATAGACGTAGCCACGAGCGCCGAGCCAATTCAGACATAGGGTATATTAACATGCAGGGTGGTAGGAACAGGCTGAAGTGGGAAGAGATAGAAGAACAGCTAAGGGAAGAGAGGCCGATGGTATACGGTTTTGTAGAAACACATCTCAGGGACATGGAACAACCTCCGAACAATCCGGACTACGCGTGGGAGTATTGTAATAGAACAGAAGGCAGCAGAAAGGGGGGTGGTATTGGGGCATTCATTCATAAAAGTACAGACTGGCAAAGGGTCAAGCAGGAGTGCAAGGAACACTTATGGCTAAAAGGGAAAGTGGCAGGTCAAATGACACTTCTTGGTTTCGTGTACTTGTGGACGGGAGCAAAGGCCAGAGAGGAAAACCAGGCAATGGTAGAGTGTATATCAAAGGACATTCAGGAGTTAGGAAGAGAGTGCGAGATAATTATACTAGGAGACATGAATGCGCACATAGAAGATATAGATGGGTATACCGACCCGACAGGCAAAATGATCATGGATATGTGTGAAAGGCTTGATTTGATCATTTGCAACAGTACCGAGAAGTGTGAAGGGCAAATAACATGGGAGGTAGGAAGGCTGCAGTCGACGATAGATTATGCACTGATGTCACATAGGATGTATGATAAGCTCAGGGAAATGCACATAGATGAAGGTGGCTCCAGAAGTCTGGGTAGCGATCACAAACGTATCAAGCTAAGTTTTGGAAGAGCAGTGAAAGTGGGAAGGAGACAAGATGAGCAACTACAGGAAAATTTTTATCCAGAAAGGCAAATTGAAATAGCCACTAAACAAATTGAGAAAGTAATCACGGAGGATAATAAGACAGTGTGGACATACGCGAATTTAATTAGACTCTTTGAGATTGAGCTTGCTAAGACGCGTGACAAGTCACCCCGGAAAAGAAGACACAAACCCAAAAGTTGGTGGGATGAGGAAGTTAAGAGAGCCATAGCAAAACGTCAGGAAGCCTCTAGGGAACACAGACATGCTAAGCAGCGGGGTGAACCGACAGATGATGTGGAAAGAAAATGGGCAACCTTTCTAAGCTGTAGAAGGGATGCATCCCTTCTGATCAATGAAAAGATTAGAAGGAAGGGAGCTCAGTGGCTGGCAGAAGTACATAAAAAAGATAGAAAGGCAGCTGCGAAATTTTGGAACCATTTAAACTCCCTAAGAAATGAGACGAGCCTAGAGCAGAACTTTATAACTACAGCCCAAGGTGCTAGGCTAGAAGGGGACGAAGCTATTGAATATATAAGAACAAGGGTGACAGAAAAATTTCAACAAAGAAGTACTTTATGCACCACAATAGACAAAGACGAATCAAGTGGTGCAATGGCTCCATTTTCACAACAAGAGTGGGAAAGGGCTGAGAAAAGGGTTCCTAGTAGTACATCAACAGGTCCAGATGGCATTCCAATTAGGCTGATAAAAACATTAGGTCCGAAGTCTAAGCAGGCTTTGAGAGAGGCAGTGAGTACAATAATAATCGATGGTGAAGTTCCCGATGGATGGAAACTTAGCAGGATGAGCATGATCTATAAAGGAAAGGGGGACAAAGCTGACATAAACAACTACCGTCCTATAACAGTGACATCAGTGGTCTACAGGCTGGCGATGCAGATTATAAAGGAAAGACTGCAGGCGTGGATAGAGGATGAGGGGGTGCTGGGGGAACTGCAGAATGGGTTTCGGAAACACAGGAGGTTGGAAGACAATCTGTTCTCACTGACGCAGTGCATCGAAATAGCAGAAAAAGAACACAGGCCCCTGTGGCTAGCATTTTTGGATATCAAGGGAGCGTACGATAGCGTGGTTCAAGAGGAATTGTGGGGAATACTGGACACACTAGGCGTGGAACATGTAGTCACTAATCTTTTAAAGGGTGTCTATAAAGGTAACAAGGTAGTTATAAAGTGGGAAAAACAGGTATCCAAGCCGGCAGAGGTAAAACGGGGGCTTAGGCAGGGGTGCCCCCTGTCACCCTTATTATTCATGATGTACCTACAAGGATTAGAGGCAAAATTAGAGGGAAGTGGACTGGGCTTCAACCTCTCTTTAGTCAAACAAGGAAAACTTATTGATCAGGCACTACCAGCATTAATGTACGCAGATGATATAGTGCTAATGGCCAACAACAAGGAAGATTTGCAGAGATTGATGGACATCTGCGGTAATGAGGGAGATAGGTTAGATTTTAGATTCAGTAGGGAAAAATCTGCAGTCATGATTTTCAATGACAACGAAGGTAGTGAGCTTAGAATACAGGAGGTCACGCTAGAGATAACAGATAAATACAAATATCTGGGCGTATGGATAAGCAATGGGACCGAGTATCTGAGGGAACACGAAATATACGTGACGACTAAAGGTAACAGGAATGCAGCAGTCATGAAAAATAGGGCACTGTGGAATTACAATAGGTATGATGTTGTGAGAGGAATATGGAAAGGGGTCATGGTTCCTGGGCTGACGTTCAGCAATGCGGTCTTGTGCATGAGATCAGAAGTTCAAGCAAGATTAGAAATTAAGCAACGTGGAATAGGTAGGCTTGCTTTAGGAGCTCACGGGAATACACCAAATCAGGGAGTACAAGGTGATATGGGATGGACATCATTTGAGGGCAGGGAAGCTAGCAGCAAGATAAAATTTGAGAAGCGATTGAGAGAAATGGGGGAAGAGCGTTGGGCTAGGAAGGTTTTCAGCTACTTGTACATGAAGAATGTCGATACAAAATGGAGGAAGCGAACCAGGAAGTTGACTGGTAAATACTTAGAAAACAGCAGGTGGCCAAACCAAAAAGAACTATCGGTTAAGAAAAAAGTGAAGGAAACGGAGACTGACATGTGGAGAATGGGCATGATTAAGAAGTCCGCACTAGAGATCTATCGAACTTTTAAGCAGGAAATTGCCAAGGAAAGGATCTATGATAATACTCGGGGTAGTTCTCTACTGTTTGAGGCCAGGACGGGAGTACTGCGAACCAAGACATATCGGGCCAAATACGAAGGGGTCGACACAGTATGCAGTGCGTGTGGAGAGGAAGAAGAAACTGCCGAACACTTGATAATGTTCTGTAAAGGGCTTCACCCTATAGTTCAGGATGATGGCGCAGAGTTTTTCAAAGCACTGGGATTTAGGGACAGCGAGGGCAAAATAGACTTTAAGCGGGTAGACTTAACTAGAAGGAGGTTATCTGATTGGTGGCTAAAGTCAAGGCACGAGTGAAAATTAAACCCTTCACTGCGAAGTACGAATCCTCAACTTCATTATTTAAAGGAAAAAAAAGATAAATGTAATGGTTAGTTCACTAAGTATTACGGCTAGGTGGCGTTAGCCGCCGCCCGATCTAAAGGGTACAGCCACATCCATCCATCCATCCATCCAGGTATCCAAGCCTGCAGAGGTAAAACGGGGGCTTAGGCAGGGGTGCCCCCTGTCACCCTTATTATTCATGATGTACCTACAAGGATTAGAGGCGAAATTAGAGGGAAGTGGACTGGGCTTCAACCTCTCTTTAGTCAAACAAGGAAAACTTATTGATCAGGCACTACCAGCATTAATGTACGCAGATGATATAGTGCTAATGGCCAACAACAACGAAGATTTGCAGAGATTGATGGACATCTGCGGTAATGAGGGAGATAGGTTAGATTTTAGATTCAGTAAGGAAAAATCAGCAGTCATGATTTTCAATGACAACGAAGGTAGTGAGCTTAGAATACAGGAGGTCACGCTAGAGATAACAGATAAATACAAATGTCTGGGCGTATGGATAAGCAATGGGACCGAGTATCTGAGGGAACACGAAATATACGTGACGACTAAAGGTAACAGGAATGCAGCAGTCATGAAAAATAGGGCACTGTGGAATTACAATAGGTATGATGTTGTGAGAGGAATATGGAAAGGGGTCATGGTTCCTGGGCTGACGTTCGGCCATGCGGTCTTGTGCATGAGATCAGAAGTTCAAGCAAGATTAGAAATTAAGCAACGTGGAATAGGTAGGCTTGCTTTAGGAGCTCACGGGAATACACCAAATCAGAGAGTACAAGGTGATATGGGATGGACATCATTTGAGGGCAGGGAAGCTAGCAGCAAGATAAAATTTGAGAAGCGATTGAGAGAAATGGGGGAAGAGCATTGGGCTAGGAAGGTTTTCAGCTACATGTACATGAATAATGTCGATACAAAATGGAGGAAGCGAACCAGGAAGTTGACTGGTAAATACTTAGAAAACAGCAGGTGGCCAAACCAAAAAGAACTATCGGTTAAGAAGAAAGTGAAGGAAACGGAGACTGACATGTAGAGAATGGGCATGATAAAGAAGTCCGCACTAGAGATCTATCGAACGTTTAAGCAGGAAATTGCCAAGGAAAGGATCTATGATAATACTCGGGGTAGTTCTCTGCTGTTTGAGGCCAGAACGGGAGTACTGCGAACCAAGACATATAGGGCCAAATACGAAGGGGTAGACACAGTATGCAGTGCGTGTGGAGAGGAAGAAGAAACTGCCGAACACTTGATAATGTTCTGTAAAGGGCTTCACCCAATAGTTCAGGATGATGGCGCAGAGTTTTTCAAAGCACTAGGGTTTAGGGACCGGGAGGGCAAAATAAACTTTAAGCGGGTAGACTTAACTAGAAGGAGGTTATCTGATTGGGGGCTAAAGTCAAGGCACGAGTGAAAATTAAGCTCTTCACTGCAAAGTACGAATCCTCAAACTCTTTTTTTTAAGGAAAAAAAATATAGTTTTTGGTTCATTAGGTATTACGGCTTGGTGGCGCTAGCCACCGCCTGATCTAAAGGGTACAGCCATATCCATCCATCCATCCATCCAGCCATTCTCAGTTCGGGCTGTCAAGGCGGATGGACGTGTTTTTGAGCGCTCCGGATCGACTGCGCAGATAAGTGTTTTTGCATGCTTTGAGCTTGTCTTTATAATTATAAGGCAGCGGTTGAAATCTTCGTAGCACTTATTTTATGGTACGGCTTTTTCGGGGGCCAGACACCAGGTATTTATTAGTTAGTGCGGGTGGGTTTGTTTGAATTTTTTTTGTTGTTGTTTTTTTCTTTTGCCACCCCGTGGGGGAGGTGCGCGTACATTGAACACGCAAATTTTTGTAGTAAAGCTCAGATTTTCTTTTTTTTTCGAAGTGCAGGGCTCGAGTTTAGTAATTATCGAGTATAGGGACAATTGGTGTCAGAAAGGCATGGTTAAAAAGACTGTAAAATGTTCCGGATGTGGAGTGGGTTTGAAAGTGGACCCAAGCGTAGAAGCGGATGGAGAAGAGGCTGACGCGAAGTGTAGGCAATTTGAGGTCGAGGAAAACATGGAGAAAATGATGGTTGCCCAGAGTGAACTGCTGATGAGAATCGCCGAGCTCGAGACTGCGTTGGCAACAGAGCAAGAGAAAACGAGCGCAATGGGAGAAAGACTAAAGTCCGCCGAGGAAGCGCTAGTGAAGCTGAACAAAGAAGCGACCTACCGAGAGAACAGTAGGGAACCGGCCACCAGAACGGTGGAGAAGGAAAAGACAGCAAGTTTGGAAAAAACAGGTTTAGCCGGTTCAACTGTCGCAAGGCCAAGCTTCAGCGAGGTAGTGGTGGGGCAGAGAGGAAACAAAGCAGCCGGCTTCACAGGTGCAAGTAGCCCCCAGGTGCAGAACGCTCCAGCTGAAAAGTCACAGCATGTGATTATCGCCGGGGACTCGAATTTAAATCGATGCACAGAAGCCATCAAAGAGAGGGTAAAAGGTGACAAGAGGGTTGCAGTAGGGGCGTTCCCAGGACGCAAGCTGGAAGCAGCCATGAGGCAAGCGAGCGCAAAGCTCAAAACGACAGCTGATAGACAAAACCTCGTGATAATTTCAGGCGGTTTAAACGATGTCCTCAATGAAGATGCAGTAGGACTAGCAGCCACACTGGCGAAAGGCGTCGATGACATGCGCGCCACTTCTCCTAAGGTACAGGTAGTGATATGCACGATACCAGAGGTACCGGTGCGTGATAGCAACCTGCAAAGAGCGGTGGTCAACGCAAACCAAGAGATATGGCGGATGAATCGAGAGAAAGGCTTTGAGGTGGTGGAAATAAACAGAGAGGTGCATAGGTGGGGGGGTTTCCAACGAGACAGAATTCACTTCGATGGGCGGCTAGGTCATGAGGTGGGTTGGCGACTTGCAGGACGCGCAGTAGCTTTTTGGGGGGGCAAGCGAGCCCTTCGGGGTGCAGGATAGCAAGTAACGAGGAAAACAACCAGGGAGACTCTTCGACAGGTGGTATGGACAGATACGATTCCAAAGTGGCACCAATATCTAAGATAGGTAGACTCCGGGGCATAAATAGACATAGCCACGAGAGCCGAGCCAATTCAGACATAGGGTATATTAACATGCAGGGTGGTAGGAACAGGCTGAAGTGGGAAGAGATAGAAGAACAGCTAAGGGAAGAGAGGCCGATGGTATACGGTTTTGTAGAAACACATCTCAGGGACATGGAACAACCTCGGAACAATCCGGACTACACGTGGGAATATTGTAATAGAACAGAAGGCAGCAGAAAGGGTGTGGTATTGGGGCATTCATTCATAAAAGTACAGACTGACAAAGGGTCAAGCAGGAGTGCAAGGAACATTAATGGCTAAAAGGGAAAGTGGCAAGTCAAATGACACTCCTTGGTTTCGTGTTGTCGTGGACGGGAGCAAAGGCCAGAGAGGAAAACCAGGCAACGGTAGAGTGTATATCAAAGGACATTCAGGAGTTAGGAAGAGAGTGCGAGATGATTATACTAGGAGACATGAATGCGCACATAGAAGATATAGATGGGTATACCGACCCGACAGGCAAAATGATCTTGGATATGTGTGAAAGGCTTGATTTGATCATTTGCAACAGTACCGAGAAGTGTGAAGGGCAAATAACATGGGAGGTAGGAAGGCTTCAGTCGACGATAGATTATGCTCTGATGTCACATAGGATGTATGATAAGCTCAGGGGAATGCACATAGATGAAGGTGGCTCCAGAAGTCTGGGTAGCGATCACAAACGTATCAAGCTAAGTTTTGGAAGAGCAGTGAAAGTGGGAAGGAGACATGATGAGCAACTACAGGAAAATTTTTATTCAGAAAGGCAAATTGAAATAGCCACTAAACAAATTGAGAAAGTAATCACGGAGGATAATAAGACAGTGTGGAGATACACGAATCTAATTAGACTCTTTGAGCTAGAGCTTGCTAAGACGCGTGACAAGTCATTCTGGAAAAGAAGACACAAACCCAAAAGTTGGTGGGATGAGGAAGTTAAGAGAGCCATAGCAAAACGTCAGGAAGCCTCTAGGGAACACAGACATGCTAAGTAGCGGGATGAACCAACAGATGATGTTGAAAGAAAATGGCAACCTTTCTAAGCTGTAGGAGGGATGCATCCTTTCTGATCAATGAAAAGATTAGAAGGAAGGGAGCTCAGTGGCTGGCAGAAGTACATAAAAAAGATAGAAAGGCAGCTGCGAAATTTTGGAACGATCTAAACTCCCTAAGGAATGAGACGAGCCTAGAGCAGAGTTTTATAACTACAGCCCAAAGTGCTAGGCTAGAAGGGGACGAAGCTATTGAATATATAAGAACAAGGGTGACAGAAAAATTTCAACAAAGAAGTACTTTATGCACCACAATAGACAAGAACGAATCAAGTAGTGCAATGGCTCCATTTTCACAACAAGAGTAGGAAAGGGCTGAGAAAAGGATTTCTAGTAGTACATCAACAGGCCCAGATGGCATTCCAATTAGGCTGATAAAGACATTAGGTCCGAAGTCTAAGCAGGCTTTGAGAGAGGCAGTGAGCACAATAATATTCGATGGGGAAGTTCCTGATGGATGGAAACTTAGCAGGATGAGCATGATCTATAAAGGAAAGGGCGACAAAGCTGACATAAACAACTACCGTCCTATAACAGTGACATCAGTGGGCTACAGGCTGGCGATGCAGATTATAAAGGAAAGACTGCAGGCGTGGATAGAGGATGAGGGGGTGCTGGGGGAACTGCAGAATGGGTTTCGGAAACACAGGAGGTTGGAAGACAATCTGTTCTCACTGACGCAGTGCATCGAAATAGCAGAAAAGGAACACAGGCCCCTGTGGCTAGCATTTTTGGATATCAAGGGAGCGTACGATAGCGTGGTTCACGAGGAATTGTGGGGAATACTGGACACACTAGGCGTGGAACATGTAGTCACTAATCTTTTAAAGGGTATCTATAAAGGTAACAAGGTAGTTATAAAGTGGTAAAAACAGGTATCCAAGCCTGCAGAGGTAAAACGGGGGCTTAGGCAGGGGTGCCCCTGTCACCCTTATTATTCATGATGTACCTACAAGGATTAGAGGCCAAAGTAGAGGGAAGTGGACTGGGCTTCAACCTCTCTTTAGTCAAACAAGGAACGCTTATTGATCAGACACTACCAGCATTAATGTACGCAGATGATATAGTGCTAATGGCCAACAACAAGAAAGATTTGCAGGGATTGATGGACATCTGCGGTAATGAGGGAGATAGGTTAGATTTTAGATTCAGTAAGGAAAAATCAGCAGTCATGATTTTCAATGACAACGAAGGTAGTGAGCTTAGAATACAGGAGGTCACGCTAGAAATAACAGATAAATACAAATATCCGGGCGTATGGATAAGCAATTTGACCGAGTATCTGAGGGAACACGAAATATACGTGACGACTAAGGGTAACAGGAATGCAGCAGTCATGAAAAATAGGGCAATGTGGAATTACAATAGGTATGATGTTGTGAGAGGAATATGGAAAGGGGTCGTGGTTCCTGGGCTGACGTTAGGCAATGCGGTCTTGTGCATGAGATCAGAAGTTCAAGCAAGATTAGAAATTAAGCAACGTGGAATAGGTAGGCTTGCTTTAGGAGCTCACGGGAATACACCAAATCAGGGGGTACAAGGTGATATGGGATGGACATCATTTGAGGGCAGGGACGCTAGCAGAAAGATAAAATTTGAGAAGCGATTGAGAGAAATGGGGGAAGAGCGTTGGGCTAGGAAGGTTTTCAGCTACTTGTACATGAGGAATGTCGATACAAAATGGAGGAAGCGAACCAGGAAGTTGACTGGTAAATACTTAGAAAACAGCAGGTGGCCAAACCAAAAATAACTATCGGTTAAGAAGAAAGTGAAGGAAACGGAGACTGACATGTGGAGAATGGGCATGATTAAGAAGTCGGCACTAGAGGTCTATCGAACTTTTAAGCAGGAAATCGCCAAGGAAAGGATCTATGATAATACTCGGGGTAGTTCTCTACTGTTTGAGGCCAGGACGGGAGTTCTGCGAACCAAGACATATCGGGTCAAATACGAAGGGGTAGACACAGTATGCAGTGCGTGTGGAGAGGAAGAAGAAACTGCCGAACACTTGATAATTTTCTGTAAAGGGCTTCACCCTATAGTTCAGGATGATGGCGCAGAGTTTTTCAAAGCACTGGGGTTTAGGGACCGGGAGGGAAAAATAAACTTTAAGCGGGTAGACTTAACTAGAAGGAGGTTATCTGATTGGTTGCTAAAGTCAAGGCGCGAGTGAAAAGTAAACTCTTCACTTCAAAGTACGAATCCTCAAACTCACTTTTTAAGGAAAAAAAATAAATATAGTTTTTGGTTCATTAGGTATTACGGCTTGGTAGCGCTAGCCACCGCTCGATCTAACGGGTACAGCCATATTCATTCATCCATTCATCCATCGCTTTCTCTGGCTTTTTCTGGGCCGCGTCTGCTGCCACCGGGTGGCACGAACCTTTTCGAGGCAAAAGCGTTCGGTTCACCCGATAGCCGCTTAAAACCGGTTTGACTTGGCTGAAAACGTATAAATAGACGTCGACAAAATCGCCGTGTTGGACATTTTTTGGGGGACGTTTAGGTGGTGGGAACGAAAGGTCTAAGGTTCCTCACTAACTTGTGAGGATCTTTACCGTGCGGTGGTTATTTATCCGTGGTCTTTGCATGGCTGGGAGCTTTATGCATTCGCGAGAACCGCCTCTGCGCATGGATACGTGGTCTCGTTCTGTAATACTGTCTATAAGCAATGTGGTAACGACTTGCCCGATCATGAACACCGTGTGTTATGCTATTTGTGGATGTATGCCGTACGTGTATGTCTGGTAAGTGCGTGTGTAGCGTAAGGATCGATGTGTCGCTTCGGTGAAGTGTATGCTTGCACCAAAACTTTCATTGAAGCTTCTTCTTGCGTAACTGCGTGAGACAGATACGAAATGCACAAGTTGGAAGCGATGGAATATTACCAGTCGTTCACACGACGTTATTTTCTAAGTGGCTTAAATATGTTGTCGCCGATTACGATAATCGGTTTTCTAAGCTATGTCTTTTCTTGTGGGTGTATACAAAGAAAAAAAAAGAAACGAAGTTGAAGATATGCTGGGAGCACTATAAATATTCGCTCAAAATTGCCAGCTTAAGCGTCTTCTTAAAATTAAACAGTGCCGCAAGGCAGTCGTGCCTTGCGGTGAAGTGCACTCTGTGTATTGCGGTAAAGCATACATATTGCGCGCGCTCGTGTTTAAATTGGAAATGTAGCACTGACATTGGGCCTCGTGTGTGCACCTAAATTGTACACGTGCTATCCTCTGCCTCATCAGTGACGATGCGGCAGTCAGTATCGTCATCATCTTCAGCTTGTGTAAAAAGCACAGAACAATTTACCTAGTAAAATATATTTTGTGGCAGGCAATTCGCAAGGCATTCAGATGTTAGTTCATTGCAGGATTAATTCAAGATTGTTAAATGGCACGTTCAAATAAACGAAACATGCATATGAGAGGCTTCAGTCGTACTTCAAAATTTGTGCCATGCCTCAAATTGAAAATGATTAAAAAGGAAATGTATGCCAAGGCTGGGTGTAGATTACCATTCACAATTCAATTACCATTCATATTTTAGAAACTTAGAAAATTTGTAGCTCATGTTTTCCTATCAAGTAAGCACAAAAATAACTGTTGAAGAATGGTCTACAATTACTCACACAGTTTGCAAAAAATAGATCTTTGAAACCTATGTCGTGCCAGAACTAAGTGCAAGGTGGTTACAGGAAACTGGTTATGACCCGACATAATAGCACATGTTCGAACGTTTTACATGGGCTGCTTGTTGGCAAAATGGGGTGGGAATTAGGTAAGTGCCTGCAGGGATCTGCACCAAGAGACGAAACCTGCTACATCTTTTTCATAAATTTCATTATTTGTGTCAAGCATGCGTGCACTCTTCGTTGTTGTGTTCTCTCAGGGAGCAAGTATATGGCATACGCTTGAAATCCATACGTTACCCCTGCGATTTGAAGATGTTATTACAGTGGACATGAACGTGCAATGTAGTTGAAAACGTTGCTGGGCACCAACTTTCTTAACAATCTGAACCCGCTTATGCTACAAGAGTTACCGCGTGACTTCAGCCAAATAGTTTCTAACTGTTGTGGTTACTGTCAGATAAAAGTAATAATGAGCTAGTTGTGCTTGGACAACAGTCTTGCTTTACTGTATTAAAATACAGTAATTTAGTACCTGCATATAGAACTGACCACTTAGTTATTTTTTTTTTATTTGTGGTCCTATTTGTTACAGTTTACTTTCAAAATATTTCATAGAAGGTGGTTAAGTTTTAAGTCCATACAGTGGGCAAATTTTATCAGCAGTATTGCATGCTGTACAATCACTTTTACTTCTCCTAGAAAGCATGGTGTTCCACTATTCCGGTATGTCTCGGCTGGGCTTCTCGACCTCGACGACTGTACATGTCAAACAGTTTGCCAAGTGTAACTACTTACTCCCCCATAACTCTAAATTTTGTCGAGCCATAATAAATAATTGGCAGTAAGGACCAGTTACAAAATCCTTTTTTTATTAAGTGCTCATTAATCAGGGACCTAACAATTCTGTATATAAACGATGACAGCAACCACTTCTCCACAGATTGAACGATTAGGTTGAACTAATAAAAGCATTAATATAATCAGACTCGTTTTTTTTCGGAAAGTAAATACAATGCATAAATAGTCTTACCAGTCCGTGATTCAATATTGTAGCTAAACTATCGTTGAAAGCCAGAGTCATTTACAAATGCCATCTGAATTCCCGGAAAGTGCTAGGTAGCTTTATATAAATTGGGGATGTCTGCAAAAAAACAAGAAGCTTACGTTTATGTTGAGCAGAAGTCCAAGTGAACATGCATGCATATGTTCATGAACTAGTTCCCTGTAACATGTGGTGCAACAGCTCTAGCTTAAAAACTTCACGCAGCTTTTATGCTGCTCCAAAAAGATTTTAGTTGCACCACAAGCTCCGGATATGCCTTTCATGAGTCACGTCACTGTGCCTGTTGAGTCTTTAAAAAAACAGGTTTGAAGGGGATGCTAAAAATTTTTTTTTAAGGGGTGAGTAGCAGAAAGCATTAATTTATTAAAGTCTTCAATTTTATTATGTTAGCTCTGAGGCTTGCAGGTATGTTAAATGAGCATGGTCATATGAGTAACACCTCATAGGTCAATAATTTTTGGGTTGACAGCAAGGTATGAAGAGACAGGATTATGAAAATTGCAGAAGTAGAAGTAATGAAGTTGTCGAGAAGACTTTGTTAACAGTACATTTACAGGCTTCACGCACAATTTGCTTTCTAGCAGGGTGAATTTACTTTTGCTGATGCTTCCGATGGCATCATTGCACTTCATAAGCACTGGTTTTATGCACTGCACGTGACGTTCTCGTTTTTTCAAGGTTCATGTACTGATTAAAAAGTATAGGATCAAGAAACTTACATGCTGTCTTAAGGCATAATCAGGCTCACCATAGAGGTAATTGGTGACATTTTAGCGAGCTGTGTGTGGGAGGTCTGTGTACATAACATCATAGTAATCTTGCAATGCTGTAGCTTTATTTGTGTAACGAGTGAAGCTTCTTTTCCTCTTAAGAATTTCTGCCAAGCAAACAAGTTCCAACAGTAGGATTTGCCCTTGGGTAAAACAGGATGTAAGAGTGAGCTTATTCAGAAGCCCTTCAAGAGTACCCACTGAAGGAATTAGTACCTATTGGGCAAAAATTTCAGTGCATCAAGAAGGGCAAGGGAGGACGGTGCAGGTTAACATTTCAGGGGGGTATCTCCTGGACATCATCCTTCTCTAGCCACAAGCTTGAATGGCCAATGTTTAGCAGACTCCTACTAACATAAACTAGGTATAAATGTTGCTTCTCTATTGCAAGATGACACCATATACCTTTTGAGTCTCCTCACCACAAGCCCATACATTAGCCTAAAGATATTTTTTCTACCGTGCCCTTTTTTTGTCCTAAACAGTTGTCTGAAGCAACAATATGCACATTGTGACAGTCTAGCTGGTGACCACAGAGATGGCTCCCGCCATCACGATGTATACTCCACTCAAAATGTAAGACACTGCAAAATCATAGTTCGGTGTGCGTGCATACGACCTTGAACATGCAAGCAGTCACCACTTCTCTTGTGTTCTCTGCACTGGCGCATGCTTGTTGCACACCTGTTCAAGATTGTGACAGTGAAATTAGTTCTGGCAATGCTGTCTCAGAGGTAAGACTGTGTACACCCTTAGGAACACCATGGTGGAGCGAGCAGAGATTCATATCAAATGTAGTAATAAACTGGCAACACCATGGTGATATAAGCACACTTGCATTAATTTATTACATCTTTATTGAGGCAGACATCACACAGCTAAGCCTAGTTGTGATCTCTTTTCATTATTGTCTATATAGTTTTCCCGTTGGTCACAGCACAGGAAGAAAAATTTCTCTGTGGGAGCACCATATTTTAAACTTGCATGACTCCAATGAAACACTGTGCGAACAGATATATTGAAAATGTCAATACTTCGGGTCCTATAAATGGTGAACTGGTTGTCACACTCAGCCAGTGATCCTGCAGGAGCTTTAGCATATACTCTAAGGTCATTTTGCATCAACAATGCCACATACAATAGTTTAACAATGGTTGTTAATGGGCAAGATGATGCATAGCTTCAGGGAGGTAATTAAGCTAAGGGGGAAAATTATACATGCCTAAGCACCACTGGAAAAATGAAAAAGCACAGAAAAAGAGCATCAGTCGCAGCTGAACTACAGAAAATATTTACACTGCCCCACACATTCGCATCGTCTAGAATTTTCCCTAATAATGTTATACCAACCTGTCTAGCAACAAGTACTTCTAAGGTAATAAAGTGCAGAATGACACTTGCATAAGACAGGAAGCAAAGGACGCGAGTTAACTGCCATCTATCTTTGTTTGTGCAGGGTGTCTACCAACCTGGGAAAGTCGGGGAATTGGGGCCTTGCTGGAAAACTGTAGGAACTTTGGTAAAACCTGGCTAATTCATAGAAACTGGCGGCAGTCTGTGCCACCATCACAAAAATAAGCATTACCCTTGATCAATACTCAAAAAGTCACTCCTTCGACTGCCACTACAGTGAACAGCTAGAAGAGGCCTTAAAAAAAGGCAATGCATAACTGTTTCTTCTTAGTGTACAAACAAATGGATACACTGACCAAAATAACACAAAGTTTATCGATGTTTGGGCACCTGATATTGTTCTGAATGACAGCCATAAGAAAGGTACATCGTATTTAAGTATTACTAGGTGCGTGATGTAAGCACCAAAAGTATATGGTCAGCGTTCCATAAATCTTATTGAGTATATGTGCAGCTGTGTGAATGTGCAAGGATTCTAGGTGCTGGCATGATGCAAGCTTGTTTTCTTCGACCAGAACACGGTTGCTTGACCAGTCAATTTTAAAGCCTGTATATTCCGCATGTTCAGCGAGGGCATCCAAGGCCACCCATGATTTGGTGACTTCATTTTGAACTCTTGTGTTGTTTAACTCTTTCATTGAAATCACAGGTCTCATAGACTGACATGTTGTCACACTCGTGGCAGACTACAGTGTAAAGAAGACTACAGAAAGTTCCGCTCGATAGCTTATTCTTCCCATTTACTAAAGCATTCCTTAGCTTCCAGGTTGGTACATGCACTATTTTGATGTATGTTCCTTCTACATATTACATATCATATCTGACTTTCCAAGCACAGCATTTCTCACATCGGTAAATTTGTGCATATTTGTCGTGGCCACAAATTCGGCTTGCCTTGAAGGCCTTTTAGTTTGGTGTTTATGTTAGAACTGCCATCACAAGAGGTTTGCTGGGCTATGTCTTGCTTTGTATAATCTGATTGCTATTATTATTATTATTATTATTATTATTATTATTATTATTATTATTATTATTATTATTATTATTATTATTATTATTATTATTATTATTATTATTATTATTATTATTATTATTATTATTATTATTATTATTATTATTATTATTATTATTAATATTATTATTATTATTATTATTATTGGCGATGCAGCTGCAAACGTCCTCAGCTATGCACTTATTGCAGATATTTCAAGAGTAGCACCCTCTCTTCTCATTTCATTTCCTTGAGATGGTGTTATTAAATCCATGAGTATTTTTTATGATTATGTTCATATGCATCTGGAAGCTAAGTTGCATGTTTTGGTTGCTGACAAGGAAGGCTTCTTTTCAACTCTAGATGGCTCTATGTATAATGATAAGGTAGCCAGTGGTTTGGAAAAAAGCTGAATAAATCATTTTCTGAGCAACTGCAGCCAATCAATTTATGTGGATGGACATGCATCTTCACTTTCACATGCAAAGTCTGGTGTTCCCCAGATATCAATCATGGGACCAGTTTTGTTTCTCATTTACATCAACGACATTGGACATGGTTTGTCATCTACTATCAAATTATTTACATACAACTACATCATTTATAGAAAAATTGACAGCACCCAAGCTAACGAGTCATTATAGTTGGACCCTAATAAACTCGCATTTTGGTGTCACCATGGCAAATAACACTTCCAAAACAAAGGCCATGACGTTTACAAGAGCACATAAAACAGAAATGAGTCAATATGAAATTCAAGCTCTCCCCATTGAAAAAGTATCCCTATTTAAGTATCTTGGAATTCATTTATCTTCTGACCTGCCTTAGAATAAGCGCATCGATATCATAACTAGTGAGGTGTCCAAAGCACTTGGATTTATTAGAAGAAACCTTTACTTGGTGAACTATACCTCTAAAAGACTAGCATACACTACACTTGTCCGTTCAAAAATAAAATATGCATCCATCATCTAGAACCCACATCAATCATATCTCATCGATTAACAAGAATTAAAATAAAATGAAGCAGCAGGATTTATCACCAAGTAGTATTCTCGCTTGCAACTGCAGCACTACAGATATTACACACTCACTTTCATTACCCCTTCTTGAAAAACGCAGACTGTCGTCACTGTTGTTGCATTTTCGTACATTTTATCATAGTAAATGTGCCTTCATGAAGCTTGTACAAACACACCTCATAATAATTTGAAACATATTGATCACCAATTCAAAATACACCCTTTTTTGGCATGCACAATTATGTATCAACACTCACCATTACTTCGAAGCACACATCACTGGAACACACTGCCGGGCGACATCGCTTGATTCATTGATCGTGCCGCCTTTGTAAACCGATTCGATATTTTCTTGGACATATGACTTACCTATCTGTGTGAGTTTGTAAGTGCATGTATGTGCTTATTTTTACTCTTCTTTCATTGTAAATATATTTTCTCCTTAAAGATGATAGTCTTGCTTGGGATACTCCAACGCAAAAATTTTGGTCTGTCTGTCAGCAAAAAGGCTCAAGTACGACCACATCCAAAGCATCCACCAGTATTGCTCAAGTTTCTGCATTCATACTTGTACGATTGTCAATAAAAAGCAAATATTGAGCATATTTGAGGCACAATATCAACATGTCGATATTGTGCACTGTGTTTATTTATACTAGAAAAGGTATAAATAAGTAATTCTAAGCACTGCAGCTGACAATGCGACGCTTCGCATGGAAAGGCATCTCCTACGCTTTGCTAAGACTATACTGTGCTGCTACCTGTCTTGAAATCTACAAAATATGGCCTCCAAGATTGCACGCATGCTGCGTGCTGCGTGCTCGCTATAACATAGGCCATTCTTTCGTTTTCTGAAATTACCGCCAGATGGCACTCAAGTCTCACGCAACACCTCCAAAATCCCATTCACCAGTTTTCTCGTGCAAAACATCAAATAAATATTCCTGTCTATTCACTCTTTTCAGGCGAAATACAATAGTCTTTCGACGACATTTTTGGTCAAATATGCAGATAGGAGGCAATTTTTTTCATGGCAATTTTCTGTATATATATTTTTTTGCATTATAGCTGTGTCTCTCTTATTGAGTTTTCATTCCTGCCACAATTTTTTTTTCTTTACCATCTTTGTCTATGGAACTATGTTTTACATTGTTTACCAGTTTAATTTTATAATGGCAATGTTCTGATTTGCAAATTTATTGTATAACTAAAACACCCTGCGTAATGCCTGGATGGGCCTTTAGGGTATATATTAATAAAAAAAAAGTGTTGATGCAAAAAGCGGGTGACTGAACGAATAAGTTTATGCCCTGTTACTAACGCTTAATCAGGAATGCATAGCGGCAAGTGTGAAAAAAGCAAAAAGGCAAAAACTATCAGTTTTTATTTCAGTGAAGATTCATGTTGCCACTAAGAGCTGTTGTTTCAGAAAAAGACACTTGGTAAATAAATGTTTCAGAGTATATTCAAAGAAATTCGGAGCGTTTCAAGACTTGTGATCCGCTAAGAATTTCTAACTCAGAATCCATCATCTTATCACTAAGTGAACAACCTTCTTTGTGGCGTAATGCATTCGGTATAGACGTAAAAGATTTATATTATGGTTTGCCCCAATGTGAAGATTTGAAGTGTATAAAGCAGTGCATGAGAGAAGATAATGATGAGTTGTTGTTTCAGTGCCAGTGTGGCATCTCTATTGCGTCGTTTTTAGAGCTCATGCAGGCCATCTAAATTCTACTATTGTGTCTTGGAAGGGAAATAATTTTGTCCAAAAATCTGGTATCGGCATTGAATCATGAATATACCTGTAATTAGTTATATTTTTTTTGGGTATGTAGATGGGCAGCTGCAAAAGCATTTGAATTGGTTATCATCACATGCTGTTTGATATGTCCATGACTTCTTAGTTCTACTGGACATTAACAATTGCTCTTTACTGGTTGCTAATATAGAGAAAGATGTTAAGGAAAACGAAATGTCAGCGTTTCACTTTGGAGTTTCAAAAAAATTGATGAGCTACAGTTTCTCGATTTAAGACAGGCTTTTGTCAAAGATCACATATACAGCAATACCAGCCTAGATTAATAAAGCCAATTCTGAATTTTAATTCTGGCCACTCAAAACCGTACAGGGAGCCATTGCGACAACTGTGCTGGGTGCCGCTCTTAAGAAGTTACGGGAGCACCTTATGGCGCATGCATTTGATGCGCAAGTTGCTCGCCTTGCCAATTCTGGCTTTCCGAGTGACGTGATTTGCTCCTTGTCAGAAAAACTTATTTCAAAGATCGAAAAGTTTTATCATTGTGATTCTAGTGCACTAGAAATAAGCAAGAAAAAGAGGCAGGCAGTTATCCCATACATACACAGGATAGCACATGGTTTGAAAAATGTTGGTGCTCGTTATTGCATAAACATGTCATTCTCAGCACGTAATAAAGTACATAATGTGTGTACTTTGGTGGATAGAGCATTGTGTCAGCAGCCAGGGAAAGGGAACAAATGTGTCTCCAGTCATGTCCACAGATATGCTCCTTGCACTACTGGCGTGGCTTATGGGATTCCACTGTCTTGTGGCTGTGAATATTTAGGTGAAATGGGGCATTACATAAACGTGTGCTTAAGAGAGCATGGGCTAATGCGTAGTGCATCTGATAATGCTATCAGATGCTAAAATCACGTCTAATTTGGCAGCTCGTTGTAGGCCATGTGGATGTGTGCTCAGGGCTGGGCAGAGAGGCCCGAAAAAGTTTTCTGGAATGCAGATATCGAAATGCGTGGTTTGGAAGCATAAAATACAGATACTGGGATAAATTTGTAATTCATGTGACAGGATATTTCAGAGATACGTTTGCAAAAAGACAAAAAAGTATTCCAGAATACATATACTAAAATACTTTTGTCTGTCTATGTCGGGGATAGTTATACCCCATACAAACATTTGTTATGTGCAGCATAATATTTAAAATGTGCAGCACATTGAAACTTGCAAATGAAATTGATTTATTATATTTTCGCCATTCTCCGAGTGTCATTAAGGCATTACAAAGGATGCTTACGCTGCACATAATTGTTAATAACCACATATTTACAGATATCAGTTGCAATAAAAAACTATGCCATATGAGAGCATCAGTCACACGCATTGTACACTGAAATCCGGAACTCAACAGCAACACTATTAGTTATGCTAGAAGGAGCATAGTTCAAGCGAAGTGCTGGAACCATAAACAAACGAACTTCCAGTTGAAGGTTTAGTGTTTTCTAGAAACATCTTAGAAAAGGCAGAAAGAATTAAGAACGGACAAAACAAGGAATGCGAAAGGAAACTCAAAAAGACCTCTTTAGAATCGCTGTTTGGCCATACTGGCGTTTTTCAGAAATGCTCTGCAGAAAGAAGTATCATAGATGGCACACGGCACCAAATTCTCTTTGGGTGGTTTGTGGCTTCCGCAATAAGCTCCAGTTTTTCAAATGGGCACTGCAAAAGAAAAGTGAAAAAAAAACGAGAAAAACAAACACTACTCGTTCAATTGGCATGAGGAAATACATTTAAAAAATGGCGCCCATTGTGCAGTATACAATACTCCTCACAATGTAAATATCTGTGCTGGAATTCAATATAGCAGTATGAGATTGTTGTCACGCTGAAGCAGGCCATCATTCAAACACATCATGGGATGCGGGTAGCAAAGCAACTAGCTCGCTTTCAAGAAGGTAGGAGTCAGTTTTGCCCTCAGCAGAAATGTAGAAATGGTGGGTGGATATCTTGCCGTGGACTGCCAAGGTCACAGCAGAAATTTTTTTCCCATTGTCAACACGTCTCAGCTCATTTACGAAAAAAAAAGAAAGTAACAAGATACCCGTGTCCTGGATAGTATCGCGATACATGCGATACACCGTAAAAGTATTTCACTACTGAGATACAAATACATTTTTTAAAAGTGCCTCGATACAGCAATACAGACACTGAAAAGTATCTCTTAAATGTTATTGCGATACTACCCAGCCCTGTGTGCCCCTCTTGTAGAAAACAAATATCAAATATTGACATGTTGATTAGCACATGCGTGAAGTAGCCAAAGCATTTTCATTAGATCTAACAACAAGTGCATAAGTATTTCATGTAACACTTGTCTAGATGAAGAACATAAGGTCTTAGAGAAGACATGAATCATTCTGTGTTGTAACACATGTGTACATGTGCATAGCTTTAATGAGTCAATATTTTCTATATATGTTCTTTCCTTTTTCGAATAAATTTCAGTTGTGAAATCAGCGCTGTGATCCTTTCTGACTGCTTCTAACCCGTTCCTTTGTAAAATATTCTACAGTGAACACTCACCAATTTGCCTAACTCACGATTCTGCATCTTTTATTTACCTATGGAATCGGGGAAGCAGTTGCGGTCTGACAGATTCCTTTTTTCCACCCCATATTCAAACATCAGCACATCAAACGCTACCGCAGCTTTTATTGCAGGTGTCTGAGTACTTTCATTGTGCTCCACGTGTTAGAACCCAGAGAAATAAAACACCAACAAGCATGTGTGCATTGTGTAAAAAAAAAGAGAGTGAAAGAAAAGATAAAGTAAATTTTGCTGTACGGTTTCGTTGTTGCGACATTGTTGTTAGTCGTTGTCAAGACAAGGTTGCATAAAATACGTAAGTACTCCTTTTTGCTGAAAAGTATACTTTAGACATGTACAAATGAGACGGGGATGCAAATCATTAGTAAATACAGCAGTCTAGGTCAAGGTAATCTAATCCAATCCTAAATGGCCTGCAGGCTATAGCCATTATAGTGAACTAGAATGTGCTCCAGTAAGCCAACTGGCCGGGCTGTTGCATCCTTGTTTTATACGAATGCCGCGAGATAGCGCCACCTTTTTGTTTCCTAGCAGCATTGGCGGCACTGTTGGACTATCGCAGGCTCCTTCAAACTTGCAGCTGCAGTTGATTTTATTTGTGTGGTTGTGTTCTGGTTGTTCCAAAAACCAAACAGCCAACTTCCTCAGTGCCTGGGTCACAAGTTTTGTTTTCACCAGTTACACACATTTTTTCATATTTACCACATACACTCACAACATTATGAGTGTGTGTGTAAAATGTGTTCATTTGTTTTATATGAGTGCCTCTTATTTTATTTTTTACTGCTAAAGTGTTCTTTCCACCGCACATTTTTCCAAGCAGACATTATGGTCATGGAGTTTGCTTTTAATCTATGTGAAAAACCTGGAAAAATTACTAAATTTGAAAAAATTAAATTGATAAACACCCTGTTGTGGCTTTGCTAGCAAGTATGTTAGAAAACAGACACATGTGCAGTATGGAAGTGTGTCATGTCACAGTCATGTATTGTCAAGAAAAGTCACATACCTACACTTGAAATACTTTTCTGACCTTCCAAGTTTCAACAGATGTGTCAATGACACATCACTTCTTTCCTAGGATGAAATGCTTTCAAGAGTCCTATCAGGACCCCTGCCTGTGATCTTTTTCAGGTATTTAATATGAACTGACATGCCGTAATGCTTGCATACTTACACAACAATCTGTCAAATTTTCCATACACTCTTAACAGCCTGTAAATTCACTCCTAACAGCACCCCCTCCACTCTTCTAGTATAGGCCAAAAGGGTGATTACTTACAATACCATGCTTGTGGAACATTACTATCTATGAATCTTACAATTGTTTGGTGAAAAAAATTAGGGGACCCTCAAGGTTTGAGTAGAACACAACAGTGATATCCTATCCCTAGTGCATACCCCAACCACCTAGTACATACTTTTTGCAGGGTAACATTACTTGAAAAGTTTATACTGCAGATTATTACTATGTAATCGATGTTTAAAGTGGCTTGTGCTAGTAAGGGTTTCGCATATAGTTGCAGTCTGCGTAATAGATTTCTAAATGATGGCTAAGCGAGCTTGTTGATACGTACACATAGTTACTTCGAAGAGCGCAGAGATGGGACACAAGATAGACCACGCAATACAGGTACTGGGTAGTATTCTTTAAACCACAAGCAACTATGTGCATGAAATGTTTTTAAACTTGATATGCACCCAGTACATGGTCCTAAGAGAATACTCCAGTAGCATTTGTGCCTTTTGTTTTTCGTGGCTGCTTTAAACAACGAAGTCATTATGATAATCACACGTTCTGATGGCCAGTGGCAATGCACATTTGTACCATAATATACTGCGATAATACATGTTGTATTGTGAAGCCTGTATACTAGACGCGTGTATTTGTAAAGCATGAAAATTATTTTTGAGCAGGCACGTGGCTTTGTGGTAGAATGCCTGCTTGCCACACAAGCAGCTTGGCTTCTATTCTCACTCAGACCTAGAAGGTTTTATTTGTTATTCTTTTTATTTCCATGTTTTTATATAATATACCAGGTGTAAAGTGAACATGGAGAATTTCATGCACCAAAAAAATGCCAACACTGCAGCTGTACAGGTGGAATCACACTTGTCCAGAGCAGCGAAGCGCATAGCTCTTGTTAGTGAGGGCTTCTACGTCACCTTAGCTACATGCTTCTGTTCACGCTTAAATTATCGCACAAAGGCCTAGCACACCATATGCCATGTTAGATATTCATACGGCGTTGGCATTAAGATATTTCTGCAGAAAACAGCAACTGGAGCAGTCGGCTGGGTGTTTTAGACAAGTGTGATTCGATCTCTAGAAATATTAAGTGATTTAACACTCCAAAGTTAATTTTGTTGTGTTCGATTCAACAGTCATGATTTGCAAAACTGTATATGTTTTAAAAGTTTACTAATGTTTTAAAATGTCAAGTACACCAAAATAAAAGAAAACTTGTGCAACAGTATGATACACAGCATCCGCCCTGGCACATTAGAGAAAAGACTTGAGAAGATGTGTAGCGCAGCTGGCTACTCAGCTCCAGGAATGTGCTTGTACCAATGAATACTTACCCTTTCTTAACGGTTCTGTGGATTTTGAGGGCCTGATTATTTCCTACAGCCAACCAATTTTTTACTGTACATTTATTTTATGTCACTGGAAAGCTCGTAATTCAGAATGTCTAATCACGCATTGGCAAGACAAAAAAGGCAATGAAACAGTTTTCACCAAATGTTGTTGCTGATGGAGTCTTATATGCAACACATGTTGAAAACAGTGGCCTACAGCTGTTCACTGCATTGGTACCAAATTCTGCCATGACAGAGTGCATGAGCAAAGTGCTGGAGAGATAGTGTGTGCATGCACTGTGGTTCAATGCAGGTTTTTTGTTGCTGTGGAGGAAGCTCCACTGCTGAGCATCAATTTCTTAACCTTTTGATGGTTAATAGGATGAATGCATCCCACTTTTTCCTCAGTAAAACTTTCTCTGCCACTTTACGTTGCCATCAGCACAATGCCTTCCAGTTGTGGTGTACCAGAAACATTAGGAAACTGAGAAACTATATATTGCACATTTACAATGCATGGTATCAGTGATACGTTGAGTTTAAAATCTTTTATTCTGTTAATATTTTTTTTTTCAGCCGGTGTCATATTGCGTACCAGGTAGCTAAAGTTTCAAATTTATGGTATTCTTCTGTTCAGGTTTTTTAAAGAATTTTAGCGTGCAACTATAGATTTTCTTTTTAAATTGCAAAAATTATATCTGCCTAAAATCATTGTGGAAGTGCATTCGAATGAAAAATGAAGCAGTTCCTTGCATAGCCTAACAACATAGCAATCATGCATAACTGTTTTTTCGTGTTTGATGGATGCCACAAAAGAGCACATTCTTTGATATTTTTTATCATTATGAGGAGAGGCAATAAGACTAAAAGCTGTGGCTAAGACAATGTTGCTAAAATTTTGGGCCAAAGGAAAAATATGGCAAAATTGCTGCTTCATACAGCCAGGAAGCCAAAGAGAACACGAATTTTCAAGATCATCAAATCATGCAAGATATATGAGAAAAGCAAATATGTCACACCTGAATAGAGTTCATGAATATGATGCAGCTTTTGTCAACACATTTACAGCATTCAGTGCATTGACACCACGTCAAAGTGGCTTGCCATGATTCATTACCACAATTTTAATTATTTGCAAAAATGCAGGCTTAACTGAGATGTTCGCCCTTATCCATTGCAGATAAAAGACAAGACATGCATAGACACAGCTTCGTTAAATGTGAATGAAAAGCAATATTCTCCTTTTTCTTTGTTTTCATATGAATGCGTGCACTCATCTATGCCTGCTGTTTTCTCCTTGTTTTCGATGAGTTTCAATATTATCGCCACCTACCGACAAGACAGACACAAGCTGAAAGGGTACCTGTATGTGAAGACCTTGGGACAGAGCCGCTAGACTCAATGTCACAGGCAGAGGCGCAGAATTGCATAGAAAATCTGAAATTAAGGTTCACTGCAATTTTTCTCCCACAGTTTTAGAAGTGTTCCTCTGTACTGCTTCCATTGGGCCTTTTTGGGCGAGAAATTTGGCAGCAGAATTACAGCTTAGTGCCCTTATGAGACAATGTGACATGTGTTGCCCCACTTATTCAAAGATGCTTCATGGGTCGATGAGCCACATGCGTCCCACTTTTTCTCAATTGATGGCCATATTTTAGTGAAGATTGTGTCACGCTATTTTTAGGCATGAAGTTCTGCAAATTTCTGTTACTATGTGAAAAATATCGATGAATTCACGAAGGGTAAGTTCAATTGCATAAAAAGCAAAATTGAAAGTGAGAATGCAATATATATACTATATAATTTTAAGCTAGATTAACAATTGTCTGAGCTGCAGCAGGCAACGTGCAGAAATTCTCCAGACCTCGATACTAAGCTTTTGCCACGAAGCGGTGTAATGGCACAGCTGCTGTGATTTTTCAAACACCATTTCAAAATACATATACAACTCAAATTACTAAGGGGAAAGGGAGCTTAACTTTATCATACTTCTGCATGTTTCCAAATAAAGAAAGATCTATTTACACTTCCTTGCCAGTTAATTGCTGTACCCCTAAACAGACATAAAAGTGAAAGCCATGAGATTTGGTAGTCTAACAATGAACCTAGGGATTTCAACATCACATCAATGTGATTTGGCATAAGCTGTATAAGCTTATTCAATCAGTCATACATTGTTACCCTTTTATGCCAGTTTTAACGCGATAGTTTTAAAAATCTCGTGGGCATCGTTGATTGTGAGTGATGAACCTTGTGAGCAACCGGAAAAATCAAGAAAGATGCAAATAAATAAGTAATAAAGAATTTCCCAGTTTGCGGAAGGATCAAGCCCAGGCCGTTTGCATGGCAAGCAGGCGTTCTACCGCACAGCCACACATCTGCTTGAAAATTAAGGAAAATAACTTCATCTGCTTGAAAATGCAGTGAAGATAATGTTAGGCTTTGCAAACACATGTGTCCTGTATACTGCCTTCACAATTCAATATCTAATATCACAGTAATATTTCTTGATACAAGTGTGCATTGTAATCAGGCATCAGAACATGTGATTATCTTAAGGACTTCATAGTTAAAAGGTGGCCAGCCATAACAAAATGCACACATTTTGCTGCACACATTTCCTTCAGACCACATAGTGAGTGCATACCAAGTTCGAAAAGATTTCATGCACCAAGTGCTTGAAGTACGCACTAGGGCCAGGGTATCATTATCGTGTTCAATTCTTGAAAGCGAACTTTAAGGGTCGCTCAATTTTTCTTTTTTAAGTGATGAAGCATTATTCTAACCATGAATATTTTTATGCCAGCAATTAGACTAATAGGTTAGCTCAGTGAGCCATTATTGCGTTTATATCAGGTTTATTTGACTCAAGGAAAGCAATATTATTTTCAAATGGCACTGTATGCCAAAGACCTGACATGGTGTCTATTGTAGGACATTAATCTCCAGGTATCCTCGGCCCTCCCTCTTTCCCTCGTTGAAGGGCCTGTTTTTTTTTTTTAAGAAAAGGTGGCAACCCTGGTGGCCGCAAAGTGTGAAAACAGTATAAAAATATTGAAGCAGGTTGGGTAGACAACAATCTACAGACAGTGAGTGGCATACAGATTTGACTTGGCTGTCTTTAATGTGTGTGTGGGGGGGGGGGGGGGGGCATAAAAAAACTGCTACAGGGCCAAAACAGATGCCTTAATTGCAGTGGCAAATATGCAAAGGGGCAGCTGGAAAGTCTACTTAAATCTTCCAAACATGAGCGTCTTGAATTCGCTGTAGTTTTATCTCGAGCAAATTTGGACTTGAAAAAAAAGAAAACCTAGTCCTCATATATTTGAAACAGGCACATATTGCAAGAAGGCTTTTGATAAACCAGGAACAAGTTTAGCCATGCCTTCATTGTTGTCAATTGTGAGCACACAATACATACCACAGCGATACTTTTGGGAAGCACACCTTGATGTGACCGAGGTTAGGGGCACAGGCTTTCACCCAGGTGCCAAGGAAGAAGACACCTTTGAGAGGCTTCTTGACGACAGAAACACACGATTTATTTACATATTTACAATTGTAAAAAACACAAGGCGTTGAGATGCGCTTTTACAGGAGACAGGACTGGCCGTAACGAAAGCCACAGAGAGAGCCCTGAATGCACGCGCAACGCGCTTTTCATATCCTCGGTCCGTGCATGCGCCTCTCCTCAAACACAAATTGTCTGTCCCAGCAACGCTGCTGCGTGTTCCCTGCAGCACACCCAGACACCTCTTGCGTTTCTGCTGGACGCGTACCACATTTGGCTGGTACGCCAACGAGCGTCTATTGCAGACTTGGTCCTTGCACTGCCAGTCATAACATTTGAATGAATACTGGCAAGCTAACTGGCACCTCCGAACCTGTGCAGCTTTAGAAGACGGGTCCCATCTGCAATGAACCACTTCCTAGCAGCAGAAGAAAAGAAAACAAGAATACTTCTTGTTTTTTTTTTTTTTTGCTTACCCGAGGCAATATTCGAACCAGCGAATTGAAAGCTGAGCATAATAACTCTTCAGCTATTTATGCATGGTGACAGAAGCAATCATAGCCTTAAATAGTAAATAGTATAGGGGGTCGGAAAGGCAAGGGAGGATGCAAAGGAGAGAGTGAAAAAGAAGATGGGAGAACCATTAGAAAGAAGAGAAAGAGAAAAAAACAAGGGGAGAAACCAATTGCGTAGAAAGAGCAAAAAATACAAATATATTAACTAAAAAAAGCAGGGTTGTGCAAATATTCGAATGCTTCAAATATTTGAAGGAACAGTACTGTATTCAAACTCACTTCGACTCAATTTTAAATTATTAAAATTTTGAAGTACTTGCAATGAACAAATAGTTAACATTGATCTGCACATAACCTCCTGTGAAGGTGATTTCACTAAAGCATAGAGTGCTATGCTGTGAAAGCATCTATCCAAGAGAATTCGCACTGCCGCAAAACCTCTTCAAAGTTTAAGGGGCACTGCAACTCTTATTGAATATGGTCGTAAAACGCGGCCAATCGGTACTCAAGACTCCCGAGAACACGTGAGCCAAATATTGTTGTGCAGCACAAGGCCACAATTTCTCAATAAATGTTCAAATTCACCTGAAAGTTGCTTTCCTTTCACTCGACAAATTGCGCTACAAGCTCAAAAATTACCCATTACAGCCACTGTATCAGCGATTGCCTGATTCGATCATGGCACATTGGACGTTAATGAGGCCAGGCTCACTTGGACTATGATCGAGTCGTGAGTTTGAGTGAGTACAGCTGAGTAATATTACATGAGTTTGAGTTAGAGTGAGTGTGGCTAAGGAAAATTTTAATGAGCTTGAATCCGAGTGAGGAAAATATTTGCAAGTCTGAGGTGGTGAGCCCTAAGCTCAACGTGTATTTTTTGGGTGAGCCTTAGTGAGCATCACATTTTATTTCTGATCTATGTTCCTATATACCCGCCCATCAGCATAACTATCGACGTCATATTTGCTTACATTGCTAATCAAGTCTGTTCAAGCATACATCAACACACAACCGTTCATGCGGTTATTGCACATAGGCGCAAGTTAGGAGATAAGGGGGTCACCAAGACCTCCCTTCACAAACTCGCTCATGGGACATTCATGGCAAAAATTTCTGATGTGAGCTGCATATTTTATAAAAATATTCTTATTGGATTGCGACTAGTGACAGCTGTTCGCTCACTCAGACACAGGTCAAATCGCTAGTCTGAGCGTGCCGAACTGAGTAATATGTTGGTAAGTTTGAGCCTGAGTGAGAGTGGTTGACAAACAGTTTAGCGAGTCCCAATTAGTTCTGTAGAGCTAAGTTTAAGTGAATTTGAGTCCAAGTGAGTTTCCATGGTGAAACGTATTTCTTGAGTGAGTTTAAATAGGTTCCACTTTTTCTACCGGCCTATGGCTGCTGCTCTCAAACATCAACACTTAATCCTTGGGCAGCATTGAAGCAGCTGCAGCCATTCAGCCCTCATGCCTGCGATGCAGGATCGTTTTACTGAGGCAGGGTCTCGTTTCAGGAAAGGATGAGCCAGTTTTTCACACACAAATGTCAAACATTTAAAATAAAAAATTTTAAATAAAAGCAAAACAATCACACTGAAACTGCACCCATTACCAAACTACAAAGACAAACAAAGCTTTGTAATTAAATGAAGTTCTGCTGAACATTTGAAACAAATACAGTCACTAGTAGTTCCAATGCTGGTGTCATCCACAGTGGCAGACTCATTCTTTGCAGGTGTATTTGTTGGCTGAAGCAGATGAGAAGCCCAATTCACCCATAAGTCATGGGCAGAAGTGCTTCAGTCACAGTGTGAAAACAATCTCCAAATGTGAGCAGAGAGATCAAAACATCTGATAGATAGAGCTGCAAGAGACAGGATGTCCCTTGCAGCTTCTGTTTCTTTTTTCTTTGTCTAGTTGTAGTGCTGTTTATAGCAAGTTCACGACGTATTAACAAGCCTGCATTAACACTTTATATCAGACAGATCTACCCACGCATGCACCATGGTGGCTGGTCACTGCACCATCGTGGCAGGAACCCGCTCGCCAACCTAGACGGCTGAGTCAGCCTCCCAAAGGCAGGTCAGGACCAGGACATGATGGCTGGCAGCAGGTCCTTGTTATGGTCTCGTGAATGGTAACCAACATGAGCACTGCACTGATGTTACACGCCCATCACAATGTCTAAGTATATGCACTGACTTAAATTTGGGTGATGTGTAAAAATTACTGGCCGCTAACAGCAGCAAAAATATTGTTGTCACTAATATAAACCATGACTATATGCCTGTTGGTCCGCGGGCATAACTGCCTGTACCATGATATGAAGCAGCTTTGTGCAACTTCACATCATGGAACGTTTCTCTATCCGCCACCCGAGAACGCGCTCTGTAGCGGTCAGGCTCTGCCCAGAGACTTAGACAGCATAAAACTAATACAGGCCATGCTGAACTGCTGCCTCAAACTGCAGCCAGTCTAATGGAATCAAACTTTGCCATAGCAAACATTTAGACTTTTACGAGAAATGATGCTGTTTTCTAGGGAATGTTCAGAATATGAACTATTTGTTAATGCATTAGGAACATCTTACATTGTAATACAATCACATAAAATTTATTTACAGTTGGAAAAGTAAATTTTCACCAGCTGCCCGCATTAGCTTTCATTTTGCCGAAGTATGTGTTTCCACAGAGCACAGCTTAGAAAATGAAGTCAGGCATTCAATCGCAAAGGAACAAATTTTCTTCATCTGAAAGGGACGCTAAAGGCAAAAAATTTCTCTTGTTCGAATGATGAGTGAAAGTTTAAGAATGCCTAAACGTCAGTATTATCTACAGGGCTTAGTTCACCAAGAAAGAAGTAAATGTATGATAAGGCTCCAGTCACCCATGCCATATTCTGCAAACTCTGTAACTCTATAAAATGACGTAGTCGAGTCCCAGATAAAGTAATTACTGAAACTGTCCACAGTAGAAAAGACGATTTCAGTGCATTAAAATATAGTATGAAATGCTTATTTTTTTATAAGTAAGGTTTAACGTCTCAAAACCAGCATATGATTATGAGAGACGCCGTAGTGGAGAGCTCCGGAAATTTCTACCCCCTAGGGTTCTTTAACGTGCGCCCAAATCTGGTATGAAATGCTGCTTGGTTCTTTCTATTTTTTTCTTTGAACTAAGAACCGCCGACAAGACTCATGGCTAGCTTCAAATCCCCCAAAAACGTTGGGGGGGGGGGGGCAGTGAAAGTTCTCTCAAATTACCTAGCTGTGCCACAGAAGCTTCTCCTAAGCTACTGACCGGTGTCTGCTCATAATAGCAAAAATTTCCTTCTACCACGCCTGCTACTACTGTATTTCACGCCACCTAAGGGACAAAATGTCAAGAAGACATACTTGGAAAGTTGTTTAAATACCAGTTGTAGCATGCTGACCACTTAATATATAACTTCTTTTTAAACAAGGCATTTTCTTAGCACGGAACAAACAGTGCACCACAAACAGTGCACCAACAGTATGCCTTTAGGGCCCCTTTAAAAGGTTTCATACATTTATATACTTAAACATCTAAAAAGGTTGCAACACGCTAGGATGCTAATGGTCCCTAAAATATACCGCAAAAATAATAACTTTCTGGCCTGCGTTATTTACACAGTTCATTTTATTGACCGATAGGCATCAAAATTTATCAACTTTTCCTCAGACCACTTAGTTTTTAAAAGCAAGGTTCATATAGTATAATGGTTTGCATTATTTTCTGGATAAATAATGCCTGTAGAAAGTTATCTTGCTGGTTAACACGGACCAAAGAATGTCATTTTAAAATTCTTTGTGGGGCAGAAGAACTAAGAATGCTAATGATGATGACCGAATATATTAATAACCTAGAGTTGGAATCTATAGATAGTCTCAAATCAGCAGCTATAGAACTACATGGTTTCAGTTTAAGGCTGATGTTTTTAATGGTTTAAACATGTAATATTACTTTGGAACAAAAAAGCAACTTGACTTTGGTTTTACCCTGGGCACTTGCATTAGAGCAATAGGGAAATGCACCATCTCGTTGTCTGCAAAACATGATATTAAATGCCTGCGCATTAAGGTCTTATCAAAAGCAACGGTGCACGGGTCGATGCCAGATGCAATGGTGAATGCATTAGCAATGGCAAAAACGCCACAGTCATAACATTTTTCTTGACGCTGTACTGCCTTAGCGTGAATGGTGAGAATATTAGAAGCTAGACTCATTATGTTCATAACTTGAGTTGCACCACTTGGCATAATGTCCTGGTCTAACGAATCATACAGAAAAACACTGTTTGTAGGGGCACCATAATTTGTCACTGTAACCCAATGCCCAGGAATATGCAGAATTTGAATAAAGTTGTCTCGCTTCTTAAATGTCAAGCTCTCCCCAAGAAGAACATCCTGATAATTGCACAGACCAGGAAACTGACGCAAAATAATAAATTGCGCTGCATTTACGATTGCATCTGACAGCCATCCCGTGCCTCGTAAGGCCACTAAATCAGAGGAACTTATTTTGTATGGTTTGCAATTATTTGGACCACAAATCGCGTCAGCTATAAGGTCACTAATTTCTTCCACTGTTCTACCAACGACTGTCACAGGTGCCTTCTCTTTAAATTGAGAGTTTTTCAAAACATGCTAATATAGTCTTTTTTCTCCCCGCTTCGTATCATGTGTACATCTTTTACGTGGTCGGCCGCGAGCGGATTTAACTAGAGGTATGCTAAGCGCTGTCAGTTGCTGTGCGAAATCACTAGGCGAAGAGCTAGTGTCCGATGTCTTTGCTAGAACCTGACATACCTTATCATCATGCGAGGCTATAGTAAAGTTAATTTCATCTTTTGAATCAGATTTAAGTTGACCAGATTGCACTTTCAGTTCCAATTTATCTTCTGTGGAGCCCTTTTTCATAGTGTCATCATCTACAGACTTGGCCAATAGGTAGTCGTTCAGGTCTATACTCCACGAATTACTTACTTCTTTTGACTTTTCTAAGCCTTTTCCTTCCCCACTAACTAGTTCATTACTTTGTGCTATTTTAGGAAGTGGTGAATCATGTTTCTTATTTATAGGGTAAGTAACAAGATTTTGGAAAAAGTCCTCACACTCGCTCAATTTTTTGCTAAGTTCAGTTGCGCTACATTGGGCTAGTACATTAGCAGCTTCCTTTGAAAGTTCCAACAGACGTGCATATGCATATTTATATCTGGCCTCTGAGTTATCAAGTTTTGGCTGTACCTTTTTTATCATGCTTGTAGTTAAAATGCTTAGTTTGTCTGGTGACACTGTCTGGTCGGTCTGCACAAAATCAGATTTAAGCCAGCGCTTTGACACACAACTTTCATCAAACAGTTCCATATTATTTTTTTATCTAGCTGCAATAATGTGCCTGCAGGGCAGCTGGTACTGCGCATTAAATGTGCATATGCATGTCCTCATATTATTAGTAACTTCATAAAGCTTACTGCCAACAAAAACGGTTCATTTGCCATCAGAGACAACACAGTCTTCTGGATATTTCATAAACAGCCCATATTCTTTACATACCAATTTTCCAGCATAATCGGTGCATTTTGCTTACACCTCAATGCAAAACTTATCAGTCTTACTGGTGTCAATGCAAGTTCTCATTTCTTTATATTGCGTATGGCTGAGTGCTAGAGCATCGTGGGTCACATACCTTATCAGAGCTTTCACTGCTTCCACTAAGTGCATGTCACGTGTTAGATAATTTTTTAATTTTTGATTATGGCTTTCCATTTGATTGCTAGTATTAATTCCTAAGCTACACGCATTTGCACGATAAGCATGAACCAACATGATCTTTCAGCTGAGCTAATTTTTGTAAAAGTACTGCCGAAGGGCTTTGTCATTTTCAAGTGCTTTTTCCAAGTCCTGCAAGTGCCCTTGATATATATCTACGGTATGTGCAAAAACCAGTTTCGTAATTATATCTTTAACATACTTCTTATCTAGACTGTTTGACTTATGCTGCATCACTTTCGTGTGTAAGTACTTTAACACGTCCCATGAACACAACAAGATTCTACATTTGGCCAGAAGCTGCTTAATTATATTCATTTCATTTAAATCTTTGTCCATTACCACAATTTTGCTCTTCTCCTCTACGACAGGATTCAAACAAAGGAATGTCTCTAGGAAAGACTTAGATATTTCTGATGTCTCCCGCTGAACAAAGCATAACATACAGGCCTCCCATGGCTTGTTTCATCTTCATACAGAATCGAATACAAGATATACTCTTCTTTATTAACTTTATACGTACCATCAAAGAACAACACTTCAGGGTATTTCTCTAGTAACTGGGCCATATACTCTGATTGAAGCAATATGTACAAGAGACCATTTTCTGTGTTCTTTTCAATATGAACCTTCCACCCAGAGTTTTCTGAAAACAATTCGTTGATTTTTTCTAACAGAAGGGCTCCATGATGAGCATTGTCCTGAATTTTTTGAACTGTTCTATGCTTCATGTTTATAATATCACGAGAAGTAACATGTTTTCCCGTTTTCCTCATAATGGCATCCTTTAGGTTTCACATTACAAGAAATCAACTCCCGAAGTTGCTCTTTTTCAGAAGCACTTAATGCTCGATTATTATTGTACCATACAAAAATCTCTGGACCTATTTTATGGTTGGGCACATCCGCTAAATTTACAACTTCATAATAGGGCTGTAGAGAAACCCGCAGCGCAAGCTTAAGTTCAACGTTGCAACCTGTACCGCTGAAGCGTTGATTGGGTCGAATATTTTGTCCCCTCGGATTTGGATGCCCTGCGTGGCAACAGACAAATTTAACTCGAACATAAGGAAAGTCTGCTTTGTTTAAATCTTTCTCAGTACACAATGGGTTTTTATTTGATTTTTCAATACGCATCGGATGGAATCCTTCACTTTTCCATCCTTCAAAGCTAGCTTTAAACTCCTTATAAGTGCTGAATGTGCTCCCTAAAGAAAGATTTCCTCTGCCTGTGCAAATATGGCTGTGTGACAATTTTGCTGAAGTTGCTTTCTGCTCACCACGAGGTGTGGAAGCGCTGGTGTCAGCCGCACTGCTGCCCTTACACAGAACCACACCTTCTGACTGGGGGCTCACCGTGGATGTTATGCCGCAGGCGTCGGGTGGCCCACAGTCAGAAGGTGGGCTCTGCTCACAAGCAGCAGAGAACAGTGGCACGGCAGTACGCCCAGTCTTCGTCACTTTGTGGTGCACACTCGCACCACTGACAAGAGCAGGAGAAACTGGTTTCTTGTTACTGTGTCCTGTCCTATTTTCGACTCTAACCCCCTTTTCTACACGGGGATCACCACGAGGTGTGAAAGCGCTGGTGTCAGCCGCACTGCTGCCCTTGCACAGAACCACACCTTCTGACTGGAAGCTCACCGTGGATGTTACGCCGCAGGCGTCGGGTGGCCCACAGTCAGAAGGTGGGCTCTGCTCAAAAGCAGCAGAGCACAGTGGCACGGCAGTACGCCCAGTCTTCGTCACTTTGTGGTGCACACTCGCACCACTGACAAGAGCAGGAGAAACTGGTTTCTTGTTACTGTGCCCTTTCCTATTTCCGACTCTAACCTTCTTTTCTACACGGGGATCATCACGAGGTGTGGAAGCGCTGGTGTCAGCCGCAGTGCTGCCCTTGCGCAGAACCACACCTTCTGACTGGGGGCTCACCGTGGATGTTACGCCGCAGGCGTCGAGTGGCCCACAGTCAGAAGGTGGGCTCTGCTCAAAAGCAGCAGAGCAAAGTGGCACGGCAGTACGCCCAGTCTTCTTCACTTTGTGCTGCATCCATACACCACCGACAAGTGCAGGAGCACGCACGGGGTGCCGTTTTACTTGAGCGAAAACAGTCACAGCTGGAGCCCTGGTGCATGCCACTGCAGTTATTGGCAGTGAAGGGTACCCATGAGCAGTGTCTGTTTCTGCGACCTTAGGTGTCACTGACAGCGCACTGTGACATTGTATGGTAGCAGAATCAGACTTCCGTGCAACGTTTGACCACATTTCCTTGCATGGAGATGCAGGGGCTACAACAAGCATAGGGTCTGTGGAAAAAGCTGGGAAATTAGTTACATAATTCCAATACTGTGCCAGCCCTTTTGACTGATCACTGTACTGGAATCGAAGCTTCTTGTGGTCCTTTTCTTTCTGGTGCTGCTGCTGTAATGCTCCATTGTGGCTTGCCTCAAGGTCCTTGTTTGCTTGCTTGATGGCTGCACGTAGCAGGCACCCCAACAACTAGAACACGGAGGAGCACATTTACAGTTGAACCCCTCCATAACGGAAGCCCCGAAGAATGAAGTTCTCATAGCGATGAAGAAATATAACGTCCATGATGAACATTCATTGAGTACAAGGTGTTCGCTCTCTCTCAACAGCTAAGAGATTTTAAAAGCACTCCCAAAATACATGTTAGTAATATGCGACTGTTTTAGACCCCTAAACCCAGTTGAAACAGGCGTCGACGCGGGTGCTGGAAGAATGGCTGGAAGCGGACTAGGTGTAATGTTTACTCGAGTAAAGGTTTGTTTGAAACGCAAAGACATGGGAGGCAGGTTGGGTTTCGTGTAAATTTCATCGCAGATAACGAGCTAAAAAAGTGCTTCCACTCGACGTGTGGTCGAGCGTTGCGGATGGTGGAGAGGGTGAAGTGGGAAAGATGTGTGTTATGAGCGTGTGGAGGAGCCGGCAGCTGCTGCGGGTGAGACGTCAACGCGCAGCTGCGACTTGACCTACTTGGCAGTGCTCCAATACCTGCGGCGACAGAAACGCGCTGCGGTGCGTCCGAACGAACGTACGTACGGCGTTAAACACGTAAGTCAGAGATGCTTCGCATCTAAAAAGCCTTACATCGGCAGCGCTGACCCGACGAATGCAAAGAATAAATGTCGCGGTCCCATCAGGAATCGAACCCAAGCATTCTGCGCGGCACTCAAGCATATTCTACAACAAAGCCACGCCAGATCTCGGACCTAGTTTTCAAATAGCTTAATACCTTAATATGGTCATGAAATGTTAATAGTGGTTGCAGTGGTGGCAATCCAGCTTTATAAACATTACATATGTACTCCTATGATGCAGCTGTGATATCGGGTTAACGTCAATTGTTGCTAGGTGCCATGCACTGAAGTTGATTTATGCAGCAGCGTCCAGGGCTGCCATCCTCACTAGCACCAGCACTTCGTACCAGCTTATTGATTCTGGTGTTCCTAATGCTCAAGTTCATGTTTGCATCATTGCACAAGTGCAAACAACTGGTTATACAAACACTTGGAATTCTTCAATGTATGTCTGTGTGTGGAACATTTGGACAAATATTTGGCATAATTTCATGACGTGCCGCTATAAAAAATCACAACATGGTCACGCTAAGCATGCCTCCGCATGCTTCGCATAATGCCGATTCCGGAGTTATGTGGAATATGCTGAATTTTTCAGAAATATCCTTGGGCAAGACGTACTTTCGGCACGAATCTTGACATAAGTATGTGTCACTTTTTTACAAGAAAATGTAACTCTTAGAAATACCGATTACCTAGTTTTAATTGTATAGTCAGTGTACTTAACATTTCAGGCAGTACTCTCTTTTATATTCATACAAAACACAGCTGTAGTGTATGGCTCACAGTTGAGGAAAATGCTGGCAAAGCACAACTTGCACTTTTGCAGTTAAGACGACATAACTTAAGGGCCCACTGAGCGTTTGTGTTATGCATGGTGTACTACTAAGTTATTACCGTTACTTCGTGCGATCAGGCTTACATTATGATCTGTGCATGATACAGCTCCTCAGCTGCACGATAGTGATTTGCATTGCAAAGCTGTTTTCTGGCACGATAGGCATAAGAATTTTGGGACAGGATGTGACAACGAGCATGTACGCTAAATCTGAGTGCGCCATCAATTCAGTCGATCTGTGTATAGGAGCGAAAATTTAGCCAGGTAATGGTAAAAAAGTGACGCATAGGGAAAAAAACGAGGAGCCCTCAAAAATTAGGGCGAGAGAAGTTCTGTGTGCGTGTGCCTCCTTCTTTCTCTCTTTTCTTCTCTCTTTCTCTTTGAGAGCTCGCCTTTTTTTTATTGCTCTGTTCCATGTTTTATCTTTCCTCTTTGTTTTCTTTTCTGCCTTTGGATGATTCACTTTCTACATTCTTTTCTTTCCAGGTGAAAATACTCCGCGGTTTCAGTTCACTTTAACTGAAACCATGGCTGTATACAGCTGGGACTAAGTACAAGCCAACACATTAGCAACATGTTCCAGTTGGTCCCAGCATGAACCACTCGAGACTGAAAATGAAACAAGCTGGCCTGGAAATGGAATCAGCTGGAATCATTTGTTATAATGAAACCAGTTGGTGTTAATTATTATTATTATTATTATTATTATTGTTATTATTATTATTATTATTATTATTAGTATTATTATTATTATTATCTTCCTTATGGCCATTCTCTTCATCCCAGAATAGCTGTAGTGCAAGGCAAATAAGTGATAAGGGCTCATTGCCTTCATGATGGTTTTTTTTGTACATCTAATGCTGACAACATTTACAGTTCATTGTATGCCAGTACAAGTTTCATTTCAAAAAGGCACAGTGTGATTCAAGCAGTGCAAACAACTAAAAAACAGTTTGTGTAAAGCACAGGACATATGCACAACCAAATATTGCTGTGTGCTGCATCGAAGTTTAAACGGTCTGGCACTCCCTTACCTCCTATTGCCTAGCACCTCTCTGCCAGAGGAGGACATGGCACTGCTATTTATAGGAAGGCATAAAGCTACTCTGAAAAGGTCTAACTGCTTTGCCTCATACTGCCATCACCTGATCTTTTGGAGATAAGGTAAGTTTGCATGCTAAAACAGGTAGCCGTGCATCAGTCATTCCCTAATACGTACCTCCTTCAAAAATCCAAAACATCCCCGGGATGTCCTGAAATGACGGAAATATTTTTGTCCTGTAGGGTGTGCCACAAGACTGGCTGATATATCTGAGTCCATTAAATGCAGTTAAAATATGTAGGTCTTTGTAAGGACATTATAAATACTGCCTTGAACAGTGTAACCGTGAAATACAGATTTAATGAGTAAACTGCAAATCAAGTGCAATGTTATTAATGCAATAATAATAATAATAATAATAATAATAATAATAATAATAATAATAATGAATATATTACTAACATGATTATAATAGTATTGTGGGATTTCCACATACAAAGTAACTGATTGCGAGGATTAAAAGGGGGTGCACAGGAAGGCAATGAGGTATATTTATACCAAATTCAATCTAACGAATTATCCTACTGAGTTGCAAACGAAAGCTGGTCTATTGACACTACAAGGTTGGGCAAAAATAGCAAGACTAAAGATTTTATTTCAATTAATTCATAGTGATATAAACATCGAGACGTCAAAAGTAACTTTTTTCAGTAGTTTTAAGTTAACACATTACAGGCACTCACAAACACATAATAAATGCACTTTTAAATCAAGTTGCTATAAATATTCATACTTGCCCCAAACCATAAAAGAATGCAAACCAAATAGGTCCTTTTGGTACTGATGCCTCATTTTTCACTGTGTCCTTAGATATGGTACAAGCATCACGCATAACCGAGAGGAGAGAAAACAGAGAAAGGAAAGCAGTATTTGCCGAACAGTATAATAGACAGCGCTTTCTGAAGAATTACATAGAAACTGCAGTTGGGTAAAGATAACTAGATGGCGCTGTACCCCTACTCTCGGATTGGCTGCATGGGGGGCTGTGCCTGGATATGCATAGAACGAGCGGATCTCTCAGTCTCCTTTATAGTCATCATACGTAGTGGATCGTTGGTGGGGCATGAACGAAGCAGAGTGGTGGGCACGTTAAAAACGCTTGCGCTCGGCTCCTTTGGCACGCGTCTCATTGGTGTTACCCATGCGTCATCTGCATTCTCGAACGCGATTGAACGCATAGACGCATGCATGGACGGACGCTTCACCCCACTCATCATCAATGACTCCATGAATATGCTGTAATTTTTTTTAATCTTCTTTTTTTCTTCTGGAATTAAAAAAAAATTATTATTTTTCTCATTTTAACTTGCACATATGTTGTAATACCACTACTATTATTATATTCTAACAAAGCTTATTCAGCAGCTAAGTACCTCTATATCACCTTACATTTCATACAACACTACGCAGTATAGATTTAAAACTACGCTTCAAAGTTAGACTCCACTTATTTACTCATAAAATGTGCCATTCTCTTGATGGAGTGATTCATAGACTGAATTATTTTAGAAGTTTCTAACACATTTCACAAGGTCAGTCATAAACATCTACTTTAAAGTTAAGTCATCTGGACCTTGGCACTACCGAACAAAGTTTAGTACTTTGAATGCTCCGCATGAAATTGAACTCACTTTGTGCTCAGCTAAGCCCAGCTTATTTCTTATTTTAACTGCCAATGCCCCTTCCTTGCTAACATCTAAATTTCGTCATGATTTGCTGATAATAGTGTTGTCATTTGTGAAATTACGAACAGAAACTATTGTACCACATGTTATAGATATATTGCTAAAAAAATAGGCTGGAATTAATCTGAAACTCCCATACTAACTATAAAGTTAGTGCGGGATAAATACCATATTCTTTCGTCACGATCGTAAAAATGCATGTGGAGGAGGCATACTCATCGCCACTAAAAAAGAACTATCATGCTCTCTAATCAGCACATCTTCACAACTAGAATCATTATGGGTAATATGCCATGCCCCTCCCGAAGCAATAATACTTGGCGTATGCTATAGGCCCCCTCGAACTGACCCAGACTTCCCCCGCAAACTTTACAAAATGTTATCCCAGCTAACTAATAAACACCCTAACGCACGTGTTCTGCTTTATGGGGATTTTAACTTTCCCTCCATTAATTGGCTCAATCAGGTTTCACCAACCTCGGGAAATACTGAAGCAAGAGAATTCGTCAATGTTTGCCTCAACTTTAACCTCATCTAACAGGTAACCGAACTAACGCACGTCACTAGTGAATCCTCAAACATTTTAGACCTGGTATTAACAAATAGCCCCAAAAGCTTAAAATCTACTGCATACTTACGTGAAATCAGCGATCACAAAGTCATCCATACCATATTTAACTTCACCCCGAAAATACGCTCCATTTTCCGCAAAACGATTCACTTGTATGATAACAGTAATTATGAATTAATTAATCGTGAATTACGAGATTTCCTACCGTACTTCGAACTCAATCTCAGTTCCTGTTCTCTCAATGACAGCTGGCTAATGCTTGAGGACAAGATAACTGACTTGACTAAAAAATTCATCCCCACAGTGAGCTTTACTGCCAATAAAAATAAACCATGGTTTTCCAAAAGTTTGAAAACACTTGAAAATAAAAAAAAGCGCCTCTTCCGAGCTGCGAAGTGTAATGGTAATGCGTGCGCATGGGGCAAGTACTATGCTGGAGAAGATGCTTATTATGCTGAAATTAGAAAAGCGAAACAGACATTCTATCACAATTATTTATCTAAAATTCTGAAATCTAACCCCAGGAAATTCTGGGAAATCATAAACTCGCAACTAACACGAGACATCACGCTTACAAACGATAAAAATGAAGACGTAAGCAACACTGTTTGTGCCAATATCTTTAACACCGCGTTCTTATCAGTGTTCACTAAAGAAGCCAACGTACCGTTTCTTACGCCACCTACTACGACATTACCAGTGATGGCCCCTGTTGTGTTATCCGTTAGTGGCATTTCATCACTCAGTTACAAGGAATTTTACCAGACGACTGGAAGGAGGGAAAGGTCATTCCAGTCCACAAATCAGGTAACAGACAGTCCCCCCTAAATTATTGACCCATCTCTCTAACAAGCGTCCCCTGCAAAATCATGGAACATATCATATATTCACACATCATGAACTTTCTTTACACCAACAATTTTTTTCATTTTTCCCAGCACAGATTTCGTAAATCATTATCCTGTGAATCCCAACTTGCTATATTTATTCATTATATACACTCTTCTCTCGACCATCACTTTCAGGCCGATGCAATCTTTCTCGACTTCGCAAAAGTCTTTGATAAGGTACCGCACAAACGCCTACTGTTAAAACTTTCCCAGCTGAACCTGCACCCCAACATTCTTGCATGGACCACACAATTTATTACTAACCGCTCTCAGTTCGTCTCCATTAAAAATACCCGTTCTAGCTCCCTCCCAGTAACATCCGGCGTCCTCCAAGGATTTGTACTCGCACCCCTCTTGTTCCTAATATATATTTATGATCTTCCTGTTCATGTATCTTCCCATATCCGTTTATTTGCCGATGACTGTGTCATTTATCGCACAGTTACTAACATTTCTGATCAAACTACACTCCAACAGGATCTGGATCTCGTGCAACAGTGGTGTGATCTTTAGTTAATGAAGCTTAACTCCACTAAATGCAAACTCGCCTCATTTCAACGTCAGTGTAATCCTTTATCATTCTCATACCTAATCTCTAATTCCACTATCGAACAAGTTCAGTCATAAATACCTAGGCATCACCTTAACATTTGACCTTTCCTGGAACACTCACATAAACAACATCATATCATCCGCGAATAGACCCCTCGGTTTCCTAAAGCGTCATTTGCGTCATGCACCACTAGACATAAAACTTCTGGCTTACAAATCGCTCATCAGACCTAAACTGGAATATGCAGCACCCATTTGGAGCCCGCACCAGATATACCTAATAAACGAAATAGAATCTGTACAAAATCGTGCCACTAGGTTCATTCACTCTTCATATTCATACGACATAAGCATATCATCCCTAAAACATGACATTGATATTGATAATCTTTCTGTGCATCACCGCATCGCCAGCCTCTGTTTGTTTCACAAGTTCTTTCACAGTTCCCTCAATCAAGCACCTTACATTATCCCACCAACGCGCATATCTCACCGCACAACCCATCCTTATTCAATCGCATGCGCATGCGCTCGCACTACTACTTTTGCTGCCTCATTTTTTCTTCAAACAGCAGTGGACTGGAATGGCCTTCCCCGTGACATTGCAGCCATCACGTGTTCATCAACGTTTGCGCAAAACATAAATACATATTGTTTGTCAGAAGATCACTCTCTCTAACCTCCATTTGTTAACCCACCCCTTATGTAATACCCCCTCACCAGGGTCTTTAAGATAATAAAGTTAAGTGAAAGTTAGCTATGCTAACCACATGCTTGGCTTGTGCCAGAAATGTCACACCACTCCTTCTTTTCTTAATGTTAACGTACAATCAAACCAAAACATGTGCACGCATGTGCCTTTAACACATTTTGTAAACAGATTTGTCCGATGCCTATGAAAAAGCCTTACCAATGCCTTTTGGCCTGTTTGACACTTCAGGGCCTTCGATGCACTGTAAGGGCACAAGAAAACTTGTGGGTCTTAAAAGTGATTTGTTTCAAGACTTTGCAAGATGGTTGATTGAAAGTGATAAAATACTGAAGTTGATAAATGAGTTAGTTGTGGTGTCTTGTATAATATTATGCATACTCTGTGAAAAAGAAGCAAGCATGCAAATTACTAAATTCATAATGAAAACATAATGACATCAGTGCAAGATTGGTTGTTGTGGTAACTCACCTGCAGTTTGATCGTAATTATGGAATATGAATGTTTAACTATCTTGTGTTTTAATGAACTGACATTTAGTTTGTGAATAACAGTGTGCTAAAGAGCATGTAAATATTCTTGTTTGGTTGTACAACAACAGCGTTAGGAAATATTTTTAAAGAATGAGTGGTAAAAAATTTGTGGCACAAGCCAAGAACAATATTAGAATTGCTCATTTTGTAGCCAGCCTGGACATTCGAGAATAATTTAACAGACATCTGCCCAGCCAAGTATTTAAAATTACCAAGGATGTTTCAAGGGACGACTACATAATAATTGCACCTGCATGCATGAGCTCGTGTCTCTCAAGTTACATGCATGTGCTTCGTCATGGCAGAGCATGGCGCAAATGCACCCAATGGTTGTCGGTCACTGTTTGGTACACAAGTTGTGCAGCAGAACGAATTTGAAATAAAATTTAACACAAAATGTTTCATCGCTATTTCCCAGTTGATGTATTTTTTCCATTGCAATATAAAAACAAGTACATCAAATACTGGCTGTATCTCCCTTTGCAGCTATGATAAGGACTCCTAAAAATCTTAAAAGTAGGAATCGAGTATCTGGCGAAAACAACAAGCCCTTAAAGTCTACAGAAGTGTTAAGAAAGGGTAAGTGACAATTGCATAGGTAGCAAAATCACTTTCCTAGAGCGAAGCAGCCAGCTGCACTAGATAAGCTGTCATGTTTAATGCGCATAACCTGCCAGGGATGAAATTTATGATACTTTTACACATTTTCTCTTTATTTCAGTGCACTTAACATTTTAAATTTTATTAAACTAGTAAAAAATGTTTAGCTCTACAAATAATGGCGACTGAATCAAATAGAACAGTATTCAACTTGGTATGTGAAATCGTAGAATATTTTGCGCACCCTTCGAATTTGGCAGTTGCAGAATTTCCCTGGGACACATACTTCTCCATATGGGCTTTACATGCTTTCTAGAGAAAGCTTCTGGGCCATCATCGTGAAATGATTTTTTTTAATTAAGCCATCATAGCAAGTGTTATACTTGTAATTCATTTGTTTTTTGCAAAGCAGTTGTAGGGTTCACATATCTCTATTTTCAAGAAATATGAAGTGAATGAATGAAAGTAAAGTTAGGCAGCTAACTGAATGATATAATGACCCGTATGGACTATGACCACTAGAAGGGTGGAGCGTGTGTTGTTACATGTGGACTTACAGGCTGTTAAGGGTAGATAGACAAATATGGCTAATTGTGTGTAAGTATTAGGGCATGTCAGTTCAGATTAAATACCAGACAAAGATTACAGGCAGCAGTCCTGATAGATGTGAACTGTTGGAAGCAGTTCAAGCTGGAAAAGAAGTGGTGTATTTAATTATGACACATTTGTTGAAACTTCGAAAACCAGAAAAATTTCTGAGCAAACAATGTTAAGTGATGTTTTTGATGACTGTGACATTGCACACTGTCACTCTGCACATGTGCCTGTTTCCTTATATATTTTCTACCAAAGCCACAAACAAAGATAGATGGCAGTTAACTCGCGTCCTTTGCTTCCTGTCTTATGCAAGTGTCATTCTGCACTTTATTACCTTAGAAGTACTTGTTGCTAGACAGGTTGGTATAACATTATTAGGGAAAATTCTAGACGATGCGAATATGTGGGGCAGTGTAAATATTTTCTGTAGTTCAGCTGCGACTGATGCTCTTTTTCTGTGCTTTTTCATTTTTCCAGTGGTGCTTAGGCATGTATAATTTTCCCCCTTAGCTTAATTACCTCCCTGAAGCTATGCATCATCTTGCCCATTAACAACCATTGTTAAACTATTGTATGTGGCATTGTTGATGCAAAATGACCTTAGAGTATATGCTAAAGCTCCTGCAGGATCACTGGCTGAATGTGACAACCAGTTCATCATTTATAGGACCCGAAGTATTGACATTTTCAATATATCTGTTCACACAGTGCTTCATTGGAGTCATGCAAGCTTAAAATATGGTGCTACCACAGAGAAATTTTTCTTCCTGTGCTGTGACCAACGGGAAAACTATGTAGACAATAATGAAAAGAGATCACAACTAGGCTTAGCTGTGTGATGTCTGCCTCAGTAAAGATGTAATAAATTAATGCAAGTGTGCTTATATCACCATGGTGTTGCCAGTTTATTACTACATTTGATATGAATCTCTGCTCGCTCCACCATGGTGTTCCTAAGGGTGTACACAGTCTTACCTCTGAGACAGCATTGCCAGAACTAATTTCACTGTCACAATCTTGAACAGGTGTGCAACAAGCATGCGCCAGTACAGAGAACACAAGAGAAGTGGTCACTGCTTGCATGTTCAAGGTCGTATGTACGCACACCGGACTATGATTTTGCAGTGTCTTACATTTTGAGTGGAGTATACATCGTGATGGCGGGAGCCATCTCTGTGGTCACCAGCTAGACTGTCACAATGTGCATATTGTTGCTTCAGACAACTGTTTAAGACAAAAAAAGGGCACTGTATAAAAAATATTTTTAGGCTAATGTAAGGGCTTGTGGTGAGGAGACTCTCAAAAGGTATATGTTGTCATCTTACAATAGAGAAGCAACATTTATACCTAGTTTATGTTAGTAGGAGTCTGCTAAACGTTGGCCATACAAGCTTGTGGCTAGAGAAGGATGATGTCCAGGAGATACCCTCCTGAAATGTTAACCTGCACCGTCCTCCCTTGCCCTTCTTGGTGCACTGGAATTTTTGCCCTATAGGTACTAATTCCTTCAGTGGGTACTCTTGAAGGGCTTCTGAATAAGCTCACTCATACCACCTGCTTTACCCAAGGGCAAATCCTACTGTTGGCACTTGTTTGCTCGGCAGAAATTTTTAACAGGAAAAGAAGCTTCACTCGTTACACAAATAAAGCTACAGCATTGCAAGATTACTATGATGTTATGTACACAGACCTCCCACATACAACTCACTAAAATGTCACCAATTACCTCTATGGTGAGCCTGATTATGCCTTAAGACAGCATGTAAGTTTCTTGATCCTATACTTTTTAATCAGTACATGAACCTTGAAAAAACAAGATCATCACGTGCAGTCCGTAAAACCAGTGCTTATGAACTGCAATGATGCCATCGAAAGCATCAGCGAAAGTAAATTCACCCTGCTGGAAAGCAAATTCTGCATGAAGCCTGTAAATGTACTGTTAACAAAGTCTTCTCGACAACTTCATTATGTCTATTTCTGCAATTTGCATAATCCTGTTTCATACATACCTTGCTGTTCACCTTATAATTATTGACTTCTGAGTGTTACTCAAGTGACCATGCTCATTTAATATACCTGCAAGCCACAGTGCTAACCTAATGAAATTGGATACTTTAATAAAGTAATGCTCTCTAATGCTCACCCCTTCAAAAAAAGTTTTAGCATCCCCTGAAAACCCATTCTTTAAAAATTTGATCATCAGAGATGCGATGTATCTCCACACCTGATGACAGACATTTGTCCAATCACAGCCACATTATAACAACAAGCAGCCTTTGTAAGATGCGTGAACACGTGCTATCACCTCAGGTCAACATGTTTCCTGAAACCAGCTTGCTGTTAGTTGTGCGACAGAATGGTTTTCATAAATCATTTTCTTGTTAAGCTCAACTTGCCCCATGACAAACTGTGTGTTTAATTTTAGACCATTCTTGGGGAGCTATTTTTGTTAATAACTAAAGAAAGCCCGATAAAGTGAAGCATGAGCTTTTAAAAGGAAATTTGCAAAACATACACAATCATCTCCAATACCTAGCCTGAGTATATATTTCACTAATAATGATCATTTTCATTTTAGAGCACATATCTGATGGCACAAAATCTGGAGTACCAAGGAGTCTGTCACAGGTATTTTTCACTTCTTTATTGGGGGCCATGCAACAATTTTAAATTATTCATGCGATATACTAGAAGTTTACTGCAGTGTGAATAACTTGCCACAATTAAAAAAAATAATTATGGGGGAACATATGGACTATTTACAAAGGTTGAAGTTGGTGCTGATGTTGTCTGTCGCATGACCAGTAATGAGACAAAACACGGCGCATCGCATTAGGACTAATAGCAGTGCTACGCTTCCATTTCACACACACACACGCACGCATAATGTATGCTTTACTGCAATACACTGCAAGCACTTCACCCCATGACAGTGCTGTATTGCGGCAATGTTAACTTTTAAAAAGACTTTTACGGGTTAGCAATTGAAGCTCGACAATGCTCCCAGCAATAAAATTTCTATTTTATTACATTTTTTTTTAATTTTTATACACTTGCCTAAACTGGTGTTACCAGCCGTCCCGAATTTCGCTCGACTGTCCAAGACTTTGCCCGCGCTGTCCCAGTCGGGACAGATGTCCCCGATTTTTTCCGGACTGTTCAGTAAACGAAAAAAAAAAAGAAACGTTTTGTGTTATAAAAGGTGTGCCAAATAACGTGCGTCCAACTGAGCACATAGACAAAGAAACGTTGCTGTGGTTAGCTGCAAAGAACTTTAAACACTTCAGCTGAACTTTAGCGTCAACATTTACTAGAGCATTCTAGAGCGAGAGGAAGTGTCACGAAGAACACATAGCAAAATTTAGTGCCACATCAAGAGACCGACGCAATGAAGAGAAGAAATAACGGATTTGTTTGGAAGGCACCGCAACAAAGAAAACTAATTTCCTCACCCACACACAACTACCTTCACTGTTGGTTACCCCAATCTAAACAAACTCTGCTAAGCAAACAAATTGTCATCATCTGCGACTGCTTAATAAAGCCACTCGGACAAGAACAATCTCTAATTCCAACTTGTGTATTCCGTACCTATCTCGCACACTTACGCAAGAACAAGCTTCAACGAAAGCGTTGGCGCAGTATATACTTCCTCCCAAGTGACACCAGCTGTATGATCGGTCCTCAAGCAACACGCATGAACCTACCACACATCCGCGTAATACATGCGTCAGACCAACATTCACAAATCGCGTTCCAAAGGCCTTTATTTTATGCCCGTTATCATTGCTTGTAGATTTGGTGGCAAACACTTCGGGGTGGTAGGTGTTCTGTGCTTCGGGCGAATGACGTTAACTACTCGATAAACACGGATAAGAAGCCCCTGAACACGGTGACATCACAGGAATTAAGAAAAGCGGCAGCGACTTGCGTATGAATCACTTTCTAACAACAGAAAGCGACCACGACCCCACGGGCAGAGGCGGTTCTCGCCATTTCAAACAGATTACAGTCCAATCCAACACCGACATCGGAGAAAAAAACAACACGACTAGAATACGATGAACCCGCCACAGACTGTGTGTCACAAGCTACTGAGGAACTCTACCTGAACCACAGAATAAAGAACGCCCAAATCGCCTGAAAAATGTTTTCCAACACACCGATTCTAGCGCTATCTACTCATACATTTTAAGCCAAGTCAAGCCGGTTTTAAGCGGCTATTGGGTGAACCGAACGCTTTTGCTACAGTGTACTAGACTGTACTTTTGCCTCGGAAAGGTTCGTGCCACCGGGGGAACCGAAACACTTCCAAACTCAGCCTTCGCAGCCTGTGTGAGACGCTTAATAAAAAAAATTACAACCGCTCATCAATGCAGTAGACAGAAGTATTTACGGGTGCCATTTAGCCGTTTAATTTTTGACGCAGACTAGGGCCGCTGTGAAGCGTAAGTGAATTCATTGCACATCAGTAGTTTTCATTTTTGTGGTGGTGGTGGTGGCAAAAACATTTTATTGAGCAGCCAAGGGGGCTGGAAAGGGACGTCAGCCTCCTACTTCCAGGAGGCCGCGATCCTGCGCCGAATGCAGGGCTCGTTGCATCAGGGCGATTTGATGCTCTGTCGCCGAGCTGGTCAGCGCAGACTCCCACTGCTCAAGGTCACGCATTTTTAAAAAAAAGATAAGCCGTCTTGTTTTATTTCTGGAAAGCTGGTATTTGTTATTTTAGTACGTGAAAGAGCGCGTGATACAAAGAAAGAGCGCAGTGCCACTTTTTGTTTTGTGTACCAAAGATATCATTTTTTTTTGTTCGCATTCATTTAAGAGAAAAATTGTTAAGTGGAGTGTAATCTTTCACGGCGCGCAGGTGTTTTACAAAGCGTTGTCACAATCCAGTGTTGGGTAAGACAAACTTCCTGCAATGCTTACCGTTGAAGTTGCCTGGCTGGAACTGGGTCAATTTTTATTATGAGGTTTAACGCGTCGACGCTACATAGGCGATGAGGCACAGCGTAGTAGAGGGTGCCGGATTAATTGTGACCACCTGGTTATGGGCGCCGGCAGGATTTTACCTTGAGGGAGCAAATCTATTGTTGCGCGAAGGAAAAGGGAGAGGGCATGGGGTAAAGTGTTAAAATGATTTGGTGGGGGTAGGGGGGAGCAAGTGCCTTTTTTTGCACACCCTCCCCTCGGCGCCCATACGCCTGGGGATTTTTAACGAGCGCCGAAATCTGGAAGACACGGGCCGCTTTCGCCTCCAGCAGAAAAGCGGCCGCGAGTCAAACCCGCGTCCTTGAACTCAGCAGAAAATTTTTACCGCGGTTGCCCTAAACATTGGAGGCTAATGCACCGAAGCTACATCTCGAAAAGAGGACAAACAAACTCATTCCAGGATGCATGATACTTTATTTACAGCAAGAAAAAAAAGGACGGTTTGCAGCATGTTTTTCTTCATTGCACAATTCTGTTCACGGAGCACATTGCAGAGTAGTGACTTACATACAAGTTTATACATAAGACTTCATTTACAGAAACAACCCAAAAACAGAGGCACATAGTATGCACCATGTTTTTGATGCGTTGCACAAGTTTACACGCGCAGCACTTTCAGGTACAGTGGCTTACATGCAAGCTTTTTTCCGGTAAGCTGCCCTGTCTGTCACAGCCGCACCGACATTGGACAAGAGTGGCTTAATAAACTTGTCGAAGACCACTGACATTGTGCTCGCACCATGCTCATCTCTTGCCGGGCATACAAAAAGGGGGCACTATTCAAGGTGAGGCAAAATCAGTTCAGCCAGTTGCTGACGTACATTGCTCTTTTTTATGTGTGGCAGGGCAATGTCAACAGCCTTCTTAATGGTCACAAGTACCATGACAAATTCAGGCTTTGGGAAAGTTAGGCCACCCCTTGACTTCAGGCTAATTAGCCCCATTAGCACAGGACTGGATCCATCTGATTGATGGAGCGAAGGGCAGAAGGTACATGTTCTCCGCTCCTCGACTGCTTTTGCCACAAACCCGGCTATGTAAGCAATGCTAGCATTCACTATGGTTGACGGTGGGCGCTGCACTGAAAAAGAAAATAAGCAGATATAAAAAGAAACACCAGAATAAAAAGTATCCAGTGAGAGCATAAAAATTGTGTTTGGCAGTAATGTAAACAGAGCAAATTTTAGACAGCCCATAAAGACAGATCTTGTGTGTAATGCAAATGCATCACTGTTTCCACCCAGCCCTCATCAACATAAATTTTGTTGCGTTTCTAACAATCAGCAGATAACCTTCAGATAAAGCAAGTGAAGATGGTGGCTTTTTGTTTTATCTTACATTTAATAATACTCCAATGAGCCTCTACTCATCTACTTACGAGGCAGTGCTTTCAGTGGTGTAAACAGCCCGTCGATTTCCATCACAACGTCTTCAGGTACAGTGCAACTAAAAAAGATGTGCAAAACATGTATTAGAAAAAAGGCTGCTGGCTGGAAAAGAAGAACAGCCAGGCAAGCTAGCATTAAGTCTTGAAAAACATTTGATGCGGCATACCTGGCTAGGGCAACTTGAGGTGTCTCAGTCGAAACAAGTGTGGCAGCTTGTGCTGTTGCTTCAGCTGGAACATCCAGTACAGGGGACGTCACGCTCATGGAAGCGCCATGCATGCTGCAAAACACACGTAAAATAAACGCAATCACTTGTGAACAGCAGTCCTCTATACTCCTGAAACATTGTCTATATGAGCAGATGACATTGAGTGCTCACGTGGCTCAAACACAACAATCTCAATCAGTAGGCAGGCTACAACAGTAGTAGCTGCACACAACGCGTGCTATGCGTTGTGTGAGGCCATGAAAAATTATGGGGGTCCTGTTAAAAGCAAAGGCAACCTGCCCAACCATGAGCACTTGCCCTAAAGCATCAGATCACGTGTACCTACCTCAAGACAGCCTGCCCGTTCTCGACGTTTGAAGACTGGGATGGGCAGAGGTCGCCAGTCCTCAAGATCCTTTCCAGGCTGAACGTCATGGCTCTTGCATCCAGGCAGTCATTGCCACCGGCCATTTGCCGTAGAGAACTGAAGAGGAGTTCCACAGGGTCGCTTGAGAGGTTCCTCGTCAAAGCATAAAAGAAACCGCTCTCGAGAAGGAACTTTACACACAAAACCGTAGACTTGCTCGTCAGCAAAATAGCTTCATAAGTCTCTGCGCTTATAAACTTCTTCCCACTCCTTTTACAGGCATTGTTGAGAGCCTCGAGGTAGTCTGGAAAGTCCTTTTCCAACCACTGTAGGCGTTGGTCAGTCGTGCAAAAGAAGTGCATCTGGTCAGGCTGTCTCATGTGCACATGCGCAGTTCGGTTTGCTACATTGTGGATGGCGAACCACTTTTGCATCATCTTCATGAACAAGATTGTCGCCTCTGCATTTCTGAACTTCTCTGCCTGAGGGTGGCGACTCGGGTATTCCTTCAAAAAGGAAAGTGCCGAGATGACATCGTCTGAAAACAGCTGCACTGCTCTGCCGACGTGCATCTTCTCAAAGTTCATTGGTTCTACGTGCTTCTGCGTGAGGAAGCGAACTGGTTTGACAACCTCGTTCTTTTGTAGCTCATACAGCTGCTTGACAAACTGACCCGTTATTGGTTGGCTTCCGTCTGTCATCTCCCCCTCAAGCAGAAGGCTTCGCACATTTTTTATAATATGGCACTGGTCAAATGACAGAAATAAGCTTCTTTCTGGGTCACATGGATGAGTGACAACAGGCTTGAGTGAGCCGTTCCCCAGGTGACGCATCATCGTAACATTAATTTTGTGGTTATCTGTGACAATCCGGAGCACACACATACCACACTTTTCAACTTCAGAGATTACCTCTTTTGTAAGATGGTACAAAAGCTTGCCACTTAGACGGTTCATGAAGAAGAAGCCGCAAGGTATCCTGTATGCTGTGGACAATTCTGTAGCAACAAAACATAGCACCTTGTTGGCAAGCATGATGTTGCTGGTGTTCTCTGCTGCTCCACTGTTTTCTTTCGCCGTTTGTTGCCCGAAAAAGCAATCCATTTTGCGATCATATATGTATTTGGAGCTGATGGACATCTCATCTACAATAATTGAGCAAAGCCGGGCTTGCTCTTTCAGGTTGCCCACCTCTTGCCTTAAGCGTTCCTTCATTGGTGGTGTGACCCCACTTTCACCGTTCGACTTCCCGGCATAGCGAAGGAGGGTGTTTTTCGACGGCAGTTTAAGCAAGCCTCGGTTGCGTATGTAACGGTACGCCTTGGGGGACAAGTAGTACAATAGTACACATTCCCGCACAAAGTCTGGCGACCATGCGGGTCGTTGCCTTGTTGCATTGGTGATCTGCTCCACTAAGCAATCTTCTAGGCAGAACTGGGCCGTGCCAACCTTCTCCAAGCATTTTCTGATTGCCGAGTGGACGGTGTTGTTCTCATAACCACTGAGCTTCTTTTTTAGGCGGCTGTTTTCTCGCTGCAGTCTCCTTACAGTATCTGCTTTTCTAAACAATTGCACCCTCATTCTGTTGATTACCCTTGCATCTGACTGCCTGCGTGGAAGGAATTCATCACAAGTTTGCGCTGAACATTCAACTGAGTTAGTAGGCCGCTGCAGTTCACCAACACCAACTGCATCTTGTGCACTTGTTTTTGCCCCTATAGCCACCTGATCCTCCTTGGGGCTAAATATTGACACATGGCTTACAGAAGTCTGCGGCAGATGGCCTCCGTCATGGCCCGAACCTTGAAAACTCGCCTCTGTATTTTCTTCAGGGACTGATGGCAACAAGCCATCAGAATTTGACGAATGGCCTGGGGTGGTTGCACTGTCACAGGCTGAACCAGTCATTTTGGCATGGCAACTTGATAAACTTGATGCCTTTTTTTTGTCTGAAGGGAAGTCCTGTACCTTTCGCTCCAATTTACGCCGTTTTGGTGGTTTTTGCGTGTGCATGTAGGTTGGGTATCCCGAAAATACGCTCGGAACAGCATCCCGTTTGAGGCGGTGAAGCTTTGTGGACCCCAAAGTGTAGTCTGAATCCGCAAAATGAAGGCTGCAGACGACACTGCTCGATGATTTGTCATTTGGGACAAAATCTTTTTTTGATATCATCTTCAGCCACGCTTGGCGACGGTCATCGTTCGTAGGAAATTCATGAAAACTTATTCCGAGCTTTCTTTTCCTGTCCGACTTGCAGAAAGGCATGCTGCAATACATTCTTCTGAAAAAATACAGAAGCAGAGCGGACAGCGGTGTGTAATGCACGCCAGAAAACCGTGTAATTTTCACTCACAGCAAATAATGAGGCAGCGAAATTGCGATAGCTACGTAAGACCGCTAAGCACACCTGCAACATATACGTGATAGTAAACCAAGAGTCCAGAAAAAATTGTCGCTTCGCACGCGTGGTCGCTTCGTTCATGCGGAAGACTAGCTTAGAGCTTTCGACAATTGCAATCACCTGCCTATAAACAACACTTGAGCGCTTATCGATATTACGCTGCTCTCTCTCACTCTGTCTCGCACACACGCGCACGCACACACATTCAACGCGCGCGCGTGTGAACCTACACACACACACACACATTAACACGCACCGCGGACCCACCCACATGCGCACGCACACACGCGCGCACGCACGTGTGAACCTACACACACTCACATAAACACGCGCCGCGAACCCATTCACATACGCATGCACACACCCACACACACACACGCACGTGCGCGCGAACCCCCACGCACACCACGTAACATGCACACGCGCGCAGCGAACGCCCACGCAAGCACACGCGCCGTGAAACAACACGCGCGCACACACTCACACACAAAATAGCCCAGCTCACTGTGGCCAAGTACTTTCGAAACAGCCGGCAAGGCATAACAAGGTGAACCGCCGTGATAGCTCATGAAAAGGCCGTAAAAGTGACAAAAGAATTCAGCACTCTGGCATTCAATCTGCAGGAAATGCGAAAGGAGTTTGGGCTGCCTCATTCGATTCACGTAACCACACCGGCTGCAGCAAAACAAACTTTTTTAACGAAGTCTTTTAAAAAACGTACGTACCTTAACTTTGTACTGCTCGCAGGAACGAGTACAAACACATCGAGCGCATACTCAAGGTTTGTGTGCAGTGAAACCTCGACAACGAAGACTGGCGAACACCTGAAATTGCAGGCACTGTCGGTCAAATGAGCCTCGTTCATGGATGGATGGATATGGCTGTACCCTTTAGATCGGGCGGTGGCTAGCACCACTAAGCCGTAATACCTAATGAACCAAAAACTATATTTTTTTTTCCTTAAAAAAAAGAGTTTGAGGATTCGTACTTTGCAGTGAAGAGTTTATTTTCACTCGGGCCTTGACTTTAGCCACCAATCACATAACCTCCTTCTAGTTAAGTCTACCCGCTTAAAGTCTATTTTGGCCTCCCGGTCCTTAAACCCCAGTGCTTTGAAAAACTCTGTGCCATCATCCTGAACTATAGGTTGAAGCCCTTTACAGAACATTATCAAGTGTTCGGCAGTTTCTTCTTCCTCTCCACACGCACTGCATACTGTGTCTACCCCTTCGTATTTGGCCCGATATGTCTTGGTTCGCAGTACTCCCGTCCTGGCCTCAAACAGTAGAGAACTACCCCGAGTATTATCATAGATCCTTTCCTTGGCAATTTCCTGCTTAAAAGTTCGATAGATCTCTAGTGCAGACATCTTAATCATGCCCATTCTCCACATGTCAGTCTCCATTTCCTTCACTTTTTTCTTAACCGATAGTTCTTTTTGGTTTGGCCACCTGCTGTTTTCTAAGTATTTACCAGTCAACTTCCTGGTTCGCTTCCTCCATTTTGTATCGACATTCTTCATGTACAAGTAGCTGAAAACCTTCCTAGCCCAATGCTCTTCCCCCATTTCTCTTATTCGCTTCTCAAATTTTATCTTGCTGCTAGCTTCCCTGCCCTCAAATGATGTCCATCCCATATCACCTTGTACTCCCTGATTTGGTGTATTCCCGTGAGCTCCTAAAGCAAGCCTACCTATTCCACGTTGCTTAATTTCTAATCTTGCTTGAACTTCTGATCTCATGCACAAGACCGCATTGCCGAATGTCAGCCCAGGAACCATGACCCCTTTTCATATTCCTCTCACGACATCATACCTATTGTAATTCCACAGTGCCCTATTTTTCATCACTGCTGCATTCCTGTTACCTTTAGTGTCACATATATTTCGTGTTCCCTCAGGTACTCGGTCCCATTGCTTTTCCATACGCCCAGATATTTGTATTTGTTATCTCTAGCGTGACCTCCTGTATTCTAAGCTCACTACCTTCGTTGTCTGTCATTGAAAATCATGACTGCTGATTTTTCCTTACTGAATCTAAAATCTAACCTATCGCCCTCATTACGGCAGATGTCCGTCAATCTCTGCAAATCTTCCTTGTTGTCGGCCATTAGCACTATATCATCTGCGTACATTAATGCTGGTAGTGCCTGATCAATAAGTTTTCCTTGTTCGACTAAAGAGAGATTGAAGCCCAGTCCACTTCCCTCTAATTTTGCCTCTAATCCTTGTAGGTACATCATGAATAATAAGGGCGATAGGGGGCACCCCTGCCTAAGCCCCCATTTTACCTCTGCAGGCTTGGATACCTGTTTTTCCCACTTTATGACTACCTTGTTACCTTCATAGATACCCTTTAAAAGATTAGTGACTACATGTTCCATGCCTAGTATGTCCAGTATTCCCCACAATTCCTCTTGAACCACGCTATCGTACGCTCCCTTGATATCCAAAAATGCTAGCCACAGGGGCCTGTGTTTCTTTTCTGCTGTTTCGATGCACTGCGTCAGTGCGAACAGATTGTCTTCCAACCTGCTATGTTTCCGAAACACATTCTCCAGTTCCCCCAGCACCCCCTCATCCTCTATTCATGCCTGCAGTCTTTCCTTTATAATCTGCATCGCCAGCCTGTAGACCACTGATGTCACTGTTATAGGACGGTAGTTGTTTATGTCAGCTTTGTCCCCCTTTCCTTTATAGATCATGCTCATCCTGCTAAATTTCCATCCATCGGGAACTTAACCATCGATTATTATTTTGCTCACTGCCTCTCTCAAAGCCTGCTTAGACTTCGGACATAATGTCTTTATCAGCCTAATTGGAATGCCATCTGGGCCCGTTGATGTACTACTAGGAACCCTTTTCTCAGTCCTTTCTCACTCTCGTTGTGAAAATGGAGCCATTGCACCACTTGATTCGTCCTTGTCTATTGTGGTGCATAAAGTATTTTTTGTTGAAATTTTTCTGTCACCCTTGTTCTTTTATATTCAATAGCTTCGTCCCCTTCTAGCCTAGCACCTTGGGCTGTAGTTATAAAACTCTGCTCTAGGCTCGTCTCATTTCTTAGGGAGTTTAGATGGTTCCAAAATTTCGCAGCTGCCTTTCTATCTTTTTTATGTACTTCTGCCAGCCACTGAGCTTCCTTTCTTTTAATCTTTTCATTGATCAGAAGGGATGCATCCCTTCTACAGCTTAGAAATGTTGCCATTTTCTTTCAACATCATCTGTCGGTTCATCCCGCTGCTTAGCATGTCTGTGTTCCCTAGAGGCTTCCCGACGTTTTGCTATGGCTCTCTTAACTTCCTCATCCCACCAACTTTTGGGTTTGTGTCTTCTTTTCCAGAATGACTTGTCACGCGTCTTAGCAAGCTCTAGCTCAAAGAGTCTAATTAGATTCGTGTATCTCCACACTGTCTTATTATCCTTCGTGAGTACGTTCTCAATCTGTTTAGTGCCTATTTCAATTTGCCTTTCTGGATAAAAATTTTCCTGTAGTTGCTCATCTTGTTTCCTTCTCACTTTTACTGCTCTTCCAAAACTTAGCTTGATACGTTTGTGATCACTACCCAGACTTCTGGAGCCACCTTCATCTATGTGAATTCCCCTGAGCTTATCATACATTCTATGTGACATCAGTGCATAATCTATCGTCGACTGCAGCCTTCCTACCTCCCACGTTATTTGCCCTTCGCACTTTTCTGTACTGTTGCAAATGATCAAATCAAGCCTTTCACACATATCCATGATCATTTTGCCTGTCGGGTCGGTATACCCATCTATATCTTCTATGTGCACATTCATGTCTCCTAGTATAATTATCTCGCACTCTCTTCCTAACTCCTGAATGTCCTTTGATATACACTCTACCATTGCCTGGTTTTCCTCTCTGGCCTTTGCTCCCGTCTACATGTAAACAAAACCAAGGAGTGTCATTTGACCTGCCACTTTCCCTTTTAGCCATAAATGTTCCTTGCACTCCTGCTTGACCCTTTGCCAGTCTGTACTTTTATGAATGAATGCCCCAATACCACCCCCCTTTCTGCTGCCTTCTGTTCTATTGCAATATTCCCACGCGTAGTCCGGATTGTTCGGAGGTTGTTCTATGTCCCCGAGATGTGATTCTACAAAACCGTATACCATCGGCCTCTCTTCCCTTAGCGGTTCTTCTATCTCTTCCCACTTCAGCCTGTTCCTACCACCCTGCATGTTAATATACCCTATGTCGGAATTGGCTCGGCGCTCGTGGCTACGTCTATTTCTGCCCCGGACTCTACCTATCTTAGATATTGGCGCCAGTTTGGAATCGTATCTGTCCATATCACCTGTCGAAGAGTCTCCCTGGTTGTTTTCCTCGTTACTAGCTATCCTGCGCCCTGAATGGCTCGCTTGCCCCCCAAAAAAGCTACTGCGTGTCCTGCAAGTCGCCAACCCACCTCATGACCTAGCCGCCCATCGAAGTGAATTCTGTCTCGTTGAAAACCACCCCACCTATGCACCTCTCTGTTCATTTCCACCACCTCAAAGCTTTTCTCTTGACTCATCCGCCATATCTCTTGGTTTGCGTTGACAACCGCTCTTTGCAGGTTGCTATCACGCACCGGTACCTCTGGTATCGTGCATATCACTACCTGTACCTTAGGAGAAGTGTTGCGCATGTCATCGACGCCTTTCGCCAGTGTGGCTGCTAGTCCTGCTGTATCTTCATTTAAGACATCGTTTAAACCACCTGAAATTACCACGAGGTTTCGTCTATCAGCTGTAGTTTTGAGTTTTGCGCTCGCTTGCCTCATGACTGCTTCAAGCTTGCGTCCTGGGGACGCCCCTACTGCAACCCTCTTGTCACCTCTTACCCTCTCTTTGATGGCTTCTGTGCATCGATTTAAATTCGAGTCCCCAGCGATTATCAGATGCTGTGACTTTTCAGCTGGAGCGTCCTGCACCTGGGGGCTACTCGCACCTGTGACGCCGGCTGCTTTGTCCCCTCCCAGCCCCACCACTACCTCGCTGAAACTGGGCCTTGCGACAGTTGAACCAGCTAAACCTGTTTTTTCCAAACTTGCCTTAGGCTAACGGCGCCGCCTCGCGGCATGTGTCGGAGTTAGCAAAATTACACCGCTCCCATTGCCTCCGCGCCAAATGGGACGGTCGGAGCAACGGCGCGCCGCCGGCAGTCGATCGCGGAGGCCACGTACCAGCTAAGCGTTTCTCATCTGCGGCCCAAAGGGGCGCGTCAGTTGAGAGTTGTTCGAGACCTGCAACTGTACACCGCTATTTCGGAGGCTATGCAAAGTGTTGCGTTGTTGCATAGTCCCCCACAAGTGACGCTAGCGACCAAGAACATTTTAAAATAAAGGAGGGAAAGAATGTCGCAGCCGTTTTTCTTCTAATGCGGCAGGCATCTTTTAGAGGAGGCGTTGGTCTGCCGCACTATTCAGCCACCCGGCAACGCCCAGACATCTTGAACGGGGAGCATTCTCGATCAAAAAGCAAATGTTACGCATATCTGACGCGCAACATCAATAAGTAACTACAAGGTTGTGTGTTCCTTTACTAGAAAGTGCATAAATATGCAATCTTAAAGACCCTAGCGTTTCCTACGCTGTGCTGAAAATGCGATGCAGATACGCAGCCAATTTTTTCTCAGCTGTGCTAGCAATGTGGCATAGTGTTTCATACAATAATACTATTGTATGAAACTCTATGGCATTGGTGTGTGCAATGTAACCGACGTTGAGTAGGGGGAAAGGGTTACATAGCGTAGCATGTATACAGTGGACAAGGGGAAGGGGAGTGAGGAGGATTAATGCGAGTATCGGAGAAGGGAAGGCCACTCTTACGTACCTCAGTCATTGCACCAACAGCGGGCAGCTGTCCAAATTTTTGTGCACTGCAATTCTGCACATGCCTGCATTACTTTAATAGGAATGTCTGCAAACATTTATAAGCTCAGTCAGAACATTTATCGATTCGCTTAAACTATTCACGAGTCATCAGTTCTATCCGCTTTTCCTCCATTCCCTGCAGGCACTACGTCGTGCTCCCTATCAAGCTGCAGAAATTAGGTGCCTTCTTCCTCCTCTAACCACTACCACCACCACTCACATTTCCGTTGGGTGAACATATGAAGATTGAGCAACAATGCCTCGTAGTTGACGAGTACATGCCACAAAGCAACCTTATACTTTTCAATAGTGCACGCTTTACAGTGCTCAAATAATGTAAAATTCACCGAACTGCTGGTGTTCAGAGAGATGTTTCAGTTTGTGAAGATTTACATTGCAGTTTAAAACACCACTGGCAGTTTCAACACCATCAAAGCACACCATCAGTGTTGGGGAGCAGGGTGCGAGGTCGTGAATATAGATCCACAGCTACAACACGCAATTTAAAAGATCGAAGAGAAATTAAAAAAAAATACATCAATAAAAGTGCTTGTTTTAATGCATTCGGATGAGGTTTTGAAGTCTGTTAAGCAACCTCATAGCTTGTTGCAAAGCTTTGGAGTCTTAGTTGCAATTTAAGGGACACTCGTACATAATCTGATGCATGCACTTACCCTGTTGTACCCAATCCTTCCAACATACTTGTTAACTCATTATACTGCTTTATATTTGCCACAGAGGCATCTAATTTGCATTGTCATCTCACAAGAATTCGATCATAAAGGTAATTCAACGAGAACATGGAAAATGAGAAATTGCACTGCTTAGGTGGAGAGTTTTCATATTACTGGAGGGAGCAAATGCCCCATGATCCTAATTTTAAAAGCCTCAAAGGAAAAGGAGTGGGCCTCTTTGAAATAGCTGCAAGACAGAATGGCCAACAGTCTGTTGGCAATAGATGAGAGCCTAAGCAATTCAGGGATCTTCTGCACAGAATGCACATTCGAGAACCACAACGTATGTTGTCTTCAGGTGTCGTTGAAGACAAGCGTCATAGAAAGGAAGGATTATTTACTTAAACACAGATACTCGCATGCAACACAGGCTAACTAAGCAACTCTCTTCGTTTACCCAGTCTTTTCACTAGTTATAACAAGGTACGTACATCTCGTGGACGTGCAAGCAATTCGCCAACATTCGGCCATCCTGAAAAGCTTAACGTCCTCGCAAAGGCTGTTGTGCCACAGGTCTTGACCGACTTCACATAAAAATGCTCAGTCATCCTATTCAACAACTCAATAACTTAGACAATATACAAAAACTTGGTTAGTTAACAACACGCGCAGTAACACACACGCACAACTTCACTTGTGTTGTGTTTAAGTAAACTATCTTTCCTTTTTACGATGCTTCTTGTGCTTCAACGACGCCGCGAAGACAACACATAGTACTCTTCATGTCAGAGAGCTCGGAAAGGGGGAGCGATGAAAGACCCCCCTGAGAAGAAAACATCCTCCAAGAGCATGCTTTTGCATCCCACCGATGCCTCAGTGACTTAGTTTGCAACTTGTAAATGCTCTCAGCGCATACACATCACCCTCTTGCTACTGAACAACTCGCTCCCTTCTGTCATCTCCTCCTCCTATTCTATTACAGGTGCCTCAAACCCATCTCAACTAGAGGGCTGCAGTGAAGACATTTAGTCCCACAAGGGCTGGGACAGAGAAGGAAGTTTACGTGGGTAAGGAGGCACAAAAAGTTGCTCAAAATTTCCCCCTACTCTCCGCCATCTGAAATAATGTGTTTCCGATATCTCGGGAATCAATCATTTCTGAGGCAGTAGCAGCATTTAAAACACATATCATTAGTGATCTACAATATACATAGCTCAAATTAAGATACAGATTCCAACGTGTATACACTGAAACCTCGATATAACGAAATATTGGTTATAACGAAGTGAATGAAAAATAGTCTTGAATTCGATACTCTGCTAGCGACATATCTTTAGAACTAATTTTTGAATATAATAAACTTCTGTGCAAGATGCTTTACGAGTTGTGAGTGTACATAATTTGCCACGGTTATGCCTCATCAAGCGGCGACTTTATGGGGTGCCTGACCCTCCAGAGACCCAAGAATGCAATTTCAGGTCAATTTATTTGAAACTTCTGTATTATTTTGATCTTGAGCATCTAAGAAAACAGAAGAATTTTACTCACGAGAAATGAAAGAAAACTGGCAGAATTCAACAAAAACTTGCATGTGTCGTGGTTGCAACTTTGCGCCGTCAACGGGAATGTCTCCGTCTGATCATGTTACTTATATATTCTATGTGACATTATTTGGACACCTGCGTGCGCCCGATCCAATGGGAGTTTCACATCCTAAATATTTCATCCCCCGTGTCATTATTGCACTTCTTATGCGATGCCTCCTTCACAAATTTCAACTTTAGCGTCTACGATCTGCCGCACGTGATACTTGACATATTGCATCAACAAAAGACACGTGGCGCTCTTTCCTGTCTCAAATTTCCAGCCTTCCCAGCCCTTGTACGGGACGTAACCATTCGACACACTAAACACTCCTGGCAGTGGGAAGTGCTGCTATTGGCGATTGGCAGGCTTTACAACAATTCGCAGAGGGAATAACGCTCAACTCACACTGTAACACCAAGAAGAATAATTTATTTGGAGGAACACTGCATGAAGAGTGATGAACAAATGTATGAATCAACCGTAATTACACTAAACTATCACGGAAAAAACTTCCCGGGCTTCAAACAATATCACATTCAACCAGTAACTATGACTGTCTCATTACTAGAAGCCGGAATCATAGGCACTAAAGAACTAGATTTCAGGCGCCATAAATAGGCGGGTAAAACATTCTTTTAGGTCTCTGAAATCATAAATATAGGCGCAATGAATTTCGACACAATTCATATTTTTGAAGAAATAGGTGCGGGACCTGTGTCTACAACAAAAAAGCAAACATAAATATTTTAGTTTGTGACGGTACAATGGTGCATAGCTTAGCATAGCCGTGCAATGTTTTTCCCACAAAGTTCGAAAAATATGGTCTCCCTTTTTCTAGTCTAGCATGGCAAGTTGAGTATCAACCGTCGAATAAACACGCTCCTGGGTCTTTCTTTTCGGCATGGCTGAGAAGGGCAACACAGGAGCAAATAGCCAGAGCGCCAATAGGACAGAAAGGCCATTTTGCCTCGTATTAACTTGGTTTAACTGCACAGAGTTAATTTCTCTTCTATCTGTGAACACCTTAAAGGGCCCTCAACCAGGTTTGAGAGCTTCGAGCAGGCAAGAGGAATGCATGCAATGGGCGCTCCCAGTCTCACCCGCCAAGATTTGCAAATGCTACACGCCCCGAAAAAGGTGAAATGTCAGATCCAACGCTGCTTGACCATCATCTCACGGGCGCAGCCTCAACATGGGGAGGTGTTGCATACAAGCACGTCTAAGTAGTACGTGACACCGAAAATTATTCAAGGCGACGTGAGTAATTTGTGTATACACTGCTGCCTGCCTAGAAGTATGAATGTTGGCAGAAATACTTTAAAGCATACAAATGGAATCAACGCACGCTATTATTATTTGTAACTTCGTATCGAGCAAGTTCTTTTGCGTTGGAGTTCTCACCATTCTCGCATAGTGCAGGTGCCAGCATTCACAATGCTTGGCATGTTTTTGGTGCATCATCCTTTATAGCAGTTCTAGTGGTGCGACGCTGTGTATCGTCGTGAGGGTACACGATCCTGGCAGCCTCTCCAAACGTGCGCGCATAGATAGTTCCATCCAATAGAAACATGCAGTACAATACAGAGAATGTCGAAATGAACACATAGATTGCGTGCACGATCTTCTGTGCTTGCCTGCGCATGATGTGTTGATATGTCTGCGTCGTTTGGCCTTCTGGCTCAGAGATGCTACGATACCGAAGAGGGCAGGGGAGCCATTTGGCTAGCGAAATCCACAGCGTACGAGAGGCAAAAGTTTTAAGCTCACCTCCTCACATCTTGCTTTCGAAGCTTGTAGTGAACCAATCAAGATATTATATAGATTATAGTGCTGCAAAGCTTTTCATTGGACATGCAACAACTTCAAGTGCACGTAAAAATTCTTATGCGACCTAGTAAAGCGCCGCTAAGTAAATGACAAACAAAACAAAAACCACGTGGACTTTTTTTATCTACACTCTTTTTCCTCTTATCACACTCCAAGTTTTCGCATTTGTTATTCATTGTCCTGCGGCTGCACAGAAGCAACTCCCGTTCCATACGCATGCGAGTAAGCGCCGAGATATCGAGCAGACGACGCGGCGCGAATGAATACATGTGCAGAGGCTAATCGGCCTTTCCATTGGCTAAGAAGCTTTTTAGCTATGACAGTGCTGAAAAAAACTTTTGAGATGGGAGTATTGGTTGCACCCCACAGTGTTCCAAAAGCTCAATTTTACCTGGGAACATGAATAACTGTCTCCAGTTGTACCCAAAAGCTAAATATGAAAAGTAAACAGCGTTCATAAAGGCACCAATTTTACAAATAGGCATTTCTAGGCACTTATCTAAAAATTTGGGCGCAAACATTCAAAAACTAGGCCTTTATGGGCACCAAAACACTACAAAAGCTCTCAGATTCATGCTCATATGTCAAAATGGCATGATAGGCACGCAAAAAACGAAATATCCATTTGCCTAATATCCGGTCTCTTTTCATGACACAGCCACGAACGAACTCAACATAATGTTTTTGTGTTTGAAACAAGCAGCAGGTACACTCAAGTGCGAGAGGGTCGAGCGCTGCCGTCCTCTCCTGGAGCATTGACTTCCTGTGTTGTCGCACCAGCCGCCGCCGCCGCCTCAGCAGCCGTTTGTTTGCGCAGCATCCACTTTGCCTTCACCCAGGGTTTTTTTAGTTTTGCCTTCCTGCGATAGATCTTGGCACGCTTCCTCGCAGGCTCCGCAGGGAGCTCCACGGTCTCCGCTACGTTCATGGAGTCCAAGACAGCGGGCCAGAAAAAGTACGAGATGACGCGTGCCTGCAGAACATCGTAACTTTTTCGCATGGCCCGCACATCCTTGCACCGACTGCAGGGCACCGGAGCGCCGGACGAGATCTCCAGGAGGCTTCGCGACACGCACTCGGTGCAGCAAATGTACTCGGCGCTTTCGGTGTTGAAAGCTGCGGAGAGCTCGGGAAACTTGTTGTTGCCCACAAGCAACGATTCCACAATGCTACCGCTGTCAAAGCGATCCAACAGCCTCCCATAGGTAGCCACCGTTGTCTGCAACAAAGGGGGGACAGAAAAGTTTCTGTATGCTTCACGGGCTGAGTGCAAACTGTGGAAATACAGCCAATCACGTCTCATTAAAAAAAAGGCATAAAACAAAAGGATAGCAACGTCAGCCATTGGTAACTGCAGTCAAACTTACCTCATGGGGTCTAGCTAGGCAGCCGAGCCAAGTAAACTAAGCATAGCATCTCAAGGCCGTACTGCAAGCATGATGTTTCATGCACATAACATGAAGAGTAGTCCGACCAGTAATTTAAATGTTTACCGGTCGGACTACTTTTCATGTTATACGCTTTATCTTTTATGCGTTTCATCTGTAAACAATGTGCTCGCCACGTGCTCGCGCATGGAAACTATATCTTTTTACTCGTGTATCAGGTGCCCTTCAAATTGTGTGACCTGCATATATATATGCCCATATATCGCCTTTCATGCCGGTTTTCATATTTGTATCTTATTGATATGCACATGTATATAGATAGCACTCGTGCCATAAACTGTATTCTGATGAAGGCCGGACCCGCGGCCGAAACGTCAATAAAATCACTTCGTACGTGCGTCTTCTTTCCTACAGATATATATATATATATATATATATATATATATATATATATATATATATACACACACACACACATACATACATGTATATACACACACAGTAGACTCTCAGTAAACAAAACCTGAAGGGATCGGGAAAATGTGTTCCATTTAACAGGAGTTTCGTTTACTGAGAGGTGAACATTGGTGCAGAATACAAGCCCGAAACCAAGCATTGCAGAGGCAATCATTCTGTTTAAGCAGTAGTTCTGTTTAACAGATTTCCGTTTACTGAGAGTCTACTGTATTTTCTTTTTTTCCTCGTTTCACCACTCTCTTCTGCAACGCCAGCAGGCACTCAAGACGTATTGAAAAACACACAATTTCAAACATTCATGAAACAAGCAGTATGAAAAAATAAATAAATGATGACAGAGACCCAAATTTCACAAGCAGCGCCGTTTCTATCACTGGCCCTTCATTTATGGTGCATGGTTCATGGCAACTGTTCAATATCAATGAACCATCTAGCCTAGCAGGCAAGAATTCCCAACTTCTTTTATTAACAAAGATTTATTTGGATTAAGTGCATTTAAACCTGTGTTAACTGATGTCGGTAGAATTGGAAATTTATTTGACTACACTGTCACTTCGTCCGACAGAAACTTGGTTTTCTATGCCAAGGATGACAACGATTCAGTACCTACTGGTGGTTAAACAGTGCCAGTACCTACTGGTGGTTAAACAGTGCGCTCACTGCGCTGGCCCGCCACCAGCACCATGAACGGCTACTAGAGCCTTCACACACGTGCCACTATTCATCTGTCTGTCTACTGCGCCCACGTTGTGTGTAAGTGGGTAAGCGTGATCATGCAGTGCAAGCTTATTTAGGGCCTCGTGCGAAGAGAAAGGGCGTCCATTATGCCGAGCATCGAGCATGCAGTATGTCGGCAGAAAAAAGTGCAGGAGTGTACGGTGAAGCAGACTCAGTTGACTTTTCACCAAATCCACTCAGACTGCAGATGCAAGATCGCTTTGCTGGCTGCTACTCGGTTCAGTCGGCATTGTAAAAATTTCAGTTGCGTGGCGTGCAGAATAAATTTTGTAGGGATTTGAGGCTGAGGCTAGCATGAAACCCCCTCAGGAAAGAGGCGAAGACCGACAGAAACCATGTTTACTGATCGGAACACAGGCCAGAACCACCCGCTGCCAGCGGCTGCTGCACTGTTCTTTTTAATGCTTGTGGCCGCTGCTCCCACAATTTACAGCGACTTAGCAACAGCATGTAATTTGTAAACATGCCTTTAGGGGCGAAGCTCCTTAAAGCGTGGGTCGTGCGTCCACAATGTATGTAGTAGTAGTAGGTACTAGCCACCGATGGCACATACCCGCTCTAGAGCGGTTATGTGCCACAGGGGATGCGAGATGGCGGTACTTGGAGTGGTCATTAGATGGACACACGGAAAGACGCACAGACAGACTAGCAGACGGCAAACTCTGTGTGTAACCTCCTTGGTTTTGGCAAGCTTTGGCGAGGGTTGGGCCCCAGTGCCATGAATATAGTGAACAAGTATATAGCCATGAACTAGAGGCGGTGAAAGGGGAGAAGTAGGCACGGAGCACAGGCCGTAAGAAAGTGCGCGATGCCACCTCTTGATTAGTCCTTGGAACGTCCGCTGGATGGCGGTACTTCTATATGCTGAATATATGATGAAAAGATGCGAGATGGCAGTACTTGGAATGTTCACTAGATGAATGGATGGATGGACAGACAGACAGACAGACAGATGCCCTGATGGACGCACGGAAGCAAGAATAAACGGACAGATGTATGCCTCACCCCACTCATAATCATGCACTCCGTGGATATAGTGCAATTTTTTTTTATACGGCAAATGCTGCAAATCCAGCCATCTTGCTCATATCCAAGGCGGGGTCAAGACTGAAAACTGAACAACTCCATTCCATGTGGGCGGACACTTGTAGATACAGTTATACCTACAGTCACACTGGGGTGGAACAGGGTACTGTTCAGAGTTCCACTCTTATAACAGGCTTGGAGCAGCCAGAAGGGCTTTCTTGAGCAAGTTTAAAGGAGGACACAGGTTGTGGAGACCGAAAAATCGCAAAAAAACTTTTTTTTATTGCATTTTTGAAATCTACAGCTACAAGTGCACTTATATCGTGAATTTCATGCCTATAATATTATTTTAGCTGCTAAGACCCTTTATTTTGCGATTTCTAGCTAAATCTGAGCCGAAACCGATGTTGAAATCGCACATTTTCCGTGACGCGCACCCTGCCCTTTCATGTGTGCCAGCGCGGCCCGCTTGGTCTCATTTGAGAGAGTCGTCTTTCGCCTTCAAATTCCCACCAGAATGGGTCCAATTTAACCATTGGAGGCTTGTAAAATAAGCGGCAAAAAAAAAGTATCAGAGCACCTTCCTATTCGCTACTTTGCGCACGTGACTTGAGCTTGCCTCCTTATTGGTGAAGGCTCCTGGCTTCGTCTGCTCCGGGTATTGAGGCGCGCGTCCATGCGCGCCATTTTGCCTCAGTGTCAGCAGAGAAGTTTCACAATGTCAAATCTTGAGTGCAAATTCCGCACACAGCACAAGTTTGGTGCGAAAAAGGTGCGAAGGACGCTAGTAGCGAATTTCAATAAGTGCTCCGTGATACAGCGAAACCCCCGAGACGCTAATCTCTCCGCGTCCCATGGCCAAGTCGTCGACGCTACCACGGAAGGCCTAGCTACCCCATCAATTGTCACGGAGCTTGTGCAAAGTCCCTGTCAGTCGCGGAGCCTTCGAGCAGTGGTCGCGTGCGTCTAGATACAATCTATCGGCAGCAATCTGACTTGGAAGAGGAGCGAGCTAAAGCCGAAGATAAGTTATCGGAGTTGTCATCCGCTGCAGCGACGAAGCGGAAACACGCATTCGTGGTTGACGGTGTCGACGAAGCAGCTCGGCCGCCTGATGGAACCATGTTCACAATTATAGATTTGGACGCAGTGAACAGCGCTTTGTTGGCATTTGCAAAGTGCAAGGCATGCAATGGAGAACTGCAGATTGTCCACGACCATTGGAAATTCGGACTCGCCGTGAAGTTGCGTTTTGTGTGTTCGACCTGTGGGGAGACTGCCTCGTCGTGGAGCTCGGGGCGCGTACGTAGCGATGAACGCATGAAACCTTTTGCTGTGAACGTTTTGGCCGCGCATGCAATGCAGGCAACGGGGAACATACAGACCGTGCTGAATTTGTGTTCTCGTTGATGGGCATCAGCCGCTGGGGTCTTCACACAAAAACGTCGCAACACTACGTGAAGACAAAGTTGGCACCCGCGGCTGATTGTGCTGCACGCAATTGGACAAGCGGCTGCACGCGGTCGGTTTGCGAACTTTACGCCGAACTTAAAATAGTCCACATGGGAAACATCGCGGTGTCGTTTGATGGGTCATGTATGACTCGCGGTCGTTCGTCGCGTATCGGTCTCGGCACCGTAATTGAATTGTTCAGTGGGCTGGTGCTTGACTTCGTTGTTTTGAGCAACTCTTGTGCTGGATGCGAGTCGGGCCCAAAGGAAGGTGACCCTTCTTATGAAGTGTGGAAGGAACATCACCAGTGTCAGAAAAACAGTGACAAGAAGGCTGGGGAAATGGACGTTCAGGCTGCTTTCATCCTCTTCAGGAGGTCACTTGAGCGGCCCAACCTGCACTACACCACGGTGCTTTGCGACGTGTGGGGGGTGCTGACACCCCCTGTAAAGTTCTTTGCCCCGCGTGGCGCACGTGTTTCGCACAGAAGCCGTGATTCGGGGGTGACAAGCGCCGGACGATAGATGGCGTTGTGTTCGCGTTGAGTACCACTGTTGGTAGAGTGGTAGCGCCGGCGGTGACCCCTAGCGGAAGGCAGGCCTTGGTGGCGGGCGAGAGTTGAGGGAGCCTCTTCTGCGCGTGGCGGCTGTCGCGAACAGTTGTCTCCAGCGTGGGTTCTCGGCGTGGGACACCGTTGAGTTGAGTGGCATGTTGAGTTTTATTTTATTTCTGCTTGCAAGTGTTTTTTGTTGTTGTCGTTAGTTTTCAAAACCGTTGTTGAATCGGGACGAGAGCCATGCGGTCTTGGGACGAGAGCCATGCATCCTGGGGTGAGCAACGCCTAGAGCACGTGGTTTGTAGGCCAAGCCCGAAGCGAGTGAGTACGGAAGCCTCGTGAGTGGTCCGATTTTTCTGTAAATAGCTTCTTCTACCTCTTTGGGCTCAGGGAGCCGGGTGTCGTTGCTGACTTGTATTGTGGCTTGACGCCGGGGTGTCGTGACACCGCCCGGGGCGGTGGACGCCGATCGCTCGGTAAGCTCCTAAGTGCGGCGAGTGATAGGGCCACCTCACAGAGTGGATGTCTCCTCGTGGCTGCCTCTTCTGCGCCTAAGCTGGGTGCTGGGTGGATGCCGGTTGTTGTCGAGCGACTCATTAAGCCTAAGGCTCTGCGTAGCTGCCTGTCGCACGTGGCACAACTAGGTTGATCGTGGCGTTGAGGTGCTGCGCTCTGCTTCCCTCACTTTTTTTTTATCTTGTGGTGCACGAATTAGGAAAAGTGACCTTTAGTTTATCTTGATGGGCGTCTCGGCCGCCGCCGATGTATTAGCTAGCAGTAGTGACCATCGTACCATGTGGCCGAAAAGCCTTATGCTCCCTTCCCTAGGCCCTGCTCCACTGTTTCTTCGATTTTTTTTTTTTTTGATGTATTAAGAGGGAGGAATGTCATCCACAGCCGGCTGTCTTCTACACATCGTCAGCGTCGCTGGCCAGAAATGCGGTCGTTAGGTCGGGCGATGGAGATGCCTGGGACCTGCGCAACTGCCTGCAGTCCGGCGCCCTCGTAAGTGCTGGTCGCAACTGGAAGACATGTCGGCGCTTGCGACAATTCGTCGCGCCGATGGCTACATTGATGTTGTGGGGCTGGTTCTGAGATGAAGTCGAGCCGGACAGTGCAGCAGTGTCGACCAGCAGCGGTGTCGTGGTGCAAGGACATTATGGACACGCGATGTCATTTTTTTTGCTAAAGCTTGTGTAGCTAATTTTTGTTTTTAGGAATATGGTTTGATTTAAGGTTGGGGGAACACCCCCTGTAATGTTGTTTGCGCCGCGTGGCGCACATGTCTGGCACAGAAGCCGTAATTCGGGGGTGACAACCGCGGGATGATAGATGGCGTTGTGTTCGCGTTGAGTAACACTGTTTGTAGAGTGGTAGCGCCGGCGGTGACCCCTGGCAGAAGGCAGGCCTTGGTGGCGGGCGAGAGTTGAGGAAGCCTCTTCTGCGCGTGGCGGCTGTCGCGAACGGTTTGTCTAGTGTGGGTTCTCGGCGAGGGGGAACCCCGGGTCTCCGCGCCGGGGGGGTGGGGGGGGGGGGCACGTTGTAAGTGAAGCGTTGGCGACGCCGTCTTGGGTGTGTTAGCGTGTTTGTCGTTATTGTGTGTTTGTCGTGTTTTCGAGTGTAAGGAGATTGTGTGTAAGGATGTCTTAGTGGGCTGATTACTATTGATTTGGCGGACGATATCGTCGTTCAAAAGTAGTTAAATAAATGTATGTGTATTGTTTGGTTTGTACCGACCGCGTCTGCTGTGACCGTCCACTCCAAGAGCATGGCGAGGCCCTCGCCTCGTCAGACCCCACAGACGGACACAGCCGCGGTTACGTTGCGCTACAAGAAGATAAGGTTTATGGGTATATCCCAGTGGAAGAAGAGGACTGCATTAATCATGTCCAAAAGTGTATGGGCACTGCTTTGTGCAACTTGATTGCAATACACAAAGGCCCTGGCCTTGAGAGTCTTGGGGGAAAGGGCCGCTTGACAGGAGACCTGATCTTCAAGCTCACCAATTCTTATGGGTGGGCTCTGAAGACTCACAGTGGTGATGTTGATGCTATGCACACAGCAGTGATGGCCACTTAATATCACATCACGTCCAATGATGATGTGGCAAACCACACTATGTGCCCACATGGTCCAAATTGCTGGAGCAAACAAAATGCGCCAAAGGCCAGGGGGGAGCCCATTTCAAAACATCGTCGAAAGCTGCCTCCATATGTCTGCCAAGCCTTACTTCCCATTTATGAGCGCTTGTCAGACAGAAAGCTGTTGCAACGATGCTAGCGAGGGAAAACCCAAAATAACAATGAATGCCTGCATTCAATGATCGAATAGAAAGGAGACACTCCGCCCGTCTTAGAGGAGTACGAAAAAAGCCGCAATGAATGCGATACAGTAAAATCTCATTAATTTGAACCCCATTAATTCAGAATTTCGGTTAATTTGGCCATGGCGTCTGGCCTGTCAAAAATGTACATTGTTATATGACTGAAAAGTCTCATTAATTCGGACAAATTCGGCCGCACTTCAGTTAATTCGAACGCACAACCGCGGTTGAGTCTCGACGGGGAAGCAGCAGCCGAATCTGTTGGCCAAAACGGCAGCACACCTAATTAACTTTCGCATCAGATTGTGGCCTCTGAGATTCAAAACTTCCTCCATGGGTAGTACATCTTGGAGGATGTACTACCCCCCCTAAAGAACACACACACACACACACACACACACACACACGCGGTGGTTTAAACAACCAAAATACAAGGCAGTGCATCGCTACTGTCATCAGTAACGAGCAATCTACGGATTTGCCTTTCCATTTTTTTCTTGCGCGTCGAGCATGTTTGTATGACGGTTGAGTTGGGTTGCTCACCTCTAGTGTGCTTTAAGGGGGCAGACTGGTCTTAGACATTTTTTGTTTATTTTTTCAGTGATCTTGATCGAACTGCACAGTACTATGCAGTTTTTTCTGTTGATTTCAAATGTTTAATTAGTTTTTCTGTAACTCATCTTGTTCCTGAGATAACTTAAGTTGATCCCCTATTGTTTAAGGCTGCTATAGAACAAAAAAGTGCTAATTAATGTGCTAGTTGAGATATTCCAACATAGACTAATGACTATAGAGTGAAAGTATGCAAGACTTTTTTCTTTTTAGGCCTTTCTTGGTTAGTTTACAACAAAATAAACTATATCCATCTTCAAAAGCAGTTGAAATTATATTACAATTTTGATGAGTAATTAATTAAAAAGACTCGTGCTATAAATTCTGCTCACGTACTTGCATTCTACACACATAGAGGTTTCGGTTGCAAGAAGAATTATTGTTATATCTGCCCTAGCTGCAGAGATATTGAGGCCTCAAAATTGAACAGCCGTAAATTTACTTCTCTGAGAAACATGGAAAGAATTGAAAACACACAGCTTCTTCAAAAAGCAACAATCATGGTGTGCATGTTTGCAATCTTCATAAAGGGGCTCATAAAATCATAGCAGAGCTTCTAACACAGGTGCCGGCAAATTATATAGAAGCCTCAAAGTCTGTTCCCCATTTTTTTGCAGGTTCTGCATGTTAACAGCACCAAGAATCTGGACAGTTAGAATGACATTACAAAAAAATTACCACTTCCTGGTGTTTGAAAATTTGCAGATAGATAAAAAAATACTAGCAGAAACCAAATGTGCCTATATAGAAAAATGAATTTTTTTGTTACTTTTCAGTCCCAATGACCAGTCTGCCCTCTTAAATTATTTATCTGTAAGTGATCAGTGCGATCTACAGTCTTACTGTTTGCTGTTTTTTGACAAGTTCGCCGGTTTTTATTTCATTTTTATCACAGTGCATTCTTTTTTTTGTGTGTGTGTTTGTGTTGTCTACTTCGTGCACGCGCGCGTGACCACCGCGCGAGCAACGCCAGAATGGCTTCCCCTCTGTCTCCTGCGGCCCCAACCGCCCTAACTCCCGCAGCGAGAAGGGCTAAGTACAAAGCAAAAGATTTGGCTGCAAAGGTGAAAATATTAAAGGCGTTGCAAGCGGGAGCATCTCGAAAAGAAGTGATGGAAAAGTTCAATGTGAAGAAAAGCACGCTGAGCACTTACATGAAGAACAAAGAGCAGATTATGCAAGCGTATGACGGGGACATGTTTGGCGACCAAAGGAAAAGGCTTCGAACGGCAGCGCGTCCCAAACAAGAAAAAGCGATGTTGCGCTGGATTGCCATTTCGCGCGATGCGTGTTTGGCCTTTTGCAGCCTGGCCCCCTCATCTGTGCACTCGCAGGGAAGTGCGTGGTGACCATAAACATTGACTCCTTCAGTGCGTCGGAAGGATGGTTCGACAGCTCCAAGAAGCGACATGGGCTGGTGTTCCGCAACGTGTGTGGTGAAAGAGGTGCAGTTGACAAAAGTGTTGTGCAGGACTGGTGATCTGCACTATCCGCGCGCCTTTCTACGTACGAGCCGAGCAACATTCTCAACGCTTATGAGACAGCGCTGTTTTATAAGGCTCCGCTTGACAAGACAATCGTGTTTAAGAGGGACTCGTGCATCGGTGGAAAATGAAGTAAAGAGCACGTGACAGTTCTTCTGGCTGCTAGCATGACCGGCACAGAGCAGCTGCCGCTGTTGTTGATCAGGAAGCGCGCGAAGCCAAGATGTTTTAAGAATATTAGGCAGCTGCTTGTCGACTACCGGTTCAACAGAAAGGCTTGGATGACTGCCGAACTTTTTCAAGCTTGGCTGCGTCAGCTCGACCGCCATTCTGTGGCCAAGTCTCGGAAGGTGTTGTTCAAGCTAGACAGCTGCAGTGTGCACACGAAGGTGTCCGGCCTCGAAAGCATTGAACTGCTATTCCTGCCTCCGAACACAAAGGCTTCCCTGTCGCCGATGGGACCAGGGAATCATACAGTTCATGAAAAGCCGCTATTGATGGCAGGTACTCGAGCGGATGTTGCTCTGTATGGAGTCAAGCAAGCAGTACGAAGTAAGCATGCTAAGCGCAATCCACATGCTGACATACCTGTGGAACAACACACCACCTACAGTAGTCGCAAACTGCTTTAGGCATAGCGATTTCGTGCACGGCGCTGCTGATCCGGGTGTGGTGGCTGATGAAGAAACCGGCGAGGAGCAAGACGGCCGCTATGTGAGCATCATGCCAGCTGATGTGCTCCTTGGCGATTATTTCGCAATTGACAGCGATGTTGCCGTAGCTGGCACAGTGAAAGACAGCGATATCGTCGCCGAAGTCTTGGACGGCGAAAGGGAACCAGCTGACGAGGACGCAAGTGATGCAGACGCGCGTCCACGCCACACAATGACGGAGGCGGCGCATGCGTTGGCCGTTTTGGAAGACATATGCATGTTTTCCTCGAACACTGTGTGCGGACTAAGCCACCTGCAAGAACTTTGCAAAATTGTGACTTCGTCGCACATTGCGTCCGTGAAGCAAACCGCGATCACAAACTTTTTTTAAGAAATAGAAGCTTGATGGTGTAGGAGACATTTTTGAAGTATTTTGTTCGTACTCGCGATAATTCGTACCTTCAGTTAATTCGGACATTCTCTCCGGTCTCGTGAAGTCCGAATTAACGGGGTTTTACTATAGCAACAAACTAAAATGTCGCTCGAAGAATGGTAAGCAGATCAAAACGTGCAGTGCCCTGCTCACGCAGAAATGATGCACATATTCATAAGTACAGATGAGTTCAACATAAAAAGTGTCACAGTTATTACTTCGCTGTGTCTGAAAAGCTCTATGTTTTCACAAATGGGCACTGTGCAGCGAGCGAAGTGACCTTTGTGCACCCGATAACTACAACACAATCGTCCTGGTGAAAGTCCAAGGTGTGCGATTTTCCTCCGCAGCGAGATGAGCTTGCGCACACACAAACATCTACCTCCCACCCACCCCTCCTCCCAGATGGGCAACTTGCGCATGGAAAATGAGCGTGTGCCCCCGCGTCGCAATGAGCAGGGCGCCGAGTGTGCCCTTTCTGCCATTTTGCCGATGACACTGAAAATACGCTGTTTCCCACAAGATCGGCACCGCAATGATAAGTGGTGTAAGGGTTGAGGGACATGTGCCTTCATGGCTCAGTAACTAATGCCGTGCGCTCAGGAGCAAAAGGTTGCACGTCCGCTTCCGCGCGCCAGAAAGTACTTTACTGAATTTTTTTGTTGCTTTTGTGTGACACACATATATATACAGGGCATGGCAACGTTTTGGTGTTGTTTTGAGTGCGAATTCTTTTTCGTTTGCAGTCTTGCAGAATGGCGTGGTCAGCATGGTTGAGACGGTATTGGCATTTTCCCATGAAGCAATGAGGTGCGCTAATTGGCTAGAGCAGCGCATTCATATCTTGCGAGAGAAAGCACGCCCGTCATTGGTAGCTGCGCAGCAGTGGGGGTGGTCGCTTCCTCCGATGACGCTCGCTCGCCCCGTTGTTATTTGCCTCGGCCGGCGTCTTCTTCGTCGCTCTTTGCCTCTTGCACTCATATCAATTTCTTTTTCCACTAGTCCTGTGTTCTTCGTCTTAGTTGTTGCATGCGATGCCGGTAACGATGCCAAAGATGGTGCAGAGGTCCTTTGCACAGAGGCACACTATGCGGTTTGTACAACGTCGCGATGCCACTATTCTGCTGCGACTGCCCACTGCGTGGATGCTTGCAGCGGCGGAACAGTGCTTTCAGCAGTCCCCAGTCAAGAATACTACACATTGAGTAAGGCTGAAGCCCTGATCGCACTGAGTGCTTCAGAAATTGCGGGACTTAGTACGTGCTCCGAATCAGTGCTACAGTCGCCGACCAATTTTTCGGACTTCAAAAATTCGGACTTTTTATATATTTCGTACTTCAAATGTGCACCATCAGGGTTCCCCAAGGGTTAATGCATTTTTACGCCCGATTTTTCGGACTAAATCGCTTGTTTCGGGCTGCACTACGAATCTGTATGGACGCCGCCATATTGGGTTTTTCGCCGGCTTGACTAAGCTTAGTGGCTTAATTTTGAAATGGCTTTTCTGCCCCCAAGATTGGTAAGCAAATGTCATATTTCAAGTTTCGGAAGCCGTGTCTGCTTTAGAAAACCAACACGGGACATTTTTTCGTCTTCGGTCACCCATTGTGGTCAGCACTGTTGTCATCGCACCGCACAGGGAGGAAGCGGAGCTACGCAGTGGCGAAGTGAATGTGCCTGCCACAATGACATTAGGGAGCTTTAAAATAGCGCGTCGCGAGCCCTTGCGGTGCGGTCGCTGCCACTGTGCATTTGTCGTAACGAGAGTCACCATTTGCGGCCCGCCCGCAGAAAATCCGAAATAGCGTGCAGGGATAACAACCCGCGAGGTCCTCAAAATGATGTCTGTATCTTCCGTGCATTTGAGTTTACGGTCGAAGCGAAAGTTCCTAAATTTTTCCCTAGGGGAAGCAAACACTATTCTAAAGCTAATAATGCGTCCGCTATACCCGCAACACCCGCAAACGTTATTGTAAAACTCCCTGTATGAAGACTTCGTTCATCGGGACGATGACTATTTCTTGTGCAGAGCCCACAGACAAAGAAATTCTCTGCCGGGTTGTACCGCAGTCGGAGAGCGGTTCAGAGGATGACGACGATGATCGCCCGCTGCTGTCGGCAGCGGAGATCGCCACCGCGATGACGCTTTTGTCGAGCATTTACGGTGACGATGTCACCTTGGCACAAATACGGGCGAACCATGGACATTTTTAAGCCTGCCTGATGGAATAACGTTCATATGTTTGACAAAAACCAATTTCTTGGACTGTTAGATTTTTTGGACTTTTTTTCGGTCCCCCCCTGGCCCGAAAAATCGGTGGGCGACTGTATTGAGCATGACACCGAGTGTTTCCGAGATTGCCGGACCCAGCACTTTGACGCTTTATGCCTAAAAATAAATTACCAACGACACCAAAAGATGTAGACGAGGCGAAAGAAGAAAAGAGTGCATCCAAATACTTCTAGCTATTCTGTTGAAGCTTTCTGAAGAAAATGCAAGTTTCAAACTTTCTAGGCCCGTTTTCTCAGAATGAATTTTTTTGCTAGTTGTGATGCTGAGGAAAGCTGAAACTGAAAGACCGCTCATCAAATTTGTGTGCTGTTTTTTATCCTGTTTTTGAATGACTTTTCCAGAGTACAAGCGGCTTCTTTGTCTGAAAATTGGTGTCGTTAATTTATAACATTTCAGTTTTGATGAACCTGGTAATTACTAGCTACACTGAATTCAAGGTCGCATGAATATTTATTGGAGAGAAAATTAAAAAAGGAACGGCTTTGTAGTATCCTGGGATATCTATCAAAAAACGACCACAATAAATTTTAGCTTTCTACTATGTCCTGAGCTTTCTCAATACTCTTCCTCAAGTACCCAGGTGAACAACCCAGTTAGACATCCATAACTCTGGAACTAAAGAACACAGCTGCATGCAACTATTCAGTTCCTCTAGTTTTAGTGTAGCCAACATGCCCTGAAAGTTTCATCCAGATATCTTGAAAAATAAAAAAGTACGGTCTGCAGAGCAGCCTTAAGTTGTTCCCGGAAACTGACACCAGCCCTAATTTTTCCAGCACTGTTACTTCCAACGTTTATTTCTTTTCCAAACACTGCCGTAAAGTTATGAAAGAAAGACAGCTTCACTGGAATGGCGAAGCAATGAATGGGACAGCAACAAATTGTAAGGCTGGCAGCCAACTCTTCTAGATCTGATATCGCATAACTCTATAAAAATGCTGGTGTAAGAAAACACAGCCCTGCAAGGGAGTGATGCTCTCCTCGCAGTGTGCTTGCGTTGAGATCCCAGCATGCACAAGGGTCCATGAGCCTCTCCCGCTGATGCCTGCCAGGATCGCGCACGCATAGCGATCACAACCATGCCCATGTGATTAAAGTCCACAGCTGCGCCTGGAGCGATCACAGTGTTCACGAAACCGAAACTATAGCCATTACGATCAAACTGAAAAGACCACGTTTCAGCCACGTTTCCGGGCACGGTGCTTGATGGCTTTCATACTTTGCGGCTAAATTCTGGTGCTGCGGTGCAGTAAGGTGCTAATAGGCAAGTTTGACACAGCAGGGGAGGCTCGGCGCAAGAAGGCACAGGTAAGCAAGTTTGGCGCACCGTGGCGCAGCTGTTCCACCCGTGGTCACAAGACCAACCATGTGAGTTTTCTTATTGAGAAGTCCATATGAATAACCATTCATATAATTTGCATGAAATCTGCGTTTAACACATATGAATGCCATGTGTACGAAAGTACATATGAAACTTCATATGCAGTCAATATGTATCAAAATACACTTGAATGACAAATGACAATTTCTCTTTTTTATGCACTTTTCTTTGCACCGCAAGCTCGAGAACTAATTTACACTATAATAAAGTAATGAAGCCATATTATAAGTACCATATCTAAAGTACCATATCTAAATTTCATGCTGTGTTCTGTGAGTGCATGTAGGCCAAGTCTCTTCTAAATGATAAAGAATTTACACTGAGGTCCCAAAAAAGTTGCACTGCATAACCCGAGCGCCTCTCGTAGCAAGTTACTTACATGGTGAACATAAAAAGAGCTAACCAAACCAATAGCAAATGCCATTCATGAAATAAGTGTTTTTGGTATCGCCAAGTCCTTGCACAAGATTTCTCTGTTAACTAGTTCTCTCAAGGAGCGTGTGGAACACACACTACTAATTCAATGGGACCTATACAGACTCGAACTTTTCATGCACACATTTTGTTGCACTGATACCAAATATAAGTTAAGCTTTTATGTACATTGTACCCTTAAATTTCTGAAAGTTAATAATTAATGAAAACATATAAGGATCTGATTCTTATTGAAGTGGCAGCACAGATCTTGCTGTATTAAGTGTCCCTGGATTCTATGTATGTTAAGCAGTTTTTTATGGTTCTAGCTTTTGAAAAACAATAGTTATAAATCTTTCATTACCTTACTGGGGATGACTGAAGAAAAAAAAAATGTAAGTCTCCAATTACACTCTCTTTAAACATTCAAAACCTTGAAAAATAACAGTTAACACACTTTCGAGCTTTCCAAACACCCAGTGTTCACACAGCAAGAAATGTTAGTAACTGAGCGTTCAAGTGCCGTGAAAAGCCTGAGAAATGAAACAAAGAAAAAAATTCAGCGACTGATGCTCTGGCTAAAACGATGACCTAAGATGCGTGAAAAGTAGAGAGGCGAATCATCAATAGCATGTGAATTCGAAAATAAAGAGTTCTAAAAATTTTTTTTTATACAGACCCCTATGATAATTGTAAAGCTACCTTTCCTGTGATGCAGTAAGTTCAACTAGTCGCAGCTAGTCACTTCCGCAGTGTATTCACGTGCAGTTTTATTGTGCGACGACGCAGAAATTACAGACCCATTTTTCTAGATATAACCAGGCCTGAAAAGCATGCGCAACTACACTCGGGGACAACTTTCAGGGGCAGCACAGCCAAAGCTACGTGGGTGAAGCTTCTGCACATGTGTTATTATGCCAAGTAGTCCGTTTTCATGCAATTTCGGTTTCAGTTTCGCAAGCGCATCCAACATGCACTTTTTCGCACGACCACTATAAAAAAATCTTAAGTTTTATGGGGAGGAAATAAATAAAATGTTCATTTTTAAAGGCATAAAGCACGAATCTTTGGAGCGTTGCGATTTATTTCAGAAAAAGAAAGGTATGGCTGAGCAGATTCTGGGCGATTGGAACAACGCAAAGCCAAGACATCATTTCCTAAATTGCAGTGCATACTTGGTCAACATCATTGTTTTCCTTCTTTAAGAGACGCAAGAACATGCTGGAGAAGCTCATAATATTTTTTTAAGGGACGCAAAGGCAGCGACGGGAAGCAGCAGTCATGACACCGATTGGTCATAAGTGGGCGTCTGATGTTAGCAAATTCAAATTGGAATACAATTTTTACTCGGCAAAGAACGCTGTTTTTTTTTTTTTCACAGTCAACAGGGTAATATACATTAACGCGTCTGTTACCCAGGCATAGCACTAGTAACGACTACCGTATTTACTCGCGTAATCCTTGCACTCGCATAATTCTCGCACCCCCAACATCGCCCAAGAAAAATACGATTTCTTTTTTTTTTTTTTTTCGAGTAATTATCGCACCCCCGAAAACTGCCGCAATAATGTCGTCTGCTCGTTCTAGCCACTAATGATGATAGCGCATGCCATTTGGCGCCATCTCTTAAGCATCAAGCATACTATTGCACGCAAATTCAATCCAATCTAAGCCAAGCCGAAGCGGCCAGTGCGCGTTGCGGCGTGTTTTGTATGCTGTGTCGGTAATCTTGGCACGTTATGGTGTGATACTGAAGCTACACGGCTGCTTCAAGTTGCAAGTGATAGATAACAACGGCACTAAACGATGGCAACAGGGCTGCCGGTAGGCCCTTCGGAGTCTACGAGTTTTGTGATCGCTACTGGTTACGGCAGCTGAACGCCACCAAGATGCGTTAGGCCTGCCATGGGCCTAAAACTGGGATTGATGGTAAACTTTATTTCGTCAGAAGGAAACTGCGGACGATTCTGTTAAATAGCCATGAGCCCAATACTGACGTCCTACGCTTACCTTTTAAGGGCTCCTGTTGAGCGACGAACGCTACCATTACATCTGCAACGCCCACAAGCTTTGCGTATGGTATTCTAATTCTCGACTATTCGCTTGCACTTTTTGTGTCTCAAATAAATCTTGCCTTGTGTTGAACCTCTGCTTTTATTGTTGAGGTAACTCTTAATTAGTACTTCTCAAAGCTTGCTGTTAGTTGCTGGTGTGAGAATCCCGGTTTGCGGCCACTTCGTTTTTTTTTTTTTTTTCGCTCGGTAAGTTCTCGTGAAAAGTTCTCCCCACGTAACTCTCGCACCCCCCAACTTAGCATCGATTTTTCGGCAAAAAAAGTGCGAGGATTAGGCGAGTAAATACGGTACCTCCGTAGACATAGTCGGGAGCGATGTTACAGTACACAATCTTCAGCGTTATCGTATCAACAGTATTAGCCAGCTGAAACACTGACCACGTATGCAAAGCAATTTAGGAATAGGGTCATTGGTTTAACGTACAGTTTCCAAGTGCAATTTTTCTTCCAAGCAGCTGGTGTTGTTGAAGACTGGCAGGTCGCCAGTGTCACTTTCATGGCGGCTATAGCGATCCGAGTACAACTTTCGCTGATGATATCAATAGCACACAAATTTTTGGTGAGTGCATGTGCGGGAAACAAAATATTTTATGACGTACTACTGTCAACGTTTCTCCCTGCTCGATGAATACAGATCACCTAATAGCTAATGAACACGCACTGATGCTCGTTCATAAGTTTCGATGTGAACTTGCTGCAACCGAGCAATGCCATATGTTGTTTACTGGGGCAGGGAAAAGTGAAACGGCACCAAAAAACAAGAAAACTAGAAACAGCAAAGAACAAAAAACCTACACGGGTGATGCTTTGTAATAATAATTCGAACAATCTTGTAATATTCACATCTCTTCTTTTTATATTTTCCATTATGCTACGCAGCATACCAAAGTAAGTGTTCATGGACTACGAGCAGAAGCGTAGCGAGAAAAGGTGCGCTTGGGCTTCGTAGCCTTGGCTGTGCTGCTACAGAAAGTTGTCGAAAGTTGGCTATACTTGCCTGTGATATCTGATAGATATGTATGTCTCCACATAAATTCATCTCACTCATCTCGCCTTCGAAATTTAGAGTCGGTGCTTTCTAAACAACGACCTCCTTAGGTGACCAATGCTAAGCTGGAAACATCACGTATGCTCCAATGTCACACGAGCGCTGTAGAAGGTAATGCATACCATTGGCCACAGCTTGCCACTCCTGGTGCTCGCAGGCAGCCAGGCTGGGCAGCATGGGTTGATGCAGGGGCTGCGCGTACTTGGCAATGACCTTGGTCAGGGAACGGCCTTGCATCTGAGAGTTTTTCGGTGGGCGAGTGCCCTGCTGAAACTGCAGCATCTTGCGGTACAGCCTCATGCATGTCTCCCGGCTCACATTCTCGTTCCAGTTCTGCCAAGAAAACTCAGCTGTTTCACATGGGCACATGCAACAATTGCGTATGGAGCCAGTCAAACCCTACGCCTGCAGAGCTTGTCCTGCACCTAATGAATGATGCAGTCAAATCCAGTGAACACCACATAACCAACACTCAACTGACAACACGTACATTTAAACCTGCCTATAGTGAGCATCCATACAACGAACTCCTCAAGAATACGCAGTTATTCAATCCCCCCACCTGTTTAGCCAGAGAAATGTCTCTTAGAATGCTACAACTATTTCTTATCCGAATCCCGCTTTCAAGTACGATCTATACCCAAGCAACTGCGGGGGAACATTCGATTTAGAGCACGCGCTTTGGCGGTGCCCCTCACAACACGGAGACAAGGACCCCACAGAGCAGAAGCGGTGCACGGTGCTCCTCGAAATATCAGCATCCACTTTGGGCCCCCACTCGCACGCTTTTACCCATGGGTACAACTTGCGATGCGCAGGGGGATGCTATCGATTTGGACTCTATATAAAACATGACAGTGAAAATTCGCCGAGAGAGTCTATATAATTTCTATCACAATAATAATGCAGTTCTTGATAGCCAAATAAATAAAAGACCTGCCTTCCGTTTTCACTTTATTTGTGCATCTTTTTTTTCGAAATTTCACACTGAAACTGTATATAACGAAAATTTGTGTTTAAGAAATTTTGGGGGGGGGGAATGCATCAGTCTCGTTATCTCTAGGTTTAACTGTAAGTATTGATGTAGCTTCAGTCAACCGACTGGCACAACTAAAGCTGTGTCTGCACTGTGCGTGGTGGCGTGGCTCAATCGGGAGTAATGCTCGATCATTGGTAGTGACACTGGTGGCCTCAAGGTCAAGCTGCATTTTTGATGCGCTGGCGGTGCGATAAACAGTGATAGCCGACTCATCAAACCCAAGACTCCGGTGCAGTACAGCACAATCTATATTGATATAATCAGGATGACACAGTAAACTCAATTTCGCGCAGCTTAGCACAGTTTTGCGCAAAAGTGGAATCACGGCAAACAGCTCTAAAGAAAAGAGCACTTGCGAGCAGTGCTTGACACAAATGATCAGAGAGAGCTCTTTCATGCAGCGGCAACTATATTCTGTCTCCGTCATTCCAAACAGGCAAAAGAAGTGGCCGTGGCTACCTTGACCAGCGAAAGGGCGGCACGCTTCATGACATCTGTGTTGAGGAGGCGTCTGATGCGCCGGTACAGGTCCATGCGCTTGTCCATTCCTGTCAGACGGGCACATCGCACCGCAGTCATGGGAGCCACGGGTACCGCCAGGGAGCGCTCCACGTCAGCCACTGTGGGCTCTTTGGTGCGCAGGGTCTCGTACAGTCGCCGGTAGCGCATCAGCAGCGTGTTGGATGCACGCCAGGGCATGTCCCGTGCCGCCTGTACAAGCGTCACAAGGAGAGGCTTTGAAGGCGAGAACAGTGACCGACAACGGGGAAGTGCATTTGTCGTATTTCCGAGATCCAATAAAATGAAGATGTACAGACGCAGGTCGAACTAAATACAGTCGACGTCCGATTTCCCGGATGCCTGAAATTGCGGACATGCTAGATTTCTCGGACTCATCTGTGGCACTGCCAAGTTCGCTATAGAGTCAATGTATTAAAAAGTCAAAAATTTCGGAGGCTTATGGCCTTCGGCATCCATTTTCCCAGACTTTTTACTATGAACCGCCGATCCAAAGTCACCGCAGACGCCGCCATTTGAGTTGTTTTCATATCCTCGCGTCACCAACCACCGTACCGCAGCTGCCTTAACCTCGAAACCGCACATGTCAATCCGTTGCCAGCCATAGCTTAACAGTTTAGGTAAGCCAAACCTCACTCAGTTCGTTCACGTGTTGTTTTGTCAGCTTTGCGGTCGTGTCTGCGGTTGATCGTTTCCTGCTGCGCGCTATCTTTAGTGATCTTGTTTCCTGACCTTCAGTATTTACCGAGTTACTAGCTGTTTCCTGCTGCACTTTTCGTCAAGCAGATTCACCGTTTCCAGTGATGGCACCAACTGCTCCTTCGTCTTTGTCTGCGCCTTCGAAGCGCACAGAGCCCCCTCGTAGGTTCACTATGGGAAAAGCTACGCTGTTGACCTCAGGTCTGCCGTCGGCATGCTAGGGGAATCTTGAAAGGCGGTTACCCAAGAGACTCTGCGAAACTGTTCTTTCCATGCGGGCTTCAGACTCGACGCCGAGACGGTCGTCTCGCCCCAAGTGGACAGCGTGTGTGACGAACTGCCATCCGCGGATGTTCCCTCAACAATCTGCGCGCTGCCGGCGAGTCGATTTTAGTCGGGATAACTTTTGAGGGCTTCGCCGACGCTGACAAAGACCTCGAGCTATGTGCGGACCTGACCAATGACAAAATCATTCAAGTTACGCAGGACTCTGATGACTCTAACACTGAAAACTAAGAGCCATCGAACACAGCCAACGAGTTCGGAGTTGACGTGAGCACTGATGACACTGTCATCGGTGTACAGTGGCAACACAACGTTGACTGAAATTGAGGCGGACATGATCGCGGGCAAGCGGAACGCCGTGCAAAAGAAAATAGGAGACTTCTTTGCCCCCAAGCGCTGACGTATGAGATAACGCCAGCCACCTCGGTTTTTTTTTATGAATGGCTTTTTTCAGAGCCATCTAAACGATGCATTGGTTGAATCGCAATCGGAATCTTGTACTCCCACCGTCACCTTCTCAGTTAGCGAAAAATACCTACAAAAAAAGGTGCGTTTTCACATGCATTCGTTTATCTGGACTGCCCAATTTTCCACACATTTTCACGGTTTCTTGAAGGTTCAGGAAATCGGACGTTGACTGTAACATACATTAATGTGGTATGGGACAGCATGCCAGCGTGAAGACCATACCACCAACTTTGAATACAGACCCTGTACTCTCTTGTGAACTCCTTCTCATTGATGCAGATTCATTCGCGTGCATTAAGAGCACTCAATTTCTTATACAGTTAAACCCCTATCTAAGAGACATGCTCCGGGCAGCAATGCTTGTCTCTTATATGAGGTGTCTCTCATAAGCAGGGTACCCCATATGCATTTTCTTATCAACCCGTACTTTACTGTTGGCACACTGGTGCCTCTTATACCAGTATCTCTTATAAAGGGGTTCGACTGTAGTTATTAACCCTAAATTGCATGTTATTGAAACAGACCAATTGTAACTGTACTTTCAAAGCTCCCTCTTTATGGCACCAGCAACAAGTGACACACACTGCCATTTTTCAGAGCACCCTGTTTAGTGGCGGTGTGAATTGTACGAAAAGCTTAGTTTTTTTTTTTTAATGCAAAATACGAGGAATGGGTTAAGCTAAAGATTGTATATGCCAGAGTAGACATTAAGGTATTACATAGGTTAAAATTGGAGTGATATGTTTAAAATAAATTTGTGCAAGCACAATTACACATTAAAAGCCAATTGAATGGGGCTTGTTGCAGCGCCTGACGGGTGAATTCTCGACTACGTGCTTCTTTCTCGACTACGAGCTTTGGCAATGCACAAAACACAGGTAATCCAAGCGATAAACTACATCATCATCATCATCAGCCTGACTACGTCCACTGCAGGACAAAGGCCTCTCCCATGTTCCGCCAGTTAACCCGGTCCTGTGCTTGCTGCTGCCAATTTACACCCGCAAACTTCTTAATCTCATCTGCTCACCTAACCTTTTGTCTCCCCCTAACCCGCTTTCCTTCTCTGAGAATCCAGTTAGTTACCCTTAACGACCAGCGGTTATCCTGTCTATGTGCTACATGCCCGGCCCATGTCCATTTCTTCTTGATTTCAGCTATGATATCCTTGACCCCCGTTTGTTCCCTAATCCACTCTGCTCTCTCCTTGTCTCTTAAGGTTACACCTATCATTTTTCTTTCCATTGCTCGCTGCGTCGTCCTCAATTTAAGCTGAACCCTCTTTGTAAGTCTCCAGGTTTCTGCTCCATAGCTAAGTACCGGCAAGATACAGCTGTTATATACCTTTCTCTTGAGGGATAGTGGCAATCTACCAGTCATAATTTGAGAGCGCTTGCCGAATGTGCTCCAGACCATTCTTATTCTTCATCTCGTGGTTCGGCTCCGCAGTTATTACCTGCTTTAAGTAGACATAGTCTTTTACAACTAGAAGTGCACTATCACCTATCTCGGAGTGCTGCTCTTTTCCGAGGTTGTTGTACATTACTTTCGTTTTCTGCAGATTCATTTTAAGACCTACCTTTCTGCTCTCGTTGTCTAACTTCGTAATCATGAGTTGCAATTCGTCCCCTGAGTTACTCAGCAATGCAATGCTATCGGGGAAGCGCAGGTTACTAAAGTACTCTACATTAACTCTTATCTCTAACTGTTCCCATTCTAGGTTTCTGAAAACCTCCTGTAAGCACGCGGTAAATAGCATTGGGGAGATTGTGTCCCCCTGCCTTACACCCTTCTTGATTGGTATTCTGTTGCTTTCTTTATGAAGCACTATGGTAACAGTTGATCCCCCGTAGATTTCCTCCAGGATGTTGACATATACTTCATCGACCCCCTGATTCCGCAGTGTCTGCATGACGGCCAATATTTCAACTGAATCAAACGCCTTCTCGTAATCTATGAAGGCTATGTATAGTGGTTGGTTATATTCTGAGCATTTCTCTGTTACCTGATTGATAGTATGAATGTGGTCGATTGTTGAGGAGCCTGTTCGAAATCCTGGTTGTAAAAGCGAAAAATTGCATTTTTTTTTTTTGAATGGCTGAGGACTGCCCTATTCAGAACACCCTGGCAAATGGCTGCCAGCCAACTGTTCCGGTGATGGGTGCAGTGAGATGGAATTCATTTGCATACAGTAAAGCTTGTTCAGTGGCTGTCGAGACTTTTTCTGGAGCTTTGCGAATTGCGAAACTTGGTGTGTGAAGCGAATTTGAAGTGCAAGTGCTAATCGAATAAAATATTTGTCTAATATTTCTAGAATATTTGTTAAAAACTTCAAAACGAAACTGCAGGAAAAAAGGGGGGGGGGGGATCCTTAAGCTTCGTCTTTGAGAGTTCAACGCGATGGCGATATCCTATCCCCAGTGCCCACTTTAAAAACTTAGTGAATGACATCATTTAAAACATGCTACACTGCCACTAAGGCCGTTAAAGGCACAGGCGCAACAACGCGTGCGCCTCTGTAGTGGGTGACAGGCTTTAAGCCAGGAAGTTTAAATCATTATTATAATTCCATGCTCGTACACTCAACGGCAGTGAACGCTTGTACTAAGCATCTAGGCCAACAAAGTGCCGGCCGGCAAGGTAGCCACTTCGCTTAGTCATGTGTTACTGCAGTGGCAATGCTTGGAGCTAGTGCGGCTGCAATGCCTCTCCACAGCGGATCACAACCGGTCACAGTTGCACCCTGGCTCCTTAAGGTCATTGCGACTTGATGAATGAGCTTGAGAACAGTGTAGTTGCAGCACTTCTGCTTGATTAACGTTAAACTCACCTTGATTGCAACAATTTTTACACGGATTCGCCAGCTCCCCTGCAAGCGTAGCAAACTGATGAACGATCTCACCATGGCCCAGTGGCCAGCTCCGTACTTCTGCACCAGCTGCAGCAGCGTGCAGTCCTCATCCGAAGTGAACGGCCCCAAGACAAACTGCTGGGCAAAGTTGTCCATGTAGCGATCCCTGCACTGGCCGTGTGTACGACCTGGCACCATGCTTGCCACCTGAAATGTGGCCAGGACACCGGTTAATTAAGAGTGCACTTCAGAATGGTGAACTGATGGGCTTCGATAGAGCGTAACCGTGTGTTCATGATGGTCAAAACTCGAAAGGACGCCAGGATTTTGTGCGAATTATCAGAGAACTCATACATATGACTAGGGGAAACATAAAAACTCGTGTAGCGTTTGTTGTTTTTTATTTCTCAGGGTTACAGCAATGTCGCAATCAGCTCTGAATGATTGCATGTAAATGTTTTAGACATTAGGGGTTGCAGTAATACTTATTATTATGCAGCAATTGCAATTGTGAATAATTAAAGACAAAAGACATGCTGTGTCCCACAACTGCTTGTTGCTCCTAACCAGAGAGCTTTTTTGCATTACCCATGTGTACTGTGGCAAGAGCGACTTATAACAGTGTTCAGTACGCAATACACTAAGAACAAACTTCCTTTTTGCAGTGCGGCTGCTCCAGAGCTTGGCTGGGCGATTAGCCTCAAACTCGAGACTTAGCTGCAGTTTGGCACAATTTCCATTATTGCTATAAAAGAGGGCATAATAAATCTCATTTGGCACAGGAGTGGAATCGCCACTATCGTTGAGATTCTACAGTACACACAGGGCAAGCGAACCGGCAGTGCCCACCGGTCCACAGCAAAATTAAGGGAAACAAGTGGCTAACCTTGGACCAGCTAACGTCCCCGTACAGCTTCACAGCGACAAGCAGCATGACATCTTCCTGCGCTGACCAGCGGCCCCGCTGCATGTTCGGATACAGGGACCAGTGGTAGCGGTTTATCAGCTGCTTCTTAGACCGGCAGTCCATATAGTGACACACCTGCAAGGGCGAATGTGCGAAAACAATCGAGGCTAGCCCTATCGAAACAGCAGCCGAGACTGCGCCTGCCGACAAAAAATGGAGCCGAAGAGCAGTCCAACACCACCAAACGTGGCAGACACGGCAGTGGGACCGCTATTTGACTCCTTGATGCAGACCTAAAAGCAGGCACAAGCAAGAGATTCGGCCCACTTAAAAAGCATGATTTTACCAGTGTCAAAAATACATCTGCGCACTGTGCAGTCTGAACTGGCACATGGACAAGGCCAGCTCGTCAACAGGACTACACTCAATCAATCAATTAATCAATAAGGATTTATTTTCAGCTTCAAAGACAATCGATGGAGCTTGGTGGGTAAAGAAAAAAAGCCTTAGATCAAGCTTGACAGGGTGTGTAACAACGGGCTTGGCAAACGTGGCAAACGGAGTGCAGTCAACTGCAGATTTTTTGGACCCTCTAAGCAGCGAAAAACTCCGAAAATTCGGGCAGCCCGAAAAAACGAATGCAAGCAAAAAAAACACATTGTTTTACTGATAATTTTCAATGCAAGCAAAAAAAAAAAACGCACCATTTCGCTATTATTTCTCAATGCAAGCGAAAAACGCACCATTTCATTGATATTTCACGGATCAAGAGGGTCAAGGTCGAAGTACCAGACTTCCGGAACTCTGCCGAAGCATAAGTGGGGTGGCTCTGAAAAGAGCTGTTAAAAAAAATGCATGCAGCTGACAGCGGGTGCCGTCAGGGCAGCCGGTGTAAGAGCTGCAGTGGCTTGAAAAACTTGATCCTTCTTTGAACGGCGTTCCACTTGCATGTGATCACATTCGCCTCGATCTGAGCAAGGGTCATGTCATCACTGTACACCGATGACAGCGTCATCAATGCTCGCATCAATTCGGCGGTCGTAGGTGGCGCAGGCATTGGTTCCTCATTTTCGACATCGGAGTCGTCTGAATCCGCCATAACCTGACTGACTATTTCGTCGTCGGTTAGCTCTGCGCAGAAGTCGAGCTCGTCAGCGTCGACGAACCACTCAAAAGTTATTTCCGTGGGCATGGAAGCACCAGCAGGGCGGAGATCGTTGATAATATCATCCATGAGAGGCACAAGTCAGTCACGCTGTCGCTTTCTTCAGGCAAGTCTGCAGCCTTTGTGTCAAATACGAAGCCCGTGTGCGAAAGCAGTTGCGAAGCGTGTCTTGCTTTACTGCCTTCCATGTGTCCGCAAGCATTTCGACAGCAGACCGAAGGTCAATGCTGTAGCCTTTCCCACTTTCCGAGCACAGCACCACGCGGTTGAGTATACGTGAACGGTACAAAAGACTCAGATTACGGGTAACGCCTTGGTCCATCGGTTGGAGGATCGCAGTCGTGTTGGGCGGCATGAATTCCAACTGGATAGCCTTCAAGTTATTGATGTGACCATGAGCAACACAGTTGTCAACGAAGAGCAGAACACTTGTGTTTTGTTGTTCAAACTTCTGTCCAACCTGCGGACGTAACTCTTGAACAACTGCTGCGTTACCCATGCCTTTTTGTTGGCTTCGTATAACCCTGGCAGCATTGCACCTTTAAAACACCTCAGGCTCTTGGACTTCCCGATTACTAACAAAGGAAGTTTCTTGGTGCCAAACATGTTGCTGCCACCAAGAACGGCCAGCCATTCTTTGCTATGCTTGCCACCATGGCATGCGCCACCAGCAAAAGCGAGTGTTCTTTCCGGCAGCAGCTTGTAAAACAAGCCAGTTTCGTCGCAGTAGAAAAAGTTGTCAGCAGAGAACTGCTGCAACAAAGACTGGAGTTTTCCGCAATAACTGCACTGTCGATGGCGCCGCTTTCGCCACACATCTTCTTGAACTTGAGGTCATTCCGATGCTTAAAATTTCTCAGCCATCCATCACTGAACTTAAAGTCCGTGATGTCCATTCGAAGCGCGAGAGTTTCTACTTTTTGTTTCAAGATGCAGCTCTGAGACTGGAAACCGCTTGGCAATCATTGAATTAAGCCACACGACCAGAGCGTCCTCAAGCTTTGAATGAACACCTCGGCTTGCATTCATCTTTTGGGCACCAGACGGTTTTTCGGCCGCTTCCAAGATCTTGTCTTTGTTCCTCAGGAAATCGGAAACTGTTTGCTTGGAAATGCCGAACTCCTTGCTCACTTCAGCCTGCGATCGGCCACTCTTCACTAACTTAATAATGGCGGCTTTCTTCTCCATCGTTAACCGACGGTACTGTTTTGCGCGCTTCGATGCCATCGGCGAGGACGACGAAGGCGGAGTGGGAGCCATCGCAGGCAAGCGAAATCCTCACGATGTTAACAAAGGAGTTTGCTGACGAGCGTCGAAGCACCTAGGCTTAGCATTGCAGAGCACACTTCACACAATCGCACAACCACGCACTAGGCTAGCCAAACACTGATGTATCCGTGACGTCACGCCAGCCGAAGCCGCCGTTATCACCACTGCTTCTTCTCCTTCCCTTCCCCTTAACCCGTCTCGCACAACGCTACATTAACCCGCGCTATCGCAATAAAGCTTTTGTCTTGGCCCAGCCACGGCCCTGGCGTGTTCGTTTCAGTGGCGACGAGGATGGGATAAAAGCGGTGCGGCAACTCCGTCCGTCATGACCGCCGCACCCACGGGAGGATACGCCAGCCCGCCGCAGTTCGACGAGGCGAGCGACAAGTGGCCCGCGTACCAGGTTCGGCTGGAAGCCTTCTTTGAGGGAAATGGCATCACGGAAGACAACAAGAAGCGGGCCCTGCTGGTGACTGCACTGTCCACCCACACCGTCGACGTACTGAGCGGACGTTGTGCTCCGGATAAGGTGAATGAACTTTCGTACCCACAAGTGATAGCCTTGCTTAAGCAGCACTTCTCGCCGCAACCGAACGAGATAGCACAGTCTTATAAGTTCTTCACCCGCAATCAGCTGCCCGGCGAACCGGTCAAGGATTTTGTCGTGGCGATTCGACAGATAGCGGACACCTGCAATTTTGGTGCTTCGTTGGACAGAATGCTACGAGATCGCATCGTGTGTGGTCTGCACAACGTCGGAGTGCGTCGGCAGCTACTCGCGAAACCACAGCTGACGAGGAGCGAAGCGGAAGAAATTGCGATATCTACCGAAATGGCCGAGGCCAACGCGCAAGAGATAGTAAGCCCCACCGCTGAGGCAAGTGTGCATGCGCTGGGAGGCCAGTCCTATCGCCAACGAAGCCGGCCACAGATTGTTGGGTGCTACCGCTGTGGAGCAAAAGGGCACAGACCCGAGGATTGCCGCTTCCGCTCGGCGTCATGCTTCAAGTGTAAACAACGAGGTCATATCGCTCGAGCCTGTTGCCGCCGTGAGAGTGGGTTCGGGGTGGTACCACCAGAACGCCAAGTACACGCCTTGTCGCGGGAGGAAGACACTGGCACGGACGGTATGTTCGCGCTGGAGGCAGCGGACAGTCACATCGGCCACGTCGGCATTACGCAACCCATCGTGCGCACCTTGGATTGTGGTGGGGTTCCAGTGAACATGCAGGTCGACACAGGCTCGCCGGTTTCGGTCATCACGTGGCCCACATATGAGCGGAACAAAACAGTGTGGCCGAAGCTGCGTGGTTCGCCATTGAAACTCACCTGCTTCCTGGGACGGCTTCCAGTGCGGGGACAACTTCAGCTCAAGGTTTCGTGCGGAAACAAGTCGATGGCTGGATCTTTGCAAGTCTTTGGTTGCTCCGGCCCAAACCTCTGCGGACGCGACCTGATTCAAGCGTTCCACATGCTCGAGGCACCGGTAATGAACGTGAACACGTCAGGTGAGCAACTGCCGTTACTCGGTGCTGACGACGTTAACGTGGACCGGTTGCTAGCAGAATTCGCTGATGTGTTCGCGCCAGGTTTAGGGCTCATAAAAGGGCCACCGGTACACTTCGAGACGCGAGAAAACGTGGTGCCGAAGTTTTGGAAAGCACGCGAAGTTCCGTATGCTTTTCGGCCAAAGGTCGACGCGGAACTGGACCGCCTTTCGGGCGCGGGTATTATTGTACCGGTGCCTCATGCGGAGTGGGCGGCGCCAGTGGTACCGGTAGTGAAACGGAATGGCTGCATCCGCCTTTGCGGCGATTTTAAGCTAACGGTCAACAAAGCCTGTCGCACTGAGCAATATCCGTTGCCACGGGTGGAAGATATCCTGGCTACATTAAATGGCGGTGAAGTTTTTACCACGATAGACTTGCGGGAGGCATACAACCAGCTTCCGTTGGATGAGGAAGCCATGCACCTCACGACCATAAACACGCATAAGGGACTGTTCAGCTTTACTCGCCTGCCTTTTGGAGTGGCGTCCGCGCCGGCCGTGTTCCTACGGCGTATGGAGACCATTTTGCGGGGACTTCCGGGTGTTCAGGTCTACCTAGACGACGTCATCGTGGCAGAGAAATGCAATGACTGCACCACCCTGCACGATGTATTCAAGCGTTTCCGGGAATACGGCGTGCGCCTGAACGCAGACAAGTGCAAGTTCCGCCAACTAGAGGTGGATTTTTTGGGGCATCGAATCAGCGCTCGAGGTCTTCAACCAAAGACGGAAAACATAGACGCCATCCTTAAGGTTCAGGCACCACGGAATTCCGCAGAATTAAGGTCCTACCTCGGCATGGTAACGTACGACCCAAGTTTCTTCCCAATGCATCCCAATATCGATTTTGCGGGGCCGATCGATGGTCACATGCTACTGATTGTGGTGGATTCACATAGTAAGTGGATAGAAGCGATACCCATGAAGAGTTCCACCACACACGCCACCATAGAGGCTCTGCGCACCTTGTTCAGTACATTCGGGTTGCCCCGGACGCTGGTATCCGATAATGGCCCACAGTTTACGAGTTGGGAATTTAACACCTTCACGAAGCTGAATAACATAGTACACCTCCGAACAGCACCGTATCACCCCCAGTCCAATGGGCTCGCGGAGCGGGCGGTTCGTACGGTGAAGTATTCATTGAAGAAGAACGTACAAGGGTCACTGAAAACCCGCCTGGCTAGGATTTTGCACAGGTACCGCAGGACGCCGCAGGCCGGGGGCCGGACACCAGCGCAACTCCTAATGGGCTACGATCTTCGCTCCAGGCTGGACAACGCAGTGTCCATTCCGCCCTCACCAGTTGACCGTCCCCCCCTCGATGGGTGGCAGCCCGGGGAGCCAGTCTGGGTGAGGAACTTCGGGCGAGGCGAGCCGTGGACTCCAGCCAGCATTACATCGACAGACGGAGCCCGCCTGGTGAATGCCGATGGTCCGGAGGGGGAAACCATTAGGCGCCACAGCGACCAGGTGAAGCCACGGGAGTTGGAGCATGACCAGGGAGAAGTCGGTGACTCTCGGTGCCTCGAAACTGCCGGCGGGGCCCTAGCAGGAGGAACACCGAGGCGAGCGCCAACAAGGAGCGAGATCGCCGGGAGCCCCTCAACTCCGGTGTTGCGTCGCTCGGGCCGGCAACGCAAACCCCCAGACCGTTACTCACCGTAGGGGGAGCGGAATGATGTATCCGTGACGTCACGCCAGCCGAAGCCGCCGTTATCACCACTGCTTCTTCTCCTTCCCTTCCCCTTAACCCCTCTCGCACAACGCTACATTAACCTGCGCTATCGCAATGAAGCTTTTGTCTTGGCCCAGCCACGGCCCTGGCGTGTTCGTTTCAAACACCATGTGGGTTGCGTAAACAAAACGGCGCGACGGTGCCTCTGGTACTCTGGAGGTGACACTGGTAAACCACGGAGGAAGGAACCTCCGTGCTGGTAAACATTCAAGATAGCCAGCGTGGCCAGGCCAAATCGGTGTGTGACGGTTAGTTCTAGTTCGAAGTGGTGAAACGCTTCGCGAAAGCGCTGCGTGGGAAGCCAGAGCCGCACGAGCACAAGCGCTAAAGAAAAAGGAATTTTATTGGTGCCAAAAACTTTTCGAGTGGACAGTTTTGATTGTCAGCGAAGCACTCTTGCATGATAAACACGGCCAGTGTTAGGAATCTCTGAGGCCGTGTACGTTTCTTCGCTAACGATCAACAGGTCCAAGCAACAGATGCCAGCACAGTAGACCGGCGCGCTCATTTATGCGATCGTAATCGTGTGTGACAAAGTTGTGGTGGTTTCCACTGGAGGTCAGTAATGGTTTCCGACCTTCCGTCGCGTCAAAAAGTCGGGAAAATCGGACTCCGGGGGGTTCGAGTGTCCGAAATTTCAGACTTCCTTATATATTGATTCCATGGGGTTCGTGGTGGTGCCGCGAAGATGTCCGTATTATCGGGCATGCCTGAAAATTCAGGTGTCCGAAAAATCGGCAGTTGACTGTATAGACTAAGGCAAAAAACGGGTACATGGCAGTTCTCTTCACTGGAACAACATAAATCAGCTAATAAAAAAAGAAAATGTACATACAAAAAAACAAATAATCTAATAAAATGCACATGGCAGTTCCTTTCACTGGAACAACATAAATGAGCTAAGAAAACTGAAAAATGTACACACAAAAAACATAAATGATCTAATACAATGCACACGGCAGTTCTCTTCACTGGAACAACATAAATGCGCTAATAAAACTGAGAAATGCACACACGAAAAAAAAATGAATAAAGCGTGCATGGCAGTCCTGTTCATTGGAACAACATAAAGCTGTATTAGAACAGTTCCATACTACAAACAAAAAAAGTTTGTTATACAGTAATACCTCATTAATTGGAACTCAGTTATTTCAAAATCCCACGTATTTCGAAACACTTCGGTGGTCCCGTACTTCTCAATCTAAATGTGAGCAGATAACTTGAAGCGGCGGTCAGGACCAGTCTGGTTAATTCGAAAACTTTGGGTGCCATGTGCCCATTCCCGATTTCGCTGCGAATCTTCGGAAAGGACGGCCCTTAAGAGCGACAAAGAAATGCAACGAAGCAATACATATGAGTGGCAGCTGAAGCGTCCCAGCTTCGCTACTTCCAGCTCAAAAAAAAAAAGAAAAAAAAAAAGACAGTCGCGTGGTCAACCGAAATGTGCGCTTGCGGAAAACAACACAAGCTTCACTATAGCACAGTCAGTCATGCATGGGCTTGTCGCTGGGTGCATGGTGTTTATGACAGTACGGCTGAAGAAAAATAATCGCGTAAGGTGTGTTGAATAAAGTGTTTTTATGTATAAAAAACCTGCCAAATTTGGGCGTATAATTATTATTTTGTAAAAACAATTCGGTTGCATTGATTATAACTGTTTGTTTTTTTGCGCTTGCGTCCTTTGACGTTTGGTAAGAGCACTAGTTCGTTACGTTGTCGTGACGCACTTCCCGAGGCCAGGTTTGGCGGAGTGTCCTCTCTTATCTTCCTTCTGTGCTTCCTATACCCTCCATGGAACGCGATATTCGCTCGCAGCGCCGGACGAACGCCTGTGTTTGGGGGCGGTACGAAAACATGGCGGCGCATTGCAGACATGCACTGGGGGACGCCATCTTGATGAGAACTGAGGATCCGAGTGGCGAGGGGGGGATTTAGCGCCAAATTCAATTGGGATGCACCAGCAAGCCAAATTGAGCGAGTGGAAGGTATTCAGATGGCGAGCACGCGACCTTCTTCCTGTTGCGCAACCCGCCACATGATGAAAACGGCCATCATTGCGTTCTGATTGATGGTCTGCCCATCCACCTATTTGTGCACTACTTAGTCTAAGTAAGACGTTTTTGTTTACGTGTACACATAAATTAGACAAGAATAAAGAGCAGAGTTTGTTTGAATGTTTTATTGCCTAAACGTACGGTTTATGCAGTACAAATACAACTTGAATGTTTTACGTTTTTGGTCGCATACAAAAGTGGACCGCACATGCCAGCATGCTAATAACCTAGTATCAATCCAGTGCACATTACCGCACATACGTATATACAAAGACAAAAGAAAAACAGTAATAACTATACACAAGTTCACAGCACGTATCCCGATATAAAATCATCCCATGAGTGGGACAAGATAATACGGCACACCGCACACTTAGGATGCAAGAGGAAATGATACAAAAACCATAAGGTACCGGAGCTAGACATTTCTACATTTTCTATTCAGCATCAGGTTTCTTTATAAAAGCTTAAGCAAAAATTTACAAAATACTGAAGCCACTATAGAGTGTTCTCATAAAATAACACGAAGGGTTTATGCTTTCTTCAGCGTAACATACCTATATTGCTTAATGAAAAAAACAAAAACAAAATACAAGCAGATAAATAGTACACACACATGTCCGCTTCAGAGGCAGAAAATGGTGAGCTCAACTATAGAAGTAGCGGTGACTCAAAAATATGGAAGTAGCGCCTACTTTTGCGCATATGTGTGTCTTTTTGTCGTCTGTGTTTTTTGAGCGCTCAGTTTTTCAAGACCTCAAATATGCAAACAAATCCTAAAAGTTACAAAAACTTCCGCATTTTTCGTGCTGCAGCAGATTTTCTGGTGCGTTGTTTAGCCAAGGAGATGTTCACGAAGCGAATATGCCACAACAGGCGAATCCTTGCAAAGAGGTGCACAAAGGCTTTCTTGCATTCTTCAGAGCAGAATTTTTGCCTTCCCATACAACTGTGCAAAATGCCTGCCAAAACTCCACTCACATTAGGTAGGTGCGCCACAACACCGATATATTCCAAAAAGCAAGCTTCCATGGCCTTAATATCCTGAAAGCAATCGTCAGAAGACATTGTTACATTGCCAAATAAATCTGAGGAGATGTTGCTTGCCTTAAACATAGCAAAATACTGGTGTGATCCACAAAGCTGGCGGTCGGCATTCTTCAAAAGGGTGTTGCACACACAGTGTGGAGGCCTATGCAACAAAAATTGCCGTACGAGATAGCCCCCAACATAGTAGAGAACGTTATCCTCTACTATATCATGGCTAACGGGCTGTTCCTCATCAGGAAGCATATCGACTGTTGGTGCTGCATCACAAGTAGTAGGAAGCGAATGAGGTGGCTCTGACATTTGTGCCAATACAGTGCTGCGATCCTGTTCACAGTTTCCTTCTGAAAAAAGGGCAACCAGTTTGCCAACAGAAATGTGTTTCAGACCTGATGTGAACTGAAGCACATTTGGGTTGTCATTGCAGCAATGCTTTAACCTAAGAAGCCCGAAAAGGTTCTCCAGGGGGTCCTGCTGTAGCCAGCGAGTCAAGAGAACACGAAAATCAAAATCTTGGAAGAGGTCGTCCCAGAGGAGAAGGGTAGCCTTTAAGGTGACCTTCCATGCCTCAACTGTGTGTGGTTGCCGAGGCCCGTCAAATTTCCACCTTTCAACCCACGACAGGCACTCCCGCAAAAAGGCTAGGTGTTCGGACCCTTCCGAAATTGCATAACGTAACTTGTCATTGGCTTTTTTTACAGAAGAGCTATACAGACAGTCGAATAACTTATCTATCTTCTCGAGAAAATCAGCTGTTGGTTTGGCGGATGCCGGCAACACGCCAAGAGCAATGAATACATCAATGGCCACTGAGACCGATTCGCTCATCACCTGGCTGGCATATTTAACTTTCATGTTATTGAAAGGCTTCCGGTAAATGTGGTTGTCGGTTAGTTTCTTCGCCAATTTGAGTTTGAGAGGATGCGAGCTTTCGTATAGTTGCGTAATGAAAGACCAATCCACAATTTCTTGCCCGATATGGAGCTTGTGAGGTGCGCGGAGATTATTCCTTGTGCATTTAAGTGTGGTGTGTCATATAGGAAATAAATCTTGCGGCTTTCAAGCACAAAAAACGGCTCTTCAGGCGTCACACCTAGCTTACTTGCCAAAGTGATGTTGCTTCCCCCCTGGTCGCAGATGAGCGCCTTCACAAACAACCGGGCTCCCTGCAGCTGCTTGATTAATGTTATGATCAGATGATGAAGAGTATCTGTGGGCGTTTTGGTCCTTGATACTGTGTAAGCAACAGGCTGAATCCACGTTTTTGAAATGCCTGCCACAAGTATCAGGAGCGCTGAATTTGCCACGGCTGGTGTTCTTTGCCTACCGTCATCGGAGAATCCCATCACAATGTCATGCTTTGCATCATACTGCAGATGTTCCTTCAAGGACATTTCGTTAAATATTAATGTGCACGCACGATCTGTTAAATGCCTATTTCGGGTAGCTTCTTCGAGGGCTTCAATAGCGGTTGAAATAACTCCGGGAGTCATCGGAATGTTTGATAACCACTGCTTTAGCGACCTCACAGTTGGCATGTCAAGCAGTCTTGACAGATGTCTGTACGCTTTCGGACCATGAAAGTATAAGTTTAAAGCGAACTGGCGGTGCTCGGGCGACCACCCCCGTCCTCTACGTTTCACGCCATTAATTTTAACTTGAGTCTCAAGCAATCTAAAGAATGTCTTGCGGACGTAGGGCCTTATAGCATTCAACACCTCGGACTGGGAAAGCTTTTTAACCTTTCTCTTGCCAATTCTTGACAGTGCCTTCCGAAGCCTTGAATTTATCTTCTCCAGGTTCTTCATTTTTCTGGCTGTCCGGGGTGAGCACCTAGAAGGCTTGTGTTGTCGACCCGCTGGATTGGAACCTGAAAGATTTAGAAAAAAAGCTCATTTATACTGTGTTTTTGTGAAAGCTGACCATGATCTTTAAACCTAGTAAAAGTTCTAGCGGCTTTTAGAATTGAAGTGATTACTTCCATGAGTAATCAGTTGGTCATATTTAGTTCTCGATCCTTCACTTATTCAAACTTGGGGCATTGGGAACAGGCCTCTGATAAGCACACTGCTGGGCATTGAGCCTACTAATGGCATGTATAAGCATCGTGGGCAACATGAAGCGTCAACTAATTTTTCCTAATCATTAGCATACTCCTTGTTAACAAACATTATTGGGTATACGTTTAAAATGGTATGTTTAGGAAAAAAACAACGAATTCATAGTCTTCTTTAAAAAACACTAATCCCTCTTATAATAATAATATCTGGGGTTTAACGTTCCAAAACCACGATATGATTATGAGGGACGCCGTAGTGGAGGGCTCCGGAAATTTCGACCACCTGGGGTTCTTTAACGTGCACCTAAATATAAGCACATGGGCCTCAAACATTTTCGCCTCCATCGAAAATGCAGCCGCTGCGGCCGGGATTTGATCCCGCGACCTGCGGGTCAGCAGTCGAGCGCCATAACTACTAGACCACTGCGGCGGGGCACTAATCCCTCTTGGGAGGCAACAAACAAGCAAGAAAGGGATCGGACAAGCACTCGTCTCGTCCTGCCTTTCGGTATACATCGCTCTGGTTCTCGTACCCTAGCAATGAACTAGCTCGCCCAGCTGACACCCTAGTGCACTTTAGGATCTGTTAAATGGTACGTGACATTAAAACGATAGCTGCAGGGCATTAATTTATCTGGAATAGTTTTAAAGAGCTTAGAGAGCAATACAATTTGCGTACATGAGGGCTCAGTCTGTTGAACTTCTTCATCGGCGCTGTGAGCGGGCATTGCAGTGGTATTCGCGGGCCGACGAGAGCCTGTGAAGAGAAATTGGCGGAGCGTGACATACACACAGCGTGACATTAGGCGTCACATTAAATATTTGCAATTACAATCACTCAGGGCGTTTTCTCACTATTAATTGGTCTCCTCGCGTATTATGTTTCAGTACGAGTAATAAAAAAAGTGTAAACACACAAAAAGAGAACGCTACGTGTTACTCACTAAATATATGGGTGTCCCAACTATCCTAAACCAATATTTTAAAAATCTTAATGCGATGTGCCTAGAACAGGTTAACATCGTGGTGCCCGTGATGACCTAACGCGTAACCGAATTCTTGCCAATTACACTTATTTGGCCCATTGAAAATAAAAGTAATCTTGTAATAATAAAGCTGATAAAGATAAAGTACCTTTTGGATTCTTAATTTTAAGAGCGACTTTGAACTAGGGTGTCGTAGAATATATATATATATTTAAAAGGCCAGTTCTGTTGCTCCCACTGTCAGAGCTATCGCGCAATTGTTTTAACAGCGACACCAAGTTGGCCGCTACTCACTCGCCATGTGCGAAATAGCTGATAACGCGCCACATGGAGTACTCTCTCAAATTATGAGGTCATTTTCGCCTTTTCCTGTAAAACTCTACACCACAGGTAAAATAGCAGGGACAACTGAATCAGAATCGAGGAGGTTACATGTAGAGCGTTCTGAGTGAGGCGTTTGCTCTAAATTTAACGATTGTGAAGCCGGCAAATTTTTTACTTAGCTAGTTATATCTACCAGCAAAATCATGCCGGCGAATCCATGGATGCTGTGTACACCATGCATTGGTATTGTTGGTGTAATCTGCGCGAGAATCTTAAAAATACTGAGTCATGATAACTCGGACAGGTACACATATTGAGTATTAAGACATTTCTGTAAATAGATGTAGAGGCATGAAAGTTTGTGCTGTTGTATGATCACTTTACAGTATTCCCACCTGGACTTTGGACGTGTGTCTGCCCATCGCCAAAGATGGAAACTGTTGGCACAGCACATCTTAGCAGCCCTGTCTGTCCAGGGTCTGCGTAGTCTCTGCTGGTGAAATGGGCAGAGCACAGGCGGTAGCTGCTGTAGATCTGACGAGGTGGTAAATGAGCCAGGTCCTGCCGTCTCGCATACTGAAGCCAAACGCGAGATCTGGAAAATCAATGTGTGCGTGTGTAGTATTTGGGTTAGAATGAATTTATTTCTGTTTTCAGGCGTAGATGGATAGCTTTGAGTGAAAACTGGCATCTTTATTCGAAGTAAGCGTTATTTGATACATTTCTCATCTTCCTTTCTTAATTGAATTTTTGTAACCAAGACGACTTGTGATAGCAATCCTGAAAGCAAACTTTAAAATAAAATCTGTCTTTATTATTAAGAGACGCGGATACATGCTTCTACTTGCGCGATAGTAATGTTTGGTGGCAACGACCCCAGCTTTCCTCCTAATTCAAAATATATTTTTGCAGACAATAGCAATCATCCCACACCAAAATCTCTAAACAACTATTGGTACATATATACCCTCGCGCACTGCGTATTCCTCGGGTATTTCTCGTGCCCTGCTGCAAATCTTTCATAAAAACCCTATTACAACCGGTAATAAATTAGTAGAACACGTAAGTTTACATTGTCCAATTATTTATGGGCTGCAATTGCATTCTTGTAAATATATCGTAATTGTACTTAAGGCTGAAACTGAAAACATGAAATAGAAGTATACATTATAAATTATTACTTTATAAATTTATTGCTAAATTCCTCTGCAATATGCCGTGGATTTACGCGAGGCCAAAATGAAAACACACAATTGAAACGCAATAATGTAATAACATCCGTCTAAACTCGCAAGTGTAATAATTTATGTACTCAGTACTTAATTAACATAGTAATAACAACACATGCTATGATTGTATATGGACCCTCCCTTATAGCCAAAAGATTATGGGAATCGCCTTCCTCCAGCTATGGACATAAATAGGCTGATAATATTCAAGAATAATAATAACGCATGCAACGAGAACAGACTGAACGCAGGCAATCAAAAGGTAATAAAAACAGTGCGGATAAGCTTACACTGTTCTATTAGTTACTGTATATGCTGCTACAGTACATTTGTGACATGCCTTGAGCCAAAGTGCAACATCGAAATGCAATGCACGATCGAAACGCATTAAATTGAAAACGCAAGTATAAACAATCGTGCGTAGCAAATGTATTCACTGGAATAATTTCCAGATGCTCTGCCGTGCATGTCATGTATAATTGAAGCCGAAAAGCAATCAGAATGTAATGAATAAATCATGTACGTGTAGCTCAATTAAATTACACAGCTACTGCAGCAACCGCATCCTGATATGCCGTGCAAGTGTAGAAAGACAAAACGAGCAGCATGCAGATCGTACCTTTCGTCTGCCGGGATCCGAAAGAATTTTATGCCGGTGTGTCGTGAAGAATTCCGACACCACTCAGCGCAGCACGATTTGTGATGACGGCGAGAATCCATGGATGCGTCTGTTTGGCTGAATCTTGCATGGGTTTCGCTAAAACAAACTTTACAGCGGTAAAAGCGGCCTTCGAGACACCGCAGGCAGTAGCATACATGGGCGCGCGAAAAGAAACGCCCCCTTTTCGCCGTGAGAGATAGGACGACTGCGCAGTTCCCGTTTTCCACTTCGGGTGGCGCTCTTATTTTTGCAATCTCGAACTGCAACCTTTAGGTTCACTTGTGTAATAAAAACTCCGAAGTTAAAGAGTAACCTAGTAATAACTAAAAAATAGAACAAGAACGTTCATTTAGGTAGTACAGCTCTCAAACGTTAGGATCGCTGCGGTCTCGGGACAGAAAAACCGCGAAGTTTCACCGCCCAGGTTCATTCGACAACATTTTGTGGTTGTGGTCGGTGGAGTCATTGTCTGTGTCAACGTAATCGACGCGGGTCTCTAGCGCTCTGTGACAAAGCAACGCAACACTCGGCTGTGAGTACCAGTGCCTCTTACTTCATTGCATGTGCGCAGTAATGCCCAAGTGTTGAGAAAATGTGGTCACTTACCTTTCGAAATGGCGAGGGCCTATGTGAACATGTAGCGAGGGCCTATGTGCACGTGGGATGGACGCATCAGCAATCCGGCTGCAGTCCCTAAATGTAGCGAAACGTTTTCTCGGGCTTGTAGGGGGGGGGGGGGAAGGGTCGCCGAGCTGAGCAGACGTGCTGCGAATGAGCTTCGCAGTTTTCGCTAATTGTGCCGCCCTATACTCCGATTCATAAACCATGTGCAACGCTGTCAAAGCTAGCGCTCTTGTTTGCGCTGTGTAGTGCCGCGACGAAAAAGTAGTGCGTCGCTTGGGGTGTACGAGAATCAATACATGCTTCTCGGGAAACTTCTAAGCATACATATTTGTCATCATGTTAAAAAACAAACGCCTGTGTTGTCGGATAAACAATCCAAATATGCGAGTTGGTAATTTATGTTTGTCGCTTTCGTATCAGGTTTTCGCTCTCCGCGCCGCCGTTTTGTTTTACTTGTTGTGGCACAACAGCTTCGAAAAAATGCTACATAATCTATGAATTAACGTCATCTTACACGCAGCACTCGCTCACATCAACGAGGTAAACCGACAATGCGGTATGATCGCGACAAAATCGCCATGCTGGTCAAACCTCGGTGCCAGCTCGGCAGGTTCCGGCCCTCGCAAGGGAACACGGTATGCTACAAATGAATAGATACGTGCAGTTCACTTCCGCGTGCAAGTAAGTTGAAGTTACTGAAAAAAAAAAAAAAAACGAGATTTCGAATTGAACTCGCAAAAATTATAAAAAAAATGGCACCACGTGGATTCAAACCCATGCACTTCAAAACTACGGTGAACTCTCCGGAGCGACGCGTCAGACCACTCGACTACGAAACCGCGCGGAGCAACATGTCGTGTTTTCTTTACGGACAACTTGCCTAGCCTTCACAGCGTTCCACCTGATCTATGAAACGGAGTATAATTGCTTCCAATCGTAGTGTCCGTGAGCATCCCTGGACTCGATTGATACCATTTTTGGTCCGGTCAACCGGACTTTTCGTCAATTTTCGACGTTTTTTTCACTTGTGCGACGCTAGGCTTAGCACGAGTACGGCCGCGGCGCGCAGCTGCGTCGGCCGCCCGGCCCGACTCTTCATCGCCGAAGATGGCCTCGGCCTCATCGCAGCTCAACGCCGTTTCCCACAACCGTTTCGCGGCCCTTGCTACGGAAGACATGGACTTTTGTGCTGGCGGCAACGACACTACGGCCAACGTTTTTAGATAGCGGCTAGGTTCCTTTTGGTGTTGCATAAGTGGTTGCCAGACTGGAAGGGTGGTTGTTGCCAAATTGCCGCTAAATTTGGCCGAAAAGTTTTCTGTACTTGTGGCTTCTCCGTAAGAGTTTGGTGCTATCCGCGGTGGATTTCTTGGCTGAAAATTTTTCTCTTGTAGTTGTGGCATTTCCATAAAAGTTTGGTGCTGTCCGTGGTGCATTTCGCGAGTGCATGAGCGACGCTGGCCGTTTTAATTGACGGAATGAACCGAGCCTAGCAGAAGTCGCGCGTGGTGCGGCTGTGCAATTAAGAGGCCGTTTTAATTAGCGGAAGGAACCGCGCACAACAGAATTCGTTTTATTTAAGGAATGAACCGCGCCTAGCAGAAGTCGAGCGTGGCGCTGCTGCGCAATTAAGAGGCCGGTTTAATTAACGGAATGAACCGCCCATTACAGAAGTCGAGGCGTGTTCTCTTGCTGTGTGCGCAGCTGTGCGATTAAGATATCGCGTCTCAGTATTAGGGATTGTGGGGAACACTGAACAGAGTCACAGGAGGTGATGCGCTGCCCCCCTCCCCCTTACTTTTTTTTTCCTTTCTCAGCTGATCGTGTCGCGTCAACCGCGCGCTACGACGGGACTGCGCGCTACGACGGGACTGCGCGCTATTGGACTGCGCGCTATTGGACTGTGCGCTATTGGACTGTCGAAGACGCCACCGCTTTAAGCGGCAGTTCGACCTGCAGACAGTCGGGAACAGCACAGAAGCGGCCGCCGACATCCGAGTGATGGGGAATTTGCAAGGACCTCGGCTTAATTATGGTGAACCAGGATGCAGTAAGTCGTCACGTACAATCGCCCCGGCAAAAAAACGAGCAGACCCACACTTCAGGTACAATGGTTGCAGGAAACAGCTAGCTGTCCCAGCTCCGCGGGACATTCACGATGCAGGGTAGACAGGGGCAAGGCTCCTTTTTTTGCCTCTCGAGACGTACTTCGTCGTTGCACGTCTCATCGTGAAAGACCCTTTCCTTCGATTAATGGAGGTGATCGCTCGCCTTCCAGACATACATAGCTGTAGCATATCCGACATACCCCGATTAACCAGCCTTGGAACGCTTATTCATCACATGTATACACGAGTCTGAACGATATGTCTTGTGCTGACACAGCTAGGGGAAGCGTAGCGTCCCCCGTCGTAGCGTGCGGTCAACGCGACACAATAAGCTGAGAGAGAGAGAAAAAAAAAAAGAAAAGTAAGGGGGAGGGGGGCAGCGCATCACCTCCTGCGACTCTATTCAGTTTTCCCCGTAATCCCTAATACTGAGACGCGATATCTTAATCGCACAGCTGCGCACACAGCCAGAGAACGCGCCTCGACTTCTGTAATAGGCGGTTCATTCCGTTAATTAAAACAGCCTCTTAATTCTGCTAGGTGTGGTTCATTCCGTTAATTAAAACGGTCTCTGTGTTTTAATTGATGGATAGATGGATCCGTCCGTCCATCCATCCATCCATCCAACGATGGATGGATGGATGGATTTTCAATTTTTTAGATAAATAATATTTGAAATTTTGCCTAAACGGCGATTTCATTCCAGACACCGTTCACCCTAATCCGAAAAGTATTTCGATGGAGTCACTCTCAGAATGCTTTTCTCACACGACAGCCTTCGGATTCAGCCTTTTGTCTGCCCAGGAACTTCCAGGAACTTTTTATCTGGGTTACCAGGCTTCAAAGCTTTTTTTTTTTTTTTTCGTGCTGCTCCTCAGGTGAATAGCAGAACCCATAAAAACATATTTTGTGCATTAGTCAAGTATGAAATGATGCGAGAACAAGACTTTTGAAAGCCAGCGTGAGAAAGACACAATGTAGGCTTCACTTACAGAATTTTAATTGAGTTTAATAGAGCAGCACATTTTAGAAATCTTAATCACGGTAGCAGGAGTGCAGGACCTCTAACTTTAAGCTTTTGAATATATTGGCAAGAAATCTGAATATACGCAATTCTGTGTTATGAATTTGTTTCCACCTATAATTTATACACATTTTAAGAGCTTCTAATTACACAATAGATGAAGAGAGCTTCTTAGATGACTACATGAAAATTTCAAGTAGCTAAAACATTGCTTTCCAAATGCCCATTATGCCTACACACAGGCCGACAATGCTAAGTGAGTGAAATTAATAATTTGCTCACCATGTATGCCAAAGATCCGCCACATGCTGCGATTCCAGCTGGCCCCGTCACAGGTCACGGAGTCAACATACAAGCCCGCTCGTTCAGCCAGGACGGTGTACTCTACTATGATTTTTGCAAGTGTAGCTGCTTGAACATTGCCTTTCGAGGCAAAAACGCCAAGTATTTGTCCAACTCGCTAAAAAATGGGCAAGAACAATGATGGTGCAAGATTACCATGTTACTTATGTCATGTGTTTGACAGTAGTCTCTTTTTAAAACAACTTACCGGTGTAGGGTTGAAACAGCACAACCATCCCGTGGTCTGCAAGCACACCCTTGTGGTTACTCGGGGTCCGCCAGCTCGACATTTCGCTTCTGTTGTTTAGGTGCCGGTTCTTGGTCGCAAATGTTTCTCACCTTTCGTTTCACCGCCTTTTTAGGTACAAGATGTGTCGGATAATCTTCGAAGACCGTAGGGACAGCATCGGGCTTCAGACGTGGCTTGTCTCGGGCGATTTCGTTGACGACACCGTTCACCGTAGTCTGAAAATATCGTTCGATGTAGCCACTCTCAAAATGTCTTTCACACACGACAGCCTTCGGCGTCAGTCTCCTGTCTGCCCTCTTGATTTTGCTCTCCCATTCTGCAAGCCGTGCTGGGTCCGTCGGTGCGGTGAACAAAGACACCTTTTCCTCGTTCGAACGATATCCGCTCCGGCACAGCGGCACAAAACACGTCCTTTCTTTGCATTGCCGCTTAGCCTTCAACATCTCGGGACGTTGCTGCCCACATTTTGCGACGACGAACTTGACACTACAACAGGTCGAACACTGGCAGCTGTTAAACGCTGAGCAAAGCATGGGACGACAGGAGCTTGGCGGCTCTCATGCACCCACTCGTCCGGCAGCGCCACTTGCGGCCACTGCGCGCAGTCATCACGTGCGGGGCCACCCTCTCTCGTACGGAATGCGCGCGCTCCGCGCACTAGCCAGTATATTCTAGGCACTATAGCAACGCCAAAAGGAACCTTGCCTAGATAGCTTCAGTTGGCAAAGCGCGCGGCATTCCACTGGTGTGGGGCGGCTTACCGCAATCGCCAACCAGGTGGTGGCGCTGCGGTAGCGTTAGGATTAACTCTTTCCTTACCGCCAGGAAAAGACCCGTTGTCATGTGGTGCAGAAAAAAAAGTTTATCGTTATATAACAATGTTTTTTTTGTTAATTGTAGTATACCAAAATGTAGACAAATAAATGCGCTTTTTAATGATATAAATACAAAACATGTGTTTGCAACACAATAGCAGAAAAAAAATCCCAAACAACAAATTTTTCGCAACTACCGCAAAAAAAATGTGGAAAAGTAAGCATGGTGGGCACAAATATCTCGGTAAAAAAAAATTCAAGATATGCGTTTTGTGGCATATTTACATAGCTAACTATCCTAAAAGTTTCAACAGTACACATAAGAAAATTGTTAGCACAGCAGAAAAAAAAAGTTAGCACTTGTGATTACGGGACAATTTTCTGAGGGTGCAAGAAAAAAAATTTTATCCGCAGATAAAAAATATTTCAGATGTTCTGCAGCCCATGAAAATGTAGAGGAATGAATGGTCTAGTTATTTCAATAAATTTAGAACAAGTTTTTATTACACAGTAAGAATAAAAAAATAACAAAAAATTCTCAAGGACACAAGTTTTTTTTTTTTTTTTTTTCAAAAAAAGTGGGTGTAACAAGCGAAAAGATGGCAATACAAATTCTGAATATACACTGGTTAGGTAGTAGTTACTTCTAAAGACCACAGAGGTTACAAGAGTACGCGTAAACAACTGTGAGACCACACAAAAATGTTATCCCTTGTAGTGGCGGTGCCACTCACCAAAGCAGTCTCTGGTCGCGATGAAGCACAAGTAAATGCCACACGTTTCACAAAAGACACTCGTCTTGTGCTCAACCTTGCGGCTCGCATAGCAGAGCTTGCAGTTGCGCCTCGTTTCCATCACTTTTGGCTTGTGCGCAGACTCTCGAGGGGGAGGGGCGCTGCCAAAACCTGTGGCTTCAATTCCCAGTAGCTGCTTCACAAGCTCCATTCGGAAGGCAAGCTGGTCATAACGAGGCGCTCGGTGCAGTTCTGGAATTTCGGGGTGCTCTCTCCTATGGGCCTCAAAAAGAATAAAACTGTTCACAACAGCGATGTCGATGCAGTGGAAGAACAAAGTTTTCCACCATCTGATGCACTTCATCAACACATTGTACGATGCGATGAGCTGGTCTGACCTGTCTACTCCAAGCATGCCTGCATTATATTCTTCAATTAGTCTTGGTTTCCTAATTGGGACTTTCTTCCATTGGCCAGCGACCTTTACTTTCCGTGTTGCAGTCACATGGCTGTTCGCAGTATGGGCAGTGCTCATCATGTGCACCGCGCGTCGGTCCTTCCATTGAAGGTACAGGACGCCTTGATGCCGCAGCCAGCGAACATCTCCCCTCTTGGCCTTTTTCTCCCATGTGGAGTCCTTCAATTCCGCAGGGAACGTGCGACGATCCTTCCGTGTCGTTCCACAAGCAAGAGTCTTCCGCTCCAGGAGGTGTAAAAAAAGAGACGTGGACGTGTAAAAATTGTCCATGAATAGTGTGTATCCCTGGTCAAAATACATTTCGCACAGGCTAGTCACGACATCAAATGCGAGTCCATTTACGCTCAATGTCTCGCGCTTCCCGGTGTAGACACTAAACTGCACTGTGTAGCCGGAATTGGAGTCGGCGAGGACCCACAGCTTGTATCCCCACTTGACAATCTTGTCGCGAAGATACTGTCGTATTCCCGAACGGCCTTTAGATTTCACCATTCTTCGTCGACCGAAACGTAACGGTCTGGCTGAAAATGGAGCGCAGATGCATCATTGATGTGCCGAAGTAAAAAAGCAATTCGGTGCAGCTTGCCGTCTGTAGCGGGATTGGTAGCTTCATGATCCGTCACGCTCAGCATACCGAGGAAGGAGAAAAAACGTTTTCTTGGCATAACCCCACGTGGGATTAGCCCAGAAAACAACTCTGCTGTGCTCCAATAGAGGTGCAGGCGAGGCAGTTGCACTATCCCCATGTAGATGAGGAGTCCGATGAACTTCATCATTTCATCTGGGGAAACATTTTTCCACGATCCGTCGCGTTCCGAGTACGTTGGTTTCTCGAGAATGTGCGCCCAGGCGTATTTATTTGTGTTCTCGCACATCGCTGTGACGAGTTCCGTTGTGAAAAACATCCAGGGCTCGAAGAAACCGACTAGCGCTGCTCCGTCGCGCCATGCCCAGATCGACTCCCGGTTTCCGTCTTGGACAAAACTGCACGCGCTGTGCAGCGGGAGGCATTGAATCGCGCCCATAGGACGTAGAGACCCTGCGGATAGAGATAATAACTGTGACAACACGCTCGGTCCCCTCGCGGGCGCTCAACAACGCGATAAATCCCGTAAAAAAAACTCGCCGTCGAGCTGACGAAGACGTTCCCGGTGTGTTGAGGGCCTCATCGCTGTCTGTGCTAAACTCCGATGATAGGGAATCTTCTTCAGGGCCACTGCTACCACTTTCATCCGAAAAATCTACTGTAACAACACTAGAATAACGAGAAATACGACGATTCCTTTCAGACCCAGCGCGCGACGCCGACGCCGTGGCTGCCGCTATCGCCAGACGCTCGCTTATCTTCCAAGCAAGGTAAAAAATCACCGGGTCTCCGGAAACCGAAACCGAAACTGACACGGGTTGTGTGCTTCCTGAGCTTCATTTCAGATGGTGCCTCATGTCCATTAGGCGCGTTGGGGCGCGGGAATTTCAACTTGAACCCATCGATCAGATTGACCGAAATTGAATAGGCGCGGTAAGGAGAGTTAAGGTTCCTAGATGAAACAAGGTAGCGTAACTCATTGTTCTCGATCCGTCCTCCTCACTCTCTCGATTACTCCTCTTTTTCTCTGCCATCCCCGCGTCTGTAATTGGTGCATTACTTGCACGTGATCTTGCAAATGGCTGGTGGTGTTATTTATTAATATGCAAAAGGTTCAAAGCGAGCACGCATGCGTATATGGCCCCAGCCGGATTCTCGCCGTGACCAAAGACAAAATCGTAGCCAGAACATAAACTGAAGAGCAGGAGCGTTTCGGTGCGCGCTAAGTCGACCAAGATTGTTTCGCCATGCTCGTTCAATGCAACATCTGCGTTTTTCAGCAATGTTGCGTTGCCGTAAAAAACAGAAAATGGTTTCGCTCTGTTCAACTTACCTCATGCTTTCCAAGATGAAGCGCACCATGAAGTGCAACTATGAACCATTTCACGCGAATGCTTTCGTGCAACTCCGTCAACGTATGTCGACGCGGATCTGCGAAGCGAGTTCACTTGTTGGTTTTTATTGAAACACCAGGCGCGCGTCTAATGCGTGTCTAGTGCATGCCAGTTGGTACAAATACATGTGGGTATGCACGTATACAGAGCAGCTGTAGGTTGTAATCAACGCACCTTCAGAAACATTTCACTCTTGACCAGTTCCCGCTTGAGCCGAAACGCGCTGCTTCGAGACACCGCACCAGTAGAACTCTCACTTTTCAGGAAGTTCCCAGCACCGTATCAGAATCACTTGGCATCACGATTGTCCAAATGGGCACATTTAAAAAAAAAACGTCATCGCAGTGCTGCTGGACAAGTGTTCGTACCAGTTTGGTCGTAGTTTTTCTTGCGTGTGCACAAGCCGGTTGTAATCAATCGTCACAACGTCGCGCCCTGTGTCCACTTACAGGATCCAGCAAGAAGCACATTCACTGTGTCACAGACGAACAAAACACAATCTGAGAAGTGGACTAGTTAAAACTGGACGAAATACCGCGGCCGTGGAATTAAAATGTACTACGGGAGATGCCATGGCTAGTGGTGTACAGTATAGAACTGCACAACGTTGCCGGTTGAGTAACGCACATCCCGCTTGCTCTTGTGCTGTGCCGTTTATGTTCATATGTTCATAAAGGTAACTGTTTATTCTACGTCTTATTTCGTTCCATTTTGTTTCATTTACATCTATTCACCGTAGCAACAGAATCGAAACATTCGCTTTTGAATGAAAGTTTTAAACCTTCTAGGGGGCGCTTCAGGAACATAGGCGAAGAGGAAAGGGAAAGGTGTCGCTACCTTGGAAACTTGTTTCATCTAGGGACCTTAGTTAGGATCGATCTCGGCGCGTCGTCTGCTACTGCTACAACGGGAAAGGTGCCGACAGGAGACTACCGCGGTGGTTAACTCTTTTATTTGAGAAGCAGAAGTGAAACTTCGCTCGCGTTTAATTTTTACCGAAAAGAGCTTTTTCGTTTTTTTCGCAACATTATAACTAGAAACAAACAGCACGTAAGACATGACAAAAAGAAAAGGCAAACTGTACAGCGCGCTTACCTTCATTCCTGTTCGCGTTGTAGCCGGCGTTTATTTTTGGCCAGTATATGTGCAAATCACCCCAGGATCCCGTAATGCTCAGCGATATTCTAACCTTACCAGAACATGTGTTACACGGCCAAAATCCGCTGAAAAGCTTAGAAAATCAAGAACCAGCAAGGAAGCCAGAAAAAAATTGTTTTGTAATTTTTATTTGACATCGTGAAACTGAAAGCAGCAGCTGCATTACTTACAGGGACATATTTACAAGGGTTAAGTGGTCAGAGTTGTACTGCAAGCCTTCACATCAGCTTCACTTTCTTTCTAGCAGATGCGACTTTTTCTGAAGAGCTCAAGCTTTTACAAGTATCTCTGGCAGCGAAATGCAGTGTTAGCACTATGTAGGAGTGAAGAAGCTCTGCCGTAGTGGTGACCTTGTGAACAGAACAGCCCACACTAGTAATGTCGCAGTCTTCAAGAGCGTCGAGGAGGCTCCTAAATGTCTCTGAGCAGAGCCGGTTCTTTTGCAGCTCATCCGAAATTTTGGCTTAGATGCCTCGAAACATACAGAAGAGAAGCAGCTCTGCCGTAGTGCTGACCTTGTGAACAGAACAGCCCACACTAGTAATGTTGCAGTCCTCAAGAGCGTCGAGGAGGCTCCAAAATGTCTCTGAGGCTCCCACGCTTTGAAAAGGCAATTTGAGGCTCCCGTGCTTAAATTCCCTCTCCAAAGTGAGAAATGCCTCCGGGCACTCCGCATTTTCGGACTGGATATTACATACACAGTCAGAACACCTCTGATGCTTGAGGTAAGAGCGGACAAGATAGCCGCACAAGTAGTAAATAACAGTCCTGTGCTTGTGGGTTTGGAGTACCCATGATCAGGTGCTGTCGGTGTTTCATTCTGCGCAGTAGAAGAGATTTCAGCCAACTTCGCTCGAATAGCCTCCTGGAGTCTTTCGTGGGACGACAGTGTGTCCTTTCTTCCCCTTTTCATGCTGTCTGCAACAGTGGCAAGCACAAGTCTGCTCATCACTCACGTTCCCAGTGACACAAGTGCTGATTGGTGTATACAGGCTCGGAAGCCTATATATGTGTGCAAAGCTGATTAGGGTAGGGTGATCCTCATCCCCTCCATAACTTCTTGTCAAATAAAAAAAACCTCTGAAAAAAAAGGAAGACGTGTTTTTTTATAAAAGCAATGTGTGCAAACATAAACGTGATAAACAAAAAGAACAAACGGCTTACCTCTAAAGGATCCTAATTTGGTTTGCCCGTGAGCACATAACGCGCTCCTTTAGAGAGATCCGTTATGAGGTCCCGTACTGATGCAAGCGTAACACGAAGCGACTCCATTGTAACTTGCGATGTAAACATCACTGTCCCATCGGTGATATGGTTTTCCTTGGTCTTATTTACAGCATCAAGGAACTCCTGGATGACCTTCAAAATAAGCCAGTGAGCAAATTAATTTCACAACAATGCAACAGATGTTATGAAGCATTATCTGTACTATTTCACAACAGTGCAACAGATGCTGTAAAGTATTATCGTTACCTCAACTTCCTTTGACGAACTTGTTATTCCAAACTTCGGAAGCTTCATTCAGGGCATCGAACAGGTTGTTCACCATGAGGGTGAATTGAGCAGTTCCATGGCAGTCTTTCAGGTCAGACTCCTCTAACGGCTGGTACACTTTTAACCCAATGGCAGTGCTTCGGCTGAAAAGCTGAGAACAACATATATGAAAAATTTGCGGCTTTATTTTTATAAACAAACATTTATGCATATAAACAAGCAGTTGTCAACTATGAAAGGCATCTAAATATGGTAGATAGGGCATTTTTGTTTACCTGTACAGCCAGACTCGCGTTCATCTTTCGCAGATTGTCTGGGCTCACGTGCTCCTTTGTCAATTTCGGAACCACCTGAAGCTGCTGTTTCCCATCTACTTCTTGGAGTCTTCGATAGTGGTCAAAGTTGATTTTATGTTCACCGATCTGCAATGTTTAAAAACAACAATGAGACGAAGAAAGGTGTTCCATTGCAGAAGCCACTCCTTAATTCAGAGTTGCTCACGCATGAAAAATAAGTAAAAACATTCTAATCTACTTACCATGCCATACTTGTGGTGCATGAGATTGTTCCTTATGCACTGGATGATGTGCGGTACATCGCACAGGAAGTAGAGCTGCTGATCAGGTACACAAGAATGGTCAACTCTGTGTTTCGGTTCATGAAGCTTGCCTTTGATAACAAAACATGACCACATGGCCTTGTTGGTGCTGGCACCATCGCTGATAACAGCGACTGTTGCATTGTGCTTGTGTAACTGCAAAATGGCTTCTAAAACAAGCCTAGCTAGCACTCTTCCAGCGGCTGCATGTCTCGTAGCAAAACTTGCAATTGGTTGCACCCAGGAGTGAAATAAAGGCACAAACATGACTACCAAAGCGTGGTCGGCTGTTGTTTCCGAGCCATGACCATCTCCATAATCAACGAAGCCATCAACCTTGTAAGTACTCGTGTTAAATGCGACAACCTCTCGCACCTTCATCTCGTCCAGTACTAGCGTTCCGTAGCATTGTACTCCTGCTTTGTTCATCATGAAGGCCCCAATACTGTCAAGAGATACCTTGTTGAAGCCGAATTCACATGGCATTCCTTTCATCATTTGTCTCAGCCTTGTGGTTGTTGGAAGTGGCATGAGCTTCATTTTTGACATTAGTCTATAAGCTCTTGGGCTTGAAATTCTCAATAGAAGACAAGTCGTGAGCCATTCCTGTTCATAACGCCTTCCTCGCGGCGATTTCGCCTTTGCGACTTTCAATGCTGACCTAAAAGCAAGTTGCTGTGCTTGCGGAAGACTTTCCACTGCTTTTTCAACTTTGCTCGCTGAAGCTTTAGACAAACAGCGTCTCAGTGTAGACGCTTCTCTTCTAGCTCTTTCGCGAAACAGAGTGGCCCTGATGGCCTTTTTCTTTAGGTTTTGAGTTTCACGTTCAGCCTTCCGTTTTGTGCTTTTTTTTTAGGACGACGCTTCATTCTATCACCAAAGTTTTTTTTTGTTTTTTTGCATGGAGGGCACAAGTGCTCACCTGACAGCACCATGCATTTCTTGTTTCGCCATACACCCTGCCTTTTCATGGCTGCCTTTGACGATAAAATACCTGGAAACGGCTCACATTTACACCCAGGGCAAATCTTGAGCGCATCGATGTAGCGAAAAAACATTGTTAAATTCTTCTGGCTTGTTAGCAGGGTCGGAATGTTTCCATCTTTCTCGATGTAGCTGCACGGCGGGACAAGCACACCTCTTGAACTAATTTCAGTCGCCAAGTCTTGCCGGATTACAACCGCCTTTTCAATGTACACAACGCCTCCAGACTCTTCGAGATTGTAGAAGATAACTTGGATGGTAGAAGCCCTCACATTCCACGAATCAAATGTCGGGCTGCCCTGCACAACAGCAAGCCAGGGCGCAGTTCCTAGCGTGATAACATCGGTGCATTCATCAACATCCATGCCATCACATGCGTCAGTTTCGTCATACAAATATTTATCACTTTGGCTGGAAGAAGCTTGGGCGGAAACCACTGACCTCGCTTTGGGGGGCTTTCTTGCCGACTTCGGCACCGTTGGTTTTGAGAGATGCTTAGGTACGTTCGGAAAAATTCGAGGTACAGCGCGCTCCTTCAGTGTCCATCTGCCTCGCGGTATCGTTACGGTTTGACCGTTCACTGTGTGCTCGTAGTAGCTTATGATGTCTACAGGCTCGAAATGAATGTCACAGACGTACGTTTTTGGCGTTACCTTAAAGTTATTCTGTGGAATCGCGTTTTGCCATGCCTTCTGTAAGTCGGGGTCCTTTGGGGGCTTGAAAAAAGTCGCGGTCCGGGATTTGCAGCTGCCGAAGCATACCCCGAACGACAGCCGGGCGCGCTGCACGTCGGCATGTCGAGAATCCGCGCTGACACTTCACGGTATCCACTGCAAAGAGTTCATACCACTGTAGAACGTATCCAAGCTGGAAGTACAGGCGTGATGAACGTGCGAGCGCCAGCAACACACCAAAAGCACGTGTCTGAAGCAAGCGTCACCGCTACTCACTGCTTCCCAACCGATCTCAACGGAACGCCAGCGCCACCTTTCGCAAGGGCGACAAAACGACACCGCCTCTCGAAGCGAGTTTGCAAACTGAAAAGTATCTAAAAACGTTGACTACGACCACCGACACGATAAACGACCAAGAGGTGCTAAGCAGCACCGGCCGCACCGCAGTCGCGGTGCGCGGCAACGACTTACACCCAAGCGACATCACGGGATGGAAATTCTCCAGAAAACAAGTAAGCCAACGACTTAATAAGCCCCAGCTTAACGAAGTTACCCAAAGCAGCAAACCAACTCCGCAATTTAGCGAAGCTCAAGCAAAACGTATGATAGCGAGAATCACTAAAGCGTCCCGCATGCCACTGAATTTGCCGCGGGAAGAGCAGAAGATTGTAATACGACCGAGAGGAGGGCTATTCCTAGCGAAAATCGAAGCTGACATCGTAATGCCCGCAGTCATAACAGCAGCCAACGTTCCCAAGACTGCAGTGAAAGCAGATACGATTTGTACTAATCCCACGCAGAACATCATTGTGATCAGCAAGCCCGATGAAGGACGAGCACGTTACTACGCAAGCGTACGCTCTCTGTACATTGGGGGCCGTAGCTACGAAACGCATGCCTACTGCACCGCGCCTCACGGCACAGTGAAAGGAGTAATCCGTGGCATCGCAGTAGAGAACACTGCCGAAGATCTGCATGAGAATATCGTTAACCAAGGAAACCCGCAGGCCCTCGAAGCGCACAGGATTGGAAACACTACCTCCATCGTCATTTTGTTCGCAGGAACAAAGGTTCCCAACTACATAAAGTACGGCTCCATTATAGTAAAGTGTGGATTATACAGACAACACAACGTATGCAAGACATGCGGCAAAATCTGCCATCGAGCCGATGTATGCCCCACGCCGGAAACCAAGATCTGCTTTGCGTGTGGCACGCCTAACCTGGCGGCAGACCACGCGGCGCGATGCAAGCCACGTTGCAAACTGTGTAATGGAGCCCACGCCACGGGCACGGAAGGCTGTACGAACAAGTACAAGGTGCCCTTCGTAGTTACTCAGCGCAGATGGGAGCGCAGAAACGCGGCGTCAACGTTTTCGTCGCAAGACTTCCAGCAACTGCCACCGCAACAACAGAACGAAGCACGTCTATCAAATAGAGGACGCAGCCGCTCGAGGAAGCGGGACAAAAGCAGGGGACAATTGGCGAGCCACGGCAGAAGCACCGACAGCAAGCGCAGGGAATTACAACCGCAACCAGCAGCGACCGGGCAACGTGATAAATGAGGCCCAGGCAGTCAACCCACAAGCAGCGAACCGCAATCCGCTCAACCACGTAGCTGAAGCGAAGGACAACGCCATCCAGTCACTACGCAATGAAAATGCCCAGCTCAAGCGATGTATCGCTGAACAGAGAGCTCAAATGCAAGAGATGAACGTTAAGTTGAAGAACTCGTCAATGCACAGCAGCAGCAGCAACAGGTGACTGCTCAACAGGTGCAGCAGCAACAGGTCGCCGCTGCAGATTCAACCAAGACCCCCAACGCCAATGGAAAACAACACACTCAGCCATGGAGGTACAAGCCCCAGTTCCTACGGAAGCTAACAGCGCAGAACCCGAAACGATCGACGTTGCTAGGACAAGCGAACCGGCACCCAAGAAGCGTGCGCTCGAATACGCACGTGAACGAAGAGTCAACGCTAGGCTGGACAGCCTAGAAGAACGTCAAGATCGACTAGAACAGACCATGAAAGCCAACTACGAAATCCTGAGCCAAGCCATCAAAGTTACTAATGATCGCCTCGATGCAACCAATGCATGCCTCGACACATTGGTGACACCCGTACATGGCATGCAGTCTACCATACAAGGAATACAGACTAAGTTGGATGCACTAATACACGCGCTCATGGCGTCAGGACTAATCCCACAACAGGCCTTCACCCTACCGCAATAATGGACGGGACAATGGCAACGGGCACTGCTAACCACAGAAACAGAGCACAGACACAACAGCATCATCTCCTCATATGGCAGTGGAATCCCAACAGCATACAGGGTAGAAAAGCATTGCTACAACAGTACATACAGCAAAGCACCGAGAGACCCGACGTTATAATACTACAAGAAACGCACAGTGAAACCCCACCGACGTTACAGGAGTACAGATCCTTTGCGAAGCCCCCTTGTGCACGAACAGTTAGGAAAGGCGCAGGGCAGGGGGTCTGCACCTTGGTAAAGAAGAATCTAACTTCAATAGATCACGAGCTGCTATCCAACGGTGCCATCGAGCACAGCACGGTCGAAATCGTCACCGGGAAGTGCAAGCGCCGTGAAAGCACTTTCATAATCAGCGTGTCAACAAATAGTCACGCCAACGATCCGCGCGCGTACTACGTGGACGTGGCAAAGTATCCCCACCGGCCAAGCACGTACGCAGCAGCAGTCGTCGCAGCAGACACTGGAGTACTCGCAACGTCGGGAAGCATACGGTGCAAGTCGCCCACGCAAGCCGAGGAGTTTGCAATCGCACTGGCACTAGCGATCCCGGATTTCCGCACGGCCCTCAGCGACTCGAAGACGGCAATAGTCAACTTTGCTACAAACAACGTCCATGGAACCACTGCAAGAGTATGTTCAACTATAGCAAGACCGGAAACCAACATTACCGTCAAGTGGTTCCCTGCGCACGCCGGGGAGCTGGACGTGGGCCCGAACCGCAACGAGGAAGCAGATACGGAGGCACACGCGCTAACTAGCCGTGGGTCTCTGTCAACGCATTCCTCGGAGCCGCAACGACCCGATGCCGAAGACGGAGAGTATTTTATCACAACCTACGCCGACGTTCTGCAGTGGTACAGAACAAGCAGACGCCTCTACCCACCGCCTCATCGAGACCTACAATGCAGAGAAGCAGCCACACTACGGCAGTTGCAAGTACAAGCCACATGGACCCCCGTCTGGGCAAAGCACGTTTGCGCGGAGGTTTACACTACTGATGTATGCCAACACTGCAAGAAGGCGCGAGCCACCCAGAGACACCTCCTCTGGGACTGTGCACCACCGCCGGGTAACCAAGAAGTAATGCCAAGTAAGCAGCAAAATCATCAGTCGAGAGCCAGGCAACCAAAGAGACGTGGTCCAGCACGTGCTTAGCATCCTGGAACGCCAGTGGCCGAAAGCGGCGCCCCCCCGGGATTGACGCGAGTAGGTTGCTGCTCTGGGACGTCCGAGCACGCTAGTGTCTCGCTTTAATCCCCCTACCCCTTCCCCTTTTATGCCGGATCGTCAATAAAGTTGTTTCACTCACTCACTCGGGCTCGTAGGTTCACGACTTTTGAACAAAATTGTAGCCCATAGCAACAGGACAGACGAAATGGCAGTCGCGTGTTTGACTGCATGCTCTGCGCTACCCGAAGTTTAGTTCATCAAGTGCCGAGACAGTTCATTTGCGGCAGGCACCAAACTTGAGAAGAATGGGTATTTGAACAGCACATAGCACGCAAAGCTTGCGGGCGTAGCGTTAGCGTAAGGTTGTCAAACGAGATTTAGACCTATCGACGACATCATGACCAATGCCTTTTCAATATGCTGTATATCTGCAGGTGATTTGACGTTGGTTTCTTGAAAAATATCAGCGCTGATGTAGTTGTTGTACAGTGAAGTTGTCACGTGTGGCCTTAAAAAAAAATCGACATAACCCACGTAAGTGGGAATCCGCGTTAAGCCACGAACGCACTAGCGGCGCCGCTTTTCTGCCGAGCATAGAGGAATATCTGCCGCCGACCCAATCGCTCCTTGCGCTATTTCTGCCGCTGGATGGATATGGCTGTACTCTTTAGATCGGGCGGTGGATAGCGCCACCAAGCCGAAATACTGAATAAACCAAACACTATATTTTTTTTTCCCTTAAAAAGCGAGTTTGAGGATTCGTACTTTGCAGTGAAGAGTTTAATTTTCACTCGTGCCTTGACTTTAGCCACCAATCACATAACCTCCTTCTAGTTAAGTCTACCCGCTTAGTCTATTTTACCCTCCCGGTCCCTAAACCCCAGTGCTTTGAAAAACTCTGCGCCATCATCCAGGACTATAGGGTGAAGCCCTTTACGGAACATTATCAAGTGTTCGGCAGTTTCTTTTTCCTCTCCACACGCACTGCATACTGTGTCTACCCCTTCGATTTGGCCCGATATGTCTTGGTTCGCAATACTCTCGTCCTGTCCTCAAACAGTAGAGAACTACCCCGAGTATTATCATAGATCCTTTCCTTGGCAATTTTCTCCTTAAAAGTTCGATAGATCTATAGTGTGGACTTCTTAATCATGCCCATTCTCCACATGTCAGTCTTCGTTTCCTTCACTTTCTTTTTAACCGATAGTTCTTTTTGGGTTGGCCACCTGCTGTTTCCACAGTGGCCTATTTCACAGTGCCCTATTTTTCATCACTGCTGCATTCCTGTTACCTTTAGTCGTCACGTATATTTCGTGATCCCTCAGGTACTCGGTCCCATTGCTTATCCATACGCCCAGATATTTGTATTTATCTGTTAACTCTAGCGTGACCTCCTGTATTCTAAGCTCACTACCTTTGTTGTCATTGAGAATCATGACTGCTGATTTTTCCATACTGAATCTAAAATCTAACCTATCTCCCTCATTACCACAGATGTCTATCAATCTCTGCAAATCTTCCTTGTTGTTGGCCATTAGCACTTTATCATCTGCGTACGTTAATGCTGGTAGTGCCTGATCAATAAGTTTTCTTGTGTGACTAAAGAGAGGTTGAAGCCCAGTCCACTATCTTCTAATTTTCTAATTTGGCCTCTAATCCTTGTAGGTACATCATGAATAATAAGATTGACAGGGGGCACCCCTGTCTAAGCCCCCGTTTTACCTCCGCAGGCTTGGATACCTGTTTTTCCCACTTTATATTTACCTTGTTACCTTTATAGATACCCTTTAAAAGATTAGTGACTACAAGTTCCACGCCTAGTGTGTCCAGTATTCCCCACAATTCCTCTTGAACCACGCTATCGTACGCTCCCTTGATATCCAAAAATGCTAGGCACAGGGGCCTGTGTTCCTTTTCTGCTATTTCGATGCACTGCGTCAGTGAGAACAGATTGTCTTCCAACCTCCTGTGTTTCCGAAACCCATTCTGCAGTTCCCCCAGCACCCCCTCATCCTCTATCCATGCCTGCAGTCTTTCCTTTATAATCTGCATCGCCAGCCTGTAGACCACTGATGTCACTGTTATGGGACGATGGTTGTTTATGTCAGCTTTGTCCCCCTTTCCTTTATAGATCATGCTCATTCTGCTAAGTTTCCATCCATCGGGAACTTCACCATCGATTATTATTTTGCTCACTGCCTCTCTCAAAGCCTGCTTAGACTTCGGACCTAATGTCTTTATCAGCCCAATTGGCTGATAAAGCCGAAGCAAAGTGCCAATCAGCGACATGCGTGGTTGTCGCCATAGCAATGCACGGAGCTTGTTTTCTTTTTTTTTTTTTCGTCTGTCATTTTTTTCACGCCGTCGTTTTCTGAAGCACGCTGACAACGGCACCACGGACACCGAACGCTTTTTAGAGGAGATTAGACTCTACCGCTTCTTATATGACAAAACGATGCCTGATTATAAAGATAAGGAAGCAAAAATGATCAGATGGGATATTATAGGATCTATGTTTGGATTGACAGGTAAGTGGGGATTGCGTGGCTCATTGCGTGTTGAGCGCAAATGAATTCTCTGTTTTATTCACTCACTTCGCGGCGCATTTCGAGAGCGGCGACGCTGAAGCAACAGCAGACACGCCATCACGGTAACGTTGAGCGTTGCGAGGATGTCGTCGTCGCCGGCCTTTGTTCACACGATTGCACCGTAAAGTCGGAGAGCTCGGAACAGACGACGAAAAAGCGCGCGAAATCTCGCGAGCCGCTGTGAGACCGCTCGAGACTGTTGTCACGTGACTCCCGCAGATGTGGCCAGCGTGCCGCTTTTCACCGCTCGGCGGCGAAGACGCGCGTTATGCCGCGGCGGCACGCTTCCCGCTAGTGTGCTCGTACCCTTATGCGAAGCATGCGACCCTCGTCGATCCTCGTTGCAGAAGTTCATCAGCAAGACCTTTGCTTGCCCATACACTACACTAGCGAGACTTGTGCCATGACATCAGCTCTAGTATGCTGCGTGTTGCACGTGACGGAGATGAGGCGGCATGATAACTCACGCCAATGACGTGCATGGACTTGCACTACTGGCCTGCGCTATGGTCTGCTGAGAAGGTCAGTAGACCTACGAGTATATTTATCATGCCACTGTGCTCCTGCAAGAAATTCATACCCAAGATGACCTGTTTACTACACTTGGAAAGAGTAACGAAAATTGCGACTGATAAATCATCGATCTTGATTCTTGCGTTGCACTTTTCGGTAGGTGTTAGGAAGTCTGAGCTCAGGCCTCACAGGCAGCGGCTGGCGCCGTGAACGGGTGTTTAGATGAGCGGAAGTCTTTGTGGAATAGATTTGGAGCTGTTAAAAGGTGTCCTGGACATGTACCTCGCAGCTCCACCAGTCTCACGACGCAGAAACAGCGGAAGTCTTATACAGGAGAGCGCATTTTAATTATATGCAAGGCACTCGCGAAGAACACTAGCCAAGAACTCCGTCTTCCTTTTTTGCTGTGCGAGCTCTTCCCTGCTGATTGAATGCAGCAATATCAGGGGCCCCACTCAACTACGGCTTTTTGTATATACATTTGCTAATAAAAATTTCTTCTCTCTTTTCTTTTGAGAATTTTCAGATAAGTACTAGCATGAAAAGATGAATTTTGTTTCAGAGTTGGAGTATTGTATAGTCTAATAATCACGTCAAAGAGTTCTGTACAACAAACATGTCGAAGCACTCTTAAGTAAAACAAATTATGTTCCGTACTTTGCCTAACCACATAACAGGAATGCATAATTTTTTTCAGGCTTCATTGGCACTATTGTCGCACAACTCTTTATGACAAAGGCCTTAAAATTCTCTATTCTTTTTTTTTTTGCCTCTATGGTACCAGTGGCAGTGAGACCAAAGGCTGGGGCTGAAATGTTCCTGAAATTGAGGGCTGCAAGAAAAAAAATTACACCATATCCTTGGAATGAATGATGATAAATGGGCAAAGTGTCTGTGCTTCCGTCCATCCCTGTGCATCCGTCTCTCTCGTTCTGTCACTCACACTAGCGCCACCTCTTAGTGAGTCATTCAACCAGGTGATTATGAACTGGTCGCAAAAAACGTGCATTGACAGACTCGCAGCTTTAGGAGCTTCACCCTTAGTATAATCCAGCGATCAATGTTTTAGACAAGAGGTCGGCAACGTTTTGAGGTAGAGGGCAGAGTTGCGTGAAGCCCACATGGTCGTAGGGTGCACAGCAAAATTGGGTGAGGATGTGCACTTTGCAGGGAAAAAAAATTTTGGCAAACTGTCAATTATGACATTCAAAAGTGGAATATAAGGCGTAACTTTGCAGCACACATGTCACAAGGTTGCAAATATTGGGCATGATATAGCAACAACAGAGACCACTCATGTAATGTGAATCGCGGTACTCAACATTTGTAGCCATCTCGTGAAAACGTCAACATCAAGATCGCTCGTCAACAGGCTCTGAAAGATGTGTAGGTGTTTATCGTATCGTTGTGGAGTGGGGGAGGTTGATTGGAGGGGGGGTGGACCGCGCAAAACTGCCCTGATAACTGTAGCTTGCCATGTCGTGCTCTACAGTCTGGAAGGGAGACCACGAATATACAATATTTAAGTGAAAAGTTAGCACCTTGAGACAGGGTTTACCAAATTCAGTGCATTTGGTGATGTCACACTGATGTGGCTTGCACAATCTTGTATAGGGACAGAAATTTGCATAACTTGGGTGGCCATTTTCATCTGCAGTGACAGAAGAGACAGAAAAGAACTAGAATGGTTGGTGTACGAGAGAGGTCAGGCTGTGCCGCTTGTACACCTTAATGGGTGCGTATTGTGTATATCCTGACTGGAAGTGAGTTCTGCTAGAATCTTTTGTCTTTGCACATTTGGACATAGATAGCTCTGTACTACTTCGTTTCAGTCTTTTCGTGTGAGAAATGTTAATACTGATGTATTACTGCAGCGAGATAATGTATATGAAGGAAAAGATAAAGATTTGACGGGGAAGATGTGAGTACAGTACATGTCCTGTCCATATATCGTTTTTTGTATTTATTACCATGCTGTAGTAATACATCAGTATGAACCCAAACCAACTCGCCCCCTCCTAGCCTGTATTCTATAATGGATTACAGGTTGGTGTGCTTGTGAGATAGTGGGACAGGTGTTGTGCCACTTCTATAAATTAATGGTCATAGTTGCTTAAAATCGCTTCATATTATTTCTAAGCATCCTATCTAGGTATTCTGTAGGTATGCTTTTGTTATGGGAGTAATACCCTTTTCGTGTTGCCTAATTTGGTAGTCATTCTTGTGTCTTGCATAGTTTGTTTAGTGCACATGTGCAGACAGCTGTATATGCATGCGCAACATTTAGCACTTTATTTTTTACATATATGGCGTGGTTTCAGTCATAATGTGCTTGCGATATTCCTTTGCTGTGTTTTTGGACGCAATACACATTCAACTGATGGCAAGCGAATTTTTCAGACTGAAGCAAGATGAGAAGTAAAGCGACACCTCGTGTGTTGATGTCAGCCCGTCGGTCACCTAATAGCAAGGGCTTCACCATTGCAAGGTAAGCGAGCATCTTGCACCCAGCGTTGACCATCGAGGTGATAATTGTGACGATAAAGAACGCGGTTATCGAGATTGCACTGTGTGAGCTATCACGAAAAGCAAGCATTAGGCGGTCGTGATTTTTCCTGAAGGCGATCTATGGTGTGTCTACAGTAAGCGTCAGCGAGTTGATGCATTATGATGGAGCCGTGGTCATCAGGAGGGGTCTTATTAATGGGGGCTAAGGACGAAACATATGTAGGACTATGCAAGTGTTCATTGCTGAAGTTATTAGCGGAACCACTGGACGGCAGTGTAGGAAGTGTGCAGCGAGAAAGTGCGTCTGCATTCTGGTGCTTTTTACCGTACTTGTAGGTAATAGTGAAGTTATATTCTTGAATATGTATAATCCATTGACCAAGGTATCCTGATAAATTCTTGAGTATGTAAAGCCAACATAAGACATGATGGTCTGTAACTATAGTAAAATGACGGCCATGTAGATAAGGTCGAAACTTCTGCACCGTCCACACGACAGCTAAATACTCCTGTTCAGTAATGGTGTAATTCTTCTCTGCGTTGGTCGGGACGCGGCTTGCATATGCAACGACCCTTTCACAGATGATTCATCGCAGTAGAATACCTCCGATTTCGTAACTGCTAGCGTCAGTATGCAGGAGTGTGGGTGCTGTTTCATCGAAATGGCAATGTACTGGTTCAGATGTGAGAGCATTTTTTAAGATGGCTAAGGGCTCATTTTCAGGCAGGAGACCACTCAAAGCGAACACCGCAATCGAGTAATTTGTGCAAAGCTGCCGCTATCGACGCAATTGTCTCGTATGAATCGGCGGAAGTATCAAGCCAGCCCAAGAAAACTGTGCAAGTCCTGTGTCCTTTCGGGACAAGGAAAAAGAAGAACCGTCGATATTTTATCGAAATCGGGACGAATTCCATCGGTACTCGCAATGTGGCCTTAAACATTACTTGTCTTGCCGGCAAAACGGCACTTTTTCGCGTTCAGCTGAAGGCCAGAGGTACCAAGGCACATAAGGACTTCGTCTAAACTGTGTAAGTGTTGAGAGAAGGTTGACGAGAGAACAATGATGTCGTCCAAATAGCACATGCAAGTCTTCCACTTCAGGCCATGCAGAACGGCGTCAATCATGCACTCTGATGTTGCGGGTGTGTCCATCTAGTGTCGAAAACGTCATCTTTTCTTTATCATCCTGATGCATCGGTATCTGCATGTATCGCGAATGTAGATCCAGACTCGAGAAGTATTGAGCTTCCTGTAGCGAATCTAAGGTATCATCTATACGTGGCATAGGGCATACATCCTTGCGCGTGATCTAGTTAAGCACACGGTAATGCAGAAGCACACAGAACCATCTTTTTTTCAAACCAAGACGACAGGTGATGACTAAGGGCTAGCAGAGGGGCGAATTACGTTCCGTCTCAACATGTCAACGTTTTCTTCAGTAACCTTTCACTCAGCTACAGATACGCGATATGGCTGACGACGAACAATGGACGTACCGTCAGTCTCAATCCGATGCGTGGTGACGCACGTCTGTCTCAATAGGGAGAATGGGCGTCAAACGAAGCTTCGTGCTTAGTCAGTTAGGCAAGCAACTGTTGAGTCTGCAAAGGGGTCAGGTTGGAACTGATGGTAGCTTTGAGGGTGGAGATGAATGGGAAACGTTCAGCAGGATCTGGTGGAGCAACGCAAGCCAACGTTAAGCCCTTCTGAAGCAGAATTTTTCCAGACGTCAGATTTGATGCGCAAACGAATGCGAAGGTATCGTCCAAACGTACCAGGCCTGATGCGAAAGCTATCCCTCTGGTGACGCAGTGGACGCAGTGTACGGAGGGTTGTACCAGCACATCGCCGCTGTCGGTGACATCAGACGGAAGTGTAACAATTCGATGACTGTGCGAAGGTATCTCAGTGTCTTCTTCTGCATAAAAACAAAGTGGCGTCATCTGCGTGAAACAAATAGGAGGTATCGTTCATGTGGATAACACATTGCTGGCAGCAGATGAACGCGGTTGCCGTTGAAAGAAAGTCCCATCCTAATATTAGCTGTTGAGCACACAAACTAAGCATTGCACATTGTACACAATGTAGACGCAAACAGTGCACATAGCAGAAGGTTGAATGGCATCTTCTTGCGCAGTGAGCGAAATTGGTCCATCGTAGGGCGTAGTAACATTGCAGAGCCGTGCACACAAATCTCTGTGAATGATTAACAATTTAGCACCAGTGTATATTAATGCCTCCACTTCTATGCCTTCCACTAAAACAAATAATTATATTATAAGGATGTTCTGGAGGAATCTTTCGAACTTCGCTAAATGCAGCTTTTTTCCCAGAAGCTGCGTAATTTAGTTTGAGACAGGTAAAAGTGGCGATGAAGAGGAGACGGCAAGCGATGCCTGGCACTACGGTAGCGAGGAGCCATTTTAGGAGTCGGTGATGGTGAGCAGGAGCGATCGGGAAGCATAGCGTAAGGACAGTGCTGGAAAGTGGTCGCAGTGGCAAAGTCATTCCGGTCATAAGTGTCAAACCCACAATGCTCGTCTCGCTGACGCTTGCGACAGAAACATGCGATGTGTCCACGATATCCGCAATAGTAGCAGGCAGGTCTTGTCGGGCGCCATGGCTGATAGTAGGATTGGGTATTTGGCAGAGTGATTTGTTGGGCAAGTCGGTTCATTGGGTTGGGAACTATGGAAGCCAGGTGTACTGGTGCCGGTCGTGCATAGTAAGGATGGTTTGGCGTGCTGGGCGCCAGGGACGTCGGGTAGGCTGGTGTGTTGTCGTTGGCATCGATGGAACGAAGGCTGGAGTAAGTGCGGCGACTTGCGCTTACGTTAGTGGGTCTTTGGAGGCGTGAGGGTCTGTGGACGCATTACCAGTCATAGCCACCAACTCCTCCCTAACGACGCCCCGTAAATTTGTACTAGGGGTGTCTGAAGGAAGCTGACGTGCTGAAAAACCGAGCGACTGCAGTTTTTCTCATATCATTGCGCGTATCGTAGCTTGTAACGAGGGGTTGGCAGCAGGGTTGTCAGGGATGGCTGCAGGAGAGTTGTCCAGCTGCAGCCGTGCGGATTCGAGCTCATCTAGGCGCTGGCACATAGCCACACTGTCAGCAACAGTAGTTGCCCCGCCGCGGTGGTATAGTGGCTAAGGTACTCGGCTGCTGACCTGCAGGTCGCGGGTTCGAATCCCGGCTGCGGCGGCCGCATTTTCGATGGAGGTGGAAGTGTTGTATGCCCGTGTGCTCAGATTTGGGTGCACGTTAAAAAGCCCCAGGTGGTAGAAATTTTCGGAGCCCTCCACTACGGCATCTCTCATAATCATATGGTAATTTTGGGACGTTAAACCCCACATAGTGGATGGTTAAAGAACAACCTATCCAACCGGACGCAATTTGTACAAATTAACCACACCAGTTCTAAACTTATCATGTCACCTCTGGTGTTCCTCAGGGTGGCGTTTCGGCTCCTGCACTATTTCTCATTTTTATCAATGACTTACCCACGGACATCCCAGTCAACAAAAGTCTTTTTGCTGACGACTGTATACTCTACAAAGAAATTACTTCTCCAGTTGACCATGTAGCATTGAATAGTGCACTGTCGGTTTTCGCATGGTGTGCTAACTGGCAAATGAGCCTTAATGTTAAAAAAACGGTTCTTTTGCGAATAACAAGAAAACGGCACGTACATGAGTTTTCTTATGCCATAAACGATGACCCGGTAACAGTAGTCGCGCAGCACAATTACCTTGAACTAACAATAACGTCTGACCTTAGATGGGATTGCCATGTGAACAACATCACTTGAACAGCACTTGGGCGGCTCTTTTTTCTTAAGCGACGCCTTCGTCAAGCGCCCCGTGAGACTAAATTACTACCTTGTAATACACTCGTTAGATCAATATTAGAATATGCTACCCCAGCATAACGTTCATCGACTAACAAATTAATCACCATTATAGAGGGAGTGCATAGAAAAGCAATAAGGTTAATCTTCAATAAATATCAACTCTCATACTCTCCAAGTGCTTTAATCAAATCGGCTGGATTACTCGCAATTGAAAACAGCGCTATGCTCGCCCGATTGAAACTTCATCAATTAATTCATAACAAGTTAAATGTTGATAGTTCTAAGTACCGTATTTACTCGCATAATCCTCGCACTTTTTTTGCCAGAAACCTGATGCAAAGTTGGGGGGTGCGAGAATTAAGCGGGGAAAACTTTCCACGAAAACAAAGAGAGCGAAAAAAAAACAAAACGAAGTGGCCGCAAATCGGGATTCTCACACCAGCAATTTACAGCAAGCTTTACAAAGTACTAATTAGAACTTACCAATAAAAGCAGAGGTTCAACACAAGGCAAGATTTATTTGAGACGAAAAGTGGAAGCAAATAGTCGAGAATTAGAATACTATACGCGAAGCTTGTGGGCGTTGCGGGCGTAGCGGTAGCGGTCGGTGCTCAACAGGAGCCCTCAAAAGGTAAGCGTAGGACGTCAGTATTGGGCTGATGGCTATTTAACAGAATCGTCCGCAGTTTCCTTCTGAAGAAATAAAGTTTACCATCAATGACGATAGTTATAGCGCGAGAACAAAACGACGACACAAAGACAAGGACACGAAAGACACAAGCGCTGACTTCCAACTGAGTTTATTGCACAGAGCACGAAAATATATAGAGCAGACAGTAACCATGTGATAAAAACCTAATGGCACAAAGAGCAGAACATGAGTAAGAAAAAAAACAAACACAAAAACAAAAGCACTGAAAAACGGCAAGGAAAAATCTAGAAGAAAACGAAACAGAAAGGTAAAGATAATATAACTACCTGCCCGCACCGAAACCTTCGAGGAAGCTGCGTTCCTTCAAAGCCACGGAGGGCTTGCTAATACAAGGCACCTACCTGTTCGCGTGCCATCTGCGCAGCCTCGACAATGACTCGGGTTTGAGATTGGCTGACAACCTTTCTAGGGCGATGTGGGGGGTGCGAGAATTATGCGAGTGCGAGGATTATGTGAGTAAATACGGTATATCTCCATTTCTGACACAAGAATAACTCTACTAAAGCACTCATACACCCTAAATGAATATCGCTTTCATACAAATTGCTTTAAATACTTTCTTTCCGCTAGCCATACGACAGTGAACGACTTACCTTCTACTATTACCAATACCACCTCACTAACTACCTTTTTATCACTACTTGAAAATTATTTACATGATGCACAAACATAAAACTACAAATATTTCGCGTTTTTCCTTAGCGATGTATACTACTATTGGTATACTGCTACCCACATTCCACTACTTGTGCATAGAATGTATATTTTTTTTCGTATTTTTTGTAAAGCTTACCTACTAATGTGTAACTATGATTGTATAATCGCAAGTATATTGATATAATGTGTCAGCACTAAACAGATTTCACAGTTGTGTATAAATGTTTAGCTAATGTGAATTTTCCTGTTTATCTCAACTTTGCCATTCAGCACAAAAAAAGGAAAAAAAAAGAAAAAACAGTTATGTTATTTCGCAGTGTTTTTTTCCTTTGTCTTTTTTCCTTATTTGTTTATAGTTTGTGTCCTTCCTGCAATAATTCCTAAAGGTATTGGCAGTATGTAATAAATAAAATAAAACATCAATCAAGCAACAATAGTTGGGTCTTTTGCGACCAAAGCATTGAAGGCAACAGAACCTATGCCTTTGAGCAGATGGTGCACTTTGTCTCGGTCATGAAGGTGTTGACGCGTTGACAAAGAGAGAGAACATCCTCGATATATGCGGTATAAGACTCGCGTAGTTGTTTGCGACCATCAAGAGTTCTCTTTGCCAGGCTGGCTTGAACTGCTGGACTAGCAAAGTCTTGTCGCAGATGTTCTTTGAAGACGTCCCAGTCGGGAAAGTCGATCTGGTAATTAAAAAACCAAGTCTTCGTCATGCCAGTAAGATAAAAGGAGATGTGGCGGAGATTGTGTGGATCGACCCAACAGTTCGCTGCATTCACTATGTCATATTGGTGTAGCCAGTCCGTGTTCTCATTTCAGAGTTCAGAAAACAGAAGGGGCTCGCAAGGGGGTCCACTGACGATCCAAGAGTGAGTGGCTGTGGCAGTCGTAGCCGGAGGGTTAAAGGGAGAAGCACCTGAGGGTTCGTCCTGTGGTGTGCTGGTGGACACGTAGCCCAAACGACGACTTGAGTGAAGCTCCAAGAAGTAAAGTGGGTGAGCAGGGACAGGGAATCGAGGAGTAACCTCCACCACTTGAGATGTAGTCCTTTACACGCCTTTTTAGGCCTGGTAGACGTGACCAAAAACTGTCACCTCGAGGCACAGAACAGACTCAAGGGTTATATGCACCAACGATGAAGATGAGGAACACCATGTGATGATGGTTATGTAAAGGTAATGAAGAAGTGTGTTGTAAATGCCCACGTTATTTGCAAAATATATTTGCAAGAGTGGTTGCAGCACTGGCCAGTCTGGCTCGTCGCTCGAGCAGCAAGCGACCTTCATTCGTCGGATGCATACGTGCATTGACAATTTGCACAGTGGCAGCCTACTTGCAGAACTACCGTCGGTAAAGGCGCCGTACCGGCGCATCTGGACGTCAGTGGGAGAGTGGTACTGCTTCAGATGTGTGACATGTATGATTTCGCTGTTTCGAGGGGTGGATGAAAACGACGAGGCAGCAGGAGCGATTTCATGAGTGACGGGAGTCGCCTCACGAAGCTCTTTGTATGGTCCTGTGTACTGAGTCGGCAGTTTTACAGGCCAACCTGCCCGGTCGGAGACCAGAGCAGAACCAACGAACCGGGCAAAAAGTGCACATAGGGATGTCCTTGATCTTATTAACGCTGTTGGTTTTCTTGGGAGGCCAGAAGGCGACCACGAGCGGCTTCGCGCGCATGGGTGGCTCGATTATAGGAAAGTGGTTCAAAGCTATACTTGTACCACAACACCTGCTTTTAGTGTCGTAGTGGTCTGCTGGTGTAAGTAAGGCTCGAAGGAAAATTTTCATTAGAAGGCAGGTGCAGATGATTCCATGTTGTTCATGGCAACCTGTGTTGCCCATTCCACGACCCATGTCTGACTGGATCTGAGCTGGTCAACAACTTTCCACTGCCCGGGGAAACAATCACGCATAGTATCCGGCCGTGGCACCGTTTGCATTTGGCTTATTATCTTCCGGTGATATGTTGCTCAGCACATATGGGCTGGAAAAATTGCATCTGGCAGTTTTCTTCCGATGCATTCTTGTGCCTTGGTTGACTTACTTGTGCAGGGGGGAAGTAAGCCCTCCACTCTAGTTTATGATGATTGGGGATGTCGTGAAAACAGACCAGCTCATCTCTTGCAAGCCTCCCTGAAATGAATGACTCGCCTGTCCGATTGGCAAAAAAAACTCGAGCATTACAGGCCAACCCTGGGAAGTATGTGAACATTAAGGTACTGAAGCCTCAACGTGGGTCTGGCAGTTGCCCTACTAATGTAGCGAGATTATGGTATCCATAAGTAGTGATCTAAACCAGTACATTTGGTGGGAGTTCGTTCTGGAGGAAGAATCGTAAGGCTGCCTGCCAGCTTGTCCTGACCGTGAGTTCTTGAGAGGCATGTTCATCCTGTGTGATGGCTTGCATTATGGCATTTATGCTATTGGCATGGAAGGAATGTAGTTGCAGAAAGAAATGAGCCCTTTCTGTACTGGCCAGCCACTTATAGCAACTTATAGCCTGTGCTGACTTTTTGACCACTTTATCGCCATTCCGTATTGTTAATAATTGGAAATGGTACGGTATGTGTTGGTTTGTGCAGCATAAAAAACAGTGCACTTAGTGCTCTCATAGTTTGCAGTGTTTTTATTTAGAAAGGTTGCTTTGACCGTGCTGTCACCCAATTGGCCTTCTGCAGCCCATCATGCATGCACAGGAATGCCTCGCCTGGCGCGAGCGCATCATCTGGAAGGCCAGGCTCTTCCAGATGGCTTGCTATTCAGGGTAGTGTCGTGAACCTGTTCACCCTACAGGCAACTCCACCCGCCCAGTCAGTGCCAAGACAGTCTTTCTCACCGTAAGCACATTTTGGGATTCCCACTGATTGAATGGAAAGGTGATCATAGGGCTGGCAGATACAAATTAGGAAAGCACAACAGGACGCTCTTAATGAATCCATCAATGGCAACTCGTGGGCACGAGGTTGTGTGTGGCCCTGTCCACATAAAAGCTTTTTTCATGTATAGTGGGGGCGAGGTGTTGTTGGGTTTGAGGCATGCGCATTAGTCATCAGCAATGATGAGTGGCATGCTCTCCACGACAGAATTCCTGCTGCAAGGAGTCTCTTCAGTGTTGGCTTAATTGCCGAGGAACACTGATAGAAAGCTTTTCAGTCTTTTTTTTTTTGCAATCAGAGCTCGGGTATACGGCGAGCCACAGTCGTCGTAATTTTTTGTGCAACATAGACTTTACTGATTTCGCTGCTTGTGTCAGTGTTTTAGAGTCTAGAGTTTGGGACCACAGTGTGATGTTAGCAATATAAAGTTGCACATTGCTGTTAGAGTTTGGGACCACAGTGTGATGTTAGCAATATTAAAGTTGCACATTGCTGTGTTCTTATATATGACCATGGCAGTGCATCTGCAGTCACGTTTTATTGTAAAAAAGCACAAAACTTGCCCATTTTTGTGAAAGTAGCCCCATCATTGTGAATATAGCCCAGTTTGCAAGCTGTTACATTAAGGGATTTGTGCCGGCTCTTTATCAGGCACACTTGTGAGCCATTGGGCTAGACTTCAGTAACTCTACAACCGATGAACAGAATTTTATGAAAATGTGTACTTTCTTTAGTGGTAATGTATGAACATACCCCAAAAGCTTTATAAAGATATCTTAGCAAATAAAAAAATCGCCGCATATCCAAGGAGTGAATGATGAGTGGGGTGAAGTACTGGAGGGTTTCTTCGCTAAACCATGAACCATCCGCCAATATCGCCCACTACATCATAAAAGACGTGACAAACACTGTATATGTTTATACAGAAAATTTTAATATTTGTAAGTGGTAGCTATATGTCGCTTTTGTTCCGCCTTCATTATAACGGCTTCATGGTTGATGAAGTGGTCGATTGGTGATGGGGTGTTGTGGGATCTTCGCAAGTACGAAGTAGTGGGCAGTTTGCAAAGGTGGAACTATAGGCGGTCAGGTACATACAAGGAATGGACAGACCCACGCCTTAGGGAGCTTAGCTCGTAGAAGTTAGGTATCCCGGGTAGCCTCCCATTTAAGTAGATCGGTTCTCACAAGAGGACTGCCACCGCAATGAAGTCATTTGCACTCTGCATCAGCAGTGGGCAGCTGACGCAATCCTTGTTTTCAAATCTAAAAACATTCGGCATTTTTATGTGGATGCTGTTTTAGTCTGTGTGGTAGGAACTTTACTACCATGGTAGCCATGGTAGCATAATTTTGCTAAACTTGCTCCTTCCAGAAAATGTTACGTCTGTACTTTTCTAAAGCTGGTCATTTACCTGGGTCGGACCTTAAACTTGTTATCTTTTATCGCTAAGTAAACCCAGTGCAAGAGAGAGAGCCTGTTTATAAAGAGCAAAATTCTGCCATTGCAGTTTCACTTGCTCAAGCGGAGTTAAGCAGAAAAAGAAAAATGTGCACATTCATTTCCCACAGCGCTGCCCCTGTGAACGCTCGAGCCGCCAAGGCTCCAGCGGTGGGCCAGGCTGATGCAGGAAGCGAGCTGCCTCGCTATTTCCTGCGAAGCCATGCCCGGCAGCTCTTGCAGGGGCAGCACCTGGCTGAGAAGCGAAAGCTTGAGGCCAGGGAGAGCAGCAGTGGCAAGAGGAGGCGCCTGGAGAGCCCCTTCGAGCAGGCCAAGCCCGCCGAGGATCCCGAGGCAGCCAGTCCTGGCCAGCGTCGCAGCCAGGGACCGCCTCATGGTGAGAGGACATCTTTCGTATAACATTCGTTCTGGTCAACCATGTTCCTAGCGATGACCGGCTGAAATGTTTTGCACTGCAAGTAATCAGAATGGCTGCTCGCTTTTGAGGAACACTGAAGCACGTTTTGAATTTAAATAAATGAGCTTTTGCTCTGATGTCATCCAATTTTGTGCTCTAAAAACTTGTCAAGCTTTTTCAGAACTAGTGCAAGCAGCTGTATTTTGGTTAGAAATCGCAGCAAGCGTCTCGTACGGTGATGCAAATATTTCTGCTGTAATGGTTGGTTGAAGCTTCTGGACAGTTACCACCTGCAGAGCTTCACATACCATCAGGACCCAGGTGAAACTTTCCTGCTGATAGGCTATTGCTTCCAGCAGTGCTGGTCTATTGGCACATTCCCAGGAGGTAATGGAACCAGCAGGTGATGGAACCAGTAGCTGGTGGTTGCAGCGGGTGTTGAAACCAGCAGCTGATGGAACCAGTAGCTGGTGGTTCCAGCAGGTGTTGAAACCAGCAGCTGATAGAACCAGCAGCTGATGGAACCAGTAGCTGGTGGTTCCAGCGCAGTGTTGCAGGCTGTCGGCCAACTTGTAACTCGCCGACATGGAGCACACCTCCTAGCAGCAAAGCAGACAATAAGCTTGATTCGAGCTGCATATTGTCAGCTGCAGGCTTTATTGCAGCTCGAACAAGCTGAAATACGGCCTGTTTCTAAGTGAAAGTTAGTTCCTTCACAGCTGAACAATCGTCGCATTCCAATTTCGTAATACTTAGTAATATTCTGAGGAACCGGTTTATTCGGCCAGGCTCGAGCTAAATCATGCTGGTGATGATATTTTTAGATAAAGATGTACAGGTGATGATGATTACAAAGAGAATAAAGAGTCATTCGCTTGTCGCGCTCACACTAATTCCCCCGCGCGGTGAAAGCGGCTGCCTGGTCGCTTGACAGTATTATGAAATGCATCGCGCATAAGGCTTTTAACGAGATACGAGCACTATCTCTGTTCTTCGGCAACGATGATCAGGACTGGCGCTAAGAGGAGAAACGCGGTAATTGACAGGAGATGTCTGTTCGACCACCGTGTATGGCCCAATGAAGCGCCTGATGAATTTGTCGCATAGGCCGGGGACGCGTAGTGGAGTCCATAGAAGAACTTCGTCACCAGGGGAAAAACTCGCAACACGGCGAGACGAGTCGTAGCGAGATTTTCGAGTGTCTTGAGAGAGGCCGGTGTTAACACGGGCCTGGTGACGGCAGTGTGCGAGACGAGATAGGAATTCTTCAGAGAAAGGAGCCGTGGAGGGGGCAGGGGCCGAAAGGAAAGAGACATCCAGAGCGAAACTTGGCGAGTGACCATGGACGAGAAAAAAACCGAGAAAAGCCGGTAGTGCGTTGAGCAGCCGTATTATAGGCGAATGTCACGAAGGGTAGAATTGCATCCCAGTTCGTGTGGTTGGGGTGAATGTACATGGCGATCATGTCCGATAGGGTCCGATGAAACCGTTCAGTCAATCCGTTGGTCTGCGGGTGGTAGCTATAAGTGGTCTTGTGAACAGTGTTCGAGGCACGCAAAACTTGCTCGACAATGGAAGATGGGAAGACTTTGCCACGATCACTGAGGAGAATGCGTGGAGCTCCATGATGCAAAAAGATGTGGCGAAGAAAGAAATCGGCGATCTCAGTGGCAGTTCCAGATGGTATAGAAGCTGTTTCTGCGTAGCGGGTAAGGTGGTCGACTGCCGTGACAATCCAGCAATTCCCATTGGATGATATAGGAAGAGGGCCATACAAGTCGATTCCAATGACTAGAAAAGGTGAGGCGGGACAAGGAAGAGGTTGCATTAAGCCAGCCGGAGCAGTTGTCGGTCGTTTTCGCCGTTGGCAATGGACACAGGAGGCGACGTGCTTAGCGACGGCTCAAGAGAGGCCAGGCCAAAAACAACGACTTCGAATTTTGTCGTAAGTCTTGTGGAAGCCTAGATGAGCAGCGGTTGGATCATCATGACAGCTTCCAGAACTTCACGTTGCAGAGAACGTGGGATGACGGGTACCCACTTGTTGCCATCGATGTGGTAAATGTAGCGACATAAAGCATCACCGACGAGCTTAAATTGTTCAAGTTGTCGACGGAGTCTGGCGTTTGGAAGAGTAGTAGAGCCGGGCAAGCGGTCAACAATGGTGTGGCAGTATGGGTCGACACGTTGTTGTGAAACAAGGACGGATAGGGTGGCAGGTGATGAACTTAGCGCTGCGATTGGAGAGGTGCTGTCGTTTTGGAGTATCGATGGTGAATTGCTTCCGCTGGGCAAAAGACAGCGCGATAGAGCATCAGCATCTTGATGCTTCTTCCCAGATCTGTAGGCGACATCGAAATCATACTCCTGCAAGCGAAGCGACCAAGGCGACCCTATAAGTTTTTCAGCGATGAAAACCAGCATAGGGCATTATGGTCGGTCACGGCGGTAAAATGCCGGCCGTGAAGATATGGTCGGAATATTTGCACTGCCCAAACAACAGTAAGGCACTCCTGCTCGGTGATAGTGTAGTTCTTTTCTGGAGCGGTAAGAGCACTACTTGCATAAGCAACGACGCGTTCGCGTGAGTTTTTGTCACGCTGCAAGAGTACCGCACCAAGACCATGACCACTTGCGTCGGTGTGAAAGATGGTGGGTGCGGTGGAATCGAAATGGCACAGTACCGGATCCGACGTGAGGGCTTGCTTCAATGCCGTGAAAGCACTTTCGCAGTCTTCGGACCAAACGAAGGGGACGTTCGTTGCGAGGAGTTGATGGAGCGGAGGCGCAAGTTCCGCGAAACCACGTATGAAGCGCTGGAAGTAAGAAGATAACCCAAGAAAGCTGCGCAGGTCCTTTTGACGTAGTGGACGAGGAAAATCGAGGACAGCGGCAAGCTTCTCGGGGTCGGGCCGAATTCCTTTGCTGACAAGGTGGCAGAGAACCTTGATTGTCTCGCTAGCAAAGGTACATTTCTTGGTGTTGAGGGTAGATGCTACTCAAAACGATTTTCTTTAATACGAGTCTGAATTTAACACAAATTGGTATGCTAATAGTTTTTTCTCCTCTTTGCAAATATGTCATTTATTTTCATGTAGATTGCTTGGTTTTCTTTCTGCAGGTCAGATACTGCAAAATTATGGCCATTGTTATGCAACAATTGTGACCTATAAAAATTTGAGATAAAGCATGCAGATATAGCTGACTATGATCCTTTGGAACTGTAGAGTGCAAAAAACTATATTAATTTTGTGTGTAAAAAGGTAAAATACAATAATAATACAGAAAAATTTATGGCTCTAGTTGCAAAGGGCTTTTAATGTTACGTATTTTTTTAAAAACATAATCAAGCAGCACTGACAATCTGAATGGATACTTGCACTCTATGGGCCTTCATCATGCTATGTGCAAAATTTCATAGAGATAGGTCAATTCTAAAGATACGAAGTAGCGTGTATAAGAAGCACAGATCACGCAAAACTGCAAAAGGAGAAAAACGCATTTGAAAGTTTGAAACCTTTTTTTTTTTATCACAGAGTTGTTAGAAATGCATAATCTTTGGCCATAATGTTCAACAGAACTTTTAAAAGCACTGCAAGTTACTAGAACTCTCCTGCAGCATAGGTTGTGCCCTCACGGTCCTTGCGAGCACTTTCTTCTAGCCGTGCCCTTTTCACTCCACGACGACAGTGGGCCCTTGCTTCTGCTGTCAGACGCTCGGACAATCTCTTGATGCGCCTCGCATCGCGGGAATCACTGAAAGTAACTAGATCTCTAGATGGCAGTATGTTGAGCTCTTCCAGGATGTGCTCGAAAGTAGCATGACCCTTGTTGAACCACAGGATTGCCATAGCTGCGGCAGTCTCGACAACCGTTCGGGAGACAAACTTAGTCTTGGGGGCAAAGTAGCCAAATTTTGCTGTTCAGGGATTCCGATGCGTTCTGGGTTTTCCCTTTGATGCATCGAGCAAGGAGCTTCTCATCCGTTGCCGCTTATAAATGGGCAAAACAGCCAATCCCTGTGCTTTTGTCAGGAGAGGTGTGTGACGTGGTGCAGGTTCACCAAGTGCTTCAGCGCGTTGATGTTTGCACCACGATTCTGTTTCTGCAGGGCAAAACTTGTGGCTGCCAGCATTGTCAGTAGAGCATGAGTGGAAGTACGAAGCCCATACTGTAGTGTACATATCCCGTACACTCCCCCTGTTGCTTGTTAATGGCAATCTGATAGTATGTTTGGAGCTTCTGAATGGCTGGCTCTTTCATTTTCTGCCCTCGTGGTAATGGCACATGCAGCTTCCGTAGCCGGTGCCAAGTCTCTTGGCCACATGATTAGTGCAGTCTTCTTTTTCTATATTGACAGCACCATAGACTTTTGACTCTGCAACTGCACTATATGCTTTGCTGTCACTGTCACTCAGGAATGTCATGAAATTCAGTGGAGTGTCATAAGTCAATGTTCTCTGCCAAATGCGCATTGCAGCCTCCGTTTCCATGGCATGGGAGGAACAGTCTGCATTTTTTTCACAGACTGGGCCATGGAATCGCCTGCCACACTTCCTCGTCTGGGCCCATATCCTTGTGCCTACTGCATTTCAGGCAGTAATTTGATATGACCTCGAAGTCTAAGCAGAGGCCAGTATCTAAGGAGATAACTGTGCCAATCCCGTTGTGGCTTTTGTGGCCCCTCTTCTGCGAAGTGCCGTCGAACATAACAGCCACATCAGTTTCGCCTGCTACTTCTTTCGTCAACTCTCTGGATCGGCGCAAGTTTTCACTCACAGCTGTCATGGCAGCGGTGTGCACCTTCTTTGGTATCGAAAAAAATCCTCGGTGGTGCATTGGCTTTGGGAGTCCAATAATGGAGCAAAATCTCGACAATTGCTCATGCCCAATGCCGACAGCACGTGCAGCCACCACCGCCTTCACATTTACAGCAAAACTATCTCGGGAGCTCCCACTGTTGTACCGTTGGCTCACTCGGCTGCTGCCGTCCGCCGTAACACGCAGTGACGTATAGGAGCACGAAAGAACAGTTGCTGAGCATTCGCTGTTTTCGCAATGAAGTTCGAGGAGCGACGAAAGTCCCTTGCCCTTTTCTGCCGGCTCCCGAACGGCAAGTTTTTGAATACCGCAAGCAGGGCATGCCGCACCTGCCACAAGTGCTGTCAGCAAGAGGGTGTCGCACGAAACTGTCGTTGCACAAACCTCATCGCGCTGTCTTTCGTCTTTTTCGAAGAAGCCGAGCTTCTGACGAAAGAAAGCGCAGCGTCAATCCCTTCATCGCAGCCACTGTCGCTCGCGCACTCGTCGATGCCCCCGTCAGGCCTAGCACACGTAGGCGCGTTCTCGTTCGTCGCCGACGTTCGGGGCGCTTTATGCCACCTTCCCTTGAACTTGTGCCTCGTTCGAAACTTCTGCGATCTCGCGTTGCACTTTTTCGGGCTTGTCATCGCGGAAATATGCGTAGACGCGCAGAAAAGCAGGCGGACCAAATGCCGATGGCCGCCACCAACACAGCTGACAACGACTCGGTAGCCAATGGCGATGCGGCTTAGGGTGCCGCGCGTTTCAAACCGCTCAAACCACGTAATAAAAAGGCCTCAGGTTTTTTTTTTTTTTTTTTGCCCACGTACGAAACTGGCGGTCGTCGGAGCTGTACGAAGAAGGCCGGACGCAACTTTCCCAAGTGATCGCTATGGCGGGCGGCACTGCGACGGGGAGCAGCGCGCAGTCAAAGATGGCCAATATCGGCGCAAATTCACGAAATTTCGAGCCACCGCGATGCCTTCATACACATTTTTTTGTATTTTGCGGTTCGAATTTAATTTTGAAATTTTCAGATGAAAGAAGGGTTGAAGATTACAATGCAATAAAACTCGGATATACGAAAAATTTTGCTAAACGCGATTTTTCGACTCGCATCTCCCCTTAAGAGTAGATGACGTGTTCCATGATCTTGGAGCATATGCTGGCGAGGAGAATGGGACGGTAGTTTCCAGGGGAAGACCGGTCACCTATTTTGAAGACTGGAATGACCTTCCCTGTCCTCCAATCATGTGGCACTGTACCTGTGTCAAGTGAGTGCTGAAAGATAATACAAAGAATCGCACTGCACGCATATTTTGTACTTTTAGTGCTTTCGCGTTGATTCCATCAATACCGCAGGATGAAGAACACTTCAGGGAGTCAATGACCTTGACAATGCCCTCTGCATGTTTTTCTGCCACAGATAAGCTTGTCATAACGGAGCTTAAACGGGGAGTGCTGTGTTTTTCCAAATTCGATGAGGCGCCTTCTGGCTACACGAATTTCCGGGGCAAAGTCTTCACTGATGCCGTAATCTGTGCCTTTCAGTTTACTGCTAGACGAAAGGAGTGCTTCTTTATCCTTGAAGTGGGCAAATTTTACTATTATCGGTCGCCATTTCCCCTCACGATAAGCTCCGAGTCTATGGGCACGTTCTATGTCACGACTTCGAATAGTCATGCCCAGGCTTTTGTGACAGAGATCAGTAACCAGTTATTCACTAACATGCCACGCCTCGTTTCGCACATCACTGAACCCGTAAAAGATCAGGTTGCGCCTTCGGGATGTGCTTTCCATGTGGCTAATCCGGTCAGACAGCCTAGTTACCTGAGCAGCGCTGTTAGTGGCAACACTTTCAATGATTTCAAATTGAGACTGAACATTTGAAAGTGATAGTAAGTCGGATTCTATTTTGGTCAATCGCGAGCTCAGATCATTGAACGTTTTTTCATGTTCATCAAGGGTTGATCCGATTGAACCTAACTGCTCAAGCATGGCCGACTGCCCAGATTGCAACGTCTTCAGTATATCAAGCATGTCACTAGACACCACACAGTGTTCATTCCTAGGTCCAGGATTAGTCTCAATATCACCTGCTAATATCAATTTCAACAGCATTTTGGCACAATCGAGAACTACAGAGATGGAGCGCCGTGGGCTCAGCAGAACAAGTAATGATCGGCATCCAGTTCGCTTAGCGTAAAGGCAGTGGTAATTCGTTACCTGCGTAGTGAAGTCAAGCGGGTTAGGATGACCCATCGCCGGTGTGCCGCCGAGCCCACTAGGCACAGTGAGCGTCTGCCCAGGGTTTATATTGGTGCTCCAAGGAACGGTGGCGCTGTCGGAAGATAGCGTGCCCGAAATCCAAGATGCCAGCCGATGACCACGAGGCAACCGTAGTGAGAGCGTTTGGCGGTGATGCGCGCATTCCAGTGCACAGTACAGGCCGGGCTGGCGCACCCCGTCATGGCGAGGTGACGCGTTCACAGGCAGGTGGTCAGCGCCGCATGGTAGTGGAGACCGGGTAGGCTAGTCGAAGTTCTGCAGTAGCATCAGGATCCAGGGCAGCACGAAGAACTGCGTAGCGAAGAAGTCAAGTGGGTTAGGATGACCCATCGCCGGTGTGCTGCCGAGCCCACCAGCTCGGCGGCACACCGGCGAACTGTGTACTTGATGGGCAGCTGACAGGGAATCGCAAATTATTCATCGTGGCGAAAATTTTGTTGTAGCAGTATTAGACAATGCCCCTTTGCGCATGCCCAGTTCAAAAAGTTTGGCTGTGCTTGTGCTACGAGGGTGCAGGGGCTTTGTCGAAGGCCAGAAACTCTAATGTTCCTTCTCGAAGGGTGAAGGTCGATAAGACATATATAGTTGTGGCCCATGTGTATACAATGCTGTACCACCACAAGAAGGTTGGGAAACGACATGGAGTTGAGGTGAAGTTTTTGATGCTTAAGGAGCTTGCAGTCTTGTGCACGTTCGTAGGTGGCCACGAAAACAGGGTGCAAGAAGCACTACACGAAATCATATGCAGAATGCAGTGCTAAAGGGGTATATGAAATACATTTGTCATGTGGCTAAAGTTGTGTGGCACAAATGGAAAGATGTGCCAACATGTGCACGTGTGAACATGATTTCTCAGTAAAAGAAATGCATACAAATGGGCACCTACCCACCCAGTGCTCAGAGTGCAAGGGTAAACCAATGCTGGAAAATAAGAAGATATTGAGCTGCTGCTGCGATAATAGAGCAAGTAAAATTTGCAAAACGCATTACACAAGGAAGAAGGGAAATGACTGTGCCAATGAATCATCTGTTGGCTAAAGTATGAAGTCCTTTGCCACTTTTCATTGTCAAATTACTGTATTGCTCATGGACATCTTATAAAACTTCGTAATAACTGAGCTTTTGAATTTTTGTATACTGCTGTTTGTGTGTTGGGAGGCAGGCTTGATTACCTTGTTGCAAAGGCTCCTTGGTGGGGATCTACCTTACTTCTTTGTTATTTGTCTCCATAGCATGAGCTTACTTTCATTTTGTGGATTCTTCATTTTAATCTTCTTTTTTTCATGGTTGTTCAAATTATCAACCTTTAGCACTTCTCCAAAAATAGTACACTGTGCAGTCGAATCTCGTCATAGCAATCCTCAATATAATGTTTTTTTTTCGAAAATTCCCTTCCAAATGTCCATTGGTTTATTGTAAAAATGTTTCACCACTACTAATTTCAGAATATTGCATGTTTCAGAATAATTTATCGACTTTTGTCTCCCTTACATTTTCAGAACACTCCAAAATGATGAATAACGACTTTAAGAAGCTATTCACGGCTGTTAACATTATGCCCAGCTCCGTAGCTGCCACTCTCGTCATGATGAGAATGCTGACATATTTCTCTTTGCCTGCACTATTCAATTGTGCGATAGCCCTGTTGTCATCATCATCGTCTGGAACTTGCTTTTCAAGTTAGCCTTTACCCCGTCATCCTTGCTTTTGTCAGGCAGCTTGACATGCGGGCTGGTTTCTAGCCTTTTTGTTGGTGGTTGAACATTCAAGATGACCTACGGAAACGGCACGAGAGGAATGCTTAGACGGTGAAAAATGCAATACGAGACCTATTGGTTGAAGTCTCTCATAATAACTCGCTCATGCTGTACAAACTCTCACACAACCTACAGTGCTTCCACAAAGCGTGCATGCGAGCTTAGCTAATGACCGATAAGATCCGTATCATCCATTGTGGTAAGGAAACTGCGACGAGAGTAAAGACTACGACGTTGAAACAGTGCACGCAAACCAACGTGAAGAATTCGTATTAACTGCTAACATTTCGCAGTGCGCAAGAAGGACGCGCCTGCTTACCGTAATAGTTTATTTTCCAGCAGTCGAGCTGCTCACATCAAGATAGACTGCCCTCTTTTTCAAATAAACGTGCACTGGTTCTGTATTACTTCGAGTTCGTTTTTTCGCACTTATTTGAGCATAATGTGGTTGCTCGATAATGTATACACAGCATGGGTATGCGGCTCATGAGTTAATGTTTACTATTTTTGTGCAAATTTTTATTACTTTCTTTAAAAAGACTTCACAATAAAGGATAATATTTAGCGGTTCTTTGAGATTTGTTGCATCGAAATTTCACTGTGTATTCACCATTGCTGCAGATCCTTCTTATGCGTTATGGCTGCCGTGCAAAGAACACAATGTGCCACCAGTGGTCCGGGTGCAACTAGCAACTTCGATGAGGACGGCTTGCCTCATGAAGACTATGGCTGTATCTGTGCCTTGTTAATTCACTGATAATTTTTTTAGAATGGTGCATTAGTAGCTGTAAGCTATGTCTGTAGACAATTACCAGCATCATTTGTGGTCTATACTACAGTGTTGCTTGTGTCTGTACAGTCTAGTGTAGAACATACTCACGACCTTTTTTCTTTCTTGCCTTTCTTTGTTCGCTTTCTCCTGGAATAGCAAGGCAGAGACACGGCACCTGTGGTCAGCAACTCTAATGCACCTAAGGTGTCGCCTGTATAGTAACAAAGAAATTGACCTCTTCAAACAATAGAAAAGTGGGCTGCTTGGACATCATGTAATGCGTTTTTTTTTGCATGTCGTCAAAGCATTTTTGTCATTCAGTGTAGCTTAGCAACTTGAACTTGCGGTCTTACTTTTTCTTAGGGCGGCCGTCGTCGCGGTGGTGTGGGTCTCGCCATTGCAGCTCAGAGTCATCTGTACAGGACTCTCCGTACGTATTCTTTCATATTGTTTTTAAATTATTTTGTTTATTTTGCAGTGATGTTGCTTCACTTTTCATGTGTTTGCTAGAGATACCTGAACATTCAATGGTATTCTATAGTTTTTCTTAATAGAAATCTGTTATCGATAATGCATCAAGTGCTACAGCTCATTTGCCATCTAGCGCAAGGGCTGTGAGAGAAGGCAGTGATGTGACAGCTGTGCTGAATGATCGATAGTGCTACAGCCTGCTCTATTTCCACTATTCTACACCAAACAGTGTGTTTTCATAGTTTAAAAATGAAACCACAGTCTCTCGAGGCTGAAGCATACTCGCATGTATCTGTCCTCATGTGCATGCACCATGCTGCCGTGGTTGTATGTGTAGATCAAGGAAAACGAATGCGCTTGCACACTGGTAGCCGCACCACTTTTCCGTTGCATCATAAACCATTTACTTACAATGCAAGTCGCTGAAGGCAAACATGTACACTTTGATATTTAGAGAGCCCTGATGTGCAAGACGTGTTGGACCGGCAGCAGAGAATTGAGAGAATTGATTGAGAATTCAGTAAATTATTGCCTTAAGTTTTCAACTGTACAAAACCTAAGGTTTGTTGTGAAAGTACTCTGCCGAGAAAAAGAATGCAGCAAAAAAAAAAAATTAACCTTGCAGAAAGTTGCCGACTTGCATTTCAAAGCTCCTCACTTATGTGCCAGATTTCTTTGCAGCATGGCAACTGAATTTCTGCTTGCTGTATGCGCGATGTCGAAACCCATGCTGGCCGCGAACCCGAACTCGAATTTTGCACATGTACGCTCTCGTTTTCGTAAACGATGCGAGGCTGTGCATTCATAATTGAAAGGTTTTTCTGTACTATCTATCCCTTTTAAAATGTAAATAGTGCAGAGCATTTTGTTGACTCGGGACCATACTGCACATCTGTAACCACTATGAAGAGGTTTTGCAGTAGTACTCCTTAGGCCTTGCCTGCAGTCTTGCAACTTAGCGTGCTGCATCGGGCACTTTGTCCTAGAAAACTTGATAACGGGTGCAAATTAAATCGCACTGGCGAGCTTAATCAAGAGCAGCACACGTGGAACCAAATTTGGGTGCTGGGTGCTTCGTTGTGGGTGTGAGATTTTGGAAGGCCATCTTTCATGCACAGCGTGAACTAGTGGTGCAATTTTATATGCGTTCCAAATACGGACGGAGGCGGTCTATTCTATCGAGTCACTCGTGATTGGCACATTTGAGCCGGGGGAAATGCCGTGACAGAGCGTCACGTGACGGACAGAGGCGTTTCGCTCCATCGAGTCGCACGGGATTGGCTCATTTGAGCCGTGACGAATGCCGTGACCTTCTATGTCACGTGAGCCAAGGTGTCGCGCGTCAGTTTTCGTCCGTTTCTCATGCGGAGGAGAAGGAACGGTCTGAAGAATCGTCCGAAACGGATGGATTTAAATAGCTACGAGGTGGCTTGGATCGGATTTAAATGTAAGCGCTTTGCACCTTTCACTATCCGAATACTTTGAGAACATGGCGTCGCAGCGGGCCTCATGCACTTATGCTGCGATTCAATCCTCCCTCCGTTGTTGTAGCCACCCCGTCTGTTTGTCCATGACCGTTGTCGTAGACAGGCAGACAGACACACGGACAGACAATCAGACAGGCAGACAGGTAGACGGACAGACAGATGGACGGACAGACACAGACACGGACGCAGGCAGGGCAGGCAGCATCACCAAGTGCGTACTATGTCCTTGTTTGTTGTTTGTGGCACTCTTGAGCACGCTTGTGGAGTACTCACAGCTACGAAGCCATACATGCACCATGTCAGGAAAGAGGCGACTATATTCGGCAAAAACTTTTCTTGTCCTTGAAAGGAATGCTACGGGGACGGAGATTTCTGCCCATGTAGCCCTACATGAAGTAATTCAATTTACGCGCATCTCGTAATGCATCTCGTAATCTCGATGAAAAGTGGCAGGAGGCACACCATCAGTGTTTGATGTATACGCAGACTCGGGCGCCGCTTAGTCTTTGAGGTATTCATAAAAAGACGACGATACAGGGCTTTTCACGTGTCGGAAACTCGTTAAGGTAAATAAATACAACTGTCTTGTTGCTGTGCACTGCATCCTGTTTCGAACTGTTCCACATAGAAAATAAAAAAGGAACTTTTATATTTCACTTTGAAAATGTGTGTACTTTTGCGTAACTACGTTTCATGGCGATAAGATGCATGTGATTTGGCTCTGTAGCCTTCGCTTCAATGCCAGTAAAATCTGTTGCTGAGTATGGGGAAGGCAGAGTCACCAATGCTGTTGTTGAACAGCTCGCAGATGACTGCCTTGAAGCTAGCAGCTTGGATGATGACGATCGCCAGATTTATAGGGTCGATTTTATGAGGTCTCAGATATTGAACGTGGCCTTTCTGGATTCGAAAAAGAGCTGATGTATCTGTGAAAGGCTTTTCACCCAGTCCAAGCTCCGAAATGGAGTTTAAGATGTGCGTGTGAGAGATGATGTCAAACGCTGTTTCCAAGTCAAGACCCAGGATGCCTGTTACGTCGCTTGTGTTCACGTCTATGGTTTGATGTTTGAGCAGCTTGATGTCTGATTTGATGTTTGAGCAGGCCCCGGAGCTGATCGTCCATTAAGGTTTTGAAGAACTTCCCAAGCGTCGCTGGTGGACAAGGGCTCTCCGGGCTCAGTGCATGGGGGTTCAGTGTAAGGCGAGTAGTCTGAACAGCTTGAGGAGCCCATGGGTAAATATCTGTGAGCCAAACCATCCGGTATAGCGTCTTCAGAATCAAACTGTCTGGCGGCGTGTATGAGTTTTGCAATGTCTTGCCTTTGATTACTCTTTGAATGTGACTTGTTCAAAAGGTGCTTTAGCAAATTCATTTCTCTCCTATTCTCAATTAACCATCAGCAGAATTGCACACCTCATCCCACTGCTGCCTAGAGAGCGTCTGGCAGTGGTCCTCGATGGTTCGGTTAAGTTTTGCAATTTTCTCGCGAAGCCAACGATTGAGCCTCTGCCGCTTCCACTTATTGAGAAATGATTTCTTGGCCTCTAGGAGGTGTGCAAGGCAACTGTCCATCCTATCCTTTTCAAAATTCGTGTGTATCTTTTTTGTCACCTCACCAACGTCTCCCTTGAGCTGTTTGGCCCATTGATCCAGGCTAGGGGTTGAGTCTCCAACTTGCGGGCATTTTTTGCTGATATGCCGGAAGTAATCCCAATCTGTGAAACTAAACTCTCTTAAGGGCTCGCCCTTTACACTGATATGGGTAGCTAGGACATTATGGTCACTACCCAGATCCACGTACAATTCGTGCCAGGTAGCAGATTCAACATTTTTAACAAAGGTAAGATCTGGCGTGGAGTCCCTCGTGCAGGAGTTACACATCCTGGTCGGGAATGCTGGGTCCGGGGCCCCGCAGGGGCGCCTGCGCAAGTAGGCGTTTGGTGTGTAGCAACACCACAGACCCGAGCGAACGGGGGGAGGGGGGAGTTTCGGCTCCCTCCCACGCCTAGCCGTGCGTGGCTTTGCCATGTCCGGGGTGAAGGGGATCCGAGGGGTTGAGCCGACGTCGGGTGATTGGACCTTTAAGGCCCCCCGGCGGAGGCAACACACCCCTTTGGCCCCGGCTTCATGTAGACGGCACCCCTGGGCTGACCCACCCAGGGGAAACCGGCAGTCGCCTTTTCCTGTCTCTGCCTCTCTTCATCTTCGTCTTTCCCTCTTACTTTCAATCTTTCCTGATCTCTCCTCTCTTCAATTTACTTCTGTTTTTCCTGGCGGCAAGGGCTAACCTTGTGTGCCTATCCAAACTAGGGTAAACCATATTGGGTTATAGTAACTGCGTACTGCTGGTGTTGTGCAGAAATGCTCTGCCACGTCCCCTCGTTGGACTCCGTGGTGGGTGGATAGCGCCGTTACCGAAAAATACACATTTTCCTATGGGATCCTCGACCCCCTCTTTAACTGATCGTGCTTCGAAAAGGGTACGCACTGACGAAACTTCACTACTTTGGCCCCAAAACAGAGAAACTTTCCCAAAATACCATGTCCTCCACTGCGAACAATCATCTACCATAGCTAGAGCAATCTCGCCCTTCCTTGTGGCCAAGTGCTTCAGAAAGACCATTGGAACCGGTTATAAGGCCACGAAGATAGTAAGTGAAGATCTGCTTCTCGAATTAAAAGACAAGGAACAGTACAATAAACTCTCGCACCTCGTAGCCTTTGGTAACATCCCCGTCTCTGTGAGCGCACACCCTACCATGAATACAGTGAAGGGCGTGGTATCGGACGAAAATTTGACGACACTGAGTGAAGAGGAGCTCTTTGATAGATGGAAGGACCAAAGTGTAATACATGTCCAGCGCATCAAAATCGGACGTAACAACAATGAAATAGCAACAAAGCACTTGATACTCACCTTCAACTCAACCCACCCACCCACATGAGAATGTCTAAACTGGCTATGTAAAACTCCATGTCCGACCCTTCATTCCAAACCCGAGGCGTTGTTTAAAATGCCAGTGATTTGGTCATGCATTCCAGAGCTGCCGAGGACAGCTGATGTGTGCTAAGTGTGGCACAACCGGCCACAGTGCTGATGAATGTAGTCGTGACGAGGTCCTCTGTGCTAACTGCGAAGGTAGTCACCCCGCATACTCCAGAGCGTGCCCAGCCTGGAAAAGAGAAAAAGAAATAATGACTATAAAAGTTAAGTAAAATATCACATTCAGGGAAGCAACACAACGGGTGTCGTTATCATTGGCACTAAAAACACCTTTTGCCGAAGTGGTGCAACGAGGGGCGGCACCACAAAGGCCCTTGGCAGTTGCCCGGACCGCGCCTAGCGTGCCGAGGCCAATGCCACAAGCCCCTATGGCGGGAGCAGCCAGCGCTGCCCTGCCCACATTCAGCCTGTCCACACCAGTGACCTCTACAAGCTCTGGCAGCAGCCAGGGCAATCACAAGGCCAAGGGGGCTTCATCGACCCCAGCTCAGTGGGGACGAAGACTTCGTCGATAGAGGCGAAGTCTAAGCGATGCACACATCGCTCTGTAGAGCGGGCGTCCAGTGCCTCGCAAGGGGCTATGGACACCAGTTCAAGCCAAACGGCGCAGGAAGCGCCGAAGGAGCGGCGAGCTTCTCTCGACCGCCCCAAAAAGGACAAAACGCCCATTACAGGTCCTGACAAAGGCCCTGTGAATTGAGCTAATCTCCGTTTTCTCTGCACACAGCACTTTTTCCTTTTTTCCCACTATGGACAAAATCATACAGTGGAACGTAAGGGGAATACTTATAAATTTAGATGACGTTCAAGTACTTCTGAGTAAGTTTAACGCGAAAGGGCTTTGTGTGCAAGAAACGCACTTAACTCCTAAGCACAAGGTCTTCCTACGGCAATATAATATTTCCCGAAAAGACCGGGAGGATGCTGTCATCTGGTGGTGTGGCCATTATAGCTGATCGAAGTATAGCATGCCAGCACTTGAAGCTCCTAACGGCCCTTGAGGCAGTGGCCATTCGAGCTGTACTTTTTAATAAACTGATTACCATATGTTCTGTGTACATACCACCACATCAACAGCTACACAGACGTGATCTGGAATCATTAATAGATGAACTCCCAGAGCCGTTTCTGGTTCTAGGTGATTTTAATGCACACAATGTCCTGTGAGGCGATGCTCACTGTGATGCGCGAGGACGTCTCATTGAGCAGCTCTTTTTCTCTTCTAGTTTGTCTTTTAAATATAAAGGAGCCTACGTATTTTAGCCTTGCAAACAACTCGTACTCCTCCATAGATCTTAGCATTTCATCACCGTCCCTTTTACCTGTTTTAAGTGGAACGTTCTTAAAAACCCTTATGGGAGGTGACCACTTTCCAATCATCCTGAGTGCGCTGAACAAAGGTCAATTACCCCGCAGCTTCCTCAATGGAAGATTGACTCAGCTGATTGGGAAGGGTATAGAACTCTTACACACATGACATGGACTGAGCTGTCTGCCCTGACCATAGATGAGGCTGTCACATATTTTGCAGCTTTTATACTTGATGTCGCATCTAAATGTATTGCCAAAACGAGCGGCATGTCTTCTATACGGCGAGTCCCATGGTGGAACGACGCATGCAGGAAAGCACGGACCACTCAGAACAAAGCATGGGCATTGCTTCACCATTCCCCTGCAGCAGAAAACCTGAAATTTCAAGCGGGTCAAATCGCAGGCAAGGAGAACGCGTCGACAAGCTAGATGAGAGCTGGACAAAGTTTATATCGAGTATAAACTCGTACACAGATGAGGGAAAAGTGTGGAATAAGGTAAAGAAAATAAAGGCCAACAAACGTATTCCCTTCCACTTGTAAATAGCCTCGGGGAAAGCTTTGATGATCAAGCCAACTTTCTTGGCACACATTTCGAACATATATCGAGCTCCTCACACTACTCCGAATCCTTCCAGAATCGCAAGGCACGAATAGAAAAACAAAAGTTTGAAAGAAAATCCCCAAGAAATGAGGCATATAATGCACCATTCTGCTTAGCAGAACTGCGAACAGCACTCAGCTGCTGTAATACATCTACCCCAGGTTCTGACAACGTAATGTACACGATGCTGAAGGAACTACCTTCCGAAACTAAAGAAACCCTCCTCTCTGTTTATAATCGCATATGGTTTTCAGGTGTGATCCCCTCCTCCTGGAAGGAGGCTGTTATAATTCCAACTTTGAAGCAGGGAAAGAATCCCTCTACTGTATCAAGTTACAGACCTATAGCGTTAACAAGCTGCCTCTGCAAACTATTTGAAAAAATGATTAATTGCCGCTAACTCCACTACTTAGAAACAAATTGCTTGACCCATACCAGTGCGGGTTTAGAGAGGGCCGATCTACCACCGACCATCTTATACGTATTGAGGCACACATACATGAGGCTTTTTTTCATAATCGTTTTTTTTATCTGTGTTCCTTGACATGGAGAAGGCCTACGATACTACGTGGAGGTTTGGAATATTGAGACCTCTCACACATAGGTATACACGGTAATATTGTTACGTTTGAAAGAGACTGGTAGACGTTGAAAGGGGCCGATGCCTACTCCAGGCGCACCTTTTGAACAAGTGGGCATTGACTTTCTGGGCCCCTTCCCAAAATCGGCTAAGGGCAACCGATGGATAATTGTTTGCGTCGACTACCACACACGCTACTGCGAGACGGCGGCCGTCCCCTCCGCAACTGCCAGTGAAGTCTCGTCGTTTTTGTTACAGTACGTCATTCTCCGACATGGCCCACCTCGCCTGATTATCAGTGACCGTGGACGACAATTCACAGCGGATGTCGTGGAGGAGCTACTCCGTTTATGTGAATCCCGCCTGCGTCACTCGACGTCATACCACCCCCAAACTAATGGACTGACGGAGCGTACCAACCGCACCATTATTAACATGTTGTCTATGTATGTCTCCTGCGACCACAAGAACTGGGATGACGTACTCCCTTTCATTACTTACGCGTTCAACACGGCGAAGCATGAGATTACAGGCTATAGCCCTTTCTTTTTGCTTTATGCACGTTCGCCCTGGTACACAATAGACACAATATTGCCTTTCTGTGACCACGACGTCACTGTCGCTGAGACTCTCTGCCTCGCCGAAGAGGCGCGTCGCATAGCGCTACTGCGCACATTGGCATCGCAAGACAAAGCGAAGGCACGCTATGACATTCACCATCGACCAGTGATTTATCGCCGTGGTGATCTGGTGTGGTTGTGGACTCCGACGCGCAAGCCTGGGTTATGCCAAAAGCTTTTGGCCACTTACGATGGACCTTTTGTCATTGTCGACAGACTTACAGAGGTCAACTATGTAATAGCTCGTCTCACGGCGAGTGGTCGACGAGCTGCCAAAACTCAAGTGGTTCATGTTGCCCGCCTGAAACTGTACACGCCACGACAACTCAACTGACTCGTCCGGCGGCCTTCGTCTGCACGGAGAGGAATGTTGCGTACATGCACGAAGAAAAAGAAGCGTATACGGTGAATGCACTTGTGGCCGAGAACGACCGAGAGCGAGAGAGGAAGAAGAGGATCAGGAGGATCTTTAACCAGTCGGTCGCTTCTGAGCTGCCCCTCGCGACCTAATAAACGGCCCCTTTCAACATCTACCAGTCTCTTTCAAACGTAACAATATGTTCAGTGTCATTGAAAGCTATCTGTCTGATCGTACTTTCCGCGTTAGAGTGAGCAATGTTCGGTCCCGAACATTTGTACAGGAAACCGGAGTGCCACAGGGAGGGGTGCTCAGCTGTACGCTCTTTGTTATAAAAATGAATTCTCTCCGTCTGTACATCCCACGTAATATCTTTTATTCAACATATGTCGACGATGTGCAAATAGGTTTTCAATCGTGTTCTCTTGGGATCTGTGAGCGACAGGTTCAGCTCGCCCTTAACAAGGTATCCAAATGGGCTGATGAAAACTGGTTCAAACTGAACCCACAGAAAAGCACCTGTGTCCTTTTTTCACAAAAAAGAGGCTTGAACCCTGATCCTGAACTGGTCGTTAAGGGTGAGCGTCTACCCGTAAACACAGAACATAAGTTCCTAGGTATAATTTTAGATGCGAAGTTAACCTTTGTACCGCACATAAAACATCTTAAAAATAAATGCTTGAAAACAATGAATGTCCTAAAGGTGCTGTCACGAACAACAGGGGCAGCGACAGAAAGTGCCTTATGAATCTGTATAGAAGCCTTATACCTGTGCCACACGGGCGCGCAAAAAGTCTTTTAAGTAAGCGGTCTTTTAGGAAGTTGAAAGACTTTTAACAAAGAGGTGTTTGCGGCGCAGACACACGGCAGCAACGATCTCCTTTTAGTGTTTTCGTTCGAAGACGCTAGCGAAAGTGTGGCGCTAGCAGTTAAAAGAGAAGCAATGAAAATTAAACGATGTATCACGATGTACAAATTAAAGACTTGTTGCACTGCTCCTTTCTTCAAATAAATTTAAGAATAAGAGATGAAGAAACACCAATGTGAAAGTTTGTTGCACTAGTTAAGGAAGCATTCCCATAACTAGCGACGTGCACAAGTCCGTCTGGCACCACTGGGCTTTTATTCACCGTATTTGTTTTTCGCTGCTTTGACTGCTCTCGACACGTTGTGGGCGACCGTACGGGAGAAAAAGCGAGGATCGCAAGCCTCACGGCCTGCCTTCTTGCTCTGGAAAGCGAGGCAGACGCTGCAAAAGCCGCCAAGGAGAGGATAACGTGTCTGCTTCCGACCATTGCAGACGCTGCCTTTTCCGTGGGGCGCCGGCTGCTTGATCTGCGGAGTTGGCCATAGACGCTCGGACTCGGACCACATGAATGACGAGCAAACACACGACGGCCACGCTTTCTTCGCTTGTGCAAAATGGCGCGGCGCGAGACCGAGCGTCACCACGTGATATTGCCGATGCGTTGTAGCTGCTTACGAGAGTAGAAAAGGAAATAACCATTAAAAGAGTTCATTACACCTTCTGCAGGATATGAAATTTGTTTTTACAAACAGTTTTGGTGACAGAAAAATAAGCATTTGCTCTTTTTTTTCCACCACTCGAAAATTGCTGGCGCCCACTGGTTTCGAGGCTACTCATTCGGAGCCGTAAAAGAGATCGACGAACTCCGCTTACGAAAAAGACCGCTTCTGAAAAGGAGTTCGCTCTGTGCCGTGTGTCTGCTGTCAGGAACTCCTTTTCAGAAAAAGACCGCTTACTTAAAAGACATTTAAGTGCCCGTGTGACAGGGGTATTATACGCTCACGCCTTAAGTATGGGGCAATAGTCTATCACTCTGCCTCTGAAAATGTTGCTCTGAAAAGCGCTCTGAAAGTGTTGGACCCTGTTCATCATCAAGGCATCCGCCTGTCCACAGGCACCTTTTTTAGAACAAGCCCAGTTGAAAGCCTTTATGTAGAATCGGACGAGTGGTCACTCCATCTGCAGAAAACATATTCTTCCTTCATATATTTCCTTAAAGTAAATGCGAACAGTGAGCAACCGCATATTCCACCATCGAAGACCTGTCCAGCTCTCAGGTTTTTTTACAATCGACCCGCAATGGCATGCCCTTTCTCGCTGCGTGTCAGAGACCTAGCTGAAGAAACAGATGTCCCACTGCTTGTATACCACCTCAGCCCCCCCGCTCTGCGGCTCCTGCCATGGCAGTGGCAGGTCATAGACTGTGACACATCTTTCGTAGCTGTCGCAAAGCATGCCTCCCCCATACACATTCGGATGTACTTCTTAGAGCTGCAACATAAATATGACTGTCCAGAATATTATACTGATGCATCCAAGTCCCATACTGGCGTGTCCTATGCGGCGGTCGGCCCATCCTTCTCGGATGCCGGCGTTCTGTCCGCCAGCACAAGCATTTTTACAGCCGAGGCTTACGCGTTATTCGTAGCCGTTAAACACATCAAAGAATTGAATACGCCAAGGGTAGTTATATACACAGACTCCCTGAGTGTCGTAAAAGCGTTGAAAAATCTTACAAAACACAGAAACCCCATAATTATATCCCTCTATTCAGTACTCTGCGTTGCATATACTTCCAAGCAACATATCGTTGTGTGCTGGGTGCCAGGACATCGCGAGATAGAAGGAAATTTGTTGGCCGGCCAGCTCGCCACGTCAATTAACGGAAGCTCTGCCAACTCTTCAGTTGCTGTCCCTATAATGGACCTAAAACGAAACATACGAAAAAGCTCAGGGCTTACTGGCAGAAGTTATGGGATCTACAAACTCGTACAAGTTACACTTGATTAAACCATACCTCGGTAACTGGCCACCCACGTCAAAAACACTCCGTACAGAGGTCAGTCTGTCGGCTTAGAATAGGACACACACACAGCGCGCACACACACCTTTTGTCCCGTGGTGACCCACCCAGCTGTCACAGATGTAGCCGTCTACTTACCGTACTCCACATACTCCTTGAATGCTCTGAGCTAGAGGCTTACAGGAAAAAACATTTTCCACTAGCGTACAAGGAACACATACCTCTTCACCCAGCTATGTTTATTGGTCGCGAACCTCTTTTTAAATATAATGCATTGAATGCATTATTAAAGGAAGTAAATACTTTCCATGTTATCTACTCAAGTGATCAGTAGCACAGGCTCTGAAAGTAGGCTGCTGCTGTGGATGCTACATCCAAAGGGAGCACCTGTCTCCCAGCCCTTGGGACCAAGGGCGCTGGCGAGGTACTGGTGCTAATATAACACTCCTATTCTACGGCGTCATCATAACGTAAGACTCGTTCTTACCTGGCATGCTTCACTTCACTTTCATGATTTTAATAAATGTCTTACGCACCTTTAAAGCGCAGAATCTTAGGCCCTTTTACAGCCATTTAACATAACCATTGCTCTCATCCGATATTATTTCCTGGCACTCTTTGGCCATCAATGGCCCTTGGCGTCATTAAACCACATATATCATCATCATCATCATCTGGGTCCGTGGCCAGGGTGAGGTTTAAGTTCGCCGCTGCTTGTCACAAATCCTCACCTTTACAGGATGACCGCAGATAACCCCAAGCCTGATGAGGAGTGTTGAAATCACCCGCAACCACAAGCGGGGAGATACCAGCCCTGGTGACAGCCCTACTCGAGAGTGCCGCAAACATTTGTCTCGAGTCATTTCGTGAACTATATATATGCAGAATGAAAACACTACTGTTGAAATAACTCCCCCCCCCCCCCCAAATAATTTCTCCACCAATAAGTGTTCCACCTTACTAATGTTCATTGAAAGATCATGCGAGATATTGGTGTATCTCTTAGATACGAACATGCAAATGCCCCTTCGTCTGTCTCCACGAAGTGCGCGAGATGTGTAACCCGGCAGCATGGCAGAATCCGAAAGAGTCTCCTGAAGCGAAATGACGTGCGGCTTTTCAAAGTGAGAACGAATGAACTGCTGAAGAACTGCCTTCTTGCAAGTAAATCCCCAGCAGTTCCATTGCCAAATCCTGAGTTCTTTAGGCGGACGCGCCCTGGTTAGGCTCGAAAAATGTGCCTGCGTTCGAGCACGTTGACCTTAGCGTCCAACGCACAGAAGTTAGCATCCAACGTATTGACCTTAGCATCCAGTGCGCTGAATTTGTCCGCTAAGGTATCGACCTTAACATGAACCAATGCGACTGTTTGGCTAAGTGACTGGAACATGTCTCTGATCTCCGTTTTAAAACTGCAGTTCCTCATGAAGTGCGTGCCTTGTCAAAGCCCTGTTTTTGGCTGGACAACAGTACACTACACTTTCATTGGTGTTTCAACGGGCGTCTCCGCGGGTTTTTCTACGGGCGTTTTCATGGCTGTTTCTATAGGCGTTTCCACGGGCGTTTCCATAGGCGTTCCCCCGCCACGGTGGTCTAGTGGCGGTGGTCTAGTGGCGGTGGTCTAGTGGCTAGTGGCTCGGCTGCTGGCCCGCAGGTCACGGGATCGAATCCCGGCTGCGGCGGCTGCATTTTCGATGGAGACGGAAATGTTGTAGGCCCTTGTTCTCGGATATGGGTGCACGTTAAAGAACCCCAGGTTGTCGAAATTTCTGGAGCCCTCCACTACAGCATCTCATATTTATATGGTGGTTTTGGGATGTTAAACCCCACATCAATCAATCCATAGGTGTTTCAATGGGCGTTTCGAGTCTAGTGACCTGAGGAGGTTGTGGAGCCTCACTCTTAGCGTTATTAGCATTCTTAAGTGCGACTATCTCTACTCTAAGTTGCGCGGTCGCCTTCTTTAGTGCAGCATTCTCCCTTTCCAGCTGAATAATTCTATCATTGTTCTGCTCTGGCAGCATGCCCCCCATCACCTGTTTCTGGGAGCTTTTGACGCGATCAGCCCACTCGGTCGCTATAGCAGCAGGCACCTGAATGCTGACGGCCGGGCCCCGTGATCGGGAACAGCTCCGGGACTGAGAAATGCTTGTGGATCGGGGACCACTCCTGTATCGGAAGCGCCCCCTCGAGCTCCTGCACTGGGACCTAAACTTGTTGGTCGATTCGGACAGCTCATGTATCGGTGGGAAGTTCTTGGCAAAGTCGCGTCCCTCTCTTGCACAGTCTGACGATTTAAGGTATCTCGAATCTTTGTGTATAGGTTCTGTCGGCCGTTGGATGAGGCCCTCCACAGAAGCCACACTTCGGTGAGCAAACGTGCTGGTCGCCAGGGGAGGCGATTCCACAACCTCGACAGATAACATTTCCTGGAGTGGGACACACTTCAGCTCTGTGGCCTAGTCTACCACAGGTGTAGCAGACGTCAGTATGCTTGGTAGAGGGTGCACTTGACTATGCTGGAACCACACATGACGTAATTTGGGACTCGGAAGTCCTTTAAAGAGGATAACGACTGTGGTAGAATTCTTGATTCGCCACACTTCGAGAACAGATTCCTCGGTTGAATAAGAAGTCTTCTGAGCTCTTCGTCCTCAATTTCCCTATCGATGTTTCTGATGATGTCCTTGCATGTGTTGTCGGGCGCAGCAATGTAAGAGCTAACCTCATACCCTGCGTTGATAACGGTGATGGCCTCTAGACTTGCGTAGGCCTTAGCGTTGGCTTGCGATGGCGTACTAATCACAACAATGTTCTGCACAGCGTTACGACAAACGATGTATTCTGCGATATCCGCAGCTGGGAAATGCGCCGCTGTCGAGAGGGCTTGAGAAATCCGGACGTTACTGGTACTCTTGACGTTCAGGCCTCCCCAAGGCCTAACAATGATTTGAAAATGCTTCCTTGGTAGATGAGGCAGCCTTGACGCTTTGGGTAGGCATTTCTTCACGTTGGCGGCAGATCGGGTGTCAGCGTTCTTGCTGTATGGTGGGCCTTGAACTTCAGCGCCCGCCCCGAGTGCTTTAGTTGACTTACGCTTACAAAGCGCCGTTGTCCATCCAGAACACTGGAATTCTTCAGGAGAAATGTCCTCCCCTTGCACAGTGACTTGCATAGCTATCTTGAAAGCTGAAATGTGCTGAGCCTTTCGTTAGGCTTAGCTAAGCCTAACTTTAGGCCTAGCAAGCCACAGTGTGGTCTAACAAAAAAGTCCTTCAAAATTCGGTAAAAGATCCATCCCCGTGACAAAATTGTTTACACGTCTTCAAGACTTCGGGCGTCAACTGGAGCAAAAGGAATCAAACACATAGCTAACTTTCACAGAAAAAAAAAAGGTGAACAAGCAGGAGCCGATGTTTAGACGACCGCATAAATCGGCTCCCTCTAGCATTTTCTGACCTGCGAGAGTGGGGGGGGACATCTGTTGTGATGGTTTAATTACGGCCAATGATGATGCCGACACTGCGGAACCGTGCACAAGTTGGGGCATTGTGAATGAAGTACGTAGCGAGAGCGATTTGTAGGAATCGGATTGCGAGAACGACTGAACTTTGGAGCCAGTGCGTCATGCAGCTTATGCCACGGGCCTCAGCGAACGAGCAATTTGCCGTTTTAAATGAACTCGAGACCGCCCTTATCGCTTCTGTTCTTCGATACACAAGCGTCACGCATTTTTTGAACCGAAAAGTTTGTGTTTTCACTCGCAACTTTTTTTAAAAGCTTTGTTTCATTTACTATGAACTTCAGGATACAGCGAACGGATGCCACGTCACGCTCAGGTTCATTATAAGCGGGCTCGACTGTGTTTCGAATACTTCGAATAGTACAATTCTAGTGCCAGTCAAACAGAGTAGCAAAAATTGTTAGAAAAGTATTTCATATATTTGTGCACTTCTACAAAGAAAATATTTTCGGTGCGGCCCTACAATATGGCAGTTAAATCAGATACATCGGAGCACTAGGCTCACTTTGTAGCTCATTAGTTCCAGTTTGCTCTTTAGATGCCAAAGAAAGTATGCCAGGAAACTGCATACATTGATTCACACCCGCCCAGCCATTGAGATTTATCAAGCTTGGTAGAGCATTTGTGCTGAACTTGTTCTTTTCTGAAAATGTGATGTCTGTACTTCTGCAAAGCTGATCATTTACCGGGGTTGAAGCTTAAACTTGTCATTTCTTTCAGTAAGCTGACATTGTGCAAGAGAGAGAGCCTGTTTGTAAAGAGCGAAATTCTGGCATTGCAGTTCTACTTGCTCAAATTTACGTTAGGCAGAAAGAGAGAAATGTGCACATTAATTTCCCACAGCCCAGCCCCAGTGAACGCTCAGGCAGATAGCGAGCAGCCTCGCTATTTCTTGCGAAGCCATGCTCGGCAGGTCTCGCACGAGCATGTTGCCGAGAAGCGAAAGCTGGAGGCCAGGGGGAAGAGCAGTGGCAAGAAGAGGTGCCTGTGGAGCCCCCCTGAGCAGGCCCAGCCCACGGAGGATCCGGCGTCAGCCAGTCCCGGCCAGCATTGCAGCCAGGGACTGCCTCACGGTGGGAGGACATATTTCGTATAACATTTGTTCTGGTCAATCATGTTGCTAGTGATGTTGAACTAAAATGTTTTCCACTGTATGACATCGGAAAGAACAGTGGTGCTAATTGTGCCATTTAGGTACAGTGCCATCTTCCTGTGCCTTGTTGCGCATATTCGAGTAAAGCTTGCACCAACTGCACAAAAGTCCACCAACTCTTCTAGTTTACTCAACATTATAGACCATTTGTAGTCCAAAAATATTTCTTGTCACGACAAACACTATGCAGCTTTTCCAAAGTGCCCTGATGCTCAATTCATTTCAGCAATGCACTTTTTGTCACAATATATTCAGCCTCGATTTTCTTGCCGCCAACTCTGCTCTGATTGATTGCTCCGCTGGTGTGCTCCGCCTTGAACTGCCACAAATCAGTGCCGCCCCGTACCAACCTACGTGCCGATTACAATGAAGCGATTTTGTTCGCCTGCCCTCCAAAACTGTGACGTACGTCGATTTTCTGTGCTCACCAGCTGTGCCCGACGGTGACTATTACGCTCCGCCTCTCACCGACGTACTCCTTGCGCACAATGTTGCAGTGCCCTATACGGTGCTCAGCATCACAGATAACAAAACTTGTCTACCTCTTGCCAATTTCGGCTACATCAATCATGTGCTTCCACAAGGCATTTCTGTGGCCCACCTGTGTCCGTTGCTCGATTCACAAATTGAAGTGCTTGCCTTAGACACACTTGTTTCACCGCAGCGCAGATCACTCGCAACACATTTGGGCAGCCGTCAAATTGTAGACATGATCGCCACTGATCTTCCGCCTCTGCAAGTTGAAGCCCTACAACATCTTCTCGAGGCCTACCAGTATATTTTCGATTTTGCTGACCGACCTCTTGGGCAGATGTCCTTTGTCCAGCATCGCATACACACAGGTGATGCCAACCCTGTTCACCGCCGTCCCTACAGAGTGTCTGCTTTTGAGCGGAGCATAATTCAGAAGGAGGTGAACAAGATGCTAGCGAAGGACATTATTGAACCATCCTCCAGTCCCTGGGCATCCCCGGTGGTATTAGTTAAAAAGGACGGATCGTGGCGATTTTGTGTGGACTATCGCCACCTTAACAACATCGCCAAGAAAGACTCATACCCTCTGCCCCACATTGATGACGCCCTTGATTGCCTCCATGGTGCCGCCTACTTTTCTTCCATCGATCTTCGTTCTGGTTATTGGCAGATTGCCGTGGACCCCATGGACCGAGAGAAGACGGCTTTTGTAACACCCGATGGCCTCTACCAATTCAAAGTCATGCCTTTCGGCTTATGTAATGCCCCCGCCACCTTTGAACGAATGATGGACTCCCTGTTCCATGGATTCAAGTGGTCTACGTGTCTTTGTTATCTGGATGACGTGATTGTGTTTGCTCCCACTTTTGAAGCGCACCTTGAGAGACTGTCGAAAATTCTTGATGTATTCCGTCTCGCCGGCCTTCAGCTGAATTCATCCAAGTGCCGGTTTGGTCGCCGTCGCATTACATTACTTGGACATATTGTTGACGCTTACGGCGTACAGCCTTATCCAGAAAAAGTTCGAGCTGTGAAGGACTTTCCTGTGCCGAAAACCGCTAAAGATGTCCGCAGCTTTGTGGGGCTCTGCTCCTATTTTCGGCGGTTCATCAAGAACTTCGCAGAAATCGCTCGGCCCCTAACAGATTTACTCGAACCAGATGAGACGTTTACCTGGGGTCCCTCGCAAGCAGCAGCATTTTCCGACCTGACCACTTTGCTCACTTCTTCTCCTGTGCTGGCTCACTTCGACCCTACGGCACCGACCGAAGTGCGCACCGATGCCAGCGGTTACGGAATAGGCGCTGTGTTGGCTCAGCGACAACGTGGGCAGAGTCGCGTGATAGCTTATGCCAGCAGGCTGCTGTCCACCTCGGAGCGTAATTATTCCATCACAGAGCGCGAAAGCCTAGCGCTGGTGTGGGCAGTCGCGAAATTTCGCCCTTACTTATACGGCCGACCATTTATAGTTCTTACCGACCACCACGCTCTCTGCTGGCTCGCCTCCCTCAAAGATCCCACAGGTCGTCTCGCCCGCTGGGCACTCCGCCTCCAGGAGTATTCTTACACCGTAGTGTACAAATCAGGAAAACTGTACAAAGATGTGGATTGTCTGTCACGCTACCCTGTGGCCGACTGCGATCCTACGAGCACTGATTCTGTGGGCTGCGTCCTTTCCATTTCCCAGCTGCTTCATCTCGGGGACGAGCAGCGTCGCGATCCGGATATCAGCCGCCTAATACAACAGCTGGAATCTTCACCGCAAGACGCTTCTGTTCGCATGTTTACCTTAAAGGACGACACCTTATATCGGCGTAATTTATCACCCAGTGGTCACGACCTACTTCTGGTCATACCAAAGCACCTGCGTTCCACAGTCCTACGCGGGCTCCATGGCGCGCCAACCGCGGGTCACCTTGGTGTCTCTCGCACATATGACCGTGTGCGCCGCCGCTTCTACTGGCCTGGCCTTTCACGCTCTGTACGTCGCTATGTCAATGCTTGTGAAATTTCCCAGCGTCGCAAAAAGCCGTCGGGACTACCTTTCGGATATCTTCAGCCCATCGACATCCCATCGGAGCCATTCTTCCGTGTTGGTTTGGACCTTCTCGGTCCCTTCCCAACATCCGCCTCCGGAAACAACCCGTTATGCAGTTACGCGAGCCATGCCAACAAGCTGCGCTACAGACGTCGCTGATTTTCTACTACGCGATTTCATTTTAGTGCATGGAGCCCTTCGTCAACTGCTGACAGACCGAGGCCGTACGTTCCTTTCGAAAGTGGTTGACGATATCCTGCGTTCCTGCTCTACCCAACATAAGCTCACGACATCGTACCACCCCCAGACAAACGGGCTTACAGAACGTTTAAACCGCACCCTGACAGACATGCTATCGAAATACGTCTCGGCCGACCATCGTGATTGGGACCTTGCACTACCCTACGTGACGTTCGCATACAATTCCTCCCGGCATGACACTGCCGGGTACTCGCCATTTTACCTTCTGTTTAGACGCGAACCAACATTGCCTTTGGATACCTTCCTGCCAGCCACTGCGCAGTCTACTTCTGAATATGCACGCGACGCTATTACCCGAGCTGACCACGCTCGTCAGCTTGCCCGCAGCAGATTAATGGCATCCCAAGATTCGCAGAAGCACCGTTACGATGAGCGGCATCGCGACGAACACTTTCCAACAGGTTCCCTCGTTCTTCTTTGGTCCCCTACGCGACATGCAGGCCTTTCAGAAAAACTTCTCTCTCGTTTCACGGGCCCATACCGCGTGCTTAGACGAGTGACCGACACTACATATGAAATTGTCCCTGATAATCCATCAACCTCGTCCGCTCTGCTGTCTAGGGACATCGTCCACGTATCAAGGCTCAAGCGTTACCACACTACTTCTGCTGTGGCCCCGTAAACTTGCCGGGTCTGCGCTTTTGCCGCCGGGGGTCGTGTTACGTGATTTCGTCTGACTGAAAGAGGGCATAGTGGGGCATACCCAAGTAAGGTGCCTCAGACTGAGAGTGAAGAACTGGAAGTTGTCGGTGAGCTGCGTTGTGGCTGCGGACTGACAGCTGTTATTTTCCACGTAACAATATAAATATACGCGTCGAATTCTATTTTTTGTTTTTTGTAAGGTTGAGAATAAGGACTCCTTTTTATCTCCTTGAACTAAGCAATGCTGGCATTAGCTGCCACCTGGCAAGAATAATTTAATTCCTAGGCCGGCACAAAATATGTGCTGGCCTAGGAAGACACCTGCAAAACTGTCGCTTCCCTCCCCCTTTCTCCTCTCACAAAGCCAACGCAGGCAGTGTCTGCTAGTAAAAAATCAACCGCTTGCCCTGCAAAACCGTTCGCTGGCCACCCTGTATGTCTAGGCACTGGATCGTGCATTTGGAATTCACTCAAGCAAGGGAGTCTTTACTTGGCTTTCGCTTGACTTGATGCTTTTCTTGACTCGAGTAGATGTGATGGAAGCAACATTACCTTCACTCAGTAGTGGGGCAAACCCAACATCAGCGTCATACCACTCTCCTTCATTCAATGAATAAGAACAATAAAGGTGTAATAACGGTTAAACATTCACAAACTATACCCAATTGCGCAATGTTCACGCGATACCCCCTCCACTTTGTAACGCATTTACTGGAGTTCCCCCCGTAGGAAAATGCGGGCGGGTTTCTTTTTCGATTACATGACGCCTGGGTTATATGACTGTTTTACTTGGTCCCCTGAAAGTTGTATAATCATGGTTCCACTGTATTGTAGAAGATGTTTGGCATCGCAACAACAGGGTAATTTGCCTTGAAGAGCCATCAGAAAGGCACAAAGCTCCGATACAAAACCTTAGCAGGTGAGGTCATCTCATCTGTCGAAAGTTTTATGCAAGTGGCAAACCTGACCTTCGAGGTGACTTGTCATCATGAAATCACAGCAACTTCCTCTCGAACTGCGACACTTGATGGAGACTACAGAAAGAATGACTCCGGGGTCGAAGCAGAAAAATAGTGGATGATGAAAATTACATGGTCACATCTGTTGCTCTAGTGCATTCATTTTGAATTTATTTAAAATGATGTTTTCAGATGGTGAAATTTTGCGGAGTTTCACTTGTTCTGAGAATAAATGCTTTTTTATCGTGTGCAACGGTCTGGTTCATTTTTAAGGGGGGACCAAGGTTCTTAGGGCTCTCTTTTATTTTTGAACCAAGTGTGACAGAAGTTGGCATGCCTACTTAGCTTGTTCTCCGGATTTTAAAAATGTAGTTATTTTTTCTGTAGCTTTATTAGTTGAATAAATAATCAAGATACCAATTTATATTCTTACCAGAATAGAAAAATAACCACCTGTCAAAAATTTATAAATAACATAGGGATTGACAGCAGAAAGCATAAGACATGCAACATAAGAAGCACTTTTTTGAAGGGTCATTATTTCTTACTTTACAGTACACTAAACTTCACAGCCCTGAATGTGGCCATTGCGTGGGCATACAAAAGACTAGTTTGAAAAATTTGCATCGAGAGAAATCAAAATCTGCTTCCTATGTTGTGTGCTCCAAACATATAGCTTCATGCTGCAAAATAAAATATTCTGCTATCTGTAATATTTTCGGATATATTGCAGCAATTTTCATGCGGTGTGTACAAAATTGCCATTTTGAGAAAATGAAGAAAACAAACAATTGTAACATTTTTAACTGTAAAAATGTATGCTCCTATAATTACACAGCCATTGACATATAAATGAATGCTAGAAAGCCTAAGGAGTGCAATGCTGCAAGCTGATCAAAAATTGAACAAGTACTTCTCGAATTACAGCACAGTAATGTTCATTGCATGTAACCAAATACAGAAACTTTTTTATAATAAAATAAAAAACGTAGCTGCCCATTAAATATAGGCTCCCAGCAATGTTTTTGTTTTTTGTGCACATTTAGCTACATTGTGCAAAAACAATTGCAGCTCTAGCTGTCCTAGGTCCACTTTTACCGAACAAGCAAAAGAAAGTAGTCAAAATCTGTGCTTCGAGAATAATGCTGTTAAAACTTAATTTCGCCGTTTTGAAGAAAAAAATCATGGCACACATACTTTTAGTCGGTTAATATGCACCGGGAATGTAATAGGACTGATTGTTTGTACCAGCGTGTCGTTTCTTCTAGTCCTGTAGCAAGTTGTCGCTGTGTGCTCGTCTGTCGCGAGGCCGCTTATCAGTTCGGTGACTGTACTGACGCCGATGTGCGACAAATGTGCGTGCGTCATCCACGATCCGTCGAATAACGCAACGATGTTTTCCGGCTTGTCCAGAGTAAGTGTCGCGAACCAAAGTTGCTCCCTCGCTCATCAATTTTGAGGCTACACAAGTGCCGAGGTGTTAAGTTCCTTTTCACGTAAGACTGCCGCATTTTCGAGCGGAGATTGCGACAACGTTGCGAACACGTTAAAAGCAGCCTACCTGTTGCCAGTAGCCTTCATTGCGAGGACCGCGAGCATGATCACTGCGAACGGATTGACTTTCTGTTGTTGGTCGACGCGCGGCACACTCCGCTCTGACGACCTGTCGCGCAGTTCAAGGTCCTTTCGTCAGGCGGGGGAACCACAACATCGGCGGGTTAGCGACAAGACTGCACTTCCGTTCGGTCACCACAAAGACTGATATCTCTGGTAGCTTCACTTCTGCTTTTTACTTGCCGTCCTCTAACTGATGACGCTGCAAAACACAGCCGTTCTCGGTAACGTTGTCGGCAACCAATAGGCTCGTACGTGACTTAGGCCTACACCAGTGATTGGGCGACCGCCGTTGACCGCGTCGAGTTCGTTATCCTCGTTGTCCTGAGCCATAGCGGGGATCTTTCTGAAGTTGCGACAGCGAACGAACCACCGCCGAACCCGCTTCACAAATTACTGTAGCACGGAACTTCTTTACTTCCGCAAGCAGTCAGTAGCACCATGACAAAATTGCGCATGTCTGTGCGCGTCACGATGGTGAAGCAGACGCCGAAAGCGCCCCTTGGCCAATCGGATGCCTCACGTGCCCCAAGCAGCCAATTGAATCACGCGATAGTGCTTCTCGATGACGCGTTTTCGCTAAAAAACTAATAAGCAAGGTGAGCCAGCGGTGGCGGGAAATTGAAGGTGAAAAACGACCCTTCCAAACGAGACCAAGATGAACACGATAGCTCGTGTGTAACGGCAACAGTTTGGCGCGGAAAAAGCGCGAAGTCAGCCAACTTGTAGCTCGCCGACATGAAGCACACCTCCAAGCAACAAAGCAGACAATAAGCCTGATTCGAGCTGCATATTGTCAGCTGCAGGCTTTATTGCAGCTCGAACAAGCTGAAATACGGCCTGTTTCTAAGTGAAAGTTAGTCCTTTCACAGCTGAACTATCGTCACATTCCAATTTTGTAATACTTAGTAATATTGTGAGAAACCGGTTTATTCGGCCAGGCTCGAGCTAAATCACGCTGGTGATGATATTTTTAGATGAAGATGTGCAGGTGATGATGATTACAAAGAGAATAAAGAGTCATTCGCTTGTCGCGCTCACACTAATTCCCCCGCGCGGTGAAAGCGGCTGCCTGGTCGCTTGACAGTATTATGAAATGCATCGCGCATAATGCTTTAAACGAGATACGTGCACTATCTCTGTTCCTCGGCAACGATGATCAGGACTGGCGCTAAGAGGAGAAACGCGGTAATTTACAGGAGATGTCTGTTCGGCCACCGTGTATGGCCCAATGAAGCGACTGATGAATTTGTCGCATAGGCCGGGGACGCGTAGTGGAGTCCATAGAAGAACTTCGTCACCAGGGGAAAAACTCGAAACACAGCGAGACGAGTCGTAGCGAGATTTTCGAGTGTCTTGAGAGAGGCCGGTGTTAACACGGGCCTGGTGACGGCAGTGTGCGAGACGAGATAGGAATTCTTCAGAGAAAGGAGCCGTCGAGGGTGCAGGGGCCGAAAGGAAAGAGAAATCCAGAGTGAAACTCGGCGAGCGACCATGGACGAGAAAAAATGGAGAAAAGCCGGTAGTGCGTTGAGCAGCCGCATTATAGGCGAATGTCGCGATGAGTAGAATTGCATCCCAGTTCGTGTGGTTGGGGTGAATGTACATGGCGATCATGTCCGATAGGGTCCGATAAAACCATTCAGTCAATCTGTTGGTCTGCGGGTGGTAGCTAGAAGTGGTCTTGTGAACAGTGTTCGAGGCACGCAAAACATGCTCGAGAATGGAAGATAGGAAGACTTTGCCACGATCACTGAGGAGAATGCGTGGAGCTCAATGACGCAAAAAGATGTGGCAAAGAAAGAAATCGGCGATCTCAGTGGCAGTCCCAGATGGTATAGAAGCTGTTTCTGCGTAGCGGGTGAGGTGGTCGACTGCCGTGACAATCCAGCGATTCCTATTGGATGATATAGGAAGAGGGCCATACAAGTCGATTCCAACGACTTCAAAAGGTGAGGCAGGACAAGGAAGAGGTTGCATTAAGCCAGCCGGAGCAGTTGTCGGTCGTTTTCGCCGTTGGCAATGGACACAGGAGGCGACGTACTTAGCGACGGCTGAAAAGAGGCCAGGCCAAAAACGACTTCGAATTTTGTCGTAAGTCTTGTGGTAGCCTATATGAGCAGCGGTTGGATCATCATGAAAGGCTTCCAGAACTTTACGTTGCAGAGCACGTTGGATGACGGGTACCCACTTGTTGCCATCGATGTGGTAAATGTAGTGACATAAAGCATCGCTGACAAGCTTAAATTGTTTAAGTTGTCGACGGAGTCTGCCGTTGGGAGTAGTAGAGCCGGTCAAGCGGTCAACAATGGTGTGGCAGTATGGGTCGACACGTTGTTAAACAAGGACGGATAGGGTGGCAGGTGATGAACTTAGCGCTGCGATTTGGAGAGGTGCTGTCGTTTTGGAGTATCGATGGTGAATTGCTTCCGCTGGGCAAAAGATAGCGCGATAGAGCATCAGCATCTTGATGCTTCTTCCCAGATCTGTAGGCTACATCGATATCATACTCCTGCAAGCGAAGTGACCAAGGCGTCCCGATAAGTTTTTCAGCGATGAAAGCCAGCATAGGGCGTTATGGTCGGTCACAACGGTAAAATGACGGCCGTGAAGATATGGTCAAAATCTTTGCACTGCCCAAACAACAGTAAGGCACTCCTGCTCTGTGATAGTGTAGTTCTTTTCTGGAGCGGTAAGAGCACGACTTGCGTAAGCAACGACGCGTTCGCGTGAGTTTTTGTCACGCTGCAAGAGTACCGCACCAAGACCATGACTACTTGCGTCATGGATGGTGGGTGCGGTGGAATCGAAGTGGCACAGTACCGGATCCGACGTGAGGGCTTGCTTCAATGCCGTGAAAGCGCTTTCGCAGTCTTCGGACCAAATGAAGGGGACGTTCTTTGCGAGGAGTTGATGGAGCGGAGCCGCAAGTTCCGCGAAACCACGTATGAAGCGCCGGAAGTAAGAAGATAACCCAAGAAAGCTGCGCAGGTCCTTTTGACGTAGTGGACGAGAAAAATCGAGGACAGCGGCAAGATTCTCGGGGTCGGGCCGAATTCCTTCTTTGCTGACAAGGTGGCCGAGAACCTTGATTGTCTTGCTAGCAAAGGTACATTTCTTGGTGTTAAGGGGAGATGCTACTCGAAAAACGATTTTCTTTAATAAGAGTCTGAATTTAACACAAATTGGCATGCTAATAGAGTTTTTTCTCCTCTTTTCAAATATGTCATTTATTTTCATGTAGATTGCTCGGTTTTCTTTCTGCAGGTCAGATACTGCAAAATATGGCCACTGTTATGCAACAATTGTGACCTATAAAAATTTGAGATAAAGCATGCAGATATAGCTGACTATGATCCTTTGGAACTGCAGAGTGCAAAAAACTATATTAATTTTGTGTGTAAAAAGGTGAAATACAATAATAAAATAGAAAAATTTACTCTGGCTCTAGTTGCCAAGGGCTTTCAATGTTATGTACTTTTTGAAAAACATAATCAAGCAGCACTGACAATCTGAATAGATACTTGCACTCTATGGGCCTTCATCATGCTATGTGGAAAATTTCATAGAGGTATGACAATTCTAAGTATACGAACTAGCGTGTATAAGAAGCACAGATCACACAAAACTGGAAAAGGAGAAAAACGCATTTGAAAGTTTGAAACCTTTTTTTTATCAGAGTTGTTAGAAATGCATAATCTTTGGCCATAATGTTCAACAGAACTTTGAAAAGCACTGCAAGTTACTAGAACTGTCCTGCAGCATAGGTTGTGCCCTCGCGGTCCTTGCGAGCACTCTCTTCTAGCCGTGCCCTTTTCACTCCACGACGACGGTGGGCCCTTGCTTCTGCTGTCAGACTTTCGGACATTCTCTTGATGCGCCTTGCATCGCGGGAATCACTGAAAGTAACTAGATCTCTAGATGGCAGTATGTTGAGCTCTTTCAGGATGTGCTCGAAAGTAGCATGACCCTTGTTGAACCACAGGATTGCCATAGCTGCGGCAGTCTCGACAACCGTTCGGGAGACAAACTTAGACTTGGGGGCAAAGTAGCCAAATTTTGCTGTTCAGGGATTCCGATGCGTTATGGGTTTTCCCTTTGATGCATCGAGCGAGGAGCTTCTCATCCGTTAGCCGCTTATAAATGGGCATAACAGCCAATCCCTGTGCTTTTGTCAGGAGAGGTGTGTGACATGGTGCAGGCTCACCAAGTGCTTCAGCGCGTTGATGTTTGCACCACGACTCTGTTCCTGCAGGGCAAAACTTGTGGCTGCCAGCATTGTCGGTAGAGCATGAGTGGAAGTACGAAGCCCATACTGTAGTGTACATATCCCGTACACTCCCTCTGTTGCTTGTTATGGCAATCTGATAGTATGTTTGGAGCTTCTGCATGGCTGGCTCTTTCATTTTCTGCCCTCGTGGTAATGGCACATGCAGCTTCCGTAGCGCGGTGCCAAGTCTCTTGGCCACATGATTAGTGCAGTCTTCTTTTTCTATATTGACAGCACCATAGACTTTTGACCCTGCAACTGCACTATATGCTTTGCTTTCACCGTCACTCAAGAATGTCATGAAATGCAGTGGCGTGTCATAAGTCAATGTTCTCTGCCAAATGCGCATCGCAGCCTCCATTTCCATGGCATGGGAGGAACAGTCTGCATTGTTTTCACAGACTGGGCCTCGGAATGCCTGCCACAGTTCCTTGTCTGGGCCCATATCCTTGTGCCTACTGCATGTCAGGCAGTAATTTGATATGACCTCGAAGTCTAAGCAGAGGCCAGTATCTAAGGAGATAACTGCACCAATCCCGTTGTGGCTTTTGTGGCCCCTCTTCTGCGAAGTGCCGTCGAACATAACAGCCACATCAGTTTCGCCTGCTACTTCTTTCGTCAACTCTCTGGATCGGCGCAAGTTTTCACTCACAGCTGCCATGGCAGCGGTGTGCACCTTCTTTGCTATAGAAAAAAATCCTCGGTGGTGCATTGGCTTTGGGAGTTTAATAATGGAGCAAAATCTCGACAATTGCTCATGACCGATGCCGACATTGCGTGCAGCCACCACCGCCTTCACATTTACAGCGAAACTATCTCGGGAGCTCCCACTGTCGTACCGTTGGCTCACTGGGCTGCTGCCGTCCGCTGTAACACGCAGTGACGTATAGGAGCACGAAAGAACAGTCGCTGAGCATTAGCTGTTTTCGCAATGAAGTTTGAGGAGCGAGGAAAGTTCCTTGCGCTTTTCTGCCGGCTCTCGAACGGAAAGTTTTTGAATACCGCAAGCAGGGCATGCCCCACCTGCCACAAGTGCCGTCAGCAAGAGGGTGTCGCACAAAACTGTCGTTGCACAAACCTCATCGCGCTGTCTTTCGTCTTTTTCAAAGAAGCCGAGCTTCTTTTCCGAAGCACTGACGAAAGAAAGCGCAGCGTCAATCCCTTCATCGCAGCCACTGTCGCTCGTGCACTCGTCGATGTCGCCCTCAGGCCTAGCACACGTAGGCGCATTCTCGTTCGTCGCCGTCGTTCTGGGCGCTTTACGCCGCCTTCCCTTGAACTTGTGCTTTGTTCGAAACTTCTGCGGTCTCAGGTTGCACTTTTTAGGGCTTGTCATCCCGGAAGTATGCGTAGACGCGCAGAAAAGCAGACGGACCAAATGCCGATGGCCGCCACCAACACAGCTGATGACGACTCGGTAGCCAATGGCGATGCGGCTTAGGGTGCCGCGCGTTTCAAACCGCTCAAACCACGTAATAAAAAGGCCTCGTTTTTTTTTTTTTGCCCACGTACGAAACTGGCGGTCGTCGGAGCTGTACGAAGAAGGCCGGACGCAACTTTCCCAAGTGATCGCGATGGCGGGCGGCACTGCGACGGGGAGCAGCGCGCAGTCAAAGATGGCCAATATCGGCGCAAATTCACGAAATTTCGAGCCACCGCGATGCCTTCATACATTTTTTGCATTTTGCGGTTCGAATTTAGTTTTGAAATTTTCACAGATGAAAGAAGGTTTGAAGATTACAAAGCAATAAAAATCAGAAATACCAGAAATTTTGCTAAACGCGATTTTTCGACTCTCGTCTCCCCTTAAGAGTAGATGACGTGTTCCATGACCTTGGAGCATATGTTGGCGAGGGAAATGGGACGGTAGTTTCCAGGGGAAGACCGGTCACCTATTTTGAAGATTGGAATGACCTTCCCTGTCCTCCAATCATCTGGCACTGTACCTGTGTCAAGTGAGTGCCGAAAGATAATACAAAGAATCGCACTGCACGCATATTTTGTACTTTTTAGTGCTTAAGCGTTGATTCCATCAATACCGCAGGATGAAGAACACTTCAGGGAGTCAATGACCTTGACAATGCCCTCTGCCCTGAATTCAATACCCTCCATTGGAGGAAAATTGAAATATGGAAAGTGTGGTAATGCATCTGTACTTGTTTTGTGAACACTGAACAAAACGCTAGATTCAGTTCGTCGGGAACTTCGGAATCAGTAATGGGTGTCCCCATGTTATCACATAGTGAAATGGCACTTCTATTATCAGGCTTAATCATTTTCCGAAAACGGCGCGGGTTAGATTGCAACATATTTGGTATGGTAGTCGAATAGTAGTCACGCTTGGCGCGTGCTTTTAATGACTTGTATTCTTTAACGACCTTATTATGCTTTTGCCAGGCCGAGGATGACCCAGTTCGTTTAGCAACTCGAAATAATCGCTTTTTTTATTACTTAAGCCTTTTAAAGACTTGTTAAACCAGGGGGAACGGGCTTTTTCATTTATAGCGATAGTTGGGATGTAGAGATTCATTAAACGCAGCATTTCGGCTTTGAATAGTATCCGAATGCTCTCAGTTGAATGCTGCCGATATGTAAGGGCAAGTTTCTCGAGAAAAACAGAAAGTTCACGGTTGATGCTTGAATAATCGGCTTTGTCGTATAGCGTGAGTACTTTTTTAGATTTCTTGCTTTTTAAGACGTTGCAAGGAAATGTTGCATGAATGACGTTGTGGTCACTAAAACCACGGATATACGTAGGGGGGGGGGGGGCACATTATCGGGGTGTGACGTGAAAAGGAGGTCCAAGACTGTTGATGAGTGTTATGTTACTCGGGTAGGTTTAATGACCAGCTGTGAGAGGCGAAAAAGCAAACTTATGTTTACAAATTCTGCAGCCATGTTATTTTGTGCAAGACATGACGCAACATTACTCCAATCTATTGAAGAAAAATTGAAATCACCGAATAATAAGACTGGAGTGTTGGGATACGTTGTTGTTAGTTCTAACAATGCTTTGTGAAAAGACGAAAAAAAGGAGCTATCGGCACTTGGTGGACGGTAGCAACAGCCGATTAACATGTGCGGTGAAGTGGCGTGGCAGCACGTCCAAACCATTTCCAGAGAATTTTTAACATTTACAGCAGAGCACTTAAGCAAGCGATGTGTGGCAATCGCCACACCGCCCCCACGGTTATCATCAAAGTGGTCCTTGCGAAAGATATCAAAATATGGCTGATCAAGAAGAATCTCAGAATCAAGTATGTTAGAGGTTAGCCACGTTTCCGTCAACAGAATGACGTTGCTAGAAGAAGAGATCAAGGTGCATGACGGATCGCGTTTTGGCATCAAGCTGCAAATGTTAGTGTAAAGCAGTGAGAGATCATGCTTAACACTCTGATTCGGTCTTCGTGGCTTTTGCGCTCGTTGCTAGGCCTGAGGTTCGACAACCAACTGCTTAGCCTGATCAAAAACGTATGTTTTTCTGCCACAGATAAGCTTGTCATAACGGAGCTTAAACGGGGAGTGCTGTGTTTTTCCAAATTCGATGAGGCGCCTTCTGGCTACACGAATTTCCGGGGCAAAGTCTTCACTGATGCCGTAATCTGTGCCTTTCAGTTTACTGCTAGACGAAAGGAGTGCTTCTTTATCCTTGATGTGGGCAAATTTTACTATTATCGGTCGCCATTTCCCCTCACGATAAGCTCCGAGTCTATGGGCACGTTCTATGTCACGACTTCGAATAGTCATGCCCAGGCTTTTGTGACAGAGATCAGTAACCAGTTCTTCACTAACACGCCACGCCTCGTTTCGCACATCACTGAACCCGTAAAAGATCAGGTTGCGCCTTTGGGATGTGCTTTCCATGTGGCTAATCCGGTCAGACAGCCTAGTTACCTGAGCACCGCTGTTAGTGGCAACACTTTCAATGATTTCAAACTGAGACTGAACCCTTGAAAGTGATTGTAAGTCGGATTCTATTTTGGTCAACTGCGAGCTCAGGTCATTGAACATTTTTCATGTTCATCAAGGGTTGATCTGATTGAACCTAACTGCTCAAGCATATCAGACTGCCCAGATTGCAACGTCTTCAGTATATCAAGCATGTCACTAGGCACCACTTAGACACCACACAGTGTTCATTCCTAGGTCCAGGATTAGTCTCAATATCACCTGCTAATAACAATTTCAACAGCATTTTGGCACAACCGAGAACTACAGAGATGGAGCGCCATGGGCTCAGCAGAACAAGTAATGATCGGCATCCAGTTCGCTTAGCGTAAAGGCAGTGGTAATTCGTTACCTGCGTAGTGAAGTCAAGCGGGTTAGGATGACCCATCGCCGGTGTGCCGCCGAGCCCACTAGGCACAGTGAGCGTCTGCCCAGGGTTTATATTGGTGCTCCAAGGAACGGTGGCGCTGTCGGAAGATAGCGTGCCCGAAATTCAAGATGCCAGCTGATGACCTTGAGGCAACCGTAGTTATAGCGTTTGGCGGTGATGCGCATTCCAGTGCACAGTACCGGCCGGGCTGGCGCACCCCGTCATGGCGAGGTGACGCGTTCACAGGCAAGTGGTCAGCGCTGCATGGTAGTGGAGACCGGGTAGGCTGGTCGAAGTTCTGCAGTAGCATCAGGTTCCAGGGCAGCACGAAGAACTGCGTAGCGAAGAAGTCAAGCGGGTTAGGATGACCCATCGCGGGTGTGCCGCCGAGCCCACCAGCTCGGCGGCACACCGGCAAACTGTGCACTTAATGGTCAGCTGACAGGGAATCGCAAATTATTCATCGTGGAGGAAATTTTGTTGTAGCAGTATTTGACAATGCCCCTTTGCGCATGCCCAGTTCGAAAAGTTTGGCTGTGCTTGTGCCTAGAGGGTGCTGGGGTTTTGTTGAAGGCCAGAAACTCTAATGTTCCTTCTCGAAGGGTGAAGGTCGATAAGACATGTATAGTTGTGCCCCATGTGCATACAATGCTGTACCACCACAAGAAGGTTGGGAAACGACATGGAGTTGAGGTGAAGTTTTTGATGCTTAAGGAGCTTGCAGTCTTATGCACGTTCATAGGTGGCCACGAAAACGGGGTGCAAGAAGCACTACACGAAATCATATGCAGAATGCAGTGCTGGAGGGGTATATGAATTACATTTGTCATGTGGCTAAAGTTGTGTGGCATAAATGGAAAGATGTGCCAACATGTGCACGTGTGAACATGATTTCTCAGTAAAAGAAACGCATACAAATGGGTACCTACCCACCCAGTGCTCAGAGTGCAAGTGTAAACCAATGCTGGAAAATAAGAAGATATTGAGCTGCTGCTGCGATAATAGAGCAAGTAAAATTTGCAAAACACATTACACAAGGAAGAAGGAAAATGACTGTGCCAATGAATCATCTGTTGGCTAAAGTATGAAGTCCTTTGCCACTTTTCATTGTCAAATTACTGTATTGCCCATGGACATCTTATAAAACTTCGTAATAACTGAGCTTTTGAATTTTTGTATACTGCTGTTTGTGTGTTCGGAGGCAGGCTTGATTACCTTGTTGCAAAGGTGGGGATCTACCTTACTTCTTTGTCATTTGTCTGCATAGCATGAGCTTACTTTCATTCTGTGGATTGTTCATTTGAATCTTCTTTTTTTCATGGTTGTTCAAATTATCAACCTTTAGCACTTCTCCGAAAGTACTACACTATGCAGTCGAATCTCGTTGTAGCAATCCTCAATATAATGGTTTTTTTCGAAAATTCCCCTCCAAATGTTCATTGGTTAATTGTAAAAATGTTTCACTACTACAAATTTCAGAATATTGCATGTTTCAGAATAATTTATCGAATTTTATCTCCCTTACATTTTCAGAACACTCCAAAATAATGAATGACGACTTTAAGAAGCTATTCACGGCTGTAAACATTATGCCCAGCTCCGTGGCTGCCACTCTCGTCATGATGAGAATGCTGACATATTTCTCTTTGCCTGCACTATTCAATTGTGCGATAGCCCTGTTGTCATCATCATCGTCTGGAACTTGCTTTTCAAGTTAGGCTTTGCCCCGTCATCCTTGCTTTTGTCAGGCAGCTTGACATGTGGGCTGGTTTCTAGCCTTTTTGTTGGTGGTTGAACATTCAAGATGAGCTACGGAAACAGCACGAGAGGAATGCTTAGACGGTGAAAAATGCAATACGAGAGATCTATTGGTTGAAGTCTCTGATAATAACTCGTTCATGCTGTACTAACGCTCACACAACCTACAGTGCTTCAACAAAGCGTGCATGTGAGCTTAGCTAATGACCAATAAGATCCGTATCATCCATTGTGGTAAAGAAACTGCGACGAGAGTAAAGACTACGTTGAAACAGTGCACGCAAACCAACGTGAAGAATTCGTATTAACTGCTAACATTTCGCAGTGCGTAAGAAGGACGCGCCTGCTTACCGTAATAGTTTATTTTCCAGAAGTCGAGCTGCTCACATCAAGATAGACTGCCCTCTTTTTCAAAATGTGCACTGGTTCTGTATTACCTCGAGTTTTTTTCGCACTTATTTGAGCATAATGTGGTTGCTCGATAATGTATACACAGCATGGGTATGCGGCTCATGAGTTAATCTTTACTATTTTTGTTCAAAGTTTTATTACTTTCTTTAAAAAGACTTCACAATAAAGGATAATATTTAGCGGTTCTTTGAGATTTGTTGCATTGAAATTTCACTCTGTATTCACCATTGCTACAGATCCTTTTTAAGCGTTATGGCTGCCGTGCAAAGAACACTGTGCCACCAGTGGTCCGGGTGCAACTAGCAACTTCGATGAGGACGGCTTGCCTCATGAAGACTATGGCTGTATTTGTGCCTTGTTAATTCACTGATAATTTTTTTAGAATGGTGCATTAGTAGCTGTAAGTTATGTCTGTAGACAATTACCAGCATCATTTGTGGTCTACACTACAGTGTTGCTTGTGTCTGTACAGTCTAGTGTAGAACATACTCACGACCTTTTTTCTTTCTTGCCTTTCTTTGTTCGCTTTCTCCTGGAATAGCAAGGCAGAGACACGGCACCTGTGGTCAGCAACTCTAATGCACCTAAGGTGTCGCCTGTATAGTAACAAAGAAATTGACCTCTTCAAACAATAGAAAAGTGGGCTGCTTGGACATCATGTAATGCGTTTTTTTTTACATGTCGTCAAAGCATTCTCGTCATTCAGTGCAGCTTAGCATCTTGAACTTGCGGTCTTACTTTTTCTTAGGGCGGCCGTCGTCGCGCTGGTGTGGGCGTCGCCATTGCAGCCCAGAGTCATCTGTACAGGACTCTCCGTATGTATTCTTTCAGATTGTTTTTAAATTATTTTATTTTGCAGTGATGTTGCTTCACTTTTCATGTGTTTGCTAGAGATACCTGAACATTCAATGGTATTCTATAGTTTTTCTTTATAGAAATCTGTTATCGATAATGCGTCAAGTGCTACAGCTCATTTGCCATCTAGCGCAAGGGCTGTGACAGAAGGCAGTGATGTGACAGCTGTGCTGAATGATCGATAGTGCTACAGCCTGCTCTATTTCCACTATTCTACACCAAACGGTGTGTTTTCATAGTTTGAAAATGAAACCACAGTCTCTCGAGGCTGAAGCATACTTCTGAAAAGTTTTCTTCTGAAGAAATAAAGTTTACCATCAATGACGATAGTTATAGCGCGAGAACAAAACGACGACACAGAGACAAGAAGGACACGAAAGACACGAGCGCTAACTTCCAACTGAGTTTATTGCGCAGAGCACGAAAATATATAGAGGAGACAGTAACCATGTGATGAAAACCGTATGGCACAAAGAGCAGAACATCAGTAAAAAAAAACAAACAACAAAAAAAAACAAAAGCACTGAAAAACAGCAAGGAAAAGTCTAGAAGAAAACGAAACGGAAAGGTAAAGATAATATAACTACCTGCCCGCACCGAAACCTTCGAGGAACCTGCGTTTCTTCTCGGACAAAACCACGGAGGGCTTGCTAATACAAGGCACCTGTTCGCGTGCCATCTGCGCGGCCTCGACAATGACTCGGGTGCTTTCATCTCTGTGTTTGTACAGCGTCGCTGTGTTCTTGAAGAGGGGAGCACAATATCACTCAGTGCAGTGCTGGGCAAGAAAACCATCTTTCCCGTTTCTAAAATTGTTCGCGTGTTCTCTCAGCCGATCGTTCAGACACCTTCCGGTCGTTCCGACATAACAAGCACCACATCAAAGGGGGGTCCTATAGACAACTTCCCGGGAGCAGGCCGCATACCTGTTTCGATGTTGAACTCTGCATTCCGTTGATGATTGCGTTTTCAGGGGCTTTGTAGATTTGGTGAGGCTGATTAATTTGCATGGTGCGGAGAACAGGACACGAACTCCAACTTGTTTTCCGATTTTTTCGAGCCTGTGTGACATCTGGTGTATGTATGGAATCACGGCTATCCTTTCACGTTTTGTATCCGTGTTGTTCAGATTCTGTCGCTTCCTCTGCTCTTCCTTATTAGTTCGCAGGATCGTCTCGGCAACAGACGCGATAAACGCCTCGGGGAAACCTGAAGCCTTAAGCCGGGAAACTTGAGCTTTGAAGCTCGCAGAGATATTGTGGGCGCACGACCTATTTAAAGCATTCTCAAGGCAGGTTTGTGCTATGCCTCGCTTAACTATCTTACTGTGAGCGGAAGAAAAGGGAAGTAGAGGTTTCTGCGCACGTGGTTCATAACACCAACAGATGTCCTGTGAGCTAAAAACCAGATTTAAATACAAAAAGCGTAACTTGTCATTATCGGGCATTTCATGTGTCAACACAAGAGGCTTTAAACAATCTTGAATACACCTATAGTTTGAGTCGCAAACGAGTGAAACATAGAAGAATTACAATTTAGAAGAACCAAGAACTCATCCACGTATCTGAATATTTTGACGACATGCGAGCCTTCTAACTTTTCCTGCAGTTTTTTGCCCATTTTTGCCAATAGAAGATCACTGAGTAGAGGTAAAGGGACACAGCGACTCTGTGCAAACACTGAGATGAAAGCACCCGAGTCATTGTCGAGGCCGCGCAGATGGCACGCGAACAGGTGCCTTGTGTTAGCAAGCCTTCCGTGGCTTTGTCCGAGAAGGAACGCAGGTTCCTCGAAGGTTTCGGTGCGGGCAGGTAGTTATATCATCTTTACCTTTCTGTTTTGTTTTCTTCTAGATTTTTCTTTGCTGTTTTTCGGTGCCTTTGTTTTTGTGTTGTTTTTTTTTTCTTACTCGTGTTCTGCTCCTTGTGCCATATCGTTTTTATGAAATGGTTACTGTCTCCTCTATATATTTTCGTGCTCTGCGCAATAAAAATACTCAGTTGGAAGTTAGCGCTCGTGTCCTTCTTGTCTCTGTGTCGTCGTTGTGTTCTCGCTCTATAACTATCGTCATGCCATACCAACTAGCCCAAGCTGCCACACTTCTAATTTACCATCAAACCCAGCTTTAGGCACACGGCAGGCCCAACGCGTCTTGGTGGCTTTCAGCTGTCGTCACCAGTAGCGAACACAAAACTCGTAGGCTCCGAAAGGCCTACCGGCGGCCCTGTTGCCGTTGTTTAGCGTATGATCTATCACTTGCAACTTGAAGCAGCCGTGTGGCTTCAGTATCGCCCCATAACGTGCCAAGATAACCGACGCAACATACAAAACACGCCGCAACGCGCACTGGCCACTTCGGTTTGGCTTGGATTGGTTTGAATCTCCGTGCAATAGTACGCTTGATGCTTAAGAGATGGCGCCAAATGGCGCACGCTATCATCATCAGTGGCTGGAACGAGCAGACATTATTGCGGCAGTTTTCGGGGGTGCCATAATTACTCGAGGAAAAAATTTTTTCGTATTTTTTTAGGGCGATGTGGGGGGTGCGAGAATTATGCGAGTGCGAGGATTATGTGAGTAAATACGGTATATCTCTATTTCTGACACAAGAATAACTCTACTAAAGCACACATACACCCTAAATGAATAACGCTTTCATACAAATTGCTTTAAGTACTTTCTTTCCGCTAGCCATACGACAGTGAACGACTTACCTTCTACTACTACCAATACCACCTCACTAACTACCTTTTTATCACTACTTGAAAATTACTTACATGATGCACAAACATAAAACTACAAATATTTCGCATTTTTCCTTAGCGATGTGTACTACTATTGGTATTCTGCTACCCACATTCCACTACTTGTGCATAGAATGTATATTTTTTTTCGTATTTTTTGTAAAGCTTACGTACTAATGTGTAACTATGATTGTATAATCGCAAGTATATTGATATATTGTGTCAGCACTAAACAGATTTCACAGTTGTGTATAAATGTTTAGCTAATGTGAATTTTCCTGTTTATCTTAACTTTGCCATTCAGCACAAAAAAAGGGGAAAAAAGAAAAAACACTTATGTTATTTCGCAGTGTTTTTCCTTTTGTCTTTTTTCCTTATTTGTTTATAGTTTGTGTCCTTCCTGCAATAATTCCTAAAGGTATTGGCAGTATGTAATAAATAAAATAAAACATCAATCAAGCAACGGTAGTTGGGTCGTTTGTGACCAAAGCATTCAAGGCAAGAGAACCTATGCCTTTGAACAGATGGTGCACTTTGTCTCGGTCATGAAGGTGTTGACGCGTTGACAAAGAGAGAGAACATCCTCGATATATGCGGTATAAGACTCGCGTAGTTGTTTGCGACCATCAAGAGTTCTCTTTGCCAGGCTGGCTCGAACTGCTGGACTAGCAAAGTCTTGTCGCAGATGTTCTTTGAAGACGTCCCAGTCGGGAAAGTCGATCTGGTAATTAAAAAACCAAGTCTTCGTCATGCCAGTAAGATGAAAGGATATGTGGCGGAGTTTGTGTGGATCGACCCAACAGTTCGCTGCATTCACTATGTCATATTGGTGTAGCCAATCCGTGTCCTCATTTCAGAGTCCAGAAAACAGAGGGGGCTCGCAAGGGGGTCAACTGACGATCCAAGAGTGAGTAGCTGTGGCAGTCGTAGCTGGAGGGTTCAAGGGAGAAGCACCTAAGGGTTCGTCCTTTGGCGTGCTGGTGGACACGTAGCCCAAACGACGACTTGAGTGAAGCTCCAAGAAGTAAAGCGGGTGAGCAGGGACAGGGAATCGAGGAGTAACCTCCATCACTTGAGATGTAGTCCTTTACACGCCTTTTTAGGCCTGGTAGACGTTGCCAAAAACTGTCACATCGAGGCACGGAACAGACTCAAGGGTTATATGCACCAACGATGAAGATGAGGAACACCATGTGATGATGGTTATGTAAAGGTAATGAAGAAGTGTGTTGTAAATGCCCACGGTACTTGCAAAATATATTTGCAAGAGTGGTTGCAGCACTGGCCAGTCTGGCTCGTCGCTCGAGCAGCAAGCGACCTTCATTCGTCGGATGCATACGTGCATTGACAATTTGCACAGTGGCAGCCTACTTGTAGAACTACCGTCGGTAAAGGCGCCGTACCGGCGCATCTGGACGTCAGTGGGAGAGTGGTACTGCTTCAGATGTGTGACATGTATGATTTCGCTGTTTCGAGGGGTGGATGAAAACGACGAGGCAGCAGGAGCGATTTCATAAGTGACGGGAGTCGCCTCACGAAGCTCTTTGTATGGTCCTGTGTACTGAGTCAGCAGTTTTACAGGCCAACCTGCCCGGTCGGAGACCAGAGCAGAACCAACGAACCTCGCGAAAAGTGCACATAGCGGTGTCCTTGATCTTATCGACGCTGTTGGTTTTCTTAGGAGGCCAGAAGGCGACCACGAGCGGCTTCGCGTGCATGGGTGGCTCGAATATAGGAAAGTGGTTCAAAGCTATACTTGTACCACAACAGCTGCTTTTAGTGTCGTAGTGGTCTGCTGGTGTAAGTAAGGCTCGACGGAAAATTTTCATTAGAAGGCAGGTGCAGATGATTCCATGTTGTTCATGGCAACCTGTGTTGCCCATTCCACGACCCTTGTCTTACTGGATCTGAGCTGGTCAACAACTTCCCACTGCCCGGGGAAACAATCACGCATAGTATCCGGCCGTGGCACCATTTGCATTTGGCTTAATATCTTCCGGTGATATGTTTCTCAGCACATATGGGGTGGAAAAATTGCATCTGCAGGTTTCTTCCGATGCATTCCTGTGCCTTGGTTGACTTACTTGTGCAGGGGGGAAAGTAAGCCCTCCACTCTAGTTTATGATGATTGGGGATGTCGTGAAAACAGACCAGCTCATATCTTGCAAGCCTCCCTGAAATGAATGACTCACCTGTCCGATTGACAAAAAAAAAAAAAAACTCGAGCATTCAGGCGAGTAGTCTCCAGAGTGTGCTGGTACCCCGACACTTTCTATTTCGCGAATGTAGGGACACAGGTGTAAGGTCAAGCAGCCGGTGTCTGACAGTATATCAGCAGAAAAAAAGAAACACACTGGACACTATTAGCGGCTTGCAGACAGCATACGAAAGGAGCATGGGCATAGACTACATGAAATCTGTCGTGGCGATAAAGGCTTTTTGTGGCCATGCAATGTAATGAATGGCCTGCTGTACTTGCACGCCACCTGCTTGCTGATGTCAATTGAAACATTTCTTACTTCATACTCACCTTTTTAGAGCTGACAGTACCACGAGGAGAGAACTTTCCCAAGCATTTTCAAATAATTCATCAAGCTTCTTTTCTTTATAATTGTTTGTCCATAATTATTTTCACGAGATTTAGTAGATAGTCATAGTATTTAATGTACAAAAATTTGCTTTCAATTCTTTTTGAAGAAAAATAAAACCTGTGGCGCAGGGATCGCTTTTGCCAAGCTGTGTAATAGAAGAGAGAGCGGGAAGGCATGTAGAAGGAACAGAAATCTGGTTTCGTTACGCTGAATGCCATCTTGCTCTGTACAGTCAACATAGTACACTTAACATTACACAGTACAGTTAACATTCTCTGTACCTTCTATTGCTCTGCGATTTGCTTGCTTTCAAAATGGTTGGGTAAAGTAAAAAATGAGCCCTCACAAATCTCTTCTTTCAATACCATTCAGCTGTGTTTTAGCATGTGCTAACTTTTTGACTACTTTAATACTGTACTATACTGCTTCTTATCAGGAGTGGTAATGTACTGATTGCTAAATAGAATAAACCATTTCTCTATGTTAGTGTCATGTAGTCTACAGGGCTTTTGTTTGAGAAGATTGGTTGACAACCTTGTCATCCGATTGTCCTTCTGCGGCGTAGATCACTCCCACGGCGGCGGCGGCAGGACGCACTCCCACGGCGGCGGCGGCAGGACGCACTCCCACGGCGGCGGCGGCAGGACGCACTCTCACGGCGGCGGCGGGAGGACGCACTCGCATTGCGGCTGTGGCGGGAAGAACTCCCGAGGATTCAGAAGCGTCTTGCCGCCGTGTTTGGCCCAGGACCCTCGCCGGGCATGCTGAGCTCTGCTTGCTCCACGTAGGCATATTTTGACTTCACACTGACTGAATGGGAAGTTGTCAATAGTGCTGGCTGAACGAGGAAGGCGCAGTGCGATTAGTGCTAAATTCTGCTAAATGTTTATTGTCAGTAGAAACAGGTTAATCATTGTACTTATTTGCATACTGTTTTTGCAATTTTAGACCTTCTCTAAAGGGGTGTGAAAATTACGCACACTTTGTACATGCATTCGAAATAATTCACAATTATTTTTTTGTCCTACCGCACCTGTTACATACTTTATAAAAAATAATTTGGAGCTATACAAAGTGTACTTCTTTATTTATCTAAAATAAATCGTACTTTAACCAGTGAAATCCTGCTTATGCACGGCCTAGTTGGAATTGCTGACAAAGGTCCTTCGCCGTGGCAGCTTTAGTGGCCTGTGCAAAGCGCATCGTTATTGGTTTGGTAAGACATGTTTGTGTGCCCCATTGTTTTTAAGCTCTTCTTGACAATGCTAGGAAAAAGCAGGTCCAATGACACAGCGACACAAGAGGACCTAAGCTTTCACATATAGTTGAAAAGGGTTAGTTGTAGGAAACTTGTAATAGCAAGCACTCATTCTTCTGCTTTCTCTCGTATGCAAAATCACTCTTTTGAGGGGCTCTGAAACACTTTTTTGAGTCATCATGAAATTAATTCACTGGAAGAGCTCATTGCCTCAGAAATTCAATGCCGCAAAAATGTTAAGAATCCACCCAGTACGAGCGGAGTTACAAAGATTTGTCATACGCTGCAATCACATCCTCTTTTTTCTCCTCCCGAGGAAAGTGCTAGAAGCTAAGCAAGGAGGAAGTGGAGTGGCAAACAAGGTATGTCACGCGCGCTTCGTGACCTTGAGCCCTGCACCCGTGGACAAGTCGTTGTCGTTTGCGACGACTTCTATAACGACCGAGTGTGCCATGTTCAGATCAGCCAACGGCTGATAAATAGACTTGCCATGTGCGATTTTCGAGCGTCTTTCATAATTTGTCGAAGGAAGAGAAAGAAATTTTTAACTGACTTTTTTTAATTTATTGAGAATTGTAGGCCGCGTGATGAGCTATAACATTTGGCTCGCGTGTTCTGGGAAGCCTCTACTTCCAATCGCCAGGTTTTTCTGACCATGCTCCAAAAGTGTTGCAGGGCCGCTTAAGAACTTCACGATGAAGGGCTTGGTGGAGTCTCTTTTTTTCTTGGCAAGCTTTACAACAGCGAGTTTGAATTTTGCCGTATGTACAATGGTGATATGGTGATATGGTGATTCCAACAAAGGGCACTGTTTACAGGACAGGCCTTCGCACGCCTCTGACGCAGAAAATAGTTCGTGCCCTGTCGTGAGCATGCATTTTTGCAGTGAGAGAGATGGGAAAGTAGAGAGAGACAGAAGAATGCTTGTGCAGTTTTGGCCACCTATCTACAGGTTCGGGTGTTCAGGTATGATAATCTAAAGACCATTATTTGGGGAAGTCCATGGAAGAGACTTCGCACTTGCAGCCAGTTTCATGTATGTCATATTAATGAGGATGTGAAGTTGGCTGCTTTAATGTGCTTCCAGATGCAAAATTAGCTGCTCTAATCTGCTCTGAGATGGAAATTTTCGCAGCTGTAAAGTGCTCAAAAATGAAAATCCCAGCTGGTTTGTACCACCACTTTAACCTTCATTTTATCATTCATTCAAGCGCCCGTGCTAGAAAGGCAACCATTTTGTGCATGCCCCAATTCCAAGGTTTAGTCGGTGTGGTAAATTACAAGCGCTGGCCATGATGGTAATTGTCCACTTTATATGGCATTTATGTTCTTGCAAGCCTGGTAGTGTTAGTCGAGGCCAAAGGTTGCATGGTCACTGATGTTCTCCTCTACTTTACTTTCCGCACACTCATATCCCAATTGCGAAACAATATTTAGACTGTACAATTAATGTGCCCTATATCATATCTGGCTTCATTATTTTCAGATTTTTGTGGAGAGAGAGAAAAAAACTTATTTTGAAAGCCTTGTTTGGGTTTGAGTTCTAGAGTGAGGATAGTTATAGCGCGGCAACGGGAAAACGACAAAGGGACAAGAAGTAGACTATTTGTCGTCCTTCTGTTCTCGCGCTATAACTATCGTCATGTCATACCAATCAGCCCAAACCGCCACACGTCTAGAGTGAGGCTGTACTGACCTCCCCTTAGATGGTTAGTATATGGTCAAAGAGGATTTTTTCGCCCAGATTCTTAACCGAGGCCTCCCATGTATGTTAGACTGGAGTGATTGACGTTGTGGAATATTGGCTCTGGGACAGTGCCAGTTAGAGTTGGTATGGAACCGTACGCTTGGCGATGAGGTCTATTTGGAGTTTGTTGTATTTTGTGCAATGTAAAGTAATTCGGCAGGGAGTGTGTTTGTGCTTGCCTAAAGAGTGCGATTGGTTTTCAGAGAGCTTCAGGCAGTTTACGAAGCTCCTGTCAGGCTATTTGGAGGGATTCCAGGTAGGCCCTTCATTCCTGATGGCATTCGGCGTGGTCCACTGTGGGCCGATAAGTTACAGGCCAACTCTGGGAAGTATGTGAACATAAAGGTACCGAAGCCTCAACATGGGGCTGGCAGTTGCCCTACTAACGTAGCCAGATTATGGTATCCATAAGTAGTGATCTAAACCAGTACATTTGGTGGGAGTTCGTTCTGGAAGAAGGATCGTAAGGCTGCCTGCCAGCTTGTCCTGACCGTGAGTTCTTGAGAGGCATGTTCATCCTGTGTGACGGCTTGCATTATGGCATTTCTGCTATTGGCATGGAAGGAATGTAGTTCCAAAAAGAAATGAGCCCTTTCTGCACTGGCCAGCCACTTATAGCAACTTATAGCCTGTGCTGACTTTTTGACCACTTTATCGCCATTCCGTATTGTTAATAATTGGAAATGGTACGGTATGTGTTGGTTTGTGCAGCATAAGAAACAGTGCACTTAGTGCTCTCATAGTTCGCAGTGTTTTTATTTAGAAAGGTTGTTTTGACGGTGCTGTCACCCAATTGGCCCTCTGCAGCCCTTCATGCATGCACAGGAATGCCTTGCCTGGCTCGAGCGCCTCATCTGGAAGGCCAGGCTCTTCCAGATGGCTTGCTATTCAGGGTAGTGTCGTGAACCTGTTCACCCTACAGGCAGCTCCACCTGCCCAGTCAGTGCCAAGACAGTCTTTCTCACCGTGAGCACATTTTGGGATTCCCACTGATTGAATGGAAAGGTGATCATAGAGCTGGCAGATACAAATTACGAAAGCACCACAGGACGCTCTTAATGAATCCATCAATGGCAACTCGTTGGCACGAGGTTGTGTAAGGCCCTGTCTACATAAAAGCTTTTTTCATGTATAGTGGGGGCGAGGTGTTGTATGGTTTGAGACATGCGCATTAGTCATCGGCAATGATGAGTGGCATGCTCTCCTCGACAGAATTCCTGCTGCAAGGAGTCTCTTCAGTGTTAGCTTAATTGCCGAGGAACACTGATAAAAAGCTTTTCACAAAGTCTTTTTTTTTTTTTTTTTGCAATCAGAGCTCAGGTATACGGCGAGCCACAGTCCTAATTTTTTGTGCAACATAGACTTTACTGATTTCGCTGCTTGTGTCAGTGTTTTAGAGTCTAGAGTTCGCAACCACAGTGTGATGTTAGCAATATTAAAGTTGCACATTGCTGTGTTCTTATATATGACCATGGCAGTGCATCTGCAGTCACGTTTTATTGTAGAAAAGCACGAAACTTGCCCAGTTTTGTGAAAGTAGCCCTATCATTGTGAATCTAGCCTAGTTTGCAAGCTGTTACATTAAGGGATTTGTGCCGGCTCTTTATCAGGCACACTTGTGAGCCATTGGGCTAGACTTCAGTAACTCTACAACCGTTGAACAGAATTTTATGAAAATGTGCACTTTCTTTAGTGTTATTGTTACATGTTGTGGGTTGAGGAACACGAACGTTTATTTACGCCAGGCCACACTCCGCCGGCAAACACCAACTGACCACATGCGTATCAAAAACAACTCAGAACCACTTCAACGCCGCCAGGTGGAGCGGCCACACATCACATGTTCGTAGCTGTCTTTCCTGTTGCCGCCAAACCTAGCGGCCACAGTCACACTACACAACACCCCTCCCCTCCAAGTTTGAACTCAGCAGTCAGCCAGGGCCAGTACGTAGTCTCTTGGATGGTGCGGGGTTCCCCGAGCACGCTGCGAGCGACGAAAGCACAGTGGTGGCACTAAAGGCTTGTCATTTGCCTCCACTGAAGGAGGAGGAGAAAAACTTTATTCAGAGGAGTTTGGAGCACGCAGGCTCCCGGGCCCCCGCACGACCCCTTTGCGCTCAAGCGTTCATTTGGTGGTGGTCCATGACGCTGGCAGCCCGGTCGGCCGCCATGGTCTGCTCAACCGGGTCCTCCGAGCGCAGTAGGTTCTCCCAATCCTCCCAAGTCTTTAGGTGCTCTAGGGCCCGCGGGGGAGGATCCGCCGGGCAGTGAGAAAGGATGTGTATAGCAGAAGCATGAGGTTCAGGGCAAAGGGTACAGGCTGAGGTGAGGAAAAGGGGGTGATAGTGCGATAGAATGAGAGAGGGAAGAGTGTGAGTTTGTAGCTGGCGCCAGAGGGTTGCCTGTCGGTTGCTCAGGGACTTGTGCGGTGGGGGATATAGCTGACGTGCTGCCCTATAGACCTGAGTCAGCTCGCTGAAAGTGTGCGCGCGGTCCTTCGTGAATCCCAGATCGGAGGCCGCGGGAGCCCGGTTTAAAGAACCTCGGGCTAAGAGGTTGGCGGCCTCGTTTCCAGGATTCCCGCAGTGCACGGGCACCCAAATCAACTCCACTTGACGGGGCGGGGTTGCAGCGGGCGAATCCAGTATGCAAAAAGCAGGGACGTGAACTCGGCCTCGTGCAAAATTTAAGATTGTGGTTTTGGAATCTGATAAGACGTACCGTGCTTCTGTGTTTACGATTGCTAAGGCAATGGCAGCTTCCTCTGCAGCGTCGGGGGACGTGTCTGGAGGGAGTGTGTGTGTACCTATGGGAGAGAGATTGTGATCCACCACGGCAGCGACCGCTTCATCACCCACGCAGGCTGCGTCTACCCATACGGCGTCTGGTTCGGCGCCGTAACATAGGTGTAGAGTTTTAGCGCGAGCTCTGCGACGTTTATTGTGGTGGTCGGGGTGCATGTTACGGGGAAGTGGTGTAATGAGGAGTTCGCGGTGCAGGGGTCTTGGTATGGGGAGTAATGTGGGATCATTGGCGGGTATCTGGATTCCAAGAGAATGTAGAATATGCCGACCAGTGTCGGTTTGTGTGAGACGAAGGTATTGTGCTTGGCGGTGCGCGTCTATAAGTTTCCCGATAGTGTTGTGAAGGCCTAACTTGAGAAGTCGATCGGTAGGTGTACTTATGGGAAGGTGGAGGGCTACTTTGTATGCCCGACGGATGAGGGCGTCCAATGTTTCAGTGTCGCGGCGAGAGAGTTGGAGGTAGGGGGTGCAGTAGAGCACACGGCTGAGTACAAAGGCATGAATAAGGCGACATAGGTCGCCCTCCTTCATGCCTCGGTAACGGCCTGAGACCCGGCGGATGAGGTGCGAGATTGCCCCTGCAACCTGCTTGAGTCTCCGGATTGTGTTTGTGTTCTTCCCATCACTCTAGATATGCATGCCCAGTATCCGGAGGGTGTCGACCTCTGGTACCGATCTGCCATCCAGTTCGATGACGATGGGTGGGGAGGGGGAGTTGCGGCTTTTGGGGCGGATGCAGAGCAGTCCGGACTTCTCTGGAGAAGAGGTTAGTCCTACGCTAACTGCATAATTTTGCGTTAGGTTGGCGGCTTTTTGGATGGTGTCCTGTATGTCACTGTCACTGCCATGGGTAGACCAGAGCGTGATGTCGTCTGCGTATAGGGTATGTTTCAGATAAGGAACAGTTGCCAATTGTCGAGCTAGGGGGATGAGGGTGATATTAAACAAGAAAGGTGAGAGGACGGACCCTTGAGGGGTGCCGACACTCTTTAGTGTGTATGTTGGGTGGGTGAGCGGGCCGAACTGAAGTTCGGCCGTGCGTGCTGCGAGAAAGGCCTGAATGTAAGTCTACGTACGTGTACCCACGTTCAGTGGAGAAAGTGCTGTCAGGATCGCATGATGCTCAACGCGATCAAAGGCTTTGGATAAGTCCAGAGCCAGCACTGCCTTTGTGTGGCCCGGAATGAGCGGGTCGAAGATGTCGTGAGTGATTTGTAGCATGGCATCATGAGTGGACAAATGGGGGCGAAAGCCAACCATGCTGTGAGGGTATAAGTCACGGTCTGTCATATGCTGTGAAAGCCTCGCCAGTACAACATGTTCGAAAAGCTTGCCCAAACACGAAGTTAATGAGATTGGGCGAAGGTTTTGGAGTGTAAGTGGTTTGTTGGGCTTCGGTATGAACATTACTTTCGCGTGACGCCAGGACTGGGGAAGCGTTCCTTCCTTCCAACACTGGTTGAAGTACTCCGTGATGCGAGTGATCGATTTGTCATCCAGGTTGCGGAGTGTTGTGTTGGTGATCAAGTCGGCTCCGGGTGCGGATTTAGTGTGGAGAGTCAACAGCGCGGCTCTGACCTCCGCCTCGGTTATATCTGTGTCGAGTTCGGCATTCGGTTGTCCTGTGTATGAGGGAAGAGAAGTTGGTATGCCGGGCGATGTGTAGGTGTCGTGGAGTGTATCCAAAAGATCATTGGGGTTGTCCATGTGTGCGTGTATAAGCCGGGTGACGTGGTGCTGGGTAGTGGTTTTCGTGTGCGATGGGTCGAGGAGGTGTCGGAGGAGATGCCACGCCCTTTTGGTGGTCAGTCTGCCAGCAATGTCGTCGCATACCTGCCCCCAATTGGAGCGGCACAGCTCCTCCGAATGTATTTGGATTTGGGATTGTAGAGTGGCTAAGCGTTTCTTTAGCGTCCTGTTATGTTTACCCCGTTTCCACCGCTCTAGAAGGCTGTGGTAGGCATCCCATAGGTGAGCGAGTCGGTTGTCTAGTGTTGGAGTGTCTGTGGTGGTTTCAATTAGTTGCGTGTGATGTTGAATGTCAGTCTGAAGAGATTCCACCCAGTCGTTGATGTCGGTTATGGGATTGTCTGCGCGGGTGGTACGCGCAGCACGAAGAGCGTCCCACTTAATGAGTTTGTGTGTCATGTATGTGTGCCGGGGTGGTTTGAATGGGACAGTGACTTGTATAATGTAGTGATCACTGCCCACTGTGTGCTGTGTTCTCGTCCATGTGACAGTACGGAGGGAGCGACTAAGCACCAGATCCGGACTAGTGTCCATACTGACACTGTTGCCTATGCGTGTAGGTGTCTGAAAGTTGTTGTGGACGGAGAGTTGGAGGTTCTGCATGAGCAGCCAAAGCCTGCGACCTCTATGTGTAGTTGTTTAGTATCCCCAGTCAGTATGTTGACTGTTGAGATCCCCGCCGATTAGCAAGGGATGTTTCCCCGCCAGTCGATGCAGCTCCTGGAAGAGGGAATCCAGCGAGGCCATCGGTTGGGATGGGGGGTGGTAAATGTTGGCAATAAATATGGAGGGGATGGTATGTGTGTGGTGGATAATTTCTGTTATTACACAGGGTGTGTCTGATGTGATGTAATGTGTCTTGTATGTGAGAGCACGGTGCACAAGGGTAGACGCTCTGGGTGCGTTTGTGGTGTCAGTGTGTGGAGCTGTAACTAGGAAGTGTGGCCTGTGTGGCAGTATCTTGGAGAAGGACTTGGGGCGTTGGGGAGAGAGTAGGAAGTAGAAGCTCCAGGGGCGCGCGCTTGCCCCGAAAGCCACGGCAGTTCCATGTTATGATATGAATGGAATTATTATTGGCCCGCACTGCCATAATGGAGCGTAGGGGGATGTATGAACGGTGTTAGACTCTCATTAATAGAGGTGTGGGGATCCGTGGCGGCACGTTGTTCTGTGAGGGAAAAGGGGGTGGCAAGCGGAGGGAGCTGTGTGAGGCGTGTCTCTAGAAGGCAAACCATCCTCTGGAGAATAGTTTGCATGCATTGTTCTATCCGTGCCTCTAATTTCGTAGTTATGTCACTGATAAGGGCGTTGAATTTACTTTCGATGCGACTTTCAAGTTCCTGGAGCTTCATGTCGAATTGGTCGGACAGATTTTTCAGCTTCGCGTTGATATCGATCGATCCGGAGGTGGGGGTTGGGGGATCAGTGCGTTGTTTTTTGGAGGGTGGAGGATGGGGAGGGATGTTAGCATGCGTTTGAGTAGTGGGTGGTGAAGGTATGAGAGAAGGGGTGGGAGGGGTTAGTGAGAGCCGTGTTACAGCTTTAAGGCGGCTTACCTCCTCCCGCAGGGCCCGGATCTCACCATCGTTGTTGTGGTTCGGAGTCTGCTGGACGGGGGCTGGCGGCGATTTTTGTGCTCGATCGGCCCAGGTGAGGTCCTGCTTGGGTTTGAGGCTCCGGTCACGGGAGGCGGAGCGCGATGCATTGCGCGATGGCTTCTGAGGGGCTGGTTGTTTCTTCTCCTGGGATCTGGACTGGTGTCCGGCCGCTAGTTGGGTCGTGTGTGGCGGCCGGCGGGCGTAGCGGTACTTGCATTCAACGTTCCTGGTGTGGTGCCCGTCCCAGCAGACGATGCATTTCGGTGGGCAGGTTGGAGGCTCTGTTGGAACATGCTGATCGCCGCAATTATGACATCTTCCGCTTGCTGGGGCCGGACAAACGTCTTGGCGGTGCCCGATGCGGCGGCAGTTGTAGCACGCTTCCACTTTCGGTCGATGGGGGAAACATGTGTGGATGCCCGCCCAAAAGCGGATAGCTTTGGGCAGAGGGCCGGTGGCCAGGGTGATGAGGAGGGATCGCTTTTTCCCAAATGGTCGAGCATCAATTATTGGGAGGTCCGCGCTGTAGGGGACAAGTCCCTCCAAAATTTCTCTGTGTGGCTCATCATTGTAGGCCATGTGAATAATGCACCGCACGGCATCGTCGGGAGGAGCGAGGTAGGCGGTGACATCTGTGCGGCTAGCGCCGAGAGAGATGGAAGTGAGCTCGGCATAAGCCCGCGCCCGAGCCTCCACAGGGGTGCTGAGTGTGAAGGTATTGTTGGTCGGATGTAGCCGCAACTGGTCTTTGGTGAGGGCTTCCTGCAGGGAAACTGCTGTCGTAGAGGAGATCGCTGTTACAAGCGTGCGAGGGGTCTGCTTGGTTACGTCCAAACCGCCGCGGGGTCGGACAACGACCTTGAAGTCTCCCCTCGGGAGTTGCGGGAGAGGCGCGCGTCGTAAATGGCGAGGAGGAGCTGGTGGAGGAGACGGCCTTGAAGGCGTCGGCGTCCCATCTTGCGATTCTCCAACGGTTCGGCGGTCGTCGCTGCCACTTATTTCCAATTGGCCGATCAAGCTTGCTGGGCGTTGGAGACAGTTGTCAGCCGTCGCAGGGCGGTATTTGTTTCGGAGACGTAGGACGGTCTCCCATTCCCCATTTCCGAGTTCGGTTGCGTCGATATCAGTGCCATCTACGCGGTATTCCATGGCTAGGCGAGCGGTGACCACACGGAGGCGAGGCCTGGCGTAGGCCTAGCTCCGACGGGCACACAAGAAAACAGCACGGATCGTGGTACTGATCCCGGCGGGCTAGCGACAGTCAGGTGAGATCAAAGTGGGCGGCTGACCATCCCGAATGCAAAGCGGGGGAAATCGAGAAGATCCGGTCGAAATATAGGGCTCTGGTGAAAGTTGAGGCAGGAGCGCATGTGCAGCGCGTCCGCTCGCAACGGCTCCCAAAACGGGACAGTCAGTGGAACGGTTCCGCCCTCTTGTGGGGGCACACTGCTAACCACAGGAGTCGGCTGCTCCCCCGGTGCGTCTGGCTCCACAGGGGCCGAACTCGAGCCCTCAGGGGCCACTGGGACAGAACTCGAGCCTTCAGGGGTAGACGTTGACATCGGTCGTCTTTCAGGCTGCGGTCTTTCCAGTTCTGCACCCGCCGTTTGGGTAGGCCCGACCGCCCGGCGACGGAGTTGGTCCACATGCCTGCGCAGTACTCGACCATCAGGGGCCGTGACCTCATAAGATATTGGTCCGGTTGCACGGGAGATCACTGCTGGAATCCACAGAGGCCCCTGAGCATAGTTACGTGCGAAGACAGGGTCTTCAGGCTGAAACGTGCGTGGTTTGGACGGGGAATCTGCCAACCGTGTGGACTTCTCTGGGGCCCGATCAGGGTGCAGGCGGTCCAACATCGTTGACAACTTGCGGCCCATCAGGAGCTCGGCCGGGGATCGCCCCGTAGTCGTGTGTGGGGTTACGTGCTGCTGCAGTGTGAAATCTGCCAGGCGCCGTGCTCACTTCCCCTGGATGATGCGAGATAGGCCTTCCTTGGTAGTTCGTACCATCCTTTCTGCCTGGCCATTCGTAGATGGGTGGAATGGTGCCGAAGTTACCTGGCGGATCAGATTGCTGTCCAGGAACTCTCGAAACTCTGTGGACTTAAACTGAGCTCCGTTGTCTGAGACAATGGTGTCTGGGAGACCATGCGTGGCAAACAGTTTCCGTAATGCACTGATTACTGTCTGTGACGTCATAGAGGATCTTGGGATGACCTCCAGCCACTTTGAATACGAATCCACGACGATTAAGAAGGTCTGCCCTTAAAAGGGACCGGCAAAATCCATATGGAGGCGGGACCATGGGTTCCGAGACGCCTCCCAAGGGTGGACGGGTGCTCGAGGCATCTCTGGCCGCGTCTCCTGACTAGAGGAGCAGCATCGGACCCATTCTTCGATGGCAGCATCCATGCCTGGCCACCACACATAGCTGCGGGCAAGTGCCTTCATCCGGGTAATACCAGGGTGCCCAGAATGCAGTGCTTCCAGCACCCGGAACCGCAGCTTTTGTGGAATCACCACACGGTCACTCCAGAGTAGGCAACCCTTGTGGGCAGTCACTTCGTGCTGCCTTGATGTGAAGGCAGAAAACTCTGGGCCCATGCTGCCCCTTGGCCACCCCTTCCAGACCCAGTTAAGAACACGTGAAAGGGTGCGATCTTTGGCAGAGTGGGTGGCAATGTCCGCTGCATGGAGGGGTGGTTCTGGCAGCGCATCCAGGAGCATGACAACCTCTGCGGGAGAGGGGTCATCGTGGCCCTGGTGCTGTAAGGGCAGTCTGCTGAGGCCGTCCGCATGGCCCAAGTGCCTCCCAGCCCGGTGGAGGAGCGTATGTTGGTATCCATTCAGGAAGATAGACCAGCGCAGCATCCGCGGAGACACCATTTGTGGTGTCTGGCGGTCAGACGTGAACAACCCGAGCAGTGGCTTGTGGTCCGTCTGGATCTGAAAAGGCCGGCCAAACAGGTAGTCGTGAAACTTTTTCACGCCTGCAACCACGGCAAGTGCCTCCTTATCGATCTGTGCATAGTTTCGCTCTGCACTCGACAGGGTCCTTGAATAAAAGGCGACCGGTGCTTCTGTGCCGCCGGGCAATCGGTGGCTCAACACAGCTCCTATTCCGTATGGGGACGCATCACAGGCAAGGATGAGAGGTTGCTTCTCATCATAATGCGTCAAGACTTGATTGGATGCCAAGAGTTCTTTCACGCTTTCAAACGCTTTTTGTTGTGTTTGGCCCCACACAAAGGTGGCCTTCTTGTCCAAAAGTCGGTGTAGTGGTTCCGCAACAGTGGCCTTGTGTGGCAAGAACGCATGATAGAAGTTCACCAGTCCCAGGAATGCCTGGAGTTCGGTCTTGTTTGACGGGCGAGGTGCACCAAGAATGGCCTGTGTTTTTTCTGGGGTCGGATGGATGCCCTCGGCGTCTATTCGAAACCCCAAGAACTCGACTTGGGCGACACCCAGCTGGCACTTCTCTCTTTTTACCTTCAGCCCAGCATCCTGGAAACGGCGAAGGACCTCGCGAAGGCGAGAGAGCAATTCTTGACCTGACGCCCCTGCAATTAGCACATCATCAAAATGTGGGATTACACCTGGTATTCCACGTAGGAGGGTTTCCATTAGATTTTGGAAGATGCCGGGTGCGACACTGACACCAAACTGCAATCGGCGTACCCTGAACGCCCCACGATGTGTTTGCTGCTGCAGACTCATTGGTGACAGGCAGCTGCTGGGAAGCCTGGGCCAAGTCGAGCTTTGCAGAAATGGTTCCGCCTGAGAGAGAAGCCAATACGTGGCTGACCACCGGCACCGGATATGCATGCTGCTGGAGGGCCTTGTTAATGGTACACTTGTAGTCTGCACAGATGCGGATGTCTCCATTTCCCTTCAATGGTGTGACAATAGGGGTTTCCCACTCCGCGCAGTCCACTGGCTCCAGAACACCCTGCTGTAGCAGCTTGTCCAGCTCGGCATCGATCTTTTGGCGCAGTGCAAAGGGCACCCTCCTTGCCTTTAGGCGGACTGGCACCACCTCCGGGTTCAAGGCCAACTTCACAGGTGGTCCCTTGTAGCACCCCAGTCCCCCGTCAAAGACAACAGCAAACTCCTCAAACAGCTTGTCAAATGCCGTGGCCAGTTCGTCCATGCGATACACTCCGGTGACCTTAATTCCTAATGCTGGAAACCAGTCTAGTCCAAGGAGGCTTTGACGCTGCCCTTTGACAATGACAAGTTTCAGTGGGCCAGCAAAACCCCTGAATTTTACTGTAACTGTGGCCATCCCTTGCACTGCTATGCAGTTTCCCTGATAGTCCTTCATAACGACGCCGAGTTGCTTCAACTTAGGGATGCACCCATTCGGGAAGATTTGCCTGGCCGTAGCCTCGGAGATGAGCGAAAACGTGGATCCCGAGTCCACCTCCATCTCGCATTCCACACCTTCGATTTCGACAGCAACGTGAATCTTCTTTGTCCCGGGCTGGGGCACATCGTGGATGGCGGTCTCCGTGAGGTTGTCGCAGTACGAGGTACTCGCACGCGGAGTGGTCCGCGAATTGTCCGTCCTGCCGTTTGTCTCAAAATTTTCACGGCGGTCCCGCTTTCGTTGAGACCGGCAGACCTTGGCTATGTGCCCTGTTTTTCCGCAACCTCGGCATTGGGCATCACGGAAATGACACAACCGGCGCTCGTGCGGCCCCCCACAACCGGCACAAGATCCGCCCCCCAGTCCTGCGTCCCTGCGTTGACTGGTGTCTGCACGTAACTGACGAACACATTCCTCGAGGCCGTCCTGGTCCTCTCCACAGTCGGCGACCGTTCCCTGGTGCACTGGCTCGGTACGCGGCGCGGTTGCATTTAGTCGCGACTGGCTGGCCTCACGGTCGATGGCCTCAGCGGCGGTAGCTTCCTCGACGGCGCAGGCGAGCGACACTTCTTTTTTCGCCAAAATGCGCCGTTTAGCTTTATCGTTCCTCAGGCCAAAAACGAAATGGTCTCGGAGTGCCTTATCAAGGTCAACGAAGTTGCAGTGCTGTGCAGTCGTTCGCAGAGCCGCGAGGTATGCAGCGACGGACTCACCGGTTGCTTGCTCTCTGCGATGGAACTCGTATCGCCGCGCCAATTCCGGTGGTTTCGGCGAAAGATGATTTCGAAGTGCAGCGATGATGTCCTCGTACGGCGTATCTTTCAGCTGGTCCGGCGCGACGAGGGCCTTGGCCAACTGGAACGTCGCGGCCCCGCAACGGCTGAGAAACGTCGACCTTTTCTTTCCAGCGTCCGCAATGCCCTGCGCCTCCAGGAAGAATTCGAACCGCTGAGCATAGTCTTCCCACTCGTCCGGCTGTGACAAGTTGAATTGCTCGAGGGAGCCATTGCTGGAGGCCTCCCGTTGTCCGGGGTTCCGCCCGTCCTCCATTGCCGCGCTGGACATCATGCCGACCAATCCCATCCTCGTCGCCAGTGTTACATGTTGTGGGTTGAGGAATACGAACGTTTATTTACGCCAGGCCACACTCCGCCGGCAAACACCAACTGACCACATGCGTATCAAAAACAACTCGGAACCACTTCAACGCCGCCAGGTGGAGCGGCCACACATCACATGTTCGTAGCTGTCTTTCCTGTTGCCGCCAAACCTAGCGGCCACAGTCACACTACACAACAGTTATTGTATGAACATACTCCAAAAGCTTTATAAAGATATCTTAGCAAATAAAAAAATCACCGCATATCCAAGGAGTGAATGATGAGTGGGGTGAAGTACTGGAGGGTTTCTTCGCTAAACCATGAACCATCCGCCAATATCGCCCACTACATCATAAAAGACGTGATAAACACTGTATATGTTTATACAAATAATTTTAATATTTGTAAGTGGTAGCTATATGTCGCTTTTGTTCCGCCTTCATTATAACGGCTTCATGGTTGATGAAGTGGTCGATTGGTGATCTTTGCAAGTACGAAGTACTGGGCAGTTTGCAAAGGTGGAACTATAGGCGGTAAGGTACATACAAGGGATGGACAGATCCACGCCTTAGGGAGCTTAGCTCGTAGAAGTTAGGTATCCCGGGTAGCCTCCCATTTAAGTAGATCGATTCTCACGAGAGGACTGCCATCGCAATGAAGTCATTTGCACTCTGCATCAGCAGTGGGCAGCTGACACAATCCTTGCTTTCAAATCGAAAAACATTCAGCATTTTTATGTCGATGCTGTTTTAGTCTGTGTGGTAGGAACTTATCTACTATGGTAGCCATGCTAGCATAATTGTGCTAAACTTGCTCCTTCCAGAAAATGTTACGTCTGTACTTTTCTAAAGCTGGTCATTTGCCTGGGCCGGACCTTAAACTTGGTATCTATTATCGCTAAGTAAACCCAGTGCAAGAGAGAGAGCCTGTTTATAAAGAGCAAAATTCTGCCATTGCACTTTCACTTGCTCAAGCGGAGTTAAGCAGAAAAAGAAAAATGTGCACATTCATTTCCCACAGCATAGCCTCGGTGAACGCTCGAGCCGCCAAGGCTCCAGCGGTGGGCCTTAGCTGCTCGAGCGGTGGGGAGAAGAGCAGGGGCAAGAGGAGGCGCCTCGAGAGCCCCCCCGAGCAAGCCAAGCCCGCCGAGGATCCCGAGGCAGCCATTCCTGGCCAGCGTCGCAGCCAGGGACCACCTCATGGTGAGAGGACATCTTTCGTATAACATTCGTTCTGGTCAACCATGTTCCTAGCGATGACCGGCTGAAATGTTTTCCACTGCAAGTAATCAGAATGGCTGCTCGCTTTTGAGGAACACTGAAGCACGTTTTGAATTTAAATAAATGAGCTTTTGCTCTGATGTCATCCAATTTCGTGCTCTAAAAACTTGTCAAGCTTTTTCAGAACTAGTGCAAGCAGCTGTATTTTGGTTAGAAATCGCAGCAAGCGTCTCGTACGGTGATGCAAATATTTCTGCTGTAATGGTTGGTTGAAGCTTCTGGACAATTACCACCTGCAGAGTTTCACATGCCATCAGGACCCAGGTGAAACTTTCCTGCTGATTGGCTATTGCTGCCAGCAGTGCTGGTCTATTAGCACATTCCCAGGAGGTAATGGAACCAGCAGGGGATGAAACCAGTAGCTGGTGATGGCAGCGGGTGTTGAAACCAGCAGCTGATAGAACCAGCAGCTGATGGAACCAGTAGCTGGTGGTTCCAGCAGGTGTTGAAACCAGCAGCTGATAAAACCAGTAGCTGATGGAACCAATAGCTGGTGGTTCCAGCGCAGTTTTGCAGGCTGTCGGCCAACTTGTAACTCGCCGACATGCAGCACATTTCCAAGCAACAAAGCAGGCAATAAGCCTAATTCGAGCTGCATATTGTCAGCTGCAGGCTTTATTGCAGCTTGAACCAGCTGAAATACGGCCTGTTTCTAACTGAAAGTTAGTCCCTTCACAGCTGAACAATCGTCACATTCCAATTTCGTAATACTTAGTAATATTGTGAGGAACCGGTATAATTCGGCCAGGCTCGAGCTAAATCACGCTGGTGATGATATTTTTAGATTATGTGCAGGTGATGATGATTACAAAGAGAATAAAGAGTCATTCGCTTGTTGCGCTCACACTAATTCCCCCGCGCAGTGAAAGCGGCTGCCTGGTCGCTTGACAGTATTATGAAATGCATCGCGCATAAGGCTTTAAACGAGATACGTGCACTATCTCTGTTCCTCGGCAACGATGATCAGGACTGGCGCTAAGAGGAGAAACGCGGTAATTTACAGGAGATGTCTGTTCGACCACCGTGTATGGCCCAATGAAGCGACTGATGAATTTGTCGCATAGGCCGGGGACGCGTAGTGGAGTCCATAGAAGAACCAGGGGAAAAACTCGCAACACGGCAAGACGAGTCGTAGCGAGATTTTCGAGTGTCTTAAGAGAGGCCGGTGTTAACACGGGCCTGGTGACGGCAGTGTGCGAGACGAGATAGGAATTCTTCAGAGAAAGGAGCCGTCGAAGGAGCAGGGGCCGAAAGGAAAGAGACATCCAGAGTGAAACTCGGCGAGCGACCATGGACGAGAAAAAATGGAGAAAAGCCGGTAGTGCGTTGAGCAGCCGTATTATAGGCGAATGTCGCGAAGGGTAGAATTGCATCCGACTTCGTGTGGTTGGGGTGAATGTACATGGCGATCAAGACCGATAGGGTCCGATGAAACCGTTCAGTCAATCCGTTGGTCCTCGGGTGGTAGCTAGAAGTGGTCTTGTAAACAGTGTTCGAGGCACGCAAAACTTGCTCGACAATGGAAGATAGGAAGACTTTGCCACGATCACTGAGGAGAATCACTGAGGAGAAAGATGTGGCGAAAAAAGAAATCGGCGATCTCAGTGGCAGTCCCAGATGGTATAGAAGCTGTTTCTGCGTAGCGGGTAAGGTGGTCGACTGCCGTGACAATCCAGCGATTCCCATTGGATGATATCAGAAGAGGGCCATACAAGTAGATTCCAACGACTTCAAAAGGTGAGGCAGGACAAGGAAGAGGTTGCATTAAGCCAGCCGGAGCAGTCAGTTGTCGGTCGTTTTCGCCGTTAGCAATGGACACAGGAGGCGACGTACTTAGTGACGGCTGAAGAGAGGCCAGGCCAAAAACGACTTCAAATTTTGTCGTAAGTCTTGTGGTAGCCTAGATGAGCAGCGGTTGGAACATCATGAAAGGCTTCCAGAACTTCACGTTGCAGAGAACGTGGGATGATGGGTACCCACTTGTTGCCACACGTTGCAGAGAACGTGGGATGACTGGTACCCACTTGTTGCCAGTTGCCATCGATGTGGTAAATGTAGCGACATAAACAATTTAAGCTTGTCGGTGATGCTTTAAGTTGTCGACGGAGTCTGGCGTTTGGAGGAGTAGTAGAGCCGGTCAAGCGGTCAACAATGGTGCGGCAGTATGGGTCGACACGTTGTTGTGAAACAAGGACGGATAGGGTGGCAGGTGAACTTAGCGCTGCGATTGGAGGTGCTGTCGTTTTCGAGTATCGATGGTGAATTGCTTCCGCTGGGCAAAGGACAGCGCGATAGAGCATCAGCATCGGGATGCTTCTTCCCACATCTGTAGGCGACATCGAAATCATACTCCTGCAAGCGAAGGGCCCAGCGACCAAGGCGACCCGATAAGTTTTCCAGCGATGAAAGCCAGCATAGGGCGTTATGGTCGGTCACTACGGTAAAATGACGGCCGTGAAGATGTGGTCGGAATCTTTGCACTGCCCAAACAGCAAGGCACTCCTGCTCGGTGATAGTGTAGTTCTTTTCTGGAGCGGTAAGAGCACGACTTGCGTAAGCAACGACAGTTCGCGTGAGTTTTTGTCACGCTGCAAGAGTACCTCACCGAGACCATGACTACTTGCGTCGGTGTGTAGGATGGTGGGTGCGGTGTAATAGAAGTGGCACAGTACCGGATCCGACGTGAGGGCTTGCTTCAATGCCGTGAAAGCGCTTTCGCAGTCTTCGGACCAAATGAAGGAGACGTTCTTTGCGAGGAGTTGATGAAGCGGAGACGCAAGTTCCGCAAAACCACGTATGAAGCGCCGGAAGTAAGAAGATAACCCAAGAAAGCTGCACAGGTCCTTTTGACGTAGTGGACGAGGAAAATCGGCCCGACCCCGAGAAGCTTGCCGCTGTCCTCGAATTCCTTCTTTGCTGACAAGGTGGCCGAGAACTTTGATTGTCTTGCTAGCAAAGGTACATTTCTTGGTGTTAAGGGGAAATGCTACCCGAAAAACGATTTTCTTTAATAAGAGTCTGAATTTAACACAAATTGGCATGCTAATAGAGTTTTTTCTCCTCTTTTCAAATATGTCATTTATTTTCATGTAGATTGCTCGGTTTTCTTTCTGCAGGTCAGATACTGCAAAATATGGCCATTGTTATGCAACAATTCTGACCTATAAAAATTTGAGATAAAGCATGCAGATATAGCTGAATATGATCCTTTGGAACTGTAGAGTGCAAAAAACTATATTAATTTTGTGTGTAAAAAGGTAAAATACAATAATAATACAGAAAAATTTACTATGGCTCTAGTTGCAAAGGGCTTTTAATGTTACGTATTTTTTTAAAAACATAATCAAGCAGCACTGACAATCTGAATGGATACTTGCACTCTATGGGCCTTCATCATGCTATGTGCAAAATTTCATAGAGATATGTCAATTCTAAAGATACGAAGTAGCGTGTATAAGAAGCACAGATCACGCAAAACTGCAAAAGGAGAAAAACGCATTTGAAAGTTTGAAACCTTTTTTTTTTATCACAGAGTTGTTAGAAATGCATAATCTTTGGCCATAATGTTCAACAGAACTTTGAAAAGCACTGCAAGTTACTAGAACTCTCCTGCAGCATAGGTTGTGCCCTCACGGTCCTTGCGAGCACTTTCTTCTAGCCGTGCCCTTTTCACTCCACGACGACAGTGGGCCCTTGCTTCTGCTGTCAGACGCTCGGACAATCTCTTGATGCGCCTCGCATCGCGGGAATCACTGAAAGTAACTAGATCTCTAGATGGCAGTATGTTGAGCTCTTCCAGGATGTGCTCGAAAGTAGCATGACCCTTGTTGAACCACAGGATTGCCATAGCTGCGGCAGTCTCGACAACCGTTCGGGAGACAAACTTAGTCTTGGGGGCAAAGTAGCCAAATTTTGCTGTTCAGGGATTCCGATGCGTTCTGGGTTTTCCCTTTGATGCATCGAGCAAGGAGCTTCTCATCCGTTAGCCGCTTATAAATGGGCAAAACAGCCAATCCCTGTGCTTTTGTCAGGAGAGGTGTGTGACGTGGTGCAGGTTCACCAAGTGCTTCAGCGCGTTGATGTTTGCACCACGATTCTGTTTCTGCAGGGCAAAACTTGTGGCTGCCAGCATTGTCAGTAGAGCATGAGTGGAAGTACGAAGCCCATACTGTAGTGTACATATCCCGTACACTCCCCCTGTTGCTTGTTAATGGCAATCTGATAGTATGTTTGGAGCTTCTGAATGGCTGGCTCTTTCATTTTCTGCCCTCGTGGTAATGGCACATGCAGCTTCCGTAGCCGGTGCCAAGTCTCTTGGCCACATGATTAGTGCAGTCTTCTTTTTCTATATTGACAGCACCATAGACTTTTGACTCTGCAACTGCACTATATGCTTTGCTGTCACTGTCACTCGGGAATGTCATGAAATTCAGTGGAGTGTCATAAGTCAATGTTCTCTGCCAAATGCGCATTGCAGCCTCCGTTTCCATGGCATGGGAGGAACAGTCTGCATTTTTTTTCACAGACTGGGCCATGGAATCGCCTGCCACACTTCCTCGTCTGGGCCCATATCCTTGTGCCTACTGCATTTCAGGCAGTAATTTGATATGACCTCGAAGTCTAAGCAGAGGCCAGTATCTAAGGAGATAACTGTGCCAATCCCGTTGTGGCTTTTGTGGCCCCTCTTCTGCGAAGTGCCGTCGAACATAACAGCCACATCAGTTTCGCCTGCTACTTCTTTCGTCAACTCTCTGGATCGGCGCAAGTTTTCACTCACAGCTGTCATGGCAGCGGTGTGCACCTTCTTTGGTATCGAAAAAAATCCTCGGTGGTGCATTGGCTTTGGGAGTCCAATAATGGAGCAAAATCTCGACAATTGCTCATGCCCAATGCCGACAGCACGTGCAGCCACCACCGCCTTCACATTTACAGCAAAACTATCTCGGGAGCTCCCACTGTTGTACCGTTGGCTCACTGGGCTGCTGCCGTCCGCCGTAACACGCAGTGACGTATAGGAGCACGAAAGAACAGTTGCTGAGCATTCGCTGTTTTCGCAATGAAGTTCGAGGAGCGACGAAAGTCCCTTGCCCTTTTCTGCCGGCTCCCGAACGGCAAGTTTTTGAATACCGCAAGCAGGGCATGCCGCACCTGCCACAAGTGCTGTCAGCAAGAGGGTGTCGCACGAAACTGTCGTTGCACAAACCTCATCGCGCTGTCTTTCGTCTTTTTCGAAGAAGCCGAGCTTCTGACGAAAGAAAGCGCAGCGTCAATCCCTTCATCGCAGCCACTGTCGCTCGCGCACTCGTCGATGCCGCCGTCAGGCCTAGCACACGTAGGCGCGTTCTCGTTCGTCGCCGACGTTCGGGGCGCTTTACGCCACCTTCCCTTGAACTTGTGCCTCGTTCGAAACTTCTGCGATCTCGCGTTGCACTTTTTCGGGCTTGTCATCGCGGAAATATGCGTAGACGCGCAGAAAAGCAGGCGGACCAAATGCCGATGGCCGCCACCAACACAGCTGACAACGACTCGGTAGCCAATGGCGATGCGGCTTAGGGTGCCGCGCGTTTCAAACCGCTCAAACCACGTAATAAAAAGGCCTCGGTTTTTTTTTTTTTTTGCCCACGTACGAAACTGGCGGTCGTCGGAGCTCTACGAAGAAGGCCGGACGCAACTTTCCCAAGTGATCGCGATGGCGGGCGGCACTGCGACGGGGAGCAGCGCGCAGTCAAAGATGGCCAATATCGGCGCAAATTCACGAAATTTCGAGCCACCGCGATGCCTTCATACACATTTTTTTGTATTTTGCGGTTCGAATTTAATTTTGAAATTTTCAGATGAAAGAAGGGTTGAAGATTACAATGCAATAAAACTCGGATATACGAAAAATTTTGCTAAACGCGATTTTTCGACTCGCATCTCCCCTTAAGAGTAGATGACGTGTTCCATGATCTTGGAGCATATGCTGGCGAGGAGAATGGGACGGTAGTTTCCAGGGGAAGACCGGTCACCTATTTTGAAGACTGGAATGACCTTCCCTGTCCTCCAATCATGTGGCACTGTACCTGTGTCAAGTGAGTGCTGAAAGATAATACAAAGAATCGCACTGCACGCATATTTTGTACTTTTAGTGCTTTCGCGTTGATTCCATCAATACCGCAGGATGAAGAACACTTCAGGGAGTCAATGACCTTGACAATGCCCTCTGCATGTTTTTCTGCCACAGATAAGCTTGTCATAACGGAGCTTAAACGGGGAGTGCTGTGTTTTTCCAAATTCGATGAGGCGCCTTCTGGCTACACGAATTTCCGGGGCAAAGTCTTCACTGATGCCGTAATCTGTGCCTTTCAGTTTACTGCTAGACGAAAGGAGTGCTTCTTTATCCTTGAAGTGGGCAAATTTTACTATTATCGGTCGCCATTTCCCCTCACGATAAGCTCCGAGTCTATGGGCACGTTCTATGTCACGACTTCGAATAGTCATGCCCAGGCTTTTGTGACAGAGATCAGTAACCAGTTATTCACTAACATGCCACGCCTCGTTTCGCACATCACTGAACCCGTAAAAGATCAGGTTGCGCCTTCGGGATGTGCTTTCCATGTGGCTAATCCGGTCAGACAGCCTAGTTACCTGAGCAGCGCTGTTAGTGGCAACACTTTCAATGATTTCAAATTGAGACTGAACATTTGAAAGTGATAGTAAGTCGGATTCTATTTTGGTCAATCGCGAGCTCAGATCATTGAACGTTTTTTCATGTTCATCAAGGGTTGATCCGATTGAACCTAACTGCTCAAGCATGGCCGACTGCCCAGATTGCAACGTCTTCAGTATATCAAGCATGTCACTAGACACCACACAGTGTTCATTCCTAGGTCCAGGATTAGTCTCAATATCACCTGCTAATATCAATTTCAACAGCATTTTGGCACAATCGAGAACTACAGAGATGGAGCGCCGTGGGCTCAGCAGAACAAGTAATGATCGGCATCCAGTTCGCTTAGCGTAAAGGCAGTGGTAATTCGTTACCTGCGTAGTGAAGTCAAGCGGGTTAGGATGACCCATCGCCGGTGTGCCGCCGAGCCCACTAGGCACAGTGAGCGTCTGCCCAGGGTTTATATTGGTGCTCCAAGGAACGGTGGCGCTGTCGGAAGATAGCGTGCCCGAAATCCAAGATGCCAGCCGATGACCACGAGGCAACCGTAGTGAGAGCGTTTGGCGGTGATGCGCGCATTCCAGTGCACAGTACAGGCCGGGCTGGCGCACCCCGTCATGGCGAGGTGACGCGTTCACAGGCAGGTGGTCAGCGCCGCATGGTAGTGGAGACCGGGTAGGCTAGTCGAAGTTCTGCAGTAGCATCAGGATCCAGGGCAGCACGAAGAACTGCGTAGCGAAGAAGTCAAGTGGGTTAGGATGACCCATCGCCAGTGTGCTGCCGAGCCCACCAGCTCGGCGGCACACCGGCGAACTGTGTACTTGATGGGCAGCTGACAGCGAATCGCAAATTATTCATCGTGGCGAAAATTTTGTTGTAGCAGTATTAGACAATGCCCCTTTGCGCATGCCCAGTTCAAAAAGTTTGGCTGTGCTTGTGCTACGAGGGTGCAGGGGCTTTGTCGAAGGCCAGAAACTCTAATGTTCCTTCTCGAAGGGTGAAGGTCGATAAGACATATATAGTTGTGGCCCATGTGTATACAATGCTGTACCACCACAAGAAGGTTGGGAAACGACATGGAGTTGAGGTGAAGTTTTTGATGCTTAAGGAGCTTGCAGTCTTGTGCACGTTCATAGGTGGCCACGAAAACAGGGTGCAAGAAGCACTACACGAAATCATATGCAGAATGCAGTGCTAAAGGGGTATATGAAATACATTTGTCATGTGGCTAAAGTTGTGTGGCACAAATGGAAAGATGTGCCAACATGTGCACGTGTGAACATGATTTCTCAGTAAAAGAAATGCATACAAATGGGCACCTACCCACCCAGTGCTCAGAGTGCAAGGGTAAACCAATGCTGGAAAATAAGAAGATATTGAGCTGCTGCTGCGATAATAGAGCAAGTAAAATTTGCAAAACACATTACACAAGGAAGAAGGGAAATGACTGTGCCAATGAATCATCTGTTGGCTAAAGTATGAAGTCCTTTGCCACTTTTCATTGTCAAATTACTGTATTGCTCATGGACATCTTATAAAACTTCGTAATAACTGAGCTTTTGAATTTTTGTATACTGCTGTTTGTGTGTTGGGAGGCAGGCTTGATTACCTTGTTGCAAAGGCTCCTTGGTGGGGATCTACCTTACTTCTTTGTTATTTGTCTCCATAGCATGAGCTTACTTTCATTTTGTGGATTCTTCATTTTAATCTTCTTTTTTTCATGGTTGTTCAAATTATCAACCTTTAGCATTTCTCCAAAAATAGTACACTGTGCAGTCGAATCTCGTCATAGCAATCCTCAATATAATGTTTTTTTTTCGAAAATTCCCTTCCAAATGTCCATTGGTTTATTGTAAAAATGTTTCACCACTACTAATTTCAGAATATTGCATGTTTCAGAATAATTTATCGACTTTTGTCTCCCTTACATTTTCAGAACACTCCAAAATGATGAATAACGACTTTAAGAAGCTATTCACGGCTGTTAACATTATGCCCAGCTCCGTAGCTGCCACTCTCGTCATGATGAGAATGCTGACATATTTCTCTTTGCCTGCACTATTCAATTGTGCGATAGCCCTGTTGTCATCATCATCGTCTGGAACTTGCTTTTCAAGTTAGCCTTTACCCCGTCATCCTTGCTTTTGTCAGGCAGCTTGACATGCGGGCTGGTTTCTAGCCTTTTTGTTGGTGGTTGAACATTCAAGATGAGCTACGGAAACGGCACGAGAGGAATGCTTAGACGGTGAAAAATGCAATACGAGACCTATTGGTTGAAGTCTCTGATAATAACTCGCTCATGCTGTACAAACTCTCACACAACCTACAGTGCTTCCACAAAGCGTGCATGCGAGCTTAGCTAATGACCGATAAGATCCGTATCATCCATTGTGGTAAGGAAACTGCGACGAGAGTAAAGACTACGACGTTGAAACAGTGCACGCAAACCAACGTGAAGAATTCGTATTAACTGCTAACATTTCGCAGTGCGCAAGAAGGACGCGCCTGCTTACCGTAATAGTTTATTTTCCAGAAGTCGAGCTGCTCACATCAAGATAGACTGCCCTCTTTTTCAAATAAATGTGCACTGGTTCTGTATTACCTCGAGTTTTTTTCGCACTTATTTGAGCATAATGTGGTTGCTCGATAATGTATACACAGCATGGGTATGCGGCTCATGAGTTAATGTTTACTATTTTTGTGCAAATTTTTATTACTTTCTTTAAAGACTTCACAATAAAGGATAATATTTAGCCGTTCTTTGAGATTTGTTGCATTGAAATTTCACTGTGTATTCACCATTGCTGCAGATCCTTCTTATGCGTTATGGCTGCCGTGCAAAGAACACAATGTGCCACCAGTGGTCCGGGTGCAACTAGCAACTTCGATGAGGACGGCTTGCCTCATGAAGACTATGGCTGTATCTGTGCCTTGTTAATTCACTGATAATTTTTTTAGAATGGTGCATTAGTAGCTGTAAGCTATGTCTGTAGACAATTACCAGCATCATTTGTGGTCTATACTACAGTGTTGCTTGTGTCTGTACAGTCTAGTGTAGAACATACTCACGACCTTTTTTCTTTCTTGCCTTTCTTTGTTCGCTTTCTCCTGGAATAGCAAGGCAGAGACACGGCACCTGTGGTCAGCAACTCTAATGCACCTAAGGTGTCGCCTGTATAGTAACAAAGAAATTGACCTCTTCAAACAATAGAAAAGTGGGCTGCTTGGACATCATGTAATGCGTTTTTTTTTACATGTCGTCAAAGCATTCTCGTCATTCAGTGCAGCTTAGCATCTTGAACTTGCGGTCTTACTTTTTCTTAGGGCGGCCGTCGTCGCGCTGGTGTGGGCGTCGCCATTGCAGCCCAGAGTCATCTGTACAGGACTCTCCGTATGTATTCTTTCAGATTGTTTTTAAATTATTTTATTTTGCAGTGATGTTGCTTCACTTTTCATGTGTTTGCTAGAGATACCTGAACATTCAATGGTATTCTATAGTTTTTCTTTATAGAAATCTGTTATCGATAATGCGTCAAGTGCTACAGCTCATTTGCCATCTAGCGCAAGGGCTGTGACAGAAGGCAGTGATGTGACAGCTGTGCTGAATGATCGATAGTGCTACAGCCTGCTCTATTTCCACTATTCTACACCAAACGGTGTGTTTTCATAGTTTGAAAATGAAACCACAGTCTCTCGAGGCTGAAGCATACTTCTGAAAAGTTTTCTTCTGAAGAAATAAAGTTTACCATCAATGACGATAGTTATAGCGCGAGAACAAAACGACGACACAGAGACAAGAAGGACACGAAAGACACGAGCGCTAACTTCCAACTGAGTTTATTGCGCAGAGCACGAAAATATATAGAGGAGACAGTAACCATGTGATGAAAACCGTATGGCACAAAGAGCAGAACATCAGTAAAAAAAAACAAACAACAAAAAAAAAAACAAAAGCACTGAAAAACAGCAAGGAAAAGTCTAGAAGAAAACGAAACGGAAAGGTAAAGATAATATAACTACCTGCCCGCACCGAAACCTTCGAGGAACCTGCGTTTCTTCTCGGACAAAACCACGGAGGGCTTGCTAATACAAGGCACCTGTTCGCGTGCCATCTGCGCGGCCTCGACAATGACTCGGGTGCTTTCATCTCTGTGTTTGTACAGCGTCGCTGTGTTCTTGAAGAGGGGAGCACAATATCACTCAGTGCAGTGCTGGGCAAGAAAACCATCTTTCCCGTTTCTAAAATTGTTCGCGTGTTCTCTCAGCCGATCGTTCAGACACCTTCCGGTCGTTCCGACATAACAAGCACCACATCAAAGGGGGGTCCTATAGACAACTTCCCGGGAGCAGGCCGCATACCTGTTTCGATGTTGAACTCTGCATTCCGTTGATGATTGCGTTTTCAGGGGCTTTGTAGATTTGGTGAGGCTGATTAATTTGCATGGTGCGGAGAACAGGACACGAACTCCAACTTGTTTTCCGATTTTTTCGAGCCTGTGTGACATCTGGTGTATGTATGGAATCACGGCTATCCTTTCACGTTTTGTATCCGTGTTGTTCAGATTCTGTCGCTTCCTCTGCTCTTCCTTATTAGTTCGCAGGATCGTCTCGGCAACAGACGCGATAAACGCCTCGGGGAAACCTGAAGCCTTAAGCCGGGAAACTTGAGCTTTGAAGCTCGCAGAGATATTGTGGGCGCACGACCTATTTAAGGGGGGGCGCGGCAAGTAAAGTGCCGATTTTGGTCAAAATATGCGATTTTCTGATTTATTTTTTTTCGTAATCTTCAGACCTTCAACTTCCTTGTTCTAAAATATTACAGCGAAACGTGCGCTACAAATCCCGCAAATAGTGTTTTTGCCGAGGCTAGTCGCCGAAAAGTGCGAAAAAAAAGCCCCTGAAACGGTGTTGTTCACGCCGCACAAACGCGCCAAGTTGTTGACCGTGGGCCGCCATTTTGGTAGCTTTGGAAAGAGGAGAAAGCCGGCTTCCCGATGGTCGCGGTCTCGTATTTCGCCGAGTGAAAATAAAAGCGCGAGGAGCAAGTAAAAAAACGAAAACGAAGAACGGCAATTGGCTGCGCGGGTCACGTGGTAGCAGGCGCGACCTCTTACTGGTCAAAGCTGCGCCGCGCACCTTGGCAACCTTGGAAGCGCGAGCGCATCTGCGGCCGCCGAGTCGAGAATCATCCGGCGTGCGCTTCGTTTTTTGCCAGTTGGCTGTTTTTGTGATAGTTCGCGTGCTTTTTTTACCAAGCTTTGTTTACATCGGTGGTCTCTTCTGAGTGCTTGCTCATACTGCGGTGCTATGTTGTCGCAAAAAAAGTTCCGGAGCGTCCACAAGTACGGCAAGCGTCGGAAAGCTTGGAACAAAGGGCAGACGACTGCGGCTGCCGTCCCAGTCGCAGTTCCGGACGGAGCATGCTCTTCAAGCGTCACGGAGCCTCTACTCAGACCCTTCGCTGATTGTTGTGAGGCCGAGAGTGTGGAAGGTGCCACATCGTCGTATGTCAGACCGCCGGATGCCGTCGACCGTGATGGACGCTCTCGCGAACCCGATTGCGGTGGCACCGCGTCGGCAGCCGTTGCAACTCCGGGCGTGCGCGCGTCGAACATTCTATCGCGAGTTTCGGCCCAGATTCCGAGCAGTGAAGAAATCGCGCAGCGGGCGCAGACAAGGCGGGATGTTTTGGATGCCGTAGCATCGAAATCCGCTTCAAAGCGGAAGCTCGAGCTTCTGAACGAAGGCTGCGACGAAAATGACGGCGGTAAGGACTCCACATTCTTCATTGTAAATAAGAAGATGCTGAACGGTCTGCTTTCGTCAGTAAAGTGCAACAAGTGCGACGAAGGGTCGATACGCCTCGAGACTACGCACTGCCTTGGACTCGCGGCGAGGATGGAACTTTTTTGTGACAATTGTGGCATAGTGAACAGTGCGTGGTCGTCCCCGAGGTGCTCTGGGCAACAAAAAACGAACCCCTTTGAGGTAAACGTGCGTGCTTTGAGGGCTGTGCAGTCAGTTGGCAGAAAACAATCTGCCATAAATGACATTTTTTCTGCGATGGACATTTCGCATCGAGCACTGCACCACAAGTCCTACCAGAGACTGCAAAGGAAGTACAGCCACCCTGCCACCACATCAGCTGCCACCCGCATTGAAGCAGAAAGTGCACAGAAGGTGCATGACATTTACAAGGACCTAGGAGGAGTGCCAGGCAACATTGACGTCATTTACGACGGCACGTGGATGACGAGGGGGCACAGAAGTCATATTGGCGTGGGCTGTGTAATCGAGCTGTACACAGGCTTGGTCTTGGACCACTGTGTCCTGTCCAACTACTGCCAAGGCTGTGCTGTTGGCCCCAAGCCTGGTGACGACAACTATGAGGAGTGGCTTGAGAAACACAAGCCACAGTGCCAAAAGAACACCGATGCTAATGCAGGCCAAATGGAAGTAGAAGCAGCGAGGATCATGTTTGAAAGATCGTTTACCAAGTACAAGCTTCGATACATCAATGTGCTCTGTGACGGTGACAGCCGTACGTACCTTGCCCTCACGCAAGACAAGGTGTATGGCTACATGTTGATTAAGAAACAGGAGTGTGTGAACCATGTGAAAAAAAGAATGGGCACTTCCTTGCGCAACCTTCTTGATGAGCACAAATCCAAAGGCCGAGGACTGAGCATGGGTGGCAAAGGCCGGCTGACGCAGGGCCTTATAAAGAAGTTGACGAATTATTATGGCTGGGCCATTAAGAGCCACCCCAACGATGTTCCTGGCATGGAGAGGGCCATCATGGCCACTTATTACCATGTAACATCCACAGACCAGGATCCACACCACGACCTGTGCCCAAGTGGGACTGACTCCTGGTGCCCGCACAATCAGGCATTGGCCAAGGGAGAGCCGCTGCCGCCTCACAAACATAAACTGCCCCCTCACGTGCGAGTGGCACTGCTGCCAATCTACAAGCGCCTCTCGAACAAAGAGCTCCTTGAAAGGTGTGCGCAGGGAAAAACCCAGAACGCTGTGGAGAGTATGAACAGCCTCATTTGGTCACTCCAGTCCAAGAGCCAGTTCGCCTCCCTTCGAAGTGTGGAAAGTGCAGTTGCAGATGCAGTCTGCCGTTTCAATGGTGGCTGCAAGAGTGCGCTGCAAGAGATCACTGCTCAACTGGGCTTCAATCCAGGAGACTGCTCTTTGCGGCGAGCAGCCGAAAAGGATGCCAAAAGGGTGAAGAGGGCTCAAAAGGCGCATTGTTCCACGACAAAGAAGCGCAAAACTGGGTTGCGCTCTACAGAGGCCAAGGCCACAGCATCTCAGGATTACTGCCCAGGAGGATTCTGAGTGTTTTAGGCATGTTGTGAACTTCCAAACAAGAGTGAACTTTCAAAGTCAGTTTTCTCAACTCTTGATTTTCGCCTATGTGCCTTCGCTAGAACATCTGTCATTTTTTAACAAAGACTGATAGAGTCATTCCGTTTTTTGCACTAGGCTCAGGAGGCCTTTAGCAGTGCAATAAAGCTTTATCTCTCTTCTTACTCATCATTTAAAATTTTTAGAACACATTTTATAATTACTGCGATGTGTGCGCAAAACAACATCCATGTTTTGGAAATTTTATTTATGGTTACAAGAACTAGAAAAATCAACTAATAGCTTCTTTGCACAAGTTGATGCTTTGGGAACATAATAATATGAAAAAATAATTTCATTTAGCAATAATTATCTCTTTAAGTGTGAAGAGCATTAATTAGTATAATTATGCTTGCAACTCAAAAAGTACAAGAGGTATTTGAAAACGGTTTTCATATTTGGAATCCTCACAATCATCCACATACACACACCAAATTTCATCACAAACAGTACATTAATAAAAAAATTAGTTTTACTTGCCACGTCCCCCCTTAAAGCATTCTCAAGGCAGGTTTGTGCTATGCCTCGCTTAACTATCTTACTGTGAGCGGAAGAAAAGGGAAGTAGAGGTTTCTGCGCACGTGGTTCATAACACCAACAGATGTCCTGTGAGCTAAAAACCAGATTTAAATACAAAAAGCGTAACTTGTCATTATCGGGCATTTCATGTGTCAACACAAGAGGCTTTAAACAATCTTGAATACACCTATAGTTTGAGTCGCAAACGAGTGAAACATAGAAGAATTACAATTTAGAAGAACCAAGAACTCATCCACGTATCTGAATATTTTGACGACATGCGAGCCTTCTAACTTTTCCTGCAGTTTTTTGCCCATTTTTGCCAATAGAAGATCACTGTGTAGAGGTAAAGGGACACAGCGACTCTGTGCAAACACGGAGATGAAAGCACCCGAGTCATTGTCGAGGCCGCGCAGATGGCACGCGAACAGGTGCCTTGTGTTAGCAAGCCTTCCGTGGCTTTGTCCGAGAAGGAACGCAGGTTCCTCGAAGGTTTCGGTGCGGGCAGGTAGTTATATCATCTTTACCTTTCTGTTTTGTTTTCTTCTAGATTTTTCTTTGCTGTTTTTCGGTGCCTTTGTTTTTGTGTTGTTTTTTTTTTTCTTACTCGTGTTCTGCTCCTTGTGCCATATCGTTTTTATCAAATGGTTACTGTCTCCTCTATATATTTTCGTGCTCTGCGCAATAAAAATACTCAGTTGGAAGTTAGCGCTCGTGTCCTTCTTGTCTCTGTGTCGTCGTTGTGTTCTCGCTCTATAACTATCGTCATGCCATACCAACTAGCCCAAGCTGCCACACTTCTAATTTACCATCAAACCCAGCTTTAGGCACACGGCAGGCCCAACGCGTCTTGGTGGCTTTCAGCTGTCGTCACCAGTAGCGAACACAAAACTCGTAGGCTCCGAAAGGCCTACCGGCGGCCCTGTTGCCGTTGTTTAGCGTATGATCTATCACTTGCAACTTGAAGCAGCCGTGTGGCTTCAGTATCGCCCCATAACGTGCCAAGATAACCGACGCAACATACAAAACACGCCGCAACGCGCACTGGCCACTTCGGTTTGGCTTGGATTGGTTTGAATCTCCGTGCAATAGTACGCTTGATGCTTAAGAGATGGCGCCAAATGGCGCGCGCTATCATCATCAGTGGCTGGAACGAGCAGACATTATTGCGGCAGTTTTCAGGGGTGCCATAATTACTCGAGGAAAAAATTTTTTCGTATTTTTCTAGGGCGATGTGGGGGGTGCGAGAATTATGCGAGTGCGAGGATTATGTGAGTAAATCTGGTATATCTCTATTTCTGACGCAAGAATAACTCTACTAAAGCACACATACACCCTAAATGAATAACGCTTTCATACAAATTGCTTTAAGTACTTTCTTTCCGCTAGCCATACGACAGTGAACGACTTACCTTCTACTACTACCAATACCACCTCACTAACTACCTTTTTATCACTACTTGAAAATTACTTACATGATGCACAAACATAAAACTACAAATATTTCGCATTTTTCCTTAGCGATGTGTACTACTATTGGTATTCTGCTACCCACATTCCACTACTTGTGCATAGAATGTATATTTTTTTTCGTATTTTTTGTAAAGCTTACGTACTAATGTGTAACTATGATGGTATAATCGCAAGTATATTGATATATTGTGTCAGCACTAAACAGATTTCACAGTTGTGTATAAATGTTTAGCTAATGTGAATATTCCTGTTTATCTTAACCTTGCCATTCAGCACAAAAAAAGGGGAAAAAAGAAAAAAACACTTATGTTATTTCGCAGTGTTTTTCCTTTTGTCTTTTTTTCTTATTTGTTTATAGTTTGTGTCCTTCCTGCAATAATTCCTAAAGGTATTGGCAGTATGTAATAAATAAAATAAAACATCAATCAAGCAACGGTAGTTGGGTCTTTTGCGACCAAAGCATTGAAGGCAACAGAACCTATGCCTTTGAGCAGATGGTGCACTTTGTCTCGGTCATGAAGGTGTTGACGCGTTGACAAAGAGAGAGAACATCCTCGATATATGCGGTATAAGACTCGCGTAGTTGTTTGCGACCATCAAGAGTTCTCTTTGCCAGGCTGGCTTGAACTGCTGGACTAGCAAAGTCTTGTCGCAGATGTTCTTTGAAGACGTCCCAGTCGGGAAAGTCGATCTGGTAATTAAAAAACCAAGTCTTCGTCATGCCAGTAAGATAAAAGGAGATGTGGCGGAGATTGTGTGGATCGACCCAACAGTTCGCTGCATTCACTATGTCATATTGGTGTAGCCAGTCCGTGTTCTCATTTCAGAGTTCAGAAAACAGAAGGGGCTCGCAAGGGGGTCCACTGACGATCCAAGAGTGAGTGGCTGTGGCAGTCGTAGCCGGAGGGTTAAAGGGAGAAGCACCTGAGGGTTCGTCCTGTGGTGTGCTGGTGGACACGTAGCCCAAACGACGACTTGAGTGAAGCTCCAAGAAGTAAAGCGGGTGAGCAGGGACAGGGAATCGAGGAGTAACCTCCATCACTTGAGATGTAGTCCTTTACACGCCTTTTTAGGCCTGGTAGACGTTGCCAAAAACTGTCACATCGAGGCACGGAACAGACTCAAGGGTTATATGCACCAACGATGAAGATGAGGAACACCATGTGATGATGGTTATGTAAAGGTAATGAAGAAGTGTGTTGTAAATGCCCACGTTACTTGCAAAATATATTTGCAAGAGTGGTTGCAGCACTGGCCAGTCTGGCTCGTCGCTCGAGCAGCAAGCGACCTTCATTCGTCGGATACATACGTGCATTGACAATTTGCACAGTGGCAGCCTACTTGTAGAACTACCGTCGGTAAAGGCGCCGTACCGGCGCATCTGGACGTCAGTGGGAGAGTGGTACTGCTTCAGATGTGTGACATGTATGATTTCGCTGTTTCGAGGGGTGGATGAAAACGACGAGGCAGCAGGAGCGATTTCATGAGTGACGGGAGTCGCCTCACGAAGCTCTTTGTATGGTCCTGTGTACTGAGTCGGCAGTTTTACAGGCCAACCTGCCCGGTCGGAGACCAGAGCAGAACCAACGAACCGGGCGAAAAGTGCACATAGCGGTGTCCTTGATCTTATCGACGCTGTTGGTTTTCTTGGGAGGCCAGAAGGCGACCACGAGCGGCTTCGCGTGCATGGGTGGCTCGAATATAGGAAAGTGTTTCAAAGCTATACTTGTACCACAACAGCTGCTTTTAGTGTCGTAGTGGTCTGCTGGTGTAAGTAAGGCTCGACGGAAAATTTTCATTAGAAGGCAGGTGCAGATGATTCCATGTTGTTCATGGCAACCTGTGTTGCCCATTCCACGACCCTTGTCTTACTGGATCTGAGCTGGTCAACAACTTCCCACTGCCCGGGGAAACAATCACGCATAGTATCCGGCCGTGGCACCATTTGCATTTGGCTTAATATCTTCCGGTGATATGTTTCTCAGCACATATGGGCTGGAAAAATTGCATCTGCAGGTTTCTTCCGATGCATTCCTGTGCCTTGGTTGACTTACTTGTGCAGGGGGGAAAGTAAGCCCTCCACTCTAGTTTATGATGATTGGGGATGTCGTGAAAACAGACCAGCTCATATCTTGCAAGCCTCCCTGAAATGAATGACTCACCTGTCCGATTGACAAAAAAAAAAAAAAAAAACTCGAGCATTCAGGCGAGTAGTCTCCAGAGTGTGCTGGTACCCCGACACTTTCTATTTTGCGAATGTAGGGACACAGGTGTAAGGTCAAGCAGCCGGTGTCTGACAGTATATCAGCAGAAAAAAAGAAACACACTGGACACTATTAGCGGCTTGCAGACAGCATACGAAAGGAGCATGGGCATAGACTACATGAAATCTGTCGTGGCGATAAAGGCTTTTTGTGGCCATGCAATGTAATGAATGGCCTGCTGTACTTGCACGCCACCTGCTTGCTGATGTCAATTGAAACATTTCTTACTTCATACTCACCTTTTTAGAGCTGACAGTACCACGAGGAGAGAACTTTCCCAAGCATTTTCAAATAATTCATCAAGCTTCTTTTCTTTATAATTGTTTGTCCATAATTATTTTCACGAGATTTAGTAGATAGTCATAGTATTTAATGTACAAAAATTTGCTTTCAATTCTTTTTGAAGAAAAATAAAACCTGTGGCGCAGGGATCGCTTTTGCCAAGCTGTGTAATAGAAGAGAGAGCGGGAAGGCATGTAGAAGGAACAGAAATCTGGTTTCGTTACGCTGAATGCCATCTAGCTCTGTACAGTCAACATAGTACACTTAACATTACACAGTACAGTTAACATTCTCTGTACCTTCTATTGCTCTGCGATTTGCTTGCTTTCAAAATGGTTGGGTAAAGTAAAAAATGAGCCCTCACAAATCTCTTCTTTCAATACCATTCAGCTGTGTTTTAGCATGTGCTAACTTTTTGACTACTTTAATACTGTACTATACTGCTTCTTATCAGGAGTAGTAATGTACTGATTGCTAAATAGAATAAACCATTTCTCTATGTTAGTGTCATGTAGTCTACAGGGCTTTTGTTTGAGAAGATTGGTTGACAACCTTGTCATCCGATTGTCCTTCTGCGGCGTAGATCACTCCCACGGCGGCAGCGGCAAGACGCACTCCCACGGCGGCAGCGGCAGGACGCACTCCCACGGCGGCGGCGGCAGGACGCACTCTCACGGCGGCGGCGGGAGGACGCACTCGCATTGCGGCTGTGGCGGGAAGAACTCCCGAGGATTCAGAAGCGTTTTGCCGCCGTGTTTGGCCCAGGACCCTCGCCGGGCATGCTGAGCTCTGCTTGCTCCACGTAGGCATATTTTGACTTCACACTTACTGAATGGGAAGTTGTCAATAGTGCTGGCTGAACGAGGAAGGCGCAGTGCGATTAGTGCTAAATTCTGCTAAATGTTTATTGTCAGTAGAAACAGGTTAATCATTGTACTTATTTGCATACTGTTTTTGCAATTTTAGACCTTCTCTAAAGGGGTGTGAAAATTACGCACACTTTGTACATGCATTCGAAATAATTCACAATTATTTTTTTGTCCTACCGCACCTGTTACATACTTTATAAAAAAATAATTTGGAGCTATACAAAGTGTACTTCTTTATTTATCTAAAATAAATCGTACTTTAACCAGTGAAATCCTGCTAATGCACGGCCTAGTTGGAATTGCTGACAAAGGTCCTTCTTGAAAATCGCCGTGGCAGCTTTAGTGGCCTGTGCAAAGCGCATCGTTATTGGTTTGGTAAGACATGTTTGTGTGCCCCATTGTTTTTAAGCTCTTCTTGACAATGCTAGGAAAAAGCAGGTCCAATGACACAGCGACACAAGAGGACCTAAGCTTTCACATATAGTTGAAAAGGGTTAGTTGTAGGAAACTTGTATTAGCAAGCACTCATTCTTCTGCTTTCTCTCGTATGCAAAATCACTCTTTTGAGGGGCTCTGAAACACTTTTTTGAGTCATCATGAAATTAATTCACTGGAAGAGCTCATTGCCTCAGAAATTCAATGCCGCAAAAATGTTAAGAATCCACCCAGTACGAGCGGAGTTACAAAGATTTGTCATACGCTGCAATCACATCCTCTTTTTTCTCCTTCTGAGGAAAGTGCTAGAAGCTAAGCAAGGAGGAAGTGGAGTGGCAAACAAGGTATGTCACGCGCGCTTCGTGACCTTGAGCCCTGCACCCGTGGACAAGTCGTTGCCGTTTGCGACGACCTCTATAACGACCGAGTGTGCCATGTTCAAATCAGCCAACGGCTGATAAATAGACTTGCCATGTGCGATTTTCGAGCGTCTTTCATAATTTGTCGAAGGAAGAGAAAGCAATTTTTAACTGACTTTTTTAATTTATTGAGAATTGTAGGCCGCGTGATGAGCTATAACATTTGGCTCGCGTGTTCTGGGAAGCCTCTACTTCCAATCGGCAGGTTTTTCTGACCATGCTCCAAAAGTGTTGCAGGGCCGCTTAAGAACTTCACGATGAAGGGCTTGGTGGAGTCTCTTTTTTCTTGGCAAGCTTTACAACAGCGAGTTTGAATTTTGCCGTATGTACAAATATTGTCTCTGATCGCAAGGGAATACAGGATGGGTAAGTGGTGAAATATAAACTTTCTAAAACAAAGCATGTGTTGCAGCGTAGATATGGTGACTCCAACAAAGGGCACTGTTTACATGACAGGCCTTCGCACGCCTCTGACGCAGAAAATAGTTCGGGCCCTGTCGTGAGCATGCATTTTTGCAGTGAGAGAGATGGGAAAGTAGAGAGAGACAGAAGAATGCTTGTGCAGTTTTGGCCACCTATCTACAGGTTCGGGTGTTCAGGTATGATAATCTAAAGACCATTATTTGGGGAAGTCCATGGAAGAGACTTCGCACTTGCAGCCAGTTTCATGTATGTCATATTAATGAGGATGTGAAGTTGGCTGCTTTAATGTGCTTCCAGATGCAAAATTAGCTGCTCTAATCTGCTCTGAGATGGAAATTTTCGCAGCTGTAAAGTGCTCAAAAATGAAAATCCCAGCTGGTTTGTACCACCACTTTAACCTTCATTTTATCATTCATTCAAGTGCCCGTGCTAGAAAGGCAACCATTTTGTGCATGCCCCAATTCCAAGGTTTAGTCGGTGTGGTAAATTACAAGCGCTGGCCATGATGGTAATTGTCCACTTTATATGGCATTTATGTTCTTGCAAGCCTGGTAGTGTTAGTCGAGGCCAAAGGTTGCATGGTCACTGATGTTCTCCTCTACTTTACTTTCCGCACACTCATATCCCAATTGCGAAACAATATTTAGACTGTACAATTAATGTGCCCTATATCATATCTGGCTTCATTATTTTCAGATTTTTGTGGAGAGAGAGAAAAAAAACTTATTTTGAAAGCCTTGTTTGGGTTTGAGTTCTAGAGTGAGGATAGTTATAGCGCGGCAACGGGAAAACGACAAAGGGACAAGAAGTAGACTATTTGTCGTCCTTCTGTTCTCGCGCTATAACTATCGTCATGTCATACCAATCAGCCCAAACCGCCACACGTCTAGAGTGAGGCTGTACTGACCTCCCCTTAGATGGTTAGTATATGGTCAAAAAGGATTTTTTCGCCCAGATTCTTAACCGAGGCCTCCCATGTATGTTAGACTGGAGTGATTGACGTTGTGGAATATTGGCTCTGGGACAGTGCCAGTTAGAGTTGGTATGGAACCGTACGCTTGGCGATGAGGTCTATTTGGAGTTTGTTGTATTTTGTGCAATGTAAAGTAATTCAGCAGGGAGTGTGTTTGTGCTTGCCTAAAGAGTGCGATTGGTTTTCAGAGAGCTTCAGGCAGTTTACGAAGCTCCTGTCAGGCTATTTGGAGGGATTCCAGGTAGGCCCTTCATTCCTGATGGCATTCGGCGTGGTCCACTGTGGGCCGATAAGTTACTGGCCAACCCTGGGAAGTATGTGAACATAAAGGTACCGAAGCCTCAACATGGGGCTGGCAGTTGCCCTACTAACGTAGCCAGATTATGGTATCCATAAGTAGTGATCTAAACCAGTACATTTGGTGGGAGTTCGTTCTGGAAGAAGGATCGTAAGGCTGCCTGCCAGCTTGTCCTGACCGTGAGTTCTTGAGAGGCATGTTCATCCTGTGTGACGGCTTGCATTATGGCATTTCTGCTATTGGCATGGAAGGAATGTAGTTCCAAAAAGAAATGAGCCCTTTCTGCACTGGCCAGCCACTTATAGCAACTTATAGCCTGTGCTGACTTTTTGACCACTTTATCGCCATTCCGTATTGTTAATAATTGGAAATGGTACGGTATGTGTTGGTTTGTGCAGCATAAGAAACAGTGCACTTAGTGCTCTCATAGTTCGCAGTGTTTTTATTTAGAAAGGTTTAGAATGGCAACTCGTTGGCACGAGGTTGTGTAAGGCCCTGTCTACATAAAAGCTTTTTTCATGTATAGTGGGGGCGAGGTGTTGTTGGGTTTGAGACATGCGCATTAGTCATCAGCAATGATGAGTGGCATGCTCTCCTCGACAGAATTCCTGCTGCAAGGAGTCTCTTCAGTGTTAGCTTAATTGCCGAGGAACACTGATAAAAAGCTTTTCACAAAGTCTTTTTTTTTTTTTTTTTTGCAATCAGAGCTCAGGTATACGGCGAGCCACAGTCCTAATTTTTTGTGCAACATAGACTTTACTGATTTCGCTGCTTGTGTCAGTGTTTTAGAGTCTAGAGTTCGCAACCACAGTGTGATGTTAGCAATATTAAAGTTGCACATTGCTGTGTTCTTATATATGACCATGGCAGTGCATCTGCAGTCACGTTTTATTGTAGAAAAGCACGAAACTTGCCCAGTTTTGTGAAAGTAGCCCTATCATTGTGAATCTAGCCTAGTTTGCAAGCTGTTACGTTAAGGGATTTGTGCCGGCTCTTTATCAGGCACACTTGTGAGCCATTGGGCTAGACTTCAGTAACTCTACAACCGATGAATAGAATTTTATGAAAATGCGCACTTTCTTTAGTGTTATTGTATGAACATACTCCAAAAGCTTTATAAAGATATCTTAGCAAATAAAAAAATCACCGCATATCCAAGGAGTGAATGATGAGTGGGGTGAAGTACTGGAGGGTTTCTTCGCTAAACCATGAACCATCCGCCAATATCGCCCACTACATCATAAAAGACGTGATAAACACTGTATATGTTTATACAAATAATTTTAATATTTGTAAGTGGTAGCTATATGTCGCTTTTGTTCCGCCTTCATTATAACGGCTTCATGGTTGATGAAGTGGTCGATTGGTGATGGGGTGTTGTGGGATCTTTGCAAGTACGAAGTAGTGGGCAGTTTGCAAAGGTGAAACTATAGGCGGTAAGGTACATACAAGGAATGGACAGATCCACGCCTTAGGGAGCTTAGCTCGTAGAAGTTAGGTATCCCGGGTAGCCTCCCATTTAAGTAGATCGATTCTCACGAGAGGACTGCCAGCGCAATGAAGTCATTTGCACTCTGCATCAGCAGTGGGCAGCTGACGCAATCCTTGCTTTCAAATCGAAAAACATTCGGCATTTTTATGTTGATGCTGTTTTAGTCTGTGTGGTAGGAACTTATCTACCATGGTAGCCATGCTAGCATAATTGTGCTAAACTTGCTCCTTCCAGAAAATGTTACGTCTGTACTTTTCTAAAGCTGGTCATTTGCCTGGGCCGGACCTTAAACTTGTTATCTATTATCGCTAAGTAAACCCAGTGCAAGAGAGAGAGCCTGTTTATAAAGAGCAAAATTCTGCCATTGCAGTTTCACTTGCTCAAGCGGAGTTAAGCAGAAAAAGAAAAATGTGCACATTCATTTCCCACAGCACAGCCTCGGTGAACGCTCGAGCAGCCAAGGCTCCAGTGGTGGGCCTTAGCTGCTCGAGCGGTGGGGAGAACAGCAGGGGCAAGAGGAGGCGCCTGGAGAGCCCCTTCGAGCAGGCCAAGCCCGCCGAGGATCCCGAGGCAGCTAGTCCTGACCAGCGTCGCAGCCAGGGACCACCTCATGGTGAGAGGACATCTTTCGTATAACATTCGTTCTGGTCAACCATGTTCCTAGCGATGACCGGCTGAAATGTTTTGCACTGCAAGTCATCAGAATGGCTGCTCGCTTTTGAGGAACACTGAAGCACGTTTTGAATTTAAATAAATGAGCTTTAGCTCTGATGTCATCAAATTTCGTGCTCAAAAAACTTGTCAAGCTTTTTCAGAACTAATGCAAGCAGCTGTATTTTGGTTAGAAATCGCAGCAAGCATCTCGTACGGGGATGCAAATATTTCTGCTGTAAAGGTTGGTGGAAGCTTCTGGACAGTTACCACCTGCAGAGCTTCACATACCATCAGGACCCAGGTGAAACTATCCTGCTGATTGGCTATTGCTGCCAGCAGTGCTGGTCTATTAGCACATTCCCAGAAGGTAATGGAACCAGCAGGTGAAGAAACCAGTAGCTGGTGGTGGCAGCGGGTGTTGAAACCAGCAGCTGATAGAACCAGCAGCTGATGGAACCAGTAGCTGGTGGTTCCAGCAGGTGTTGAAACCAGCAGCTGATAGAACCAGTAGCTGATGGAACCAGTAGCTGGTGGTTCCAGCGCAGTGTTGCAGGCTGTCAGCCAACTTGTAACTCGCCGACATGAAGCACACCTCCAAGCAACAAAGCAGGCAATAAGCCTAATTCGAGCTGCATATTGTCAGCTGAAAGCTTTATTGCAGCTTGAACCAGCTGAAATACGGCCTGTTTCTAACTGAAAGTTAGTCCCTGCACAGCTGAACAATCGTCACATTCCAATTTCGTAATACTTAGTAATATTGTGAGGAACCGGTATAATTCGGCCAGGCTCGAGCTAAATCACGCTGGTGATATTTTTAGATGAAGAAGATGTGCAGGTGATGATGATTACAAAGAGAATAAAGAGTCATTCGCTTGTCGCGCTCACACTAATTCCCCCGCGCGGTGAAAGCGGCTGCCTGGTCGCTTGACAGTATTATGAAATGCATCGCGCATAATGCTTTAAGGGGAGACGCGGGTCGAAAAGTCGCGTTTTTTTTCCAAATTTCACCTTTTCTGTTTTTTGTTGCTTTATCATCTTTATACATTATATTTTGACATCTGAAAATATCACAGCGAAATAAGCATCAGAAGTCAGTGAAAAACGCGTCTGAGTGAGCGGCAGTGACGCGCGGCATCACGAAATTTACACAAAACGGGCTGCTGTTCGCGTGCTCGCGGGGCCGCGAAGAGAGCTGTCCGCCATATTGCGGCCGCTGGCTCGTGTAGAGTTGTCCTTACTCTCCACGATACCGGTTCTTGAAGTCTCGTACGTTCACGAAAAATCTAAAAAAAAAGCAACAAAAACAGTCTTTTTCCGCCGTTTCAAACCGCGCGCCACTAACGCAGGGCCGCCATTGGCTGACAGCACCCGTGTTTTCTTGCCGTAGTTCGCTTCACTGTTTTCCGGAGTTATTTTTCGCTGTTTTCGTGCGATGGCAAGCCCGAAAAAGGCCGTTGCCGACCATCGGAAATACAGAAGTAAGAACAAGTTCAGAGGGAAGCGGCGGAGGACGTACAAGAAAGCCACCGCCAACGAAAATGTCCGCGACGGGCCAGCGGCCGGTAGGCCTAACATCGACCACGGCAACGTCGACCATGGCAACTGCGACGACGAGATCAACGCTGCAGTGAATTTTGTGAGTGCATCGCAGAAAAAGATCGCGTTATTCGAAAACGACGTCAGGCCGAATGCCGATCGTGCCGAAAGCGTAGTGCTGTGCGAGTTGGGTGCATTGACGGCCGTCGTCGCAGGCGCGGCATGCCCCGTTTGTCACGAGAGTAAACTCGCAGTTCGGGCACCGAATAAAAAGCGGAAAGGCCTTTCGGCGTTTCTGGAGCTACACTGCGAGAATGCGGAGTGCTCGGAGAGCATCCTTTCGTCCGCGTACTCGTCGAAGCGGGTCGCGTCAGATGGCGGCCGCGGTGCAAGCAGAAGCTACGACAGCGGGAGTTCGCGTGACGCCTTTGCCGTGAACCTGAAAGTGGTGCTTGCAGCGCGTGCCGTCGGTATCGGGCATGAGCAACTTTCACGATTTTGTGCAGTAGTTGGATTGCCAAACCCTATGCACCATAAGACCTTCCATGCTATCGGCAAAAAGATTCACAGTGCGGCAGTGAAGGCTGTCTGTGAAAACATGCAAAGGGCACGCAGCGTCACCAAAGAGGTGGCTGGTAACAGTGACGTGCCAGTCATGTTTGACGGCACATGGCAAAAAAGAGGCCACAAAAGCCACAATGGTGTGGGAACTGTAGTGTCCTTGGACACTGGTTTGTGCCTGGACTATGAAGTGCTTTCCAACTTCTGCCTGGCGTGCAGTTTGCATAACGACATGGGAGGCGATGAAGAAACATGGCAGGCGTTTCATCATCCCGTTTGTGAGAAGAATTGCGACTGTTCTTCGCATGCCATGGAGGCCGAAGCTGCAGTGCGCATTTGGCAGAGGACTGTGGACTATGAGACACCCCTGCGGTTCACCATCTTCCTAAGCGATGGAGACAGCAAGGCCTACAACGGGGTCTGTGATGCCAACGTGTACCCTGACACTCCAATTGAAAAAGAGGAGTGCACCAACCACGTGGCGAAACGTCTGGGCACCGGCCTGCGGAAGCTGCCAACGCCACTTCCACGAGGGGAGAAGCTGAAGGAGACCACCATCCAGAAGCTTCAAACTTACTTTCAGGTGGCCATTGTGAACAATCGGGGAAATGTCCACAAGATGTACACTGCCATATGGGCCTCATGTTTGCACTCGTGCTCAACAGACGGTGCTGGAAGTCACAAGTTCTGTCCTGCAGGCCCAGACTCGTGGTGCAAGCACCGACGTGCTGAGGCGCAGGGCCAGCCTGCACCGTGCCACACCCCCCTCCTGACCAAGGCCCAGGGTTTGGCAGTCCTCCCAATCTACAAGCGTCTCACAGATGCGAAGCTGCTTGCCCGGTGCCTCCACGGCAAGACACAGAACGCGGCCGAGTCCCTGAACAGCAAAATATGGCTGCTGTGTCCAAAGACCCGGTTTGCTTCCCGGACTGCTGTGGAAACAGCCACAGCCATTGCAGTCCTGTGGTTCAACCGGGGCCACGCGAGCTTTGAAAAGGTGCTGGAAGAGCTTGGGGTGCTTCCTTCGGAGGCCCTGGTTACCCTCAGCGACCGCCGAGACAGCATGCGCATGCACAAGATGAATGTGCGTCAGACCGCTGAGGCGAGGGCACACCGTCGCAGTGCAGCCAAGAGGGCCCGGGTGGAAGAGTCCTGCCGCACCAGCCGGGAAGGGAAAACCTACGGTGCTGGAGAGTTTTAGACAACTGATATTCCCTCTGGACATGTGTGTATGTGTTCAGCACAAGTTTCGTGCTACTGCGTTTTTCATTTTTGTAAATACAGACTTTCAAACTTTCAAACGCGTTTTTCTCATTTCGCAATTTTGGCCAATTTGCATTTTTTGCGGGAAGTGTTTCGGGCACTTAGAATGGTCATACGACGACGAAATTTGGCACACACATTGAGGAGAGTGCGTAGGGTGCCGATATCTACTTGAATCAGCACAACCTATCAGCTGTAAATATCTATTAATAAATTTAATGGTGGTCGAGTGGAAAAAAAAGGGTAGTTTGCTACACAGATGTTTTTTTCATAGTTTCAAAGTTGGAGCACAATTTCTAGCTAGATATCGGCACTCTATGGCTAATAGGGAGCAAAAGGAGCCATTGAACAACTCTCTGCATGAACATTTAGTATGCGCGAAAGTTCCCGGAAAACTTATCAAGTTTCACCATTACTTGAAACACAACTCCCAAACTATTGCACTTATGTAAAAACTGATTACAGATTTGGAATCAGGAGGAAAAACTGCATCAGTGGTCCAATTTCTGAAGCTCTAAGTTGAATAACAAAAAAAAAGTGCTTTCGAGGAGCGTCTCCCCTTAAGCGAGATACGTGCACTATCTCTGTTCCTCGGCAACGATGATCAGGACTGGCGCTAAGAGGAGAAACGCGGTAATTTACAGGAGATGTCTGTTCGGCCACCGTGTATGGCCCAATGAAGCGACTGATGAATTTGTCGCATAGGCCGGGGACGCGTAGTGGATTCCATAGAAGAACTTCGTCACCAGGGGAAAAACTCGCAACACGGCGAGACGAGTCGTAGCGAGATTTTCGAGTGTCTTGAGAGAGGCCGGTGTTAACACGGGCCTGGTGACGGCAGTGTGCGAGACGAGATAGGAATTCTTCAGAGAAAGGAGCCGTCGAGGGAGCAGGGGCTAAAAGGAAAGAGACATCCAGAGTGAAACTCGGCGAGCGACCATGGACGAGAAATAAGGGAGAAAAGCTGGTAGTGCGTTGAGCAGCCGTATTATAGGCGAATCTCACGAAGGGTAGAATTGCATCCCACTTCGTGTGGTTGGGGTGAATGTACATGGCGATCATGTCCGATAGGGTCCGATGAAACCGTTCAGTCAATCCGTTGGTCCGCGGGTGGTAGCTAGAAGTGGTCTTGTGAACAGTGTTCGAGGCACGCAAAACTTGCTCGACAATGGAAGATAGGAAGACTTTGCCACGATCACTGAGGAGAATGCGTGGAGCTCCATGACGCAAAAAGATGTGGGGAAGAAAGAAATCGGCGATCTCAGTGGCAGTCCCAGATGGTATAGAAGCTGTTTCTGCGTAGCGGGTAAGGTGGTTGACTGCCGTGACAATCCAGCGATTCCCATTGGATGATATAGGGAGAGGGCCATACAAGTCGATTCCAACGACTTCAAAAGGTGAGGCGGGACAAGGAAGAGGTTGCATGAAGCCAGCCGGAGCAGTTGTCGGTCGTTTTCGCCGTTGGCAATAAACACAGGAGGCGACGTACTTAGCGACGGCTGAAGAGAGGCCAGGCCAAAACGACTTCAAATTTCGTCGTAAGTCTTGTGGTAGCCTAGATGAGCAGCGGTTGGAACATCATGAAAGGCTTCCAGAACTTCACATTGCAGAGAACGTGGGATGACGGGTACCCACTTGTTGCCACACGTTGCAGAGAACGTGGGATGACGGGTACCCACTTGTTGCCAGTTGCCATCGATGTGGTAAATGTAGCGACATAAAGCATCACCGACAAGCTTAAATTGTTTAAGTTGTCGACGGAGTCTGGCGTTTGGAGGAGTAGTAGAGCCGGTCAAGCGGTCAACAATGGTGCGGCAGTATGGGTCGACACGTTGTTGTGAAACAAGGACGGATAGGGTGGCAGGTGAACTTAGCGCTGCGATTGGAGGTGCTGTCGTTTTGGAGTATCGATGGTGAATTGCTTCCGCTGGGCAAAGGACAGGGCGATAGAGCATCAGCATCGGGATGCTTCTTCCCACATCTGTAGGCGACATCGAAATCGTACTCCTGCAAGCGAAGCGCCCAGCGACTAAGGCGACCCGATAAGTTTTCCAGAGATGAAAGCCAGCATAGGGCGTTATGGTCGGTCACGACGGTAAAATGACGGCCGTGAAGATATGATAGGAATCTTTGCACTGCCCAAACAACAGCAAGGCACTCCTGCTCGGTGATGGTGTAGTTCTTTTTTGGAGCGGTAAGAGCACGAATTGCGTAAGCAACGACGCGTTCGCGCGAGTTTTTGTCACGCTGCAAGAGTACCGCACCAAGACCATGACTACTTGCGTCGGTGTGAAGGATGGTGGCTGCGGTGGAATCGAAGTGGCACAGTACCGGATCCGACGTGAGGGCTTGCTTCAATGCCGTGAAAGCGCTTTCGCAGTCTTCGGACCAAATGAAGGGGACGTTCTTTGCGAGGAGTTGATGAAGCGGAGACGCAAGTTCCGCAAAACCACGTATGAAGCGCCGGAAGTAAGAAGATAACCCAAGAAAGCTGCACAGGTCCTTTTGACGTAGTGGACGAGGAAAATCGGCCCGACCCCGAGAAGCTTGCCGCTGTCCTCGAATTCCTTCTTTGCTGACAAGGTGGCCGAGAACCTTGATTGTCTTGCTAGCAAAGGTACATTTCTTGGTGTTAAGGGGAGATGCTACTCGAAAAACGATTTTCTTTAATAAGAGTCTGAATTTAACACAAATTGGCATGCTAATAGTTTTTTCTCCTCTTTTCAAATATGTCATTTATTTACATGTAGATTGCTTGGTTTTTTCTGCAGGTCAGATACTGCAAAATTATGGCCATTGTTATGCAACAATTCTGACCTATAAAAATTTGAGATAAAGCATGCAGATATAGCTGACTATGATCCTTTTGAACTGTAGAGTGCAAAAAACTATATTAATTTTGTGTGTAAAAAGGTGAAATACAATACAGTCGACTCCCGTTAATACGAAGTTCACGGGAACCGCAAAAAACTTCGAATTAAACGAACTTCGAATTAAGCAAAAAGCACTAAAAACGGCACTTTTATTGGTTTAAAAGCGCGACAGTTTTTAGGAAAAATAGTCTGTCATCTTCTTCTGCTTGCTGAATCTGGCTGCGGCTAGCAAGTTTTGTAAGGAATACACGTGTCGAAGTGCTTCTTCGGCGTTGTGTTCTCCAACAAAAAACCGCTGCGCAAGAGCAAGTTCGCAGCTACATCGGCAGCCCTCGGTGGTGGCTCATTTCCGATGTCGTTGTCATCATCGTCATTTTCATAAATGCAGTCATGGGGCCGAACCATCTGCACGATTTCGCTGTCCGTTAGTGGACCGCATGTTTCGACGTTGCTGTCTACAGCGACATACTCATCAAAACGGACATCACCGACAGCGGCGCGAAAGCTACCGTCGTCGAGCTCATTTGTTTGCACTTCCACTGGCGCACAAGGAGAAGCATCTCCCAAGTTTTCCATGAAACCACAGGCCCGGAAAGAATTGGCGATGGTTTCTTCTTTCACGCGGGTCCAAGCTCGCGCTAGTGTGTTGATGGCACTAAGCAAACTCTCCTCGTATTGCGACGAGTTGTCCATGCACAAAAGCATGCGCTTGACGAGATGCTGCCTATACAATACCTTCACATTTTTTATTATGCCCTGGTCCATGGGCTGCAACACAGACGTCGCGTTTGCAGGCAGGTACACAAGACGGATGGCACTCAAGGCAGGTACGTTCATGTGGGCACTACATTGGTCCACAAGGAACAACACCTTACGGCTTGATTGCGCGAACTTGCGGTCGAGTTTGGTGATCCAGTCCTTAAATATATCGGATGTCATCCACGCCTTTCTGTTCAAGGCATAATCCACAGGAAGCGTCTTCACGCCTTTAAAGCACCTAGGCTTGGCAGCCTTCCCGATCACAAACAGGCGACACCGTTCTAAGCCAGTCATGTTTGCCGCGACTGGCACTGACACTCTCTCTTTGCTTCTTTTGCCTCCAGAACAGTCGTCGTCTTTAAATGTCAGTGTCTTGTCCGGTAGCAGCCGATAAAAAAGCGCAGCTCGTCTGCATTAAAAATGTCTGCCGGCTGGTATTCATCGAGGTACTCGCGAAGCTTGCCCGCTTTCCTTGTCGGGCACGTTTCCTCATCGACTGACGCCTTCTCCCCACACACGCTTTTAAAAATCAAGTCGTGGCGATGTTTGAAACGCGTAAGCCACCCATCCGAAGCAGCGAAGTCGTTGATGCCCAAGATTTCCGCAAGTGATGACGCTTTTGCCGTGACGACCTCACCACTGAGAGGAAGTTTGTTGTTTCGTGCCTCTCTGATCCAAATCAGCAGTGCTTCCTCCAACTCGGGGTAGGCGCCGGTGCGCATCCGCTTCCGCGATGTCTTGAATTTTTCACTTTCAAACGCATCCAATATTGAGCGCTTATTCTTTATGAAAGTCGACAGCGTGTTAGGCTTAATGCCGTACTTTCTTGCAATGTCTTGTTTGGCGGTGCCTCCCTGGTCAACTTCCTTCAAGACTTCGACTTTCGTCGCTAGGTCTAGCGTTCGGTAAGGGCCACGAGCTGCCATTATCAAACGTACGTCACCACCACAACACTCAAAATTAGAAGCGCGGAAACACGTGTGGAATAAACCCAGCGCGCGGGTGACGCGGTGACACACTCGAGTCTCGACAAAAGTCAACTAAAGAGTCGGTCGATGCCGCCGATGCGATTCGTCAGCGTTAAAAAGATTGCCGCTTCAAGATCTGTGGCGCTGCGGACAGTAGTGATGACGAAAACACCAGCGCGGTCCGGCAGATGTTTTGGCATATGAAAAGTTCCTCATTTTACTGTAAAATTACGGTCGCGACGAGGCTGTCGATTGAAAAACTTCTAATTAACCAATATTATGGGTTTTTAACTTCGAATTATCGAGCATTTTTTTCTATACGATTGCATGCAAAACTGATGGGACCACTTGCTCATTTCTAATTAACCGGAACTTCCAATTAAGCGACTTCGAATTACCGGGAGTCGACTGTAATAAAATAGAAAAATTTACTATGCCTCTAGTTGCCAAGGGCTTTCAATGTTATGTAATTTTTGAAAAACATAATCAAGCAGCACTGACAATCTGTTTAGATACTTGCACTCTATGGGCCTTCATCATGCTATGTGCAAAATTTCATAGAGGTATGACAATTCTAAGTATACGAACTAGCGTGTATAAGCACAGATCACACAAAACTGCAAAAGGAGAAAAACGCATTTGAAAGTGTGAAACCTTTTTTTTATCACAGAGTTCTTAGAAATGCATAATCTTTGGCCATAATGTTCAACAGAACTTTGAAAAGCACTGCAAGTTACTAGAACTCTCCTGCAGCATAGGTTGTGCCCTCACGGTCCTTGCGAGCACTCTCTTCTATCCGTGCCCTTTTCACTCCACGACGACGGTGGGCCCTTGCTTCTGCTGGCAGACGCTCGGACAATCTCTTGATGCGCCTCGCATCGCGGGAATCACTGAAAGTAACTAGATCTCTAGATTGCAGCATGTTGAGCTCTTCCAGGATGTGCTCGAAAGTAGCATGACCCTTGTTGAACCACAGGATTGCCATAGCTGCGGCAGTCTCGACAACCGTTCGGGAGACAAACTTAGTCTTGGGACAAAGTAGCCAAATTTTGCTGTTCAGGGATTCCAATGTGTTCTGGGTTTTCCTTTTGATGCATCGAGCAAGGAGCTTCTCATCCGTTAGCCGCTTATAAATGGGCAAAACAGCCAATCCCTGTGCTTTTGTCAGGAGAGGTGTGTGGCGTGGTGCAGGTTCACCAAGTGCTTCAGCGCGTTCATGTTTGCACCACGACTCTGTTCCTGCAGGGCAAAACTTGTGGCTGCCAGCATTGTCGGTAGAGCATGAGTGGAAGTACGAAGCCCATACTGTAGTGTACATATCCCGTACACTCCCCCTGTTGCTTGTTATGGCAATCTGATAGTATGTTTGGAGCTTCTGAATGGCTGGCTCTTTCATTTTCTGCCCTCGTGGTAATGGCACATGCAGCTTCCGTAGCGCGGTGCCAAGTCTCTTGGCCACATGATTAGTGCAGTCTTCTTTTTCTATATTGACAGCACCATAGACTTTTGACTCTGCAACTGCACTATATGCTTTGCTGTCACAGTCACTCAAGAATGTCTTGAAATGCAGTGGGGTGTCATAAGTCATTGTTCTCTGCCGAATGCGCATCGCAGCCTCCGTTTCCATGGCATGGGAGGAACAGTCTGCATTTTTTTCACAGACTGGGCCTCGGAATGCCTGCCACAGTTCCTCGTCTGGGCCCATATCTTTGTGCCTACTGCATGTCAGGCAGTAATTTGATATGACCTCGAAGTCTAAGCAGAGGCCAGTATCTAAGGAGATAACTGCGCCAATCCCGTTGGGGCTTTTGTGGCCCCTCTTCTGCGAAGTGCCGTCGAACATAACAGCCACATCAGTTTCGCCTGCTACTTCTTTCGTCAACTCTCTGGAACGGCGCAAGTTTTCACTCACAGCTGCCATGGCAGCGGTGTGCACCTTCTTTGCTATCGAAAAAAATCCTCGGTGGTGTATTGGCTTTGGGAGTCCAATAATGGAACAAAATCTCGACAACTGCTCATGCCCAATGCCGACATTGCGTGCAGCCACCACCGCCTTCACATTTACAGCGAAACTATCTCGGGAGTTCCCACTGTCGTACCGTTGGCTCACTGGGCTGCTGCCGTCCGCCGTAACATGCAGTGACGTATAGGAGCACGAAAGAACAGTCGCTGAGCATTAGCTGTTTTCGCCATGAAGTTTGAGGAGCGACGAAAGTCCCTTGCGCTTTTCTGCCGGCTCTCGAACGGAAAGTTTTTGAATACCGCAAGCAGGGCATGCCCCACCTGCCACAAGTGCCGTCAGCAAGAGGGTGTCACACAAAACTGTCGTTGCACAAACCTCATCGCGCTGTCTTTCGTCTTTTTCGAAGAAGCCGAGCTTATTTTTCGAAGCACTGACGAAAGAAAGCGCAGCGTCAATCCCTTCATCGCAGCCACTGTCGCTCGTGCACTCGTTGATGCCGCCGTCAGGCCTAGCACACGTAGGCGCGTTCTCGTTCGTCGCCATCGTTCGGGGCGCTTTACGCCGCCTTCCCTTGAACTTGTGCTTCGTTCGAAACTTCTGCGGTCTCACGTTGCACTTTTTCGGGCTTGTCATCGCGGAAATATGCATAGACGCACAGAAAACAGACGGACCAAATGCCGATGGCCGCCACCAACACAGCTGACAATGACTCGGTAGCCAATTGCGATGCGGCTTAGGGTGCCGTGCGTTTCAAACCGCTCAAACCACGTGATAAAAAGGCCTCGTTTTTTTTTTTTTGCCCACGTACGAAACTGGCGGTCGTCGGAGCTGTATGAAGAAGGCCGGACGCAACTTTCCCAACCGATCGCGATGGCGGGCGGCACTGCGACGGGGAGCAGCGCGCAGTCAAAGATGGCCAATATCGGCGCAAATTCACGAAATTTTGAGCCACCGCGATGCCTTCATACACATTTTTTTTTTGCATTTTGCGGTTCGAATTTAGTTTTGAAATTTTCACAGATGGAAGAAGGTTTGAAGATTAAAATGCAATAAAAATCAGAAATACGAGAAATTTCACTAAAAACGCAATTTTTCGACTCGCATCTCCCCTTAAGAGTAGATGACGTGTTCCATGATCTTGGAGTATATGCTGGAGAGGGAAATTGGACGGTAGTTTCCAGGGGAAGACCGGTCACCTTTTTTGAAGACTGGAATGACCTTCCCTGTCCTCCAATCATTTGGCACTGTACCTGTGTCAAGTGAATGCTGAAAGATAATACAAAGAATTGCACTGCACGCATATTTTGTACTTTTTAGTGCTTTCGCGTTGATTCCATCAATACCGCAGGATGAAGAACACTTCAGGGAGTCAATGACCTTGGCAATGCCCTCTGCCCTGAATTCAATACCCTCCATTGGAGGAAAATTGAAATATGGAAAGTGTGGTAATGCATCTGTACTTGCTTTTGGGAACACTGAACAAAACGCTAGGTTCAGTGCGTTGGGAACTAGGACGCACGCCAGTGCCTTTAGAAGCAAAGTTCACCCCTTCCCTTTCGTCTTTTCGTGTTTGTTCAAGACTGGCAGGTTGTTTCCTCTCTGCTTGGACAGCAATCCTCCCAAGCGGGGTGTTTACATGTGCCCTCTGAGCATTAAAGCTGGGCCAGCTAGTAATATCTTTGTTTCAGCTGCGTTCATCGTCCCTGCACGAGGGCATTTCTCTGTGGGTAGTGTATACGATGGGTGATGGAATGTTATCTTTGTTTCAGCTGTGTTTATCACCCCTGCACGAGGGCATTTCTCTGTGGGTAGTGTATACGATGGGTGATGGCATGTTATCAGTTTTGGCATGACATGGGATATAGCAGCGACTGCAGAAATCCGTTGAGTGTGTTGATATTGCTGTAACAATAATAAGGTTATTGCACAATTCACCTTAGTGTTAAAAAAAAATGAAGCATTCGACAAATGTTGCTTATTATGTGCTGTGAAATGGGGCGACATATGCTCTGACTGTTCTCTCTGACTGCTCAAGAAGGCCATTGTGGCTCCTCAAAGCTTGCTACAAAAGGCACATTTGCCTGCTCCTAGGACTACTCCCAAACCTATGTACACTGTTCTACCCTTGAGAGGGACAAAGAAGCCTTTTCTATTTACAATAAGTTTTGTTTAAGAACTAAACACTTCATATGCATCGATAGTCATATAACACACTGTTTAATGAACCGTGATGAGGTTTCACTGTTTATTATTATATATTTTTTTTTTGGTAAAGCCATCTCAGTGACACACACTACATTTTTTCTAAGCCTTCTTTCTGTAGTCGATTTACTTTTGCTTGCTCTGCTCAGGGTTCGCACAGCCCCTTGAAATTCTTCAATATCATTGATATTGACAATATCAGTTCCAGGACCCTTGAAACTTGTTGAATGCCCTGAACTCCTTGTAATCCGTGGAAATGCTGTGTAACAACCTCTAGCTCATTTCAAACGCCCCTTTTGCTCAAGAATGACAATGAAAGCAAGCTGTGTTGACAAAACGGTGTTCATGAAATATCACAGACTAGACAAAGTCTATCTATCGGAAATTAAATGTAATCCAAGTCATATCGCTTGGTCGCGCCATGGTTTCTAAATTGGCTATAGTCTGCCATCTTTGTGCACTCTCGAGCTAGGCAATGTCCACAGCTGTAAAGGCGGTGCTGTCATCCATTGTAGCGAGTGCCGTAGAAGTTGTGCAGACAGAATCAGTGGCGCATCATGTGTAAATTTTTTAATATTGTGCTCCTGCATGGAAGACGCATTTCTTTTCTGTTTTTTTTTGGGGGGGGGGGGGGGGGGGAGGGGGAGCAATCTCATTCATAATCAGGGGAAAAAGAGGAGACTCACGAAAGATTGTCCATTGACTGGCATGGCCTCATAGCACAGCGCATCAACAGCTGACGATGGCAGGCATCGCTCCCTGTGCCATCAAGACACCTGCACTGGGCACACTAGGGAGTGGTATTTTGTCTGTCAGGCTTGTGTGTGCAATTTCACCCAGTACACAGTACATTTTCTTTAAAAAAAATTTCAGGTGGAAAGTTCTGGTCCCAGCTTGCGTGGCTTCATCATACGGTATATCGCAACTTAGTGCGATCGGAATCAAGTTATCTTTATCCAACCAAGATCACTATACAGCCGAATGTCGATTATACGTCCCCCGGTTTTGCGACGACCGGCGCTTTACGGCGAATCGGTTTAGTTCGACAATATTCCCCATAGAAATAAAGTATTCAAAAGCCCAGTTTCATGCGAACTTCAAATCTTACAACCCTCAGATTTCATCCGAAAGGAAAAAAAAACACCTTCACTTGAATCAAACATTGACTCTGATATTCACGAGTGCAAAATATGAACTTGTATTCCCCTAGGTTCATGATTGGAAAAGTAGCGAGTGAGAGAGGATGTCTTCTTAGGATGGAAAATTTACTCTCCTTGAAGTTCATGCTACATGAGCCCCGATCACATGGGTACGTATCTGGGGTCTTTACCTGGTTGAGGTCCAGCGACTCAGAGTAGCTTCAGCCAGCCAAAAAGCTGATATTTTCACGTTTTGGGTTCGTAAGAACTTTGCCTACTCAACATACAACTGATATCTTGTCTTTTTCACACTCACAGTCCCAGGCTTGTACTCGCATAAGAGTGTGACATAGCTGTTATGATGCAAAATTACTTTCGCTCGACGTCAACGTTCATAAAAGGGAGAAAGCACTAGTAGTACCTCACAGGGCAACCAATTACAACGCACATAGCACAAGTCGCGCACTAAGGCATTCTAGACAAGCTTGTGGTCTGTCACCATTGCGTGATAGTGATGACATTGTGTCTCACTCTTCTTATGGGCAGGCAATTTGGGCAGGCGATTTTCGGACTGTTTATCATATAAATATACGCGTCAGAGTCTATTTTTTTGTAAGGTTGAGAATAAGGACTTCCTTTTACCTCTTCGAACTAAGCAATGCTGCCATTAGCTGCCACCTGGCAAGAATGACTTAATATACCTTCCTTGCATCGGCACATGATCATGCCGTGGGCCTGTTCAGGCAGTCTGCACCAGTTTTTTGGGCAAGGCTGAGTGTCGCTGCCTATAAGCTTAGTTTTAAATGCGGATGATTTCTTAATTGCACAATGTCGCGCTTTGGCAACTGCGCCGTCCACACCCCCAGTGCGCGTGCTCGCGTGTCGTGCCGCATGCACACATTTTGTGCCGGCCTAGGAAGACACCCGCAAAACTGTCGCTTCCCTCCCCCTCTCTCCTCTCACAAGGCCAACGCAGGCAGTGTCTGCTAGTAAAAAATCAACCGCTTGCCCTGCAAAACCGTTCGCTGGCCACCCTGTATGTCTAGGCACTGGATCGTGCATTTGGAATTCACTCAAGCAAGGGAGTCTTTACTTGGCTTTCGCTTGACTTGATGCTTTTCTTGACTCGAGTAGATGTGATGGAAGCAACATTACCTTCACTCAGTAGTGGGGCAAACCCAACATTAGCGTCATACCACTCTCCTTCATTCAATGAATAAGAACAATAAAGGTGTAATAACGGTTAAACATTCACAAACTATACCCAATTGCGCAATGTTCACGCGATACCCCCTCCACTTTGTAACGCATTTACTGGAGTTCCCCCCGTAGGAAAATGCGGGCGGGTTTCTTTTTCGATTACATGACGCCTGGGTTATATGACTGTTTTACTTGGTCCCCTGAAAGTTGTATAATCATGGTTCCACTGTATTGTAGAAGATGTTTGGCATCGCAACAACAGGGTAATTTGCCTTGAAGAGCCATCAGAAAGGCACAAAGCTCCGATACAAAACCTTAGCAGGTGAGGTCATCTCATCTGTCGAAAGTTTTATGCAAGTGGCAAACCTGACCTTCGAGGTGACTTGTCATCATGAAATCACAGCAACTTCCTCTCGAACTGCGACACTTGATGGAGACTACAGAAAGAATGACTCCGGGGACGAAGCAGAAAAATAGTGGATGATGAAAATTACATGGTCACATCTGTTGCTCTAGTGCATTCATTTTGAGTTTATTTAAAATGATGTTTTCAGATAGTGAAATTTTGCGGAGTTTCACTTGTTCTGAGAATAAATGCTTTTTTATCGTGTGCAACGGTCTGGTTCATTTTTAAGGGGGGACCAAGGTTCTTAGGGCTCTCTTTTATTTTTGAACCAAGTGTGACAGAAGTTGGCATGCGTACTTAGCTTGTTCTCCGGATTTTAAAAATGTAGTTATTTTTTCTGTAGCTTTATTAGTTGAATAAATAATCAAGATAACAATTTATATTCTTACCAGAATAGAAAAATAACCACCTGTCAAAAATTTATAAATAACATAGGGATTGACAGTAGAAAGCATAAGACATGCAACATAAGAAGCACTTTTTTGAATGGGTCATAATTTCTTACTTTACAGTACACTAAACTTCACAGCTCTGAATGTGGCCATTGCGTGGGCATACAAAAGACTAGTTTGAAAAATTTGCATCGAGAGGAATCAAAATCTGCTTCCTATGTTGTGTGCTCCAAACATATAGCTTCATGCTGCAAAATAAAATATTCTGCTATCTGTAATATTTTCGGATATATTGCAGTAATTTTTATGCGGTGTGTACAAAATTGCCATTTTGAGAAAATGAAGAAAACAAACAATTGTAACATTTTTAACTGTAAAAATGTATGCGCTTATAATTACACAGCCATTGACATATAAATGAATGCTAGAAAGCCTAAGGAGTGCAATGCTGCAAGCTGATCGAAAATTGAACAAGTACTTCTCGAATTACAGCACAGTAAAGTTCATTGCATGTAACCAAATACAGAAACTTTTTTATAATAAAATAAAAAACGTAGCTGCCCATTAAATATAGGCTCCCAGCAATGTTTTTTTTTTGTGCACATTTAGCTACATTGTGCAAAAACAATTACAGCTCTAGCTGTCCTAGGTCCACTTTTACCGAACAAGCAAAAGAAAGTGGTCAAAATCGGTGCTTCGAGAATAATGCTGTTAAAACCTTATTTCGCCGTTTTGAAGAAAAAAAAATCATGGCACACATACCTTTAGTCGGTTAATATGCACCGCGGGAATGTAATAGGACTGGTTGTTTGTACGAGCGTGTCGTTTCTTCTAGTCCTGTAGCAAGTTGTGGCCGTGTGCTTGTCTGCCGCGAGGCCGCTTATCAGTTCGGTGACTGTACTGACCGCGATGTCCGACAAATGTGCGTGCGTCACCCACAATCTGTCGAATAATGCAACGATGTTTTCCGGCTTGTCCAGAATAAGTTACCCGTAAGTGTCGCGAACCAAAGTTGCTCCTTTGCTCATCGATTTTGAGGCTACACAAGTGCCGAGGTGTTAGTTTCCTTTTCACGTAAGACTGCTGCATTTTCGAGCGGAGATTGCGACAACGTTGCGAACACGTTGTTAAAAGCATTCTACCTGTGGACCGCGAGCATGTTCACTTCGAACGTATTGACTTTCTGTTGTTGGTCAACGCGCGGCGTACTCCACTCTGATGACCCGTCGCGCAGTTCAAGGTCCTTTCGTCAAGCGGGGGGAACCACAACATCGGCGGGTTTAGCGATAAGACTGCACTTTCGTTCTGTCACTACGAAGACTGATATCTCTGGTAGCTTCACTTCTGCTTTTTTACTTGCCGTTCTCTAACTGATGAGGCTGCAAAACACAGCTGTTCTCAGTAACGTTGTCGGCAACCAATGGGCGCATATGTGAGTTAGGCCTACACCGGTGACTGGGCGACCGTCGTTGACCGCGTCGAGTTCGTTATCCTCGTTGACCTGAGCCATAGCGGGGATCTTTCAGAAGTTCACAGCGAACGAACCACCGCCAAACCCGCTTCACCAATTACTGTAGCACGGAACTTCTTTACTTCCGCAAGCAGTCAGTAGCACCATGACAAAATGGCGCATGTCTGTGCGTGTCACGATAGTGAAGCAGACGCCGAAAGCGCTCCTTGGCCAATCGGATGCCTCACGTGCCCCAAGCAGCCAATTGAATCATGCGCTAGTGCTTCTCGATGACACGTTTTCGCTAAAAAACTAATGAGCAAGGTGAGCCAGCGGTGGCGGGAAATTGAAGATGAAAAGCGACCCTTCCAAACAAGACCAAGATGAACACGATAGCTCGTGCGTAACGGCAACAGTTTGGCACGGAAAAAGCGCGATTTTAGCGTCAATTTGCGCTCACGTTCATCTCACAGGGATGTTATGAATTGATTTTGCGCCAGAAATAATGATGTGAGAAGCTAGAAACTTCTCAGATAAGTGCGAAAATAGGTGCATATTTTGAAAATGTCAGCTTCAAAAAGTGGACTTTTTGCGATTTTTGGCCTTCTAAGACCCGTTTCGCTCTTTAACTTCACAAGTACGACAAATAAGGCAAATGTTTGAGCATAGTGTAGTACTTTTTGTTGGAACCTTGAACGAATACCTGCAAAGGAAGCAACTTGATGTTTCACGTCAGATCGTGGAACAACTGTGAGGTAACAACCAGATATCTGACTTCGACATTCTGCGGTCACAGCACAATAGATGACCTCTTGCAGAAGTTCACAAAAGCACTTGCGTCTTTTTCTCTGAGCAAAATTGTGCAGCTCATGATGGATGGCCTGAATGTCGGCTGGAGGTGAAAGTTGTTCTTAACAGTTTCGTTGACAACAAGCTTCTTTCTGAGCACAGAAGAGATGTTCACTTCTACCAAGAAAAACTGCATAAACTAAAGAACTTGGAAAGAGACCATGAATGCCTAAATGCTACTTTTGTGCGCTAAGGAAGCATGCATGATCTGTTCTCAATCTTATGGGAAATGCTGAAGGTCCTTCTCTTGCCTAGTTATGAACAGCCTTTAGTAGAACGAGGTTTCAGTGTGAACAAGCTGATTATAGCAGAAATTATGGCAGAACTCTTGTATATCTCTCAGGTAGTTATCTATGAGGCTGTGACAAACCCACAGTAGGCTGCTTACCGTTTCCTCTGTTGAAAGAAGTGAAGTCATCAGTGCTCCAAGATATGCCTAGATGTGCGTTGCACACAGGAGAACAGAAGCATATTGTAGCACAGCGGATAGCTTTCAGAAGGAAAGAGCTCGAGGTACAGAGCACGCAACATGAGATGGCAGGGCTTCAAAAAACTCTGAAGTGCTTGCTGGAGGTAGTAGATCGGGCTTTGAAAGACTCCAATGCAAAAAACGACATGGCATGTCTTTTGTCAAGGTGAACAGGTTTCGCATAACATCTAAATAAAAAGAGGCGGAGATAGCTGTTCTTGAAAAAGATGTCAGTGTAAAAGCAGAGCTGATTTCATAAGTTACGCGCAAAAGTAACATTAAGTTTACACTGCTTGAATTCTTTATTTCAGCATCCTTGAAATCCTTGAAGATTCTGTGAATTTACAGCGAAATATTGTGTGCGAACCTCATGTGTTGATTGTCGCAATAAACACACAGGAAACGGCGTTTTCTTTTTGTTGAAAGGTCACCAGTGGTCTCTTGCAAAATCTAAGACCTTGAACAAAAAGTCAGCTTATTGGCTAAGTAGGGCCTCTAGTTTCGTGCTGGCTCTGTTGAACATCATAGGTTGCACACTTGCGACGACGTTAGTGAGCGTGGGAACTCTGATTTTGTTGAAAGTTTTTATCGTGTCTCGGCCACATAACGATGTTTTCGGACTGTTGACCACTGTGACCGTGCCTTGCATATTCTTCCCATCGCATCTGGCCATCATGCTTAGTTGTCCCAGCAGGGGAAGTTCACCCAAGAGGCAGGACAGTTTTAGCTGTGTTTTTCGCAACTGCCTCCACTTCATTTCATACTTCAGAAACATAGCTGCTGAAATGATGCTTACAGGTGGCCCGGTGTCCACTAGCATTGTTAGAGGAACGTTGTCCCTGCTGATGACTCCATAAATAGGTTTAATCTTTCAGATACTTGATTCTTCGAGAAGGACGACCCCTATGGCGTACAAGGCCTCGGTATCGACCGAGGACATGCAGTCTTCAGCTGTCGTTGCGTACAGCCCTTTCCAATGTGCATTCGCATGTGGCCTCTGCTGTCGGTGATTAGATGTTGCTGAATGACACATTCGACTCAGGGGGCCTCGTTTGGTACACCTGTGGCACACCGCATGCAGATGTTTGCATTCATCGTCGACATAATTTTTGCTGCCACACCGTCCACATCGGCAACGCGTATCCGGCTTTGGCCGAAATCAACCAGTCCAGTTCCGTTGGTGTGCAAAATTTACCGCACCTTGCTCCGTAAAATGCATCAGTCGAGCATCCTCAGCAGTTTCCTGTACCGAAATGGCAAAGCATTCTGCCTGTTCTAGCTTGAGCTTTCATTGCATCAAATAAGTGTCACCTAACATCTTCATCGTGCACGCCACACAAAATTCAGTCTCTCAGCATTCGCTCCAACCATGCCCGGAAATCGCACTTCTCCGCCAGCCGTCTAATTTCAGCAATGAAATGCTGAATAGTCTCACCGGCTTTTTGTGCTTGCATGAGGAATGCATAGCTTGCAGTAGTCTCGTTGACTGGAAGGGTGTAATGTTCTCCAAAATGTCCGACGACTTCATTGTAGCTGAGCTCGTTGACTTTTTTCAGGTGACAACAGCCCTGCACCACTCTCACTATGCTGTCTGTGAGTGATGATATTAGGAGTGCCCATTTCTATGTTATATAGTCGAGCCGGCTTATAACGAACCTGAGCGTGACGCGGCATCGGTTCGCTGTATCCCGAAGTTCGTAGTAAATGAAACACGGCTTTTAAAAAAGTTGCGAGTGAAAAACAAACTTTTTTTGCCCCAAAAAGTCCATGATGCACGTGTTTCGAAGAGCAGAAATGACAAGGGCGGTCTCGAGTTCATTTAAAACGGCAGGCTGCTCGTTCGCCGAGGCCCGTGGCATAAGCTGCATGAGGCACTGGCTCCAAAGCTTCGTCGTTCTCGCAATCCGATTCCTCCAAATCGCTCTCGCCACGTACTTCATTCACAATGCCCCAATTCGAGCACGGTTCCGCAGTGTCAGCATCATCATCGGCCGTAATCAAATCATTGTAACACATGTCCCATCAGCTCTCCCAGGTCGGAGTCGACGACGCGCTGCCACAAATCGCCGCTGTAGTGCTCCTGTTCGGAAGCTTCAGGCTTGGCATCGGGCCTGACAATCGACGAAGTCGGCTTCGCGAAAATAGTTACGCGCACATGTAGTCGCACTAAATATTCACCATCTCCACAGCTGAATACCGGGACGCCTGAAGCGGCAAGTTGGCTGCCAGGTGGTCAACAGCTATGAGCAAGCGCTTCGCAACGCGGCACCTAACACGCGGATTACGCTCTAGCTTAGCGGTCATACTTTGGACGTTTTGTTGAGCGGCACGAAAAAGTGTGCTAGTCCTCCCGCCGGCCATCATGACCACACGCGTAGAACAGCTCTGGGCGCGTTTCCATTTGGAAAACGAAACTAATTCGAGCCAGCGTGGCGGGCGTCGCAGAGCAGTGGAGACAGGTGAAGGGGTTGTGATCAAGAGAGGAGAGCAGACTTGCGAGAGAAGGGCAAGGAGTTGCGATTAAGCACGGGGGAATGAAAATTCCTTCCTCCGTGCGATAAAGAGAGAGGAGGATGCGGTGGGCGGGCGACCTTGAAAACCAAGACACGGGAAGGAGGCAGGTTGGGTAGTTCGCTTGAAAGGTCCGCGAAACTCGCTTGTAGAGAAACTTTAAAAGAGTGCCAGTGTGCGCAGCCATCAAAGCATGGTCGGCACATTCGGTGCGCACGGTGGCGTTCGAAGAATCGGCGGCTGTGATAAAAAAAATCGTCTTGTTGCGCCGGCGGGTTTGCGTAGCCTCACGATCTTCGATATTTTTCGATTCATTTCGCACAAATGGACAGCCATTTTTGCGCTTCCGCTCGCGTGCGAAGGGAATCTGAGTCGAGTGTGAAGGCAGCGAGGACAAATCCTAAACACGGAACGGATAGCAAATTGTCAGAATCTGTGGGGTAGCGTACGCACGTGCACTAGACGCAGACTATCGGATACAGTCAGTAGCCGACAATTTCGGCAAATGGTCTGGTCACTCCAGGCCGGCAATGTCAACGACAGTACCAGCCATCAAAAATGGGGTACGTGGCGGACTGGTCTTCCCAAGATTGGTGGCAGTGTGAAAACACAGGCCTCGTCCGGCGATGCAGGGTGCTCAAAGTAGTGGGGGGACAAAGGACGGAGGGGTGCGTAACAAAAAGCGGTTGGGGAGAGCAGCAACTAGAGGGGCGCGGAGGCAGAATCGGCGTTTCACAATAAGAATGTATGGGCACGTCGCCGATGCCTGATCGTTGGTCGAAATTGCTTTCTTGGGAAGTCGGCACACCGCTGACTCCGTTCGCTGTAACCGATCAGTGGCGCTGGGAGACGTTCGTTGTAAGTGCGATTTTGTGCCATTGAACCAATGTATATTTTTACGGTCACGCGGATATTGTTTGTTTTAAGCAAAAGTTTGTTTTAAGTGGGGCCGTTATATGTGGGCTCGACAGTATCTGTGATGTTATGCCTTTCAAAGTAAACCTCCAGGCGAACACGATACGTTGGCCAGATACCATCCGCACCTCCTAATTTGGGTGGCTGCCCAGCACTCATGTTTGCGTGGTTCACTGGTCGCCACCGTTATGTCAATATCGAGATACAACACGAAAACCAGACAACACTACAAAAGGGCAACTTATTGAGCAGCTTGTTTTTATACTTCATGTATGTAAAATTGCAGTGGCCGCATTGATAAGACTGCATACATCAAACGCTTCATTCCACCCTTTGCATGCAGACACCAACGGTTTCTTAGGTCCCTCACTGTCAACCACTGGTGGCAGTTCCCCCAGCTGCAGCCTGGGCTACGAAGGTGCACCCTTGCCGCAGGGTTACCTCGGCCGCAGGCCAAGCCACATAGGCGACCAGGCGGGACCTTCAGGGTGCTCGAGGTTCCTCCGTAGGACACCTCCCCATCAAGCCGTTTCTGAGCTGGACGAGGCCAGTCGTGCAACCCTGCAAGAGGAGCTCTCTCCCACGCTATCTTGCAGGGAACTTGCTGCAACGGACACCAGAGGTGTGCATTTTTTTTTCACAAGTCGTGCTCTTTCAAAACCAAGTTGGTCTAGGTAGTTCGGGTGCTATTTTGTGTGTGTTGTGTGACAGAACAGAAAGGAACATCACAAGAAAATAAAGAGGGAGCAAACAGCCAATGGGTGAGCTGAGAGATGAAAAATGTTTTCTACGCATGGAGATATACAGTAGACTCTCATTAAATGAAATTCTTCAAATTGTAATACTGCAGAAATAGAACAACTGCCTCTAATAATATTGGTTTTGTACTGGGAATCGTGTTTCACTGCTTATCTCTTGGTAAGCAAAGCTCCTACTTGACAGAACACATTTTAACGTGACAGCGTTAAAGAGCTTGTTTTGCAGAAATTCTGGCATATGTGTCGGCGTCATTGGTTGTGAGGGAAAAATCTTATGCCTGACCGAAAAATCCACAACAATGCAAATAAAAAAATGAAGATAAAAAGTTTTGGAGCAGAGTGGAGACCGAACCAGGGTTGTTTGGGCTAAACTGGGGATTGAACCCGAGTCGTTTGCGTGGCAAGCGGATGTTCTGCCACACGGCCATACCTTAGCTTGTTAAAACATTGAAAAGAACTTCCTCTGCTTGGAAATGCAGTGAAAGTAGCTTTTGTACTTCAGAAACACACGCATCCTGTATACATGCTTCACAATGCAACATGAAATATTGCAGTAATAATGCATCATACAAGCGTCCATTGCCAATGGGCGTCAGAATATGTGAATATCGTAATGGCTCCGTGGTTGAAAGCCGGTTCATCGGTACAAAAGGCACACACACTACTGCACCTGTTCCCTTAAGGCCACGTTGTGAGTGCATAGAAAATTCGATAAGGTTTCATCCACAAAGTGTTTGAAGTACCACTAGGAACAAGATCAGTGGCGCTGATCGGTTACAGCGAATTTGCAATTCGTTTCGTGTTCAGGACTTGTTCTCCCTCACTTCGCACTCGACTCACCATGCCTTCTGTTCGCGTGTGAAAGCGCGAAAACTGCTGTTAATTTGTGCGGAGCAAATCGCGAAATATTGAAGCTCTTGAGGCCACGCACGACCGCCGATTCTTCGAACACTGCTGAGCACCACAATCCAGGCGGCCATGCTTTATTTTAACTTCTGCACGCGCAGGCACTTTTTCCAAGTTTTTCTACGTGCGAGTTTCGCGGACCTTTCAAGCAAGCTACCCAACCTGCCTCCTTCTCGTGTGTTTCGATTTTCAAGGTCACCCTCCCGCCGCATCCTCCTCTCTCTTTATCGCAACTTCTTGCCCTTCTCTCACAAGTCTGCTCTCCTCTTTTCTCTTGAACACAACCCCTTTGCCAGTCTCCACCCGCCGCTCCGCGACGCCTGCCACACTGGCTTGAATCAGTTTCGTTTTCTGACTAGAAACGAGCCCAGAGCTGTTCCACGCGTTTCGTCATGTGTGTCGGGCGTGTGTGGTCATGATGGCCGTTCGGAGCACTAGCACGCTTTTTTCTGCCGCTCAACAAAACGTCAAAAGTGTGACTACTTGGCTTGAGCGTGATCCGCGCGTTAGGTGCCACGTTGCGGAGTGCTTGCTCATAGCTGTTGACCACCTAGCAGCCAACTTGTCGTTTCGGGAGTCTCGGTATTCAGTTGTGAAGATGGTGAACATTTCGTGTGCGGCGGTGACGACTACATGCGCGCGAAACTTTTTTTGCGAGGCCGATTTCGTCGACATTGGGCCCGATGCCGAGTCTGAAACTTCCAAACTACGGCGGCGATTTGTGGCAGTGCGTCGTCGACTCCGACCTGGGAGAGCGGGTTGGACATCTGTTGCGATTGTTTAATTACGGTCGATGATGATGCCGACACTGCGGAACCGTGCATGGATTGGGGCATCGTGAATGAAGTACGTGGAGAGAGGGATTTGGAGGAATCGGATTGTGAGAACACGCAACTTTGGAGCCAGGGCCTCGTGCAGCTTATGGCACGGACCTCAGTGAACGAGCACGCTGCCATTTTGAATGAATTCGAGACCGTCCTTATCACTTCTGCTCTTCGAAACACGTGCATCACGAACTTTTTCAGCCAAAAAACGTTTGTGTTTTCACTCGCAACGTTTTTTAAAAGCTGTGTTTCATTTACTACAAACTTGGGGATACAACAAACGGATGCCGCGTCATGCTTAGTTTCGTTATAAGCGGGCTCAAATATAATACTTCAATGATCAGCCAGGAAACAATGTCGCCCCTTGTGACTCTGACTTCGGACAACGCTGTTGCTGCGGAAGACCTCGCAGCCGCAGAAAGCGTGACGGCGATTGCAACCGCTGCCTCCCTTACTGCAGGTATGCGTGATCGAGCGGACCGTGTAAGGATAGATGCTATATTTTATTACCACAGCTGACTGAATATCGTTGCCCGCAGGGGCGCCTGCGAAAGTAGGCGTTTGGTGTGTAGCGACACCACGGACCCGAGCTAACGGGGGGGGTTTCGGCTCCCTCCCACGCCTAGCCGTGCGTGGCTTTGCCGTGCCCGGGGAAAAGGGGATCCTGGGGGTTGAGCTGACGCTGGGTGATTGGACCTTTCAGGCCCCCCGGCAGAGGCAACACACCCCTTTGGCCCCGGCTTCACGTAGACGGCACCTCTGGGCTGACCCACCCAGAAAAAATCGGCAGTCGCCTTTTCCTATCTATTTCTCCCTACATCTTCGTCTTTATCTCTTACTGTTTATCTGTCCTGTCTTCTACTCTCTTCCGTTTACTTCCAAACTTCCTGGCGGCTAGGGTTAACCCTGTGCAAATAGCCTACCTTGGTCTAGGCGCATTGGGTTATAGTGGCGTTGTACGGCTGGCGTCTGCAGGTTTCAGCATCCGCAAACTTGTAGCGTCCCCTCGTTGGGCTCCGTGGTGGGTGGCCGCCAATGCTGCTGAACAACATACAATTAGCATGCATAAAGCATTCCCTTTACTCAGTGATCGTGCCTCCTCAAAGCGGGTACGCACCGAAGACATCAATTTTTTCATCCGGCCAAGACAAATGTTTCTTCATTTCCACGTTATACACTGCGAAAAAACTAACAAGCAAGCCAGAACTGTATCTCCCTTCGTAGTTTCTAGATGCTTAACCGAAACTCTCGGTGCCGGGTACAAGGTTACCAAAATGGCCAGTGGAGATTTACTCCTTGAAATACGTGACAAAGACCAATTCGATAAACTGAACACCATCACAACGTTTGGAGACACACCCATCAGTATTACGCCACACATGTCCATGAACTCATCTCGCGGGGTCGTATCGGACGCAGATTTGCTTGAGCTGACCGAAGCTGAACTTCTGGAAGGATGGAAGAGCCAGAACGTGACAAACGTACAGCGTATTAAGATTCAGAAGAGATCAAAAGGAAATCCCAACTAAACACTTAGTACTGACCTTTGCTTCGAGCGATTTGCCGGAAACTATTCAGACTGGGTACACAAAGACATCCGTGAGACCATATATTCCCCACCCCCGCCGTTGCTTCCAATGTCAGAGATATGGCCACGGCTCGCAAAGCTGTCGTGGCCGGAAAACTTGTGCTCTGTGTGGAGTCGTGGGCCATGCGTCCGACAACTGCAAAGCACCTGCACACTGTGTGAACTGTGTCGGTAATCATGCTGCGTACTCACGTTCCTGTTCTTTCTGGAAAAAAGAAAGAGATCATCACTTTAAAGATAAAAGAAAACATTACATTTAAAGAAGCAAGAAAAAGAGTCTCGCCATTTTATGGCCCCACATATGCTGATGCGGCGCGTCAGGGGGCAGTGTCGCACCAGCCCTCGCCACTCCTTCGGCCTGCGCAGAGCGAGCCATTGGCTGTGGCGCCTGCCCCCAAGGCGGCAGTAGTTGAGTCTACTCCGCCTACTCCCAAACAGAGACCGTAGACTCCAGAGTCTTCGGGTCTCAAGGCCTCCCCTCACCAGGCGAGGCCCAAAATCCAAACTAACAGCCCGCACGTGCGGGCATCCAGTGCCTCCGAGGAGGCAATGGATACGTCGGCACCCTTGGTGCCGAAACAGCGGCGTGGCTCCTTGGAGCGCGCCAAGAAAACAAAAAAGCAAATAACAGGGCCTGATGACGGCCCTGTTAAGTGAACTCAAACTCCCCGTCTAAACAGCCACTCGCTTTTCGTACACACAGCATTATTTTACATTCACCATGAACACTCAAATTATACAATGGAACGTCAGGGGCCTCCTCAGAAACCTTGACGACATCCAAGAACTCCTACACGAACACTCACCAAAAGTGCTGTGTGTACAAGAAACACACCTAAATTCAAAACACACAAATTTTCTTCGTAAATACGTTATTTTTCGAAAGGACCGCGATGATGCCATGACATCATCCGGAGGTGTTGCCATCATATTAAATCAAGGAATTGCATGCGCACACTTACAACTCCAAACATCCCTTGAGGCAGTGGCTGTTCGAGCGGTTCTTTTTGATAAACTGATCACAATCTGCAGTATTTACATTCCTCCTAGCTATCAGCTGCAAAAACGTGATTTATACTCTTTAATTGATGAACTTCCGGAGCCCTATGTTCTCCTTGGAGACTTCAATGCGCATAGCAGGCTATGGGGTGATTCTCGGTATGACGCGCGAGGTCGACTGATCCAACAGTTCCTTCTCTCGTCGAGCGCGTGTCTCCTGAATCGAAAAGAACCAACCTATTATAACCTCGCTAATAACACCTACTCCTCCATAGACTTGAGCATAGTATCTCCATCTCTTGTGCCTCTACTCCAGTGGAAAGTTGTCAGTAATCTGTACGGAAGTGACCACTTCCCCGTAGTTTTGAGCACAACGACAGTAACTGAGTGTCCACCACGTGTTCCCAAGTGGCTCATAAACAGAGCCGACTGGGAACAGTTTCATACTATCGCTTGTCTAGGTTGGAATGACATCTGTACTTTGAACATTGATGTTGCTGTGAAATACTTCACAGCGTTTTTGATTGATGCTGCAACAAAATGCATCCCACAAACAAATGGACACCCTGGAAAACGATGTGTGCCATGGTGGAACTCTGAATGCCGAAACGCGCGCAAACAGCAAAACAGAGCTTGGAGGCTGCTTCGGAACTCACCGACAGCCGAAAATCTTGAAACCTTCAAGAAAATGAAGTCTCAAGGCAGGAGAACGCGTCGGCAGGCCAGAAGAGAAAGCTGGCAGAAGTTTTTGTCAGGGATCAATTCTTACACACAAGAGGCCAAAGTCTGGAACATGGTCGGTAGGATAGCAGGGAAACAAGTACACACACTTCCACTCGTAAACACTCAAGGTGATACCTTGGAAGATCAGGCAAACTTCCTTGGGGCACATTTTGAACGGGTATCCAGCTCGTCCCACTATACTGACACTTTCCAAAAATACAGAACAAGAATAGAAAAGCAGAAACTCGAACACAAATGCACTAGATACGAGGCATATAATCAAGCGTTCAGTCTAGCTGAGCTGCGAATGTCTCTAAACTCCTGCAGTACTTCTGCCCCAGGTTCTGACCGTGTCGTATATGAAATGTTAAAAAACCTACCGATCGAAACAAGAAAAACCTTACTTTGTTTGTACAATGCTATCTGGTTTTCTGGCACTATCCCTAACTCCTGGAAAGAGGCTATTATAATTCCCATTTTGAAAGAGGGCAAGGACCCTTCTTTACCTTCGAGTTATAGGCCTATTGCACTCACAAGCTGCTTGTGCAAAATCTTCGAAAAAATGATAAACTGCAGACTTGTACATTTCCTTGAAACAAACAATTTGCTCGACCCATTTCAGTGCGGGTTTCGAGAAAGTAGATCCACCACAGACCACCTTGTTCGTATCGAGGCACAGATCAGGGACGCCTTCGTCCATAAACAATATTTTCTCTCTGTGTTCCTCGATATCGAAAAGGCTTATGATACTACATGGCGTTTCGGAATTCTAAGAGACCTGTCCCACCTTGGCGTGCGCGGAAGAATGTTTCACATAATCGAAAGTTACCTGTCAAACCGGACATTCCGTGTCCGAGTGGGCACGGCTCTTTCCCAAACATTCGTCCAGGAAACAGGCGTGCCACAAGGTGGTGTACTTAGCTGCACACTTTTTCTCATCAAGATGAATTCCTTGCACTTGTCCATCCCTCGCAATGTGTTTTATTGTACATATGTCGACGACGTCCAGCTTGGCTTTAGATCTTGCAACCTGGTAATGTGCGAGCGACAGGTTCAGTTAGGTTTAAACAAGGTCTCCAAATGGGCAGAGGAAAACGGATTCCGACTGAACCCACAAAAGAGCACGTGTGTCTTGTTCTCCCGAAAGAGAGGCATGCACTCAGAACCTGACATTGAATTGAACGGTCAACGTCTGTCTGTCAATGCGGAGCATAAATTCTTAAGATTAATCTTGGACAACAAGTTGACCTTCGTACCGCACATCAAGTATCTAAAAACAAAATGTTTAAAAGCCATGAATGTTTTAAAAGTGTTGTCACGTACTACGTGGGGTAGTGACAGGCAATGTCTCATGACTCTGTATCGAAGCCTCATTCGCACCCGCTTAGATTATGGGGCCATTGTTTATCAGTCTGCGGCTCAAAGTGCTTTGAAGATGCTGGACCCCGTGCACCATTTGGGCATCCGCCTTTCTACGGGTGCTTTTCGCACCAGCCCCGTAGAAAGCCTTTATGTTGAGTCAAATGAGTGGTCGCTTCATCTGCAGAGAACTTACATGTCCTTTGTTTATTTCCTTAAGGTGAAAGCAGATAAGAAGCACCCCTCATATTCCACTATTAATGATTTGTCGAGCTCCATTCTGTTTCAAAACAGGCCTTCGATGAGGCAGCCCTTCTCAGTTCGCCTGAAAAGTCTAGCTGAGGAAACTGGAGTGTCACTTGAACACAGTTTAATGGCTCCTGTAGCATACCCGCCACCGTGGCAATGGCAGACTATAGACTGTGATGTGTCCTTTCTTGAAGTTACAAAACATGCGCCTATTGCCCATATCCAAACATACTTCCTGGAACTTCAACACAAATACACACGTCCCGAGTTCTTTACAGATGCCTCCAAGTCCAACTCCTCTGTGTCCTACGCTGTTGTCGGCCCATCCTTCTCGGATGCTGGCCCTCTACATCCAGGCACAAGTATCTTCACAGCGGAAGCTCACGCGATACTTGTGGCAGCTAAACACATCAAACAATTACACATACAAAAAGCAGTAATTTATACAGACTCCCTTAGTGTGGTAACGGCTCTGCACAGTCTTAAAAAACAAAAAAACCCGGTCCTCATCTCACTTTACTCCATTTTGTGCACACTCTACACACTCAAACAGCATGTTGTAGTGTGCTGGGTGCCAGGGCACCGTGAGATTCAAGGCAACGTGAGGGCGGATCAGCTCGCTGCATCCGCCCACAAAAACACTGCCCCTACACCCATATCAACCCCGGCCCTCGATCTTAAGCCGTCTCTTAAAAGAAACCTCAGAGTATACTGGCAGAGCAAGTGGGATACACATACACAAAACAAACTACACGTTATTAAGCCACACCTTGGTCATTGGCTGCCCGTATCGAAATCGCGTCATACAGAGGTAATACTAACGAGACTCAGGATAGGACACACATACATGACACACACACACACACCTTTTGTCTGGTGGCGATCCACCATTGTGTGACAGATGTGGTGAACCATTGACAGTCCTTCACATTTTAATTGAGTGCAAACAATTGGACACTGTAAGAGAACAACACTTTCCATTACCCTACCGACAACATATACCTTTACACCCTGCAATGTTCGTCGGTAGGGAACCGCTTTTTAGTCACAAATCATTGTTAGCGTTTTTTAAAGAAATTCATAGTTTCCATATCATATACCCAGGCATCCCGTAGCATGACCTCTCCAGAGAGGTTTTTGCTGCGGTGGTTACACAAGAAAGCACTTGCCTCACGGCCCTTGGACGCAAGGGTATGAACGAGTGAGGCACTTGTGCTAATGCCATACATATCCACCATCGTCTTTTATTATCACCAACTTTTGTCATCTATTCACACCACACACACCTTTCACGGCATGGTCATGATTTTATTACTTGTATGTTTTTACCCGCCTTACCGCGAGGAATTTTATGGCCCTTATGCAGCCGCTTATCACAATCATTGTCCATTTTTTTTTAGCATGATGAACTGGCGCTCTTTGGCCGTGAAGCATCCCTTGCGCCATAAAACATCAAACATCATCATCATTTAGTGAGCTTCCCCTTCCCACTCAGTGGCTTATCACTTTTCTGCACAATGTTTCGAAGAGCACTTCCAATCCTTTTCTGAACATGGTTCAGACATTCTTCTTTTACAATTGGCACTAGCCCGTACACATTCTCTTCTGTGAGGGCAGCGAAGGTACGGCTGTCTTCGTCGGACACAAGAGTGGTGTACCGCAGGCCATGCTTGGATACAGACCGCCCAAAGAGAGTCAAGCCTGCCTCCACTTCCATGCTTCCCGATTTTGCGTCTGTGTTTTTCTGGCAAATGTGGTGCTTCTGCCAGCTTTCGTATGCTGCATCTCCAGGTTTGGGTCCTGTTTGGCATCCAAGGCAGTGGTTTGAAAGAACTACAGCATCCAAGATGAGACCTGTAAAGAAGTCAATTACCGATCCCACTCCGATGTGTGATGTGTGACCCCGCTTATGCCATGTGCCATCGTACACTACGGTGATGTCCTTGCAGAAGCTGGGGTCCATTTCTTTATATGTTTTGATCACTGCTGTGGCAGAATCAGCATAAAACTTTTCCAAAGCGGTGGCCTCTGGCTTCCTGAACGTCTCTTTCAAGTGCTTCTGAAACGTCTTGTGGTGAAGACCTCTGTAAGAGACGTTCATGGCAGCCCAAAAGTCATTAAGAGCTGTTTGCCCCTTGCCTATTTGCTTTATAGCCATTATGGTGCGGACATTTACATCGAAGGCCTGAGTGTCCTTTTTGCGGGGTGATGTCCATAATTTATTGACGGTGCCACAAGAGGCGCACACGACTTCAAGTTTTGTTGCAAGTCCAAGCTTGGTGCTCTCTCGGACAGTCATAGCACCTTTCAAACATTCTTTGCACACTGTGCGGCTGAGCACGACGTTAAAGATGTTCATTTGAACGAGCGAAAAATGTTCGCCCTCACTTGTCACTGCAGGTGCAAGAGCCGGCTGCATCAGTTGAAATTTCTTCTGCGTCGCCGGCGTAGACTCGAGTTCAGCGCGAACGGCGTCACGACGTTTCGCATTCGCATCGATTTCTTCCTTCGTTAGGAAACGCGTCCGCAGATGAAGCGACGGTCCACTCACGCTCGATGGCGGCACCGATTCAGACGAAGTGCTGGGTCCGGCGATATCAGAAGCACTCGGTGTCACACTGGATGGCATCGATTCGAAGCACGTGTCGAGCCCGGCGATCTCGGAAACACTCAGTGCATTTGTGGCTCCAGCCACACTCGATGTGTCGGATTCTCGACTGGCGACAGCCGACAACACAGTTCCGTCGCTGCAAGCATCTACGCAGTCGGCACCCGCAGCAGAATAGCGGAATTTCGATGATCGTACAAGCCGCATAGCACGCCTCCGCGCACCGGACTTCCGCACTGACTTCGGCTTCGTTGCTGGCATCGCCCGCAACAACAAAGACGAAAGGCACAGAACTAGTGCAAAAAGAAAAAAAAAAAAACGAGAGAAAATGATCAAAAAGATAGCACAAGGCGAAGAGCGGCTCGTAAGCAGACGTCTGTCGAGGCGGACGGAGCAGAGAGCAACAACGAAGCGAGCGCGCTGGACGCGCCATCTAGAGGAGCGACCGCCCCCGCTGCTGCACAGCAGCCAATGGCGGGCACGCTTTCTCCCGCGAGATTTGAATGCGCTGCTCTAGCCAATCAGCGCTCCGCATCGCATCGCGGGAAAACGCCAGTAGCGTCTCGACTGTGCTGCCGACGCCATTTTGCAAGGCGGCGAACGATAGAGAAAGAATTCACGGTCAAAACAACACCAAGATGGCGCGGGACGACCGCATGGTCCGGGAATGGCGCGCGCGCGAAGTTTGGTTTGATTTCGGGATTTGCGCCTGTTTTGGACGCCGCGGCGGCCTCGAAAATAGTATTTTTTTTGCACTTTGCGGTTGAATTAGGTGGTGATAATTACAGAATAGGTAGCTTATGAGACATACAACCCAAAAATGTGGTTTTTCAAAAACCGACTTTTTCGCGATTTTTTAGTTTTCAAGAGCCGCGTCCCCCCTTAAATTGTTTAAGTTGTCGACGGAGTCTGGCGTTTGGAGGAGTAGTAGAGTCGGTCAAGCGGTCAACAATAGTGCGGCAGTATGGGTCGACACGTTGTTGTGAAACAAGGACGGATTGGGTGGCAGGTGATGAACTTAGCGCTGCGATTGGAGAGGTGCTGTCGTTTCGGAGTATCGATGGTGAATTGCTTCCGCTGGGCAAAGGACAGCGCGATAGAGCATCAGCATTTTGATGCTTCTTCCCAGATCTGTAGGTGACATCGAAATCATACTCCTGCAAGCGAAGCGCCCAGCGAAAAGAAAAGCGTTCAGCGTTCAGAAAAGAAACGAAAAATGTCGATGGCATTGCTCAAAAGAAATGGAGTGGGGTCAGTTTCCTGAAACAGCCAAACAGACAGGGGCACAGGACTTCTCATTTTGCCGCTGTGCTCCGTTATACGGGGCTGATCAACTCGGAGGTTGGTGCTTGAGCCGTCTTGTTAAAGAAATGGGCAGCTGTATACGTAGGTGAACAAGTCACAGTTGCACAGCAAGTGGTAAGAAAAGAGTGCAATAGCAACAAATTGTGTCATATGAACTGAGACTGGCACCTAGCTCCCTTAGAATATATCACACGTAACTCAACTAAATGCTGGTTACCGAGAGTACAGCCACTTCAGAAAGAGCAACACTTTTCGCACAATCTACTTCGAAGTGTGTTTGAGCTGCCCACTGATGGCTGCTGAACTAGGACGCACGCCAGTGCCTTTAGAAGCAAAGTTCACCCCTTCCCTTTCGTCTTTTCGTGTTTGTTCAAGACTGGCAGGTTGTTTCCTCTCTGCTTGGACAGCAATCCTCCCAAGCGGGGTGTTTACTTGTGCCCTCTGAGCATTAAAGATGGGCCAGCTAGTAATATCTTTGTTTCAGCTGCGTTCATCGTCCCTGCACGAGGGCATTTCTCTGTGGGTAGTGTACACGATGGGTGATGGCATGTTATCAGTTTTGGCTTGACATGGGGTGTAGCAGCGACTGCTGAAATCCGTTGAGTGTGTTGATATTGCTGCAGTATCAAAGTTACAGTATAACCTCGTTACAACAGACCTTCATAGCGAAGAGGATTTGGTCTGTTGGAAAAGAAGTCTGTACAATCCATGTACTGTTACAACAGACATTTACTTAAACACGTAATGAGTCTGTTATAACAGGAGAGAATTGAAAGTCACAAACATAGTCAAATAATGGATTTATCAAATGTTTTGAAAGAAGCTGGTCAGCTTTGCCTGTACTGTGTGGCGGACAGCTTTAGACACTATACGTGTCTCCATCATGACAAGTGTGTTCATTTCTTCTGAAGTCGTGGCCTGTTGTTCAAAATAGTTTTTGAGCCCTTGAATGTAGTCCAATGCCTGAGAAGTTGTGACCTCCTCTGTGACAATCCCTGAGTTGCCTTCTTCATTTTGTTCTTCTTCTTGCTCAGCATTAGGCACTTGGCGAATTTGGGCTACAATCTCTTCATCTGTCAGCTGCTCTGAGCTGACCAGGTCATCATCTGCAGTGACGTAATCCGAAAACTGCTGGCTCCCAAAGGCCTCCTCCACAGCTGACCACACACCAGGATCTGGTTGGTCTTCCTGTGGCAAGCAGTCTGTGCAGTCGCTGTCAACTCGGAAACCTGCTTTCCTAAAGCAATTCTTTACGATTCCTGGCTGAATCTGCGCCCATACAGTTGACAGCACCTGCACGGCAAATTTCAGGTCGATCACTGAGTCCTGCTTCTGCTGCATGTCAAAAAGCAAACGCTCAGCAAGGCGCAAGCGGTACCGTGACTTCACTGAGTGCACAATACCTTGGTCAATCGGCTGAGCTTTTGACGTTGTGTTCGGTGGAAAGTACGCCACCTTCGTTGCATGAAGCCCGGGAAGCTGCATATGGCTTGAGCAATTGTCCAGGAATAGTATCACATTCATTTTCTGCTTCACCATCTTGCTGTCAAAATCGAGTAGCCATTTGTTAAAAATATCTTTTGTCATCCAAGCACTTTTGTTGGAGTGCCAGTCCACGGGAACGTGCATATTGCGCATGCACCGTGGTCTTCTCGACTTCCCTATCACCAGGAGTTTTTCTTTCTCGCTCCCGTCCATATTGCAGCAAAAAAGAACGCTAATGCGCTCCTTAGATTTCTTGCCGCGGTGGCATGTGTCATCGCCAAAACAAAAAGTCTTGCCTGGTTTTAACTTATAGAAAATGCCGCTTTCATCGGCATTGAATACATCCCACGGTGCGTAGCCTTCAAGGTGTGCAGGTAGAACATCTGCTATCCAGTCGGCTACAACAGTGTCGTCGACGCTGGCAGACTCTCCAGAAAGGCACTTAAACGCGATGGCATGCCTAGATTTAAATCTGCTCAGCCAGCCTTCGCTGCACTGAAACTGTTTTTGGTTAAGAACAACGGCAAGTTGCTCCGCACGTTTTCATAGCAGCAGTCTGTTAACGGGTATATTTCGCGAACGGGCGTCACGAAGCCACATCAGCAGGGCCTCTTCAACGTTAGGGTATGAAGCTTTGCGGAGCCGGAACCTCTTGGGTTGCAAGTCACCTGAGACTTTCTTCGCCAAGACTGCCTCTTTGGCGTTGATGATAGTGCTAACCGTCTGCTTCAACAAGCCGTAGGCCACGGCGACGTCCACCTGCTCTTCTTTCCCTTCTCAACTTGCTCGATGATATCAAGCTTGTCTTTAAGGGAAATCTGCTTGCGCTTCGTCGCTTTGTGACGCACGGCGTTGACTGATGCGTTCGGCTCCATCGGTTCCATCACACCACGATCACGTCCGCAATGCACAGAGGCCAACAGGATACACAATGACAAACCATGAGGCCAAACAGCCCCAACTGTCCCAATTGAACAAAGCGAAGTACATGGCGCCAAGGCGCCAGCAGCGCCTGCACCGGGCCGAGCATAAGCGCCACTAAACCTTTTATACCGAGAGGGGCCGCTGCCAAGCGCATGCTTTCTATTTATTTTTCACTTTGACCACAGTTTTATGCAAGTGGTCACTATTGTCCGTTACGAGTCTAACTAAGATTTTTTTATCTTTTATCTTTATGTTATTTTGACAACATTGCAATCATTGCAAATTATGGCTCGCTAAATGTAACAGAAGTCGAAGTCAGCCCCGGCAGCCAGATCAATCCAAGCCAAGTGCGGCCTCCCTGAAATGGCCGCCACTTGTGTTGACACCGCCGGCGTGATTTTCCCGTGCCGCAACTATGCCTAGCGATGCCTGAAATCGGAAACAATTGAATCTCGGATGTCCGTGATAGAAAAGTCCGCTGTAATGAAGGCCTGACCACCTTGCTGGCGTCACAATTTAGTCAAATATATCCTAATGTCCGTTGTACCCGAGCTCAATCAACGGAAAAGATAGGGAGATCAGCACAACGCCGCGAATTGGTACGTAGTATCCGAATGTTCGTTGTGCCCGAGTCCTGTAACGAGGTTCTACTGTATTGCACAATTCACCTTAGTGTTAAAAAAAAAAATGAAGCATTCGACAAATGTTGCTTATTATGTGCTGTGAAATGGGGCGACATATGCTCTGAATGTTCTCTCTGACTGCTCAAAAAGGCCATTGTGGCTCCTCAAAGCTTGCTACAAAAGGCACATTTGCCTGCTCCTAGGACTACTCCCAAACCTATGTACACTGTTCTACCCTTGAGAGGGACAAAGAAGCCTTTTCTATTTACAATAAGTTTTGTTTAAGAACTAAACACTTCATATGCATCGATAGTCATATAACACACTGTTTAATGAACCGTGATGAGGTTTCACTGTTTATTATTATTTTTTTTTTTGGTAAAGCCATCTCGGTGACACCCACTCTACATTTTTTCTAAGCCTCCTTTCTGTAGTCGATTTACTTTTGCTTGCTCTGCTCAGGGTTCGCACAGCCCCTTGAAATTCTTCAATATCATTGATATTGACAATATCAGTTCCAGGGCCCTTGAAACTTGTTGAATGCCCTGAACTCCTTGTAATCCTTGGAAATGCTGTGTAACAATCTCTAGCTCATTTCAAGCGCCCCTTTCGCTCAAGAATGACAATGAAAACAAGCTGTGTTGACAAAACGGTGTTCATGAAATATCACAGCCGTGACAAAGTCTATCTATCGGAAATTAAATATAATCCAAGTCATATCGCTTGGTCGCGCCATGGTTTCTAAATTGGCTATAGTCTGCCATCTTTGTGCACTCTCGAGCTAGGCCATGTCCACAGCTATAAAGGTAGTGCTGCCATCCATTGTAGCGAGTGCCGTAGAAGTTGTGCACGTGGAATCAGTGGCGCATCATGTCTAAATTTTTTAATATTGTGCTCCTACATGGAAGACTCATTTCTGCTCTGTTTTTTTTGGGGGGGGGGGGGGAATCTCATTCATAATCAGGGGGAAAAGAGGAGACTCGTTGAAGATTGTCCATTGACTGGCATGGCCTCATAGCACAGCGCTTGACGATGGCAGGCATCGCTCCCTGTGCCATCACGACTCCTGCACTGGGCACACTAGGGAGTGGTATTTTGTCTGTCAGGCTTGTGTGTGCAATTTCACCCAGTACACGGTATATTTTCTTTAAAAAAAATTTCAGGTGGAAAGTTCTGGTTCCAGCTTGCGTGGCTTCATCGTACGGTATATCGCAACTTAGTGCGATCGGAATCAAGTGATCCTTATCCAACCAAGATCACAATACAGTCGAATGTCGATTATACGTCCCCCGGTCTGGTGACGACCGGCACTTTACGACAAATCGGTGTAGTCCCGACAATATCCCCCATAGAAATAAAGTATTCAAAAGCCCAGTTTCATGGGAACTTCAAATCTTACAACCCTCAGATTTCATCCGAAAGTAAAAAAAAAAAACGCCTTCAATTGAATCAAACATTGACTCTGATATTCACGAGTGCAAAATATGAACTTGTATTCCCCTAGGTTCATGATTGGAAAAGTAGCGAGTGAGACAGGATGTCTTCTTAGGGTGGAAAATTTATTCTTCTGGAAGTTCATGCTACATGAGTCCTGATCACATGCGTACGTATCTGGGGTCGTTACCTGGTTGAGGTCCAGCGACTCAGAGTAGCTTCAGCCAGCCAAAAAGCTGATATTTTCACGTTTTGGGTTCGTAGGAACTTTGCCTACTCAACATACAACTGATATGTTGTCTTTTTCACACTCACAGTCTCAGGCTTGTACACGCATAAGAGTGTGACATAGCTGTCTTCATGATGCAAAATTACTTTCGCTCGACGTCAACGTTCATAAAAGGGGGAAACCGCTAGTAGTACCTCACAGGGCAACAAATTACAACGCACACAGCTCAAGTTGCGCACGAAAGCATTCTAGACAAGCTTGTAGTCTGTCACCATTGTGTGATAGTGATGACATTGTGTCTCACTCTTCTGATGGGCAGGCGATTTGCGCAGGCGATTTTCGGACTGTTTATCATATAAATATACGCGTCAGAGTCTATTTTTTTGTAAGGTTGAGAATAAGGACTTCCTTTTACCTCTTCGAACTAAGCAATGCTGCCATTAGCTGCCACCTGGCAAGAATGACTTAATATACCTTCCTTGCATCGGCACATGATCATGCCGTGGGCCTGTTCAGGCAGTCTGCACCAGTTTTTTGGGCAAGGCTGAGTGTCGCTGCCTATAAGCTTAGTTTTAAATGCGGATGATTTCTTAATTGCACAATGTCGCGCTTTGGCAACTGCGCCGTCCACACCCCCAGTGCGCGTGCTCGCGTGTCGTGCCGCATGCACACATTTTGTGCCGGCCTAGGAAGACACCCGCAAAACTGTCGCTTCCCTCCCCCTCTCTCCTCTCACAAGGCCAACGCAGGCAGTGTCTGCTAGTAAAAAATCAACCGCTTGCCCTGCAAAACCGTTCGCTGGCCACCCTGTATGTCTAGGCACTGGATCGTGCATTTGGAATTCACTCAAGCAAGGGAGTCTTTACTTGGCTTTCGCTTGACTTGATGCTTTTCTTGACTCGAGTAGATGTGATGGAAGCAACATTACCTTCACTCAGTAGTGGGGCAAACCCAACATTAGCGTCATACCACTCTCCTTCATTCAATGAATAAGAACAATAAAGGTGTAATAACGGTTAAACATTCACAAACTATACCCAATTGCGCAATGTTCACGCGATACCCCCTCCACTTTGTAACGCATTTACTGGAGTTCCCCCCGTAGGAAAATGCGGGCGGGTTTCTTTTTCGATTACATGACGCCTGGGTTATATGACTGTTTTACTTGGTCCCCTGAAAGTTGTATAATCATGGTTCCACTGTATTGTAGAAGATGTTTGGCATCGCAACAACAGGGTAATTTGCCTTGAAGAGCCATCAGAAAGGCACAAAGCTCCGATACAAAACCTTAGCAGGTGAGGTCATCTCATCTGTCGAAAGTTTTATGCAAGTGGCAAACCTGACCTTCGAGGTGACTTGTCATCATGAAATCACAGCAACTTCCTCTCGAACTGCGACACTTGATGGAGACTACAGAAAGAATGACTCCGGGGACGAAGCAGAAAAATAGTGGATGATGAAAATTACATGGTCACATCTGTTGCTCTAGTGCATTCATTTTGAGTTTATTTAAAATGATGTTTTCAGATAGTGAAATTTTGCGGAGTTTCACTTGTTCTGAGAATAAATGCTTTTTTATCGTGTGCAACGGTCTGGTTCATTTTTAAGGGGGGACCAAGGTTCTTAGGGCTCTCTTTTATTTTTGAACCAAGTGTGACAGAAGTTGGCATGCGTACTTAGCTTGTTCTCCGGATTTTAAAAATGTAGTTATTTTTTCTGTAGCTTTATTAGTTGAATAAATAATCAAGATAACAATTTATATTCTTACCAGAATAGAAAAATAACCACCTGTCAAAAATTTATAAATAACATAGGGATTGACAGTAGAAAGCATAAGACATGCAACATAAGAAGCACTTTTTTGAATGGGTCATAATTTCTTACTTTACAGTACACTAAACTTCACAGCTCTGAATGTGGCCATTGCGTGGGCATACAAAAGACTAGTTTGAAAAATTTGCATCGAGAGGAATCAAAATCTGCTTCCTATGTTGTGTGCTCCAAACATATAGCTTCATGCTGCAAAATAAAATATTCTGCTATCTGTAATATTTTCGGATATATTGCAGTAATTTTTATGCGGTGTGTACAAAATTGCCATTTTGAGAAAATGAAGAAAACAAACAATTGTAACATTTTTAACTGTAAAAATGTATGCGCTTATAATTACACAGCCATTGACATATAAATGAATGCTAGAAAGCCTAAGGAGTGCAATGCTGCAAGCTGATCGAAAATTGAACAAGTACTTCTCGAATTACAGCACAGTAAAGTTCATTGCATGTAACCAAATACAGAAACTTTTTTATAATAAAATAAAAAACGTAGCTGCCCATTAAATATAGGCTCCCAGCAATGTTTTTTTTTTGTGCACATTTAGCTACATTGTGCAAAAACAATTACAGCTCTAGCTGTCCTAGGTCCACTTTTACCGAACAAGCAAAAGAAAGTGGTCAAAATCGGTGCTTCGAGAATAATGCTGTTAAAACCTTATTTCGCCGTTTTGAAGAAAAAAAAATCATGGCACACATACCTTTAGTCGGTTAATATGCACCGCGGGAATGTAATAGGACTGGTTGTTTGTACGAGCGTGTCGTTTCTTCTAGTCCTGTAGCAAGTTGTGGCCGTGTGCTTGTCTGCCGCGAGGCCGCTTATCAGTTCGGTGACTGTACTGACCGCGATGTCCGACAAATGTGCGTGCGTCACCCACAATCTGTCGAATAATGCAACGATGTTTTCCGGCTTGTCCAGAATAAGTTACCCGTAAGTGTCGCGAACCAAAGTTGCTCCTTTGCTCATCGATTTTGAGGCTACACAAGTGCCGAGGTGTTAGTTTCCTTTTCACGTAAGACTGCTGCATTTTCGAGCGGAGATTGCGACAACGTTGCGAACACGTTGTTAAAAGCATTCTACCTGTGGACCGCGAGCATGTTCACTTCGAACGTATTGACTTTCTGTTGTTGGTCAACGCGCGGCGTACTCCACTCTGATGACCCGTCGCGCAGTTCAAGGTCCTTTCGTCAAGCGGGGGGAACCACAACATCGGCGGGTTTAGCGATAAGACTGCACTTTCGTTCTGTCACTACGAAGACTGATATCTCTGGTAGCTTCACTTCTGCTTTTTTACTTGCCGTTCTCTAACTGATGAGGCTGCAAAACACAGCTGTTCTCAGTAACGTTGTCGGCAACCAATGGGCGCATATGTGAGTTAGGCCTACACCGGTGACTGGGCGACCGTCGTTGACCGCGTCGAGTTCGTTATCCTCGTTGACCTGAGCCATAGCGGGGATCTTTCAGAAGTTCACAGCGAACGAACCACCGCCAAACCCGCTTCACCAATTACTGTAGCACGGAACTTCTTTACTTCCGCAAGCAGTCAGTAGCACCATGACAAAATGGCGCATGTCTGTGCGTGTCACGATAGTGAAGCAGACGCCGAAAGCGCTCCTTGGCCAATCGGATGCCTCACGTGCCCCAAGCAGCCAATTGAATCATGCGCTAGTGCTTCTCGATGACACGTTTTCGCTAAAAAACTAATGAGCAAGGTGAGCCAGCGGTGGCGGGAAATTGAAGATGAAAAGCGACCCTTCCAAACAAGACCAAGATGAACACGATAGCTCGTGCGTAACGGCAACAGTTTGGCACGGAAAAAGCGCGATTTTAGCGTCAATTTGCGCTCACGTTCATCTCACAGGGATGTTATGAATTGATTTTGCGCCAGAAATAATGATGTGAGAAGCTAGAAACTTCTCAGATAAGTGCGAAAATAGGTGCATATTTTGAAAATGTCAGCTTCAAAAAGTGGACTTTTTGCGATTTTTGGCCTTCTAAGACCCGTTTCGCTCTTTAACTTCACAAGTACGACAAATAAGGCAAATGTTTGAGCATAGTGTAGTACTTTTTGTTGGAACCTTGAACGAATACCTGCAAAGGAAGCAACTTGATGTTTCACGTCAGATCGTGGAACAACTGTGAGGTAACAACCAGATATCTGACTTCGACATTCTGCGGTCACAGCACAATAGATGACCTCTTGCAGAAGTTCACAAAAGCACTTGCGTCTTTTTCTCTGAGCAAAATTGTGCAGCTCATGATGGATGGCCTGAATGTCGGCTGGAGGTGAAAGTTGTTCTTAACAGTTTCGTTGACAACAAGCTTCTTTCTGAGCACAGAAGAGATGTTCACTTCTACCAAGAAAAACTGCATAAACTAAAGAACTTGGAAAGAGACCATGAATGCCTAAATGCTACTTTTGTGCGCTAAGGAAGCATGCATGATCTGTTCTCAATCTTATGGGAAATGCTGAAGGTCCTTCTCTTGCCTAGTTATGAACAGCCTTTAGTAGAACGAGGTTTCAGTGTGAACAAGCTGATTATAGCAGAAATTATGGCAGAACTCTTGTATATCTCTCAGGTAGTTATCTATGAGGCTGTGACAAACCCACAGTAGGCTGCTTACCGTTTCCTCTGTTGAAAGAAGTGAAGTCATCAGTGCTCCAAGATATGCCTAGATGTGCGTTGCACACAGGAGAACAGAAGCATATTGTAGCACAGCGGATAGCTTTCAGAAGGAAAGAGCTCGAGGTACAGAGCACGCAACATGAGATGGCAGGGCTTCAAAAAACTCTGAAGTGCTTGCTGGAGGTAGTAGATCGGGCTTTGAAAGACTCCAATGCAAAAAACGACATGGCATGTCTTTTGTCAAGGTGAACAGGTTTCGCATAACATCTAAATAAAAAGAGGCGGAGATAGCTGTTCTTGAAAAAGATGTCAGTGTAAAAGCAGAGCTGATTTCATAAGTTACGCGCAAAAGTAACATTAAGTTTACACTGCTTGAATTCTTTATTTCAGCATCCTTGAAATCCTTGAAGATTCTGTGAATTTACAGCGAAATATTGTGTGCGAACCTCATGTGTTGATTGTCGCAATAAACACACAGGAAACGGCGTTTTCTTTTTGTTGAAAGGTCACCAGTGGTCTCTTGCAAAATCTAAGACCTTGAACAAAAAGTCAGCTTATTGGCTAAGTAGGGCCTCTAGTTTCGTGCTGGCTCTGTTGAACATCATAGGTTGCACACTTGCGACGACGTTAGTGAGCGTGGGAACTCTGATTTTGTTGAAAGTTTTTATCGTGTCTCGGCCACATAACGATGTTTTCGGACTGTTGACCACTGTGACCGTGCCTTGCATATTCTTCCCATCGCATCTGGCCATCATGCTTAGTTGTCCCAGCAGGGGAAGTTCACCCAAGAGGCAGGACAGTTTTAGCTGTGTTTTTCGCAACTGCCTCCACTTCATTTCATACTTCAGAAACATAGCTGCTGAAATGATGCTTACAGGTGGCCCGGTGTCCACTAGCATTGTTAGAGGAACGTTGTCCCTGCTGATGACTCCATAAATAGGTTTAATCTTTCAGATACTTGATTCTTCGAGAAGGACGACCCCTATGGCGTACAAGGCCTCGGTATCGACCGAGGACATGCAGTCTTCAGCTGTCGTTGCGTACAGCCCTTTCCAATGTGCATTCGCATGTGGCCTCTGCTGTCGGTGATTAGATGTTGCTGAATGACACATTCGACTCAGGGGGCCTCGTTTGGTACACCTGTGGCACACCGCATGCAGATGTTTGCATTCATCGTCGACATAATTTTTGCTGCCACACCGTCCACATCGGCAACGCGTATCCGGCTTTGGCCGAAATCAACCAGTCCAGTTCCGTTGGTGTGCAAAATTTACCGCACCTTGCTCCGTAAAATGCATCAGTCGAGCATCCTCAGCAGTTTCCTGTACCGAAATGGCAAAGCATTCTGCCTGTTCTAGCTTGAGCTTTCATTGCATCAAATAAGTGTCACCTAACATCTTCATCGTGCACGCCACACAAAATTCAGTCTCTCAGCATTCGCTCCAACCATGCCCGGAAATCGCACTTCTCCGCCAGCCGTCTAATTTCAGCAATGAAATGCTGAATAGTCTCACCGGCTTTTTGTGCTTGCATGAGGAATGCATAGCTTGCAGTAGTCTCGTTGACTGGAAGGGTGTAATGTTCTCCAAAATGTCCGACGACTTCATTGTAGCTGAGCTCGTTGACTTTTTTCAGGTGACAACAGCCCTGCACCACTCTCACTATGCTGTCTGTGAGTGATGATATTAGGAGTGCCCATTTCTATGTTATATAGTCGAGCCGGCTTATAACGAACCTGAGCGTGACGCGGCATCGGTTCGCTGTATCCCGAAGTTCGTAGTAAATGAAACACGGCTTTTAAAAAAGTTGCGAGTGAAAAACAAACTTTTTTTGCCCCAAAAAGTCCATGATGCACGTGTTTCGAAGAGCAGAAATGACAAGGGCGGTCTCGAGTTCATTTAAAACGGCAGGCTGCTCGTTCGCCGAGGCCCGTGGCATAAGCTGCATGAGGCACTGGCTCCAAAGCTTCGTCGTTCTCGCAATCCGATTCCTCCAAATCGCTCTCGCCACGTACTTCATTCACAATGCCCCAATTCGAGCACGGTTCCGCAGTGTCAGCATCATCATCGGCCGTAATCAAATCATTGTAACACATGTCCCATCAGCTCTCCCAGGTCGGAGTCGACGACGCGCTGCCACAAATCGCCGCTGTAGTGCTCCTGTTCGGAAGCTTCAGGCTTGGCATCGGGCCTGACAATCGACGAAGTCGGCTTCGCGAAAATAGTTACGCGCACATGTAGTCGCACTAAATATTCACCATCTCCACAGCTGAATACCGGGACGCCTGAAGCGGCAAGTTGGCTGCCAGGTGGTCAACAGCTATGAGCAAGCGCTTCGCAACGCGGCACCTAACACGCGGATTACGCTCTAGCTTAGCGGTCATACTTTGGACGTTTTGTTGAGCGGCACGAAAAAGTGTGCTAGTCCTCCCGCCGGCCATCATGACCACACGCGTAGAACAGCTCTGGGCGCGTTTCCATTTGGAAAACGAAACTAATTCGAGCCAGCGTGGCGGGCGTCGCAGAGCAGTGGAGACAGGTGAAGGGGTTGTGATCAAGAGAGGAGAGCAGACTTGCGAGAGAAGGGCAAGGAGTTGCGATTAAGCACGGGGGAATGAAAATTCCTTCCTCCGTGCGATAAAGAGAGAGGAGGATGCGGTGGGCGGGCGACCTTGAAAACCAAGACACGGGAAGGAGGCAGGTTGGGTAGTTCGCTTGAAAGGTCCGCGAAACTCGCTTGTAGAGAAACTTTAAAAGAGTGCCAGTGTGCGCAGCCATCAAAGCATGGTCGGCACATTCGGTGCGCACGGTGGCGTTCGAAGAATCGGCGGCTGTGATAAAAAAAATCGTCTTGTTGCGCCGGCGGGTTTGCGTAGCCTCACGATCTTCGATATTTTTCGATTCATTTCGCACAAATGGACAGCCATTTTTGCGCTTCCGCTCGCGTGCGAAGGGAATCTGAGTCGAGTGTGAAGGCAGCGAGGACAAATCCTAAACACGGAACGGATAGCAAATTGTCAGAATCTGTGGGGTAGCGTACGCACGTGCACTAGACGCAGACTATCGGATACAGTCAGTAGCCGACAATTTCGGCAAATGGTCTGGTCACTCCAGGCCGGCAATGTCAACGACAGTACCAGCCATCAAAAATGGGGTACGTGGCGGACTGGTCTTCCCAAGATTGGTGGCAGTGTGAAAACACAGGCCTCGTCCGGCGATGCAGGGTGCTCAAAGTAGTGGGGGGACAAAGGACGGAGGGGTGCGTAACAAAAAGCGGTTGGGGAGAGCAGCAACTAGAGGGGCGCGGAGGCAGAATCGGCGTTTCACAATAAGAATGTATGGGCACGTCGCCGATGCCTGATCGTTGGTCGAAATTGCTTTCTTGGGAAGTATCGTTGGTCGAAATTGCTTTCTTGGGAAGTCGGCACACCGCTGACTCCGTTCGCTGTAACCGATCAGTGGCGCTGGGAGACGTTCGTTGTAAGTGCGATTTTGTGCCATTGAACCAATGTATATTTTTACGGTCACGCGGATATTGTTTGTTTTAAGCAAAAGTTTGTTTTAAGTGGGGCCGTTATATGTGGGCTCGACAGTATCTGTGATGTTATGCCTTTCAAAGTAAACCTCCAGGCGAACACGATACGTTGGCCAGATACCATCCGCACCTCCTAATTTGGGTGGCTGCCCAGCACTCATGTTTGCGTGGTTCACTGGTCGCCACCGTTATGTCAATATCGAGATACAACACGAAAACCAGACAACACTACAAAAGGGCAACTTATTGAGCAGCTTGTTTTTATACTTCATGTATGTAAAATTGCAGTGGCCGCATTGATAAGACTGCATACATCAAACGCTTCATTCCACCCTTTGCATGCAGACACCAACGGTTTCTTAGGTCCCTCACTGTCAACCACTGGTGGCAGTTCCCCCAGCTGCAGCCTGGGCTACGAAGGTGCACCCTTGCCGCAGGGTTACCTCGGCCGCAGGCCAAGCCACATAGGCGACCAGGCGGGACCTTCAGGGTGCTCGAGGTTCCTCCGTAGGACACCTCCCCATCAAGCCGTTTCTGAGCTGGACGAGGCCAGTCGTGCAACCCTGCAAGAGGAGCTCTCTCCCACGCTATCTTGCAGGGAACTTGCTGCAACGGACACCAGAGGTGTGCATTTTTTTTTCACAAGTCGTGCTCTTTCAAAACCAAGTTGGTCTAGGTAGTTCGGGTGCTATTTTGTGTGTGTTGTGTGACAGAACAGAAAGGAACATCACAAGAAAATAAAGAGGGAGCAAACAGCCAATGGGTGAGCTGAGAGATGAAAAATGTTTTCTACGCATGGAGATATACAGTAGACTCTCATTAAATGAAATTCTTCAAATTGTAATACTGCAGAAATAGAACAACTGCCTCTAATAATATTGGTTTTGTACTGGGAATCGTGTTTCACTGCTTATCTCTTGGTAAGCAAAGCTCCTACTTGACAGAACACATTTTAACGTGACAGCGTTAAAGAGCTTGTTTTGCAGAAATTCTGGCATATGTGTCGGCGTCATTGGTTGTGAGCGAAAAATCTTATGCCTGACCGAAAAATCCACAACAATGCAAATAAAAAAATGAAGATAAAAAGTTTTGGAGCAGAGTGGAGACCGAACCAGGGTTGTTTGGGCTAAACTGGGGATTGAACCCGAGTCGTTTGCGTGGCAAGCGGATGTTCTGCCACACGGCCATACCTTAGCTTGTTAAAACATTGAAAAGAACTTCCTCTGCTTGGAAATGCAGTGAAAGTAGCTTTTGTACTTCAGAAACACACGCATCCTGTATACATGCTTCACAATGCAACATGAAATATTGCAGTAATAATGCATCATACAAGCGTCCATTGCCAATGGGCGTCAGAATATGTGAATATCGTAATGGCTCCGTGGTTGAAAGCCGGTTCATCGGTACAAAAGGCACACACACTACTGCACCTGTTCCCTTAAGGCCACGTTGTGGGTGCATAGAAAATTCGATAAGGTTTCATCCACAAAGTGTTTGAAGTACCACTAGGAACAAGATCAGTGGCGCTGATCGGTTACAGCGAATTTGCAATTCGTTTCGTGTTCAGGACTTGTTCTCCCTCACTTCGCACTCGACTCACCATGCCTTCCGTTCGCGTGTGGAAGCGCGAAAACTGCTGTTAATTTGTGCGGAGCAAATCGCGAAATATTGAAGTTCTTGAGGCCACGCAGGACCGCCGATTCTTCGAACACTGCTGAGCACCACAATCCAGGCGGCCATGCTTTATTTTAACTTCTGCACGCGCAGGCACTTTTTCCAAGTTTTTCTACGTGCGAGTTTCGCGGACCTTTCAAGCAAGCTACCCAACCTGCCTCCTTCTCGTGTGTTTTGATTTTCAAGGTCACCCTCCCGCCGCATCCTCCTCTCTCTTTATCGCAACTTCTTGCCCTTCTCTCACAAGTCTGCTCTCCTCTTTTCTCTTGAACACAACCCCTTTGCCCGTCTCCACCCGCGATTTGTGGCGATTTGTGGCAGTGCGTCGTCGACTCCGACCTGGGAGAGCGGGTTGGACATCTGTTGCGATTGTTTAATTACGGCCGATGATGATGCCGACACTGCGGAACCGTGCATGGATTGGGGCATCGTGAATGAAGTACGTGGAGAGAGGGATTTGGAGGAATCGGATTGTGAGAACACGCAACTTTGGAGCCAGGGCCTCGTGCAGCTTATGGCACGGACCTCAGTGAACGAGCACACTGCCATTTTGAATGAATTCAAGACCGTCCTTATCACTTCTGCTCTTCGAAACACGTGCATCACGAACTTTTTCAGCCAAAAAACGTTTGTGTTTTCACTCGCAACGTTTTTTAAAAGCTGTGTTTCATTTACTACAAACTTGGGGATACAACAAACGGATGCCGCGTCATGCTTAGTTTCGTTATAAGCGGGCTCAAATATAATACTTCAATGATCAGCCAGGAAACAATGTCGCCCCTTGAGACTCTGACTTCGGACAACGCTGTTGCTGCGGAAGACCTCGCAGCCGCAGAAAGCGTGACGGCGATTGCAACCGCTGCCTCCCTTACTGCAGGTATGCGTGATCGAGCGGACCGTGTAAGGATAGATGCTATATTTTATTACCACAGCTGACTGAATATCGTTGCCCGCGGGGGCGCCTGCGCAAGTAAGTGTTTGGTGTGTAGTGACACCACGGACCCGAGCTAACGGGGGGGTTTCGGCTCCCTCCCTCGCTCTGTAATCGGAGCACCTAATAGATGCACACCAGTGCGGATACAAAAAGGGCTGTTCCACCACTGATCACATTGTTTGGCTTGAACAAGAAATAGGACAAGCATTTCTACACAAACAGTTATGTCTCTTGGTCTTCTTAGACTTGGAGAAAGCATATGACACAACTTGGAGATATGGAATTCTCAGAGATCTAGCTAACTTAAGGATTCGCGGAAGAATGCTGAACTGCTTACGCGATTTTTTATCGAATAGAACTTTTCAAGTACGTTTGGGTACGGTACTATCACGAATATTTGTCCAAGAGAATGGTGTACCACAGGGCTGCATTTTGAGCACCACCCTGTTTATAATGAAAATGAACTCCATCAACAGGGCTATACCCCGTACAGTCATGCACTCCATCTATGTTGACGATCTCCAAATCGCATGCCGAGCCTCCAGCCTATCATCCTGCGAAAGGCAACTCCAAATTGCAATAAATCGTCTTATGAAATGGGCCGACCAAAATGGTTTCCGCTTTTCAGCCCAAAAAAGCATGGCTGTTCTCTTTACGCAAAAAAGAGGATTGTTCCCTGAACCTGCACTCAAGCTATACAACATCAACATGCCGGTAAAACAAGAACACAAATTTCTAGGAATCACATTCGACCGAAAACTAAACTTTCTGCCACACATAAACGCACTGAAAACTAAGGCAAACGGAGCACTCAACGTGCTCAAAGTACTCTCCCATAAACACTGAGGTTTCGATCGACTCTGCCTTATACGCATTTACCGATCTCTTGTACACAGCATTTTAGACTACGGATGCGCCCCGCCGCGGTGGTCTAGTGGCTAAGGTACTCGGCTGCTGACCCGCAGGTCGCGGGTTCAAATCCCGGCTGCGGCGGCTGCATTTCCGATGGAGGCGGAAATGTTGTAGGCCCGTGTGCTCAAATTTGGGTGCACGTTAAAGAACCCCAGGTGGTCGAAATTTCCGGAGCCCTCCACTACGGCGTCTCTCATAATCATATAGTGGTTTGGGGACGTTAAACCCCACAAATCAATCAATCAATAAACTACGGATGCGTAGTCTACGACTCGGCACGAAACTCATACATCCGCCGTCTTGACTCTATACACAACCTCGGTCTCCGTCTGTCAAGTGGTGCTTACAGAACATCACCTGTGCAAAGTCAATACGTAGAATGCAATGAGCCCCCTCTATGTGATCGAAGAGCAATACTAACCTTATCATATGTTTTAAGAATAAGGTCGTCGCCTGAACACATCTATGCCACTTTCTGAAAGAATGTAACCTGGTAAATAAGCTTTAAAATATCATCTTTTCTGTGTCCATTCCTGAAAGTCTTGTGTCTGGCGCAGCATAGCTTTAGCTGCTTTTGCGCAATAAAAACCAAATTAACCTAACCTAACCTGAATATCATTAAGTGTTGTGCACAACAGAAAGCAGCAAAACTTTCCTCGGTCTCGGCAGCTGATCGCGAATTGAGTGTTCTCTGAGTGAGCGCGGCATCGAAAGTTCGTCGGCACGACGTAAACAACTGTTGACCTGGACTTGGTAAACAGCTTATTTCAGAAATGTTCTTCTTGTCGAGTGTGCCGGGGACAGCTGACTATTGAATGCGACTCAAGTGAGTACGGTGTCGCCGTGAAGCTATAGCTTCGCTGCAGAAACTGCCAGGAAGTTCGTTCAAAATGGAGTTCGTGAGAAACTGCGGGGAAGTTGGTTCAAAATTGAGTTCACGACGTGTTGGCTGTAACAATAATTGCAACCTGTTTGAGATCAACGTTCGCCTGGCACCTGCTGTTCAGAGCACAGGAATTGAGTTGATGACACTGAACGACATCTTTACCGCTATGGCTGTTTCACACCAAGGTCTTCATACTTCATGCTGGTAGGTCTTCATACGATCTCTGTTAGAACCCACTTCCCCGCAGTTGGTACAGCTGGTAGGTCTACGCATGAAGATTACCAGCAGTTCCTAAAAACAAAGCTCCAGCCAGTAGCAACGAGAGCTTGTGCCGACTCATATGACTAGTTGTGCCGCAACAGTGATGAGTGTCTACAAGGACCTTAATTTCGGCAACCCTGAAAATATTGCGCTCTTTTTATGAAAGCTGGCACACAAGAGGACACACCTCACACATTGGAGTGGCCTCTGTAGCAGAAGTTTTTTCAAGATATGTGCTTGACTATGTAGTGCTGTCTAATTTTTCCCTCTGCTGCGAACGTGGCCCAAAACCCGACAGCCCAGAGTATGCCGAGCGGAAATCTAAGTATTCATGTCAGAAAAACACCTCATGCAAAGCTGGCCAAATGGACGTAGAGGCAGCAACAATTTTATTTCAGCACTCACTTTCGCTTCATAGTCTAACCTTGCTTTGTGATGGTGACAGCCGGTCATAGAGTGCTTGCTGTCAACGAAGGCAAAGTGTATGGCTTCATTAATGTTCAGAAACAAGATTGTGCGAACCGTGTGCAGAAGAAAATGGGGACTACAGTTGGAAATTTTGTGCAGAAGCACAAAAGAGACGCCGGCGAGCGCATGAGTGGCAAGGGTTATCTTACGGGTGACCTTATAACATGATTGACAAGTTACTATGACTGTGCTCTCAAATCCCATTCTGGGAATGTGGACAAGATGCACAAGGCTGTGTGGGCTATATATTACCATGTGACGTCCACTAGCGAGCAGCCTAACCACAGCTATTGTCCACAGGGCCCCGAGTCATGGTGCATGCACAATGCAGCCATGGAAAAGAATGGGCCCATGCCAAAAAGCAAGTACAACTCGCCAGAGGCTGTCAGCCATGCGCTGGACCTTGTGTATGAGAGCTTGTCTGACAAGAAGCTCATGCGAAGATGTGCGAGAGAAAAAACACAGAATGCAAAAAAAAATGAGGCATTGCACTCTGTTATATGGAGCCTGTCACAAAACGACAAGAATGTGCTGTTGAGACTGCCGTGGCAGATGCTAGCTTGTATGCATTTCTATCTGGGAAACAAGGAGTCTAGTTCACTTATTTTGCGTGAACTGCAGTAAGAGCCAACAAGCCAAAGCAGCCAGCGGACTGGCAAAAAGATTACTACCGTTGTGCATCTAGCGCGAAGTGAAAGTTCTTCAGTGGCATTCTAGGCAGCCACAATGAAGAAGCACGAGCATGAGCTTGGTTCAGATTACTCTCCTGGGACTTTCTGAAGATCCTAATTATAAGTTTTGTGGCGGCATATTTATTTTCGCAAGTTTTAGTTATATGCGTTTTTCTCAAATAAAGATTTTTACAAGGTTTAAATTCTGGAATGAACACTTTGTCGCCAATACTCATTCATTGTCTTTTTTTCTTCCTTGAATGCTATAGGATCAGCAAGTGGGAAAAAAATGATGATAAAGTATTTTAGGACGGAACATTATGAAATCTTCTAGAAATCAGCAACAAAAATTCACAGCTAAGAGACTGCGAAAAGAAGACTTAATAACTTTGGCTCAAATTCAGAGACAAGCAGTAAATTTCATATTCGCACTGTTTGAACATTCAGGAACATGCCTGCTGAACGTGAGCTATTCGAATGCAATACTTTTTAAGCAAGTCGCATCCCGAATTCATAAAATAAGAATTGTTGTAACTTTTTTCTTGGACTGGTGTAAAAAAAATGCAATTAAGTGTTTGAAATCAGTATACAAAGCTGAATATTCTCTGAAAATTTTGTGTGTCAAGTGTCAACAGTAACAAATTTTGCTTTCCGGACACATGCCAAAGACAGTTACATAAAACTCGTTTCTCTGCAATGAAGTTATAATAATAATAATAATAATAATAATAATAATAATAATAATAATAATAATAATAATAATAATAGGTGATCTCATGCCCTTTCAGTAGGAATTGTACCATTTTGGTGGGCACAAGAAATGCATTGAGGCCATCTCCATGGTCGCCACACCACTTAAAACAGCAAGTAGCTGGCAATAGAGACCACAGCCGCTTCGTTCTTATAACAAGATTGTATATCTTTCTACAATTTCCCTTTATCTCAGTTTATTTTACTCTCGAGTGAAACATAGACCTACTGGTCTTGCAGAAGTGCATGACTGTTTGAGCACTTAACACGCAACAGGGAAAATGTTGAGAAAAGTCCTGTGCACAGTGAAATATGCTAGATATATTTGAATGAATAGACTTGGTGTAATTTTTTCATTTTGTCTGTATTTTTCTAGGAGGCCTTCAGCCCCGTCAATTGAAGGAGTCCTCTACACAGACATGTAAGTGTTATAATAATCTCATTTGTTTAAGTAAATATTTTATTATAGATATAATGCATAAGAGAATTTTAAGAGTTGTTGCCTGCAAGAATAAATAAATGATTGCCCTTTGCCTGTTTCAATGGCAAAGCTGTTTAGGTGAGCTGTGGTATATGCAGTCTGTTGGTATGTTACGTGTGGCCTTTACAAAAACTATCACCCTGAATGGGTTGGTGCTACAGAAATTGGTCTGATCTTGCCACCTGTCCATTACTGGGTGGATGGATGCAGGCCGCTGCCACGTCAGAACAAAAATTCCAAGTCTGTTGCATCGGGGGCCCGTTGGACTGCCCATAACTCTTTGAGTCTGGAGCTGGTAATAGCACCCTTCCATTTGGACAGCTTGGTGACTTCAACACACCAGGGCTTGTGTTCAACACACTAAGGCACCACCAGGGCTTGTGTTCCTGGCTGTATGATACAGGCCATGATCATGGTGTAAGAATATGTTAGGTGCTGACACTCGCTGCTCCGCACAAGGAGAGGGTGGGGGCAGATTGCGTACGCCGATGACCTTCAGCTACGAGTAGTTTCCATCACGCGACTACCAAGTGGTTCTTAGAGAGAAAGGAAGAGAAAAGTGAGCCCCGTAACTGTCAGCTTCAGAGAGCGACACCTCAACAGTAGCTCACAAGGAATGGGGGTGAGGAAAGATTAAAAGAATAGGATTAAGGGTATAGAGAGATAAAAAGATGCGCTAGGCCAGTGAGCGAGGACAAATCGAGGGGATAGGAGAGATAGGAAAGATGGAAACACGGTCACAGGAGTCCGAGGACAGGGCGCCACTTGCGAGAGCTCTTGTCGGCGTCGGGAGATGGCGTAGGGCAAGTTTGGTAGGTCAGAGCTGCACTGTTGTCGAAGGTCGGTGTCAGGAGCTGACGTAGGGCCAGCCCAGGCCAGAGCTATGCTGACGTCGGAGATCGCGAGGGCACAACCGGTCGGCATGGAATTTAGCGAGCGAGTCCCCGTCACGCGAGTTGAGATGGCGCTACTGAATGGGACGGCAGCTATTTGCATGCCAAAGAACATCTTTCTCAAAGGTTTGTGGGCATGGGATTTCGTGATTTAGTAACACGTTGCCCTGTGATTGTGAACCCTGCCTGTGTATTTTATTTGTTTAGCTGATCCGCGCTTTGTAATTCAGTGCACGTATACCTCGACGCGACATATATGCATCAGCGGCCTTGTCTTTGGCTGCGCTTTGAAAAGGGCGAGTGATGTTTCGTCTCGAATAGCAAGTTGGTGTATCAGAATTGTATGGAGCATGTGTCGCATTTCAAGGCTCCGCGTAAACCAGGGCGACATAATAGGTGGCGGACAATTTTGAGAAATACCGAAAGTGCCTGACGGTGCAGCAAAAAACAAGAAAACAAGAAAAGCTCTGTGAAAATGGCTGGCTCTACTGCTGACTTCTCTGAAGCGACGGGGGCCAAAAGTTCAATTGCATCTGAAATGCCCGACACGACCGCGTAAAGTTCGGCAAATTTATTGTGCTTAGAGACAGCGACTTCACAGCATGGCAATGATGAATCAACAGGGACGCATGCAAAAGGCAGCGCTTAAAGTTCAACAGTTTCAGGTCCTTCCACGCTAAGAGCAGGACGCTTCTCAAAACAACACTGATAGCGTGGGCCTATGAGCTAGCGACTCAGTTCCTCATCATGCAAAAAAAGTACATTGGACTGCCAATAAACGAAACTCGCTTAAACGAAAATGCCTCATTAACAGAACTAAACGGGCTCATATGGCTGGATTTCTATGTGTTGCACAGTAAAATTCATCGGTTAATCGAAACAGTGCTTATTGGTCACCTACGGTTAAACGGCACAAACTCTAAACACAGCATAGACTCCCTCATGCCACAGGTAGTCTCACAACCACGGCAACACCTTGAGATCGAGACAAGCCAATCCAGTATCCATTCTCGCTTGTGGCTGTAGGAGCAAAGTCGGCAAGTTGCGGTGGATCACTGTGTTAATTCAGTCTGATCGAAAGGAAGTGGCCGCACCATGCACACCCGCTTGATAAAAAGCTACAAATTCTTCAAGAGCTCGATCGAAGCGGCCTGCCCAAGATGGAGGTGGCAAAAAAATACATCCCAAAATCGACGCTGTCGCGGATCTGGAAAAACAGAAAAAGATTGAAGGCACTGTTAAGGACGGTACCTTTACACCTAAACGATTGCGAACGACGCCTTATAAACATCTGGAAAAGTTCTTTTTCTGTCGTTCAAGCGTGCACGGACTTCTAATTTGCCCATAAGCGAGGCAATTCTTGAGCAGAAAGCTCGAGAGATCGCCATGGCTCAGCCGCTTCAAAACACGCCATGGCCTAGTCTTCAAAGCAATCTCGGGTGAGAGTGGTGCAGTCAACAGGGACATTTGCACCAACTGGCAACAGGGGCAGTTTAAGGAAATTTCGGTGAGCTTTGATCCACGAGACGTCTTCATCGTCAACGAGATGGGTCTTTTTTATAAGGCGCTTCCATCAAAGACGCTCACCTTCAAAGGCGAAGCCTGTAGTGAAGGAAAAGGCAGTAAAAATCGCATCATTGTGCTGGTGGGTGCAAACATGGCAGGAGATGAGAAATTGAAGCCGTTGGTAATAGGAAAATCAAGGCACCCACGTTGTTTCAATGGCGTTCGACCAACACCACCTAGAATATTGACAAGGCCCCTCCAGGGAGAGCGTGACGTCACGCTAGTTGCCCACCTGCACCCCGGCTGTCGTCGGCACTCGTTCTCGTTATATCTGCTGTGGGCACTTATTGAAAGCCGGTGTTTCTTTTTTTTTTTGTTCTTTTTTTGTTCCTAGGCGGTCTGCATTTGTTTACGCCTGCCTTTACACTTTAGTGATCAATCTGTAATAGTCAGAAATGCATTTGTAGAAGTGGTTTTATTAGGACGAAAGGCTAAAACCATCCTACCTCATTTCTTGTTCAATGTTTTGATTTTTCTGTCAGCTGCCTTTTTTTTTGTGCGGTGCTTTGGATGGTGTCATTTCGAAGTCTACAAAAGTTGTTCAGAGCGACATTTGTTGCAACACGCACTACATGCCGCACGATAGCCTCAGAGGTATGGCCATTTTCACAAGTCTCTAGCTCAACATCTCCTAGCAGTGATGTGGTAATGGAGCTTACAATGCCACGTTGGTTGTTCGACGCGAGGAACGCCTTTGCATTTTCTCCCTTGGTGAGCTTTTCGACAACAAGCGTTGTCACCAGCACCATGTGCACAGTACATGGCTGCGGAAACTTTAAGCTTCCTCTTGACAAGTTGTCAATCATTGTGTTACCTTCCACATCTATGTTCCTCTTCTCCAGGACGAGCACGCTGCTGTAAAATGAGCATGACAGCTTCTTCAGAGCTGAATGAGCACAATATCCAGCGATATAAGCAACGACCTCCATGTCATGCTTTGGGTTGGAAATTTCATCATTTGAGATGTGAACAGAGAAGTTATGTTGCGATACTTCTGGGTCACTTTTGCTGCTGATGTCTGGCTGCTGAAGCATCAGCAGCTTTTGCAGACGAATTTTCTTTTCAGACTCCAGAAGCTGCCTCACTGAAACATGATATTGTGCACCAGCAAGCTGACGGTAGCGACCGAAGCGATCTTCAAGAGTGTCAGTTTGAAATTTTCCCAGCAAGACATACTTGAACTTCAGTTCTTCTAAACAGTACCGCGACAGCTCAACAAGGGAGTAGCAAGTGAGTCTCAACGCAGAATGTGTTTCCCTTGTCAAGCAGCCACGGCTCATGTTGACGCTGCTCCAAGCATCTAGCCAGTCTACCATGCCACTAAGGAAAACCAGCTGTTGATCCACCGTAGAATTCACTGGATTTTGAAGGGTTTCGTTCAGTCGGCGACCTTTCGAAGGGGTCTTCACGTTGACGATTTTCCACCACGTCGATATGATGTTTATGAAGAGAGCTGTTGAACTGGCACATGTTGTTTTAAGGGCATCGCCACGCGTCTCAAGTGCGTTTGATACAAACGGATTAATGACATTTAACACCAACTTTACATTTTGTCTCTCCATAGGTGTTGGATTGATTGCCTTGGAATTCAGCTTGTAGCCAAGCTTGAGAAGCGATGTCTGCTCCAGTGCATACAGCTGCCGTACGACTTCAAATGATGCTGGTTTCATTCTGGGCAGCCCGTCCGGCAATATTCCTGACAGGTTCACTTCAGGAAACTAAAAGCATATTCCTTCGTTTTTTTTTATTCATCCAGTTGTTCCTGATGTATTTCAGTATGTGCACAGGGTCTGCGACATAAAACAGAGGCCGATTGTTGTCGGCTGGATGAGGATATACAATGCGCACTTCCTGTTTCTCTGAGAAAAACATCATTTTCCGGTTGTGGGAATTGTTGTCGGTAATTACAGCAATGACGCTGAGGCCCATAGATTCCACTTCTAAAATTACTTTCTTGCAGAACTCATGTAGAATTTCGGCGGTCATTTTAGCAACAGGAAAAATGTGAAGCACATCTTTGTTTGATGACAAGAGCGACTGAAGCATGAAAACATGAGCGGTTGTGGCTGCCTCTTGAGAATTGGCTGCAGATCCAACTATGCTGCCCCCTCTATAATCGAAGTATGGCTTGATATGGCTTGAGTGGGTGTGGCGGACCAGGCCTCGCCATGCTGCCTAATAGGCCGTTCCTCTGCGTTATGCAGGTCCTGCTGGCGCAATTGGCCGCTCTTCAGTCGGTCGGGATTCAGCCGGACGGGACTCAATTTGATGCACGCGCGGATCCAACAGTTCTACTGGCGCAGTTGGCCGCTCTTCAGTCGGTCGGGATTCAGCCGGACGGGACTCAATTCGATGCACGCGCGGATCCTACATTACGCTCTGCACCGCATCGTCAGTGCTTCTGGCCTCACGTTATCAACCCGCCATACCACGTGACTCCTTCAGACGCCTTTATAAGAGCCATGCCGCATCGCTTCAACTTCAGTGGGTGTGGCGGACCAGGCCTCGCCATGCTGCCTAATAGGCCGTTCCTCTGCGTTATGCAGGTCCTGCTGGCGCAATTGGCCGCTCTTCAGTCGGTCGGGATTCAGCCGGACGGGACTCAATTTGATGCACGCGCGGATCCAACAGTTCTACTGGCGCAGTTGGCTGCTCTTCAGTCGGTCGGGATTCAGCCGGACGGGACTCAATTCGATGCACGCGCGGATCCTACATTACGCTCTGCACCGCATCGTCAGTGCTTCTGGCCTCACGTTATCAACCCGCCATACCACGTGACTCCTTCAGACGCCTTTATAAGAGCCATGCCGCATCGCTTCAACTTCAGTGGGTGTGGCGGACCAGGCCTCGCCATGCTGCCTAATAGGCCGTTCCTCTGCGTTATGCAGGTTAGTGTTTATTATAGCTCTATCAAAAGTGACTATCGTGGCCTCCTGGTCCTGCCATGCCCACGCCAGTGTCTTGAAATTTTATGCAATGTTTTTTGTGCATGCAAACTTTTGTTATGTGGGGATGTTGAGTTGAACCCTGGGCCGAGCACTGAAGCCTTATTGACTAAACTGCTGGAAGGCCAAAATAAGTTGGTCACAGAGATGGCTACTTTGAGGGATCAGCAGTCCAACATGGAAAAAATGATTTCAGACCTTAACAAGCGTTTTCTCGAATTTGGAATGCATATCGATCGAATAGACGGCCTAGAACAGGCGGTCAAATCGCTACAAGCGAAAGTAGCTGACATTGATGATAGGAGCAGGCGTTCAAACCTGGTTTTGTTTGGCATTCAGGAGGGCAGCACTGAGACTGAGACAACTCTTCGCGCTGAGGTGATTGAAAACCTTTTTTGGGACAAGCTAAACGTAAGATGCAGCTCTGTTGTAAGAATCCACCGCATTGGAAAGCCGGGTAAAATGAGGCCAGTAATTGTATCCTTTCAAAATTATAACGAAAAGCAGGATGTTCTTAAAAATGCACGAAAGTTAAAGGGAACAAAAATTTACATTCAGAATGACTATTCGGTGGATACTCTAAGGAAACGCAAGCTTTTATGGCAAAGTGCAAAAGAGGAAAAAAAACAGGGCAAGAAAGTGATTCTTCTGCATGATAAACTGCGAATAGATAACGAACTTTACGTATGGGATGATGTCACACATTCGAGGGTTGAACTGGTTACTCGGCGAAAAGTTTCCTCCAGGGATTGACAGATACCTTCTCGCCTTGAGGAACTGCGCCTCTTAAATATCAATGCGCGTAGCATTGTGAACAAAAGTGATATTCTTGAAGCTTTGATCTTGGGATACAGCCCTCATGTTGTTGTGATCACTGAAACTTGGCTCCGAAGTGAAGTTCACGACAACAGTATATTTCCGCCTTCGTACCAAGTATTTCGTCGAGATAGAAGTTCAAAAGGAGGTGGCGTTGCCGTCCTGATTAAACAAAACATTTCAGCAGCACTTTCAAAACAAATCAATAACCATGAAACTATTACCTTGAAATTGTCATGCTGGGGCTTTTCCTTAGTACTAGTAGCCATTTATCGCCGTCCCGATGCTCCACCAGAGTTTTTGCAGGATTTATGTGATCACGTCTTGGGTTTTAGACAACAAAAAATAATTATTGCTGGTGACTTCAACCTTCCTGGTGTAAATTGGGAGAACCCGTTTGCTTCTAATGAACCCAGTGCTCATGTTCACAGTGTACTGGACTTAATGATGTGCTGTAATTTGGAACAGGTGGTTAGACAACCTACTCGTGTTCAGGGTAGTTCCTCTTCTATATTAGATCTTGTTTTTTTGAGCCGATGCATAACCGACTTTTCTGTGACAATTGAACCTGGTCTTTCAGACCACTACATGGTGAAGTGCGTATGCCACTTCTTGACAAAGAAAAGTGCTCCTTCTAAAACTGTCGCAGTCAAAGATTACCTTCATGCAGCGGATGAAAGCGTCTTAGACTTTCTTGACATAAACTTGAGCAATTTTGGTGGGTCTGATGTTTCTGAGCTATGGGAGACATTTAAAAGGTTATGTCTATACTGCATAGATCATTTTGTGCCAAATAAAATGAAAAGGATCGCGAAAAAAAATCCGTGGATCACCCGTGACATCTTGCATCAAAAAAGGAAACTAAAACGATTACGACGTCACCGCGCATCTCAGACAACTATTCACACAAACCAGACACTTTTAAACCAGTCTATCCGATGTGCTAAGCAATTTTATTTTCAACACACTCTTCCAGACTTCATACGGACGGCTCCTGATAAATTCTGGTCGCAATTATCTCGCAAGAAAGAAGGTACTCTTCAAATAATTCACAATGATACAATCGTTGTAGATGAAACAAGCATAGCGACACATTTCAATGAGTACTTTCAAAGCGTTTTCCAAAAAGATTGCGACAGCGCACGGGCTTCTGCTACCTCTCCTTATCTCGACGCAGACATCGTGTCCTTATCTGGAGTTGTATCTATGCTTCTGAATTTAAAGACTAAAGCTTCGCCTGGTCCCGATAACATTCACAACGCATTTCTGCGTCGATACGCTGAGATGGTTGCTAAATTCCTTGTGATCATTTTCCGCGCCTCCCTGTCTTCTTCTTCTGTTCCGATAGATTGGAAAATAGCGCGAATTGTACCAATACTCAAATCAGGAGATAAATTATTGATTACAAATTATCGCCCTATATCTATTACCTGTTCTTGTTGTAAGCTTCTCGAGCACGTCATAGCTAACTACATCACTAATTTTCTTAATGAGAACAATATATTAACCCCATTTCAACATGGGTTCAGAAAAGGTTTGTCCACTGTTACTCAACTGGTCACAGTCATACATACTTTCGCATCTATTCTTGATAAATCCGGGCAAATTGATGCTATTTTCTTAGACTTTAGGAAGGCTTTTGATCTAGTTCCCCACAATAAATTGATTTTCAAACTTAAAAATATTGGCCTTCCAGAGTTTATTGTAAATTGGGTATCCGCGTACTTGTCAAATCGAACACAATTTGTTGATATAAATGGTCACTGCTCATCTAAACTTCAGGTTACATCAGGAGTTCCTCAGGGAAGTGTTTTAGGGCCCCTACTTTTTTTAATCTATATAAATGATATTGTTGAAGTTGTCCCTGAATATGTCGGAATAAGGCTATTTGCCGATGATTGCGTGCTGTACAAGGAAATTGTTACCATGAATGATCAACAGCTTTTAAATACCTGCCTTGATAACGTTTACCAGTGGTGTAAGCGATGGGATATGAAGCTAAACTCAGACAAAACAGTGTACATGAACATCACTAGAAAGAAAAACTTCTTTTCTTTTCCATATGCGTTACAAACTCACGTACTCAGGGAGGTCAGTGTGTATAAGTACCTTGGCGTAACGATAACCAAAAATCTAAGTTGGAATATGCATGTATCGAACATTTGCGCATCCGCCTTCCGTAAGCTATGCTTTCTCAAGTACAAACTTCGTTTTGCCCCGTCATCAGTGAAGCTGTTAGCCTATAATACCATCATTAGACCTTCTCTCGAGTATGCGTGCGTCATTTGGGACCCATACACTAGGAAAAACATCCATGCCATAGAAATGATTCAACGTAAATGCATCAGGTTTATTTTTTCTAAGTACCGCATGACAGACTCCCCTACAGCTATCATGAAAGAAAATAATATACAAGAACTTCAACTTCGTCGCAAAATTCTGAGATTAAAATTTCTTTTTCAGTTAAAACACAAACATTTCGCACTAGATGCCTCTACGTTTGTACAACCACTGACGTCACGAGAAACTAGAAATCGCCATGCTGCGTCAATAACACCATTCCAGACACGTACCAATACATTTAAGTTCTCTTTTTTTCCCAGGACCATTGTAGACTGGAACGCCCTGCCGTTTGAGTCGTTACAGAACATTGAACACTTTGATTTTATCACTTCATAACGTTAAGCCCCAAAATGCTCCTATCGCTGCGCCATATGTTATTGCGAATATGTATTGGTGTGTATAGTTTTGTGTAAATATACTTAATTTGGTCACGAATTGTTACTAATTTATGTGGTGAAAATTGCTGTTGAATATTAATTGTCATGCGTACATTTATTAATTTTGTGTGCCTTGACTGCTGATTGCTTGTGATTTTTTTTTTCTTTTTTTTTTTTTTTCCACTCCTGCATGGGCTCTGAAGAGAGCCTGCAGTATTCTGTAAATAAATAAATAAATAATGAATTTCATCAACCATTAGCGTCACGGTCTTTTCGTTCGGCTGCATGCACTTCACTCTTTCTCGAATGTTTTGCTCCTTCAGTGGATCGCCTCCATACTTGGAACAAACGCGGCGCAGGGTTGAAGGATGGGGTAAAGTCAATTTCGACGCTGATCTGGCAAAGTTATAGGCGTGCGGAGATATGGAGTGCAGAATGCTAGAAAACACTAATGTTTCAGCACTGTAGCGACGAATGGGGGCAGCGAGTGCGAGAGCTATTTGCTCATTTAGCAAACGAAACAAAGCACTGTGTTCTTCGGTCGTGTCACTGTCTTTGGACAGTTCATTCAATAAGAAGCCGATATGCTGCAACACTGACGCTGTTTTCGACGGACTTGCAACTTCAGGCGTCTCAGTCATGTGGTTTTCCAGCTGCTGGAGCAGTGCGGTAACGTCATGATGTCGCGCACTGCATCTGGAACTGCGCCTCCGCAAGGTAATGAAACCAGCTCTATCATACCTTCTGAGACTGCAAGTGAGAGATCAGCAAGCACAGTGACGGAAAACCTCACGTGTGGTGAAGGATTATCTTCGATGCGGAGAAACATCACCAACGATCGTTTGCCTTGATGGTCCAGAAATCATTACTGCATACAGCAGAAAGCTTGCCTCTTAAGTGTTCGAAAGAGGACACAGCATTTCTCTCCTCTTCGTTTTTTTTTGCGCATATAGAGTTCTTAATCGCTTTGCTCAAGACCTCGTCTTCCATTCGAGCTCGTTTCGAGACAGGAGATTCTCGGCGATTGCGATTCGTGCTCAGGTAGGACGGACAGTTCGGAAACACCGAGGGTATAGCATCTGACACAAGGCGCACCCTCTCGCTGTCGACTGTCAATGTTGGTTCCAAAGCTGCGTTGAAATGTGACATATTTGTGATGAAGTCAGCCTCGAGGAAGTGGAGTTCACAGACCTGCGCCAAGCATAACAGTGACTTCATTACTTTCATACGAAACGGGCTAATAGGAACTTTGACACGAGCCTGAGTATTTCTTTTCTATTTTACCGCACTGCCCTACCTGAAGCGCGACAAAACTACCATCACCACTCACGATAGTCGCTCAATTCAACAGTAACAGAGCCAGAACGCCAGTAATGCGATAGAGCCGGTAAGACAACAAACTTCAGCAGTTTCTCACCTTGGAGTGTATGCTTGGTGTGAAATCCTTTCGCGGAATGGCTTTTATCCAAGACTTCTTCCGAGCTTCATCCTTGGGGAATGCGAAAACACGCACTTTGGGAGCACTGTCATAATTGCCGCGGCACCCGGGAACACAACAACGTCCCATTACGCACTGATCGATGTGTAATCACATACTCACAAATACAACACCAATAAAATAGGACACGTGGGAACGGACGAAGACTCGGAGCAGTGCGATGCAGCACCAAGCCTAACGCAGTCTAAGCAGCGAAGCAGGTAGCGATGAAAGGCAAACCTGTCGTGGCTTGTCCGCCGTTCGGGGTAAAAAAGTGCGCGGGGTGACCAACACCACAACCTGAGCGACACGTCCTCGGCCACTGGACAGTCGGTGATTTTTCCGGGGAGACGTTGAGGCTGCCACCCAGGATCCGGCGAAGGACGACTTTTGCGACGCGTCTCACGAACAAGTAGAAGATGCGTTTAATTTACATATTTGCAAGAGAAGCACATTGCAACGAGAGCGTTCAGACGCGCCATTCCATCACAAGGGCCCAGAGCGCACTCGAGACGAGCGGGCCAGCGAAGTCCAGAGAGAGAGCACAGCGCACTCCCGACACGCTCCTTTTATAGCCGTCCGTGCACGCGCTAGACACCGACTGTGTGTCCCAGCGACGCTGATGTGCATTTCCTGCGGCGCACACAGACGCCTCCCGCGTTCCTGCAGGACGCGGACAGCGTTTGACCGTTACGCCAATGAGCGTCCCTTGCAAGCCACCTCCTTGCTGTGCCGGTCATAACATCGGACAACTAGCGTGACGTATGCCGTCTGGAGAGAGGGGTATGAAAGGGCCTTGTGAATAGTCTAGGTGATGTTGGTTCGACACCTTCCCGTTATGTAACATGGAAACGGAAAAGCGTGGATGACCATGGCCATATTGGAAAACTGGCTTCGGGAGGAAGACGCTAGATTTACGAGGCAAGGCAAAAAGGGGATCTTCATCGTGGACGAGCTTCACTGTGTGGTCTGTTGTCGATGCGTAAAATGCCCAAACGTGGTTCAGAGGAGGTAGCGAGTGATGTGCTTCATTCCTTGCGAAGAAGCACGGTCGCCAAGAGTGCGCTAGCACGTCGTTTCTGCCCGCAGTCTCGCTGTCAGCAGAGCTAGGGCTAAAGCGAACTCCGATGACACGCCGCGCTTGTAGACCACGCGCCCACTCGTAGTAATCTGATCGTGCCGTCCCTTACCGCTTCGTTGCTTGCGAAGAAGCACATCGCCACAAGTGCGCTAGCTCGTCGGTCCTGCCTGCAGTCTCGCTGTTGGCGGAGTTAGGGCTAAGGACGACTTTGACGACTTTGATGGAAAGGACTCATGTTGTTGTTGCCAGTCTGCCATCTTGGCTGAAGGACTCTGTGTACTCTGTGTACAATCTGTAAATACATTTCTTTTGTTTACTCGCAACCCAGGACATTCTGGTGGAGGTGCTGGGTACGAAGACAGTATAACGAAGCTACACAGCGGCCGAAGCTTAGTTTATTCAATGATGGCACAACAGAGTCCCGCTTCCACAGCTGCAATGGCAACAACGATAGTTGCTCTGCCCCAGCTCAAAAACCCTGGCGTGTTCTGCGGGACCTGCAATGTCGACATTCAAGAATGGTTGCCGGTGTATGAGCAAACAAAACAAGCAAGAATTATCGTTGGGACGAAACACTCATGTTGGTGAACATATCATTCTATCTGAAGAGAACAGCCAAAGTGTGGTTTGAGAATCACGAAGCGTTAATTGGCAGCTGGAAAGCATGCAAAAAAAAAAAGATGCATGCACTGTTTGGCAAATCTACTGGCATGAAGGCAGTGACCAAGAAGGAGCTTGAATCTCGCACTCAAACGTCATTGGAGTCGTAGCTGTCTTACATACAGGATGTGCTCGCCCTTTGCCGCAAAGCGTACGATGGCATGGGGGAGTTTGAGAAGGTAGCGCACATATTAAAAAACATCGTCGATGATGCATTCAATATGCTGATTTGCAAAGACTGTGACACAGTAGATGTATCATGTTTTGAGTGTAAAGACTTCGGCGAAGTGATAGGGACATAGACGACAATGCTGTTGAGTCACTGTGACACAGACTACAAAAAGAAAAGAAAAACATGAAACACGCGGAAAACTCTCGTGGCAGGAGCACCGAGAATAAAAAGGCAGGAGTGGAAGGGCAGCGCATGGTGCAAGTACCGTATTTACTCGAATCTACCGCGCCCTCGATTGTAACGCGCACCCGATTTCCACCGCGAAAATAAAAAAACAAAAAAAAACCGTAAGACACCGATTGCAACGCGCACCCATTTTTCTCGCTGGCCCGCACGATCACACCACTCGAAAAAACGACTCCTTTCGGGAGCGTCTTCTATTTAAATATGAGGTAGGGGCGAAGCTTGTGCCCATCTGACGTGTAACAGAGCATTGCCGTCACTGTAGTTTTACCGTGGACCGATGTCAGCACGCGAACTTGCTTCGCCCCCTTCTTCTCGACGGTTGTGGTGCCAGGCATGTCGAAGTAAAGAGGCGTCTGATCGGCATTCCCGATTTGCCCAAGCAGGTAGCCGTTGTTGCGCCGCAAGTTTAGGACGAACCTCTGAAAACTGTGAAGCTTTTCATCGTACTCCTCCGCAAAACTTTTCGCATATGCATGTTCCCCTTCGGAGGAAAAAGCCTTTTCTTTTCATGAAGTTAGTTAGCCAGCACCTGCTCGCTTTAAACTGGCTCCGCATTAGACCGTTTTCTAAGACTAATTGCATAGCCCGCACTTGGAGCAGTTCTGTCGTCACAGGCCGCTGTGCCGCTCGCTGCTCAAGCACATACTCGCCGAGCAGCTCTTTATTTGCCGAAACCGACCCTGCTGTGGTCCACTGAAGCCTTTGCGTGAAGCTTTGCTGTCGACAATCTTCTGCTTTTGTTTCCGCCGGTCCCGCATGCACGTTTCGGGAACTCCGAGCGACCGCGATGCGGCCCGATTTTCGTCCGTTTCTGCACACGCGATGACTTTTCTTTTAAAAGCGGCATCGTGGTGCGCTCGTGTTTTTAGAGTTGGCCCTTCCACGCCGTCGATGCTAATGCAGTACTAGATGACGAGCTCCTCAGCACACGTACGAAGTGCCGCACATGGGAAACACGTAGGCAGAAATGGCCGACGCGCCATGCCGACGCACGTAGGGGGCGGCCATTTTGGATTTGCCGATGGCAATAGATTGACTGCAATTTTTTTGTTTGTACTCGATTCTAACGTGCATGCGACTTAAGAACTCGCTTAACCGGAAAAAAAGGTGCGCGTTAGATTCGAGCAATTACCGTAGCGTTCGGTGGAAGAGGCAGCGATGCGAAGAACAAATCCCTGTTCCTGCCGACGCCTAGTGCCTCAGAGTTTGTGGCTCTGAATTATCAAGAAGTCCACGGGCCGCCCCAGAGTTCACCTGTACGTGAGTCGTCACGAGGGGTCCCGACGACAACCGTTCACGACTCACCGTTTGACTCTCAGCAGAGTTGATCTTCTATAGATTAAATGTTTGGATGTGTGGGTGCTACTTAAAACGCCCGCTTTGTCTTTATTTCTTGAACCTCATACGGTGAAGCTAATACACCGTGACATTTTGGCATCCAGGGGACAGGACGAACTTGTTCTCTGTGGCACAGACACATTGTAGATGCTATGGAAATGCAGAAATTAAGGGAACTGGGGAGCGAGTGAGCTTGTCAGAGGCAGAGTTGAGAGGGTGGAGGAGACTGCAGGAAAATCGTCAGCGAGATGATAGAGCGGCTCAGCATGAAGCGGCGAAAGAACACGACCTGATGGCTGTTGAGCGAGAAAAAATACCGGCAAACGTGTGGCCTCGGAGCAAGCTCTAGCCAAAGCAGAGGAACGCAGCCTTCCGCTACGCATAAGGCTTGCCGAGCTAGATGCAGCACCAGCGTACCGAACGCCACCGGGAGAATGACCTGAAGTACAAGCAGTGCGCTACCCTTCCATAAATCTTCGAAAATTTCTCCTGCAGTTTGAGATTGCCCGAGACGACTTTGACGCGTACCTCAAGAGGTTCGAATGCGTGAGGACAAGCCGAGGCTGGGACAAATTACAATGGGCAATCGCCTTGAGCATGTGCCTCACAGGAGAAGCTCTGAAAGTGTATGGAAGACTGTCTTCTGACTACTGCCTAGATTATACTCATGTAAAGATAGCTCCTCTGCGGCATTTTCGTCTCATGGCAGAAGAGTATCGTGAGCGTTTCCGAGCGTCAAAACCATAGAACGGAGAGACAGCTACACAGTTTGTAGCTAGAATTAAAGGACATTTTGATAGGTGGATTGATCTCTCGGAGACCCCGTACTTTCGATAGTCTAGTTTAGTTGATCGTCAAGGAGCATTTTTTGTCCAATTGTATAAGAAGTTGGTCACTTGCTTCCGCAAAGGGAAATGCTCCACCTTGGGTACCTCTACCTAAGCAGCTGATGAATTTATAGACGTTCAGCACCAGAAAAACTTGGCCCCGTATATGCATGTAATCTGCAAATGTGGTCGAAAGACTATAGTCTTGCGTGTGGAGAGAGTGAACAATTTATTTTATGTTCTCCGTAAAAAAATCGGTGGATGGTATTCTGGAGGCACTGCGTTAGAGTGCCTGGAGCGTGCAGCGGAGGCGATCGAGTGCATCAAGTCAAGTCACATGTGAGACATGAGCGCCACCTGGCAGCGTTCTTAAAAAAAAAGCGCGTGACTCCGAGACGGGTGTGTGCGCCCGTCGCAGAGGTGATAAGGTTTAGAACGCAAGGCAACGGGTTGGTGCCACCACCATCGCGTCTTAGCAAAGCGTTAGAAACTCCCCGTTCCGTGCAAGCATTGCATGGTCAGCGCTGCGTGATAAGTGCTACGGTTCTAAAAATTGCTTATGTATGCCTTTTCTAGTAAAAGATGTACATGCCAGTAAAGGATGTACATGCAGAATATATACGTGTTATGGTGCCCCCAAACTTGCACAATAGTTGCTTATTTATTGACAATTGCACAAGTATAAACGCTAAACCTTGAGCAGCATTGGTGGGCGCTGTGGATGGAGTCGGCTGTTTCAAGTACCGGTGCCGTTAAGAGTGGAGAAACAGACAAATGTACAGACACAGACAGACCAAAATTTTTGGGTCGAAAGCCCCCAAGAAAGGCTATCGTCTTTAAAACTTCTTCTATTTTCATAAGCATGCGAAAGTGCCCGGTACTGAGAAGCAAAGCTTTCTCGGTGATATGCAACCTGTTATTGCAAAATGCACCGTGTGCAACAGAATGGGCCACACAGCTGTCAGCTGCCGATCCAAAGTTCAAACATTTTTAGAAATGTCATCGTCACAGGCATGATACGATGCGGTGTCTGGAAAAAGGACCATGGCAAAACCAAACTTTTTGCATTGTAGTTAACAATCAGGTGACACCCGAAACAAGGTAGCAAGAACATATTGGGCTTGCTGCTTTTGAAGGGGTTGTCATAAGCAAAATTGGGGAAATGCCTCTGCTAGTGACGTTATGAGCTTGGTGCAGGAGGACTGCGAGGACTATTGGCCTGGTGTGCGATCTATGGCGGAGCTGCGAATTGGGCTTGTATGATGTCACTTCGAGGTTTTGTGCACTTTTGAGGCGCGGCGCAGTGTAGGAACCACAGTCGTGGGAAAACTCAACAAAGTAGTAGTTCAATTGGTTAAATTGTGTGTGGTGGTTATTGACGCTTTCATAATAACCATGGGTGTCTTGGTTATATTGTGTGTGGTGGCTATTGATGCTTTCATAATAACCTTGGGTGTCTGCTTTTAACGCTCATTTTAAAAGCATAGCATTTTGATTCTTAAAACTGCGGCCGCTTGTCTCCGCGGCAAGTGCTGCGCAATGGTGAAGTACTGCTCTGTGCCTCTATATGATCACGCACCCGCAAAAAGGACGTTAACTTTCACTACTATTCCAAGTACCCGATGGGAAAGAAGTGGATAGTTACACTCAGAAAAGGGAAAGCACCCCCCACCCCCCTTAATCAGCCGTGCTTGCATCGTTACTCTGCTTGTGTTGGTACTTTACCTTTTGCTACATACTCGCTGACCCTAATTATTTACCTACTGCATTGAGTATTGCCTTTTTCTACACCTAAACAGAGCCTTATTTGATTTGTATACGCAGATGGAAATACTGCACCATTTACTAATAGCACATTTGGTTACATGAAGTGTATTTTCGTAATTCACTGTGTTAATTACTTGTACGAAAGTCCTCGTGGGCTCTTCAGAAAAGCACTATTTCTAACAAGTGGTCTTTCTTGCAGTGTCTGCTGGACTGTCTCCAACGTTTACTCTCTTGCCAGGCATGGACACAAAGATGCGCTTGCGAGAACGTGAGTGATGGCAGTTTCTCCTATTTTAGGGGCATTTCTCGTAGCTGCCGAATTTCTTAGTACTAGACAAGTGTGACTTATCTGGCGAGGAGACACTTGTATATCGCTATATTTCATGCCCTATAATAATGCGGATACACTAGGCATGATGCTAACTCATCCGGGTACTAGAAAAGGCTACACAGACGGTGGTGGTGGTGAAAAACATTTTCTAATATATTTACAGTGAGAGGTATGGATAAGGCGAGTCTGAAGCTTCTGCACATTCCTCTTGCTCTATAAGTAGCACACATTCTGCTGCTAAATCGGGTTTGGCTCGCCCACATCGTCAATGCATCTAGAAATGCACATACGCAAACAATGTGAATCGGGAGTGACATTTCAGTTGTTCAGTGTTCATCTTATAATATTATATTACGAGAATATTTTTTGCGGAGAACCAAACAGCGCGTTCGTGGCCGTTCGCTAACCACTCATCGCAAGAACGTCATGTTCCTGTGAAAAATTGTCGCACTAAAAAGGTGGTGCTTTCCAAGAAGAAAGTCACAGCTTTGCCGCAAAGGCAAAGCAATGAACGTGATAGCAACAATTTGAAAGGTCACGCGCAGAATAGAATGCAGATCAAATTGTGCCCCACTTTTCTCCCGCGCAAATTACGCAAAAATCCTACTCACAGGTACAGATGCACGCAAACAGGCATCTCAGTTGTTACTTCCCTGTGTCTGCAGAGTGTGCGCTTTTCGAAAACTGAGATTCGAAATGATTGTAGTGACCTTGGTGCACCCGGTAATTACAACAAAATCCTTTTAGGTAAAGCCCAAGGCCAGCCAAGGCATACGATTCTCCCCACTGCGAAATAAGGGCGCACGAGGGGGCATCATTGCTCCCCTTCTCTAAGCGTGGCGAAGTACGCAAAAAAGATGAGAGCGTGCGCCACCGCGCGATGTGGCGATGTGCGCTCATTGCGCCATCTTGCTAGCAATGCTGAAGACACGATAATTTCCCACGGGATGCCCATCAGTAGTGGTAAGTGGTAGATATAGATAGAGTGTTGTTTGAATGTTGAAGGACGTGCTCCTCTGTGGCTCAGTGATTAGCGCCTCGCACTCGTGATGCAGAGGACCCAAGTTCGATTCCGCGCGCCTTGTCTTTTTTTGGATTTTTTTCTTTCTTGCATCTTCATATATATAGATACTTATACATATATGGTGAGTGACGGCAACGCCAACGCCGGCGGAAAAATCCAGCCCAAAGTGTCCATATAATTGCTATCGCAATAATATAAAAAAAACGAAGGAATTTATGCAAAGTGAACAATAACTGGCTTTTACCAACTACTTTCCACAAGTGCTTGAGTCTCATAATAATTAAAGCTGTATATATTTCAGCAAAGCAGACAGCAAAATTATTGCAAAACTTATCTTATTCCTAAAGGTCTAGGTATCGGGAAACAGTTGGTTCAGTGATATGATGTAGTTGTCGAAGTTGTCCGTTTCACATTCCGTTGTTGGAAATGGTGGTCGCGGAAGACAATCTGCGTTAGCGTGACATCGACCGCTTTTATGGGAAACCATGAAGTCGTATTCTTGTAGACGAAGTGCCCAACGCACAAGCCGACTAGATGGGTCACGCAGATTGACCAACCGGCAGAAAGAATGATGGTCCGTCACAATGGTAAAGAAGCATCCGTAGAGGTAGGACTGGAAGTGCTGCACTGCGAGGCATTTGCCCTGTGATGGTGTAGTTACGCTCGGACTTGCTTAGCGAGGGACTTGCATACGCTACGACATGTTCTTTGTTATCCAAGTGTTCAATCAGGACAGCACCTACATCAATACTGCTAGCGTCTGTGTGAAGTTCCTTGGTAGCCAGAGGATTGAGGTGTGGAAGATTTGGATGAGACGTCAAAAGAAACTTCAATTCGGATAAAGCAGACTCACATTCAGGGATCCAGTCAAACTGCGGCCCTTTCTGAAGCAGGCACGTGAGCAGGTACGCAATATTGTAAAACTGGGAATGAATCGAAGGAAGTGTGAACAAAGCTCCAAAAAGCTGTGCAGTTCTTGCATCAAGTGAGGTTCCTTGAACGCCTCCACTGCGGCAGTCTTCACGGGATCCAGTCGTATGCCTTTTTTGTCCACAAATCATCCAAGGACGAGTCTTTGGCGCTCTCAAAACGATATTTCTTTGAGTTGAGCACCAAGCCTGCTTTGCTTGGGCAGTCAAACACGAGACCGAAGCATGTGTTATCCTCACAAAAGGTGCACTTGAAAATTAAATGGTCTTAGTAACACATACCCACTTGCCACTTCAATCCACGTAGAATGTTGTCCATGAAGCGCTCAAAAGTTGCAGGCATGTTGCATAACCCGAATGGCATCGCATTAAATTCAAAAAAGTCCATCTGGTGTGGCAAATGCCGTTTTCTACTTGTTTTCTTAGTGCATTGTAATCTGCCGGTATCAAAGAGTAAGAGCCCGATGAAAGACAGTCAATAGTGTCAATTCGCGGGACTAAGTATATGTCTTTTTTTTTTTTTTTGGTGATGGCGTCAAAATGACGGTAGTCAACGTAATATCGCCATTTCCCATCCTTCTTCCTCACTAGACTTACTGGAGCGACCCACGAACTACATGATTCTTGAATTACATCTTTCTTGAGCGTCTCACAAACCTATTCATTGATCACTGCATGTTCCGAAGGCAATACACGTTATAGTTTCTGTCAGCGACGTCTTGTCGATGCGGTGCTTCATACGAGAAGCAGGGAATGACGGTGGAGTGTGTAGCTGTGCGAAATCGAAGAGACCGGCGTGTTTGCACAGAATACTCCCCAGTTCATTACGCTCGTTGGTGCTCAGTGGCTTATCGATCATAGCCATAATGGTGTCCCTGGCGTGCAGATTATGGCAATGGGTCTAATCTGGGAAATCAACTGCTCTCTGAAAGGATGCCAAAGGAGAATACCTGATGTTCATCAATCTCTGGAAGTTTCGGACCCTCCGGCAGCACTGTCGGTTCATCAGAGCAGTTGATCACCCATAAACCAGTACGCACTTGCGCATTGGATAGCATGCAGTAGATAATTGAAACAGTCTGCTTTGTGCAACTGAGAGCCCTGCCGCGGTGGTATAGTGGCTAAGGTACTCGGCTGCTGACCCACAGGTCGTGAGATCGAATCCCAGCTGCGGTGACTGCATTTTCGATGGAGGCGAAATTGTTAAAGGCCCGTGTGCTTAGATTTGGGCGCATGTTAAAGAACCCCAGGTAGCCGAAATTTCCGTAGTCCTCTACTACAGCGTCTTTCATAATCATATGGTGGTTTTAGGACGTTAAACACTACGTTTCATTTATGCAACTGAGATGAATGGGCTCCATGGTTGCGTCAAACGTTTCCTCACTTGCAGGGGAACAGGCAACAGGGACACATTTGCTGACAATGGCGGCACAGTTGTGTCTACGAACAAGCAAAGGACACTTTCCTGACAGTGCGGAATCTTCATGAATGCAACTGGGACATACAAGTCTACTGTAATTTGTCCTGCGTGGGAATCGACAGTGACACCACATATCTTCAGAAAATCCAGTCCAGAATGACTTCATGCGTAATACAAGGGAAAACAGCAGACTCTGCAACAAATTTCTAATACGCCAAAGTAACAGCCATAGTGCACACACCAACAGGTTGTAACACATTCCCACTCATTCCACAAAACGTATCAGCACGGTCTTAACGAAACATGACTTTTTGTTCAAGGAGGCAGGTGAACACGAGACTCATCACTGACCCGATAGCACCTGTGTCCACTAAGGCTATTGTTGGTACACCATCGATAAGCACATAAACCTTATTTTTAAACATGGAAGCTAAAGAGGATATTTCTGTTGGAATTGAAGACTGTCCAGAGACATCACCTTCAACGGCCACTCGGACTAGTTTTCCGGAGAAGGCCAGAAGTGGGTGCGCCGAGGAGACGGTGATCCGTTGATGCGCGGGGTAGGAGGTGGTGTCACACTGCGGTCAGAAGCCAGAGATTGGTTTCGTAGGGGTCCTGGGGTCTCGTTAGATGCACTTCCTGGGAATGCCTGTGCTCGTGTAATGTTAGACCGGTTATATCTCGGCAATTGGTCGTACCTCGGTAGCTGCCGGTAGTTGCAATACCTGGTAGTGTGGACTTAAAAGCCACAGTTGTAGCAGACTAGTAAAGCACACTCGCCGAACCAATGTGCAGACCGCTCAGTTGTGAAGGGTCGGCGATCAGCTTGCTGAATTGGGGCTGCCCGCCTCTGAGTGGCAGGGCCGAGCTGAATGCGTTGGCCGAAATTCTGCTTGGACGCAAATGAGTCATGACGTGGCCACGGAGTTTTAGTTTTGTTGATGTCTTTCATACATACTGATTGTTGCAAAGAAGCTAATGCCGCCGTGTAGTAAGGCCTAGTCGGCGTAGACCTGTGCATAGTTGAGGCGGTTGATTCTTGACCCTTGCACTAGGCCATGACGACTGTTGTCAATGGCAGGCCAGCAAGACGACGGCTCCGGTGAAGTTCAAACAGCTGTGGCTCTGTGGTACGTATGTTTTGTACCCAGCACCTCCACTACTCAATTATGTCCAAAAGAAGGGTTTATTTTATTCAGAGGCGACGTAACAATCGGCTTGAAGGTGTAGAATGAATGTGCACCGGATACCTTTGCCAATAGGTGAACATGCTCTTCTTCTGTCACCTCCCTGTTCCCTGCTGCACAGATGCACATACCTAAATTACGTGTGTGGTAATAATATGCTAGATATATTTGAACGAATAGATGTACTCAAATTTTTCTTTCTTTTGTGTATCTTTATAGGAGGCCTTCAGCGCCATGAAGTGAAGGACTCCTCTACACAGACATGTAAGTGTTATAATAACCTTATTTGTTTATGTAAATATTGTGAGCGCGACAAGCGAATGACTCTTTATTCTCTTTGTAATCATCATCACCTGTACATCTTCTTCATCTAAGAATATCATCACCGGCGTGATTGAGGTCGAGCCTGGCCGAATAAACCGGTTCCTCACAAGTGGTGGACTGTGCTTTTCGTTCCCTCAAGTCCTCTCGCCCGTTCTCGCTGGAGCTCCGCTCGGGTCGTCGCGTACAATCCCCTGCCATGGCGGCCCAAGAAAACCCTGGCCCATCCAACGTCGCCGTCCTACTGCAGCCACCGCCACCCGCTCCGTCCAACAACACTCGCCTGCGTGATCCACCTGTGTTTTCCGGTATCCGAGGCGATGATGTCGAAGACTGGATCAAGAACTACGACCTCGTCAGCGATTTGAACAGGTGGGACAATCCACACAAGTTGCGCAGCGTCCCATTTTACTTGTCCGATGTTGCGAAAACTTGGTTCTGGAACCACCACCCAGATCTTCCCGACTGGGACACTTTCGAGCAGCAAATTCGTCAGGTATTTGGTGCCCCTGCAGTTCGCACTGAGGCAGCAAAGAAGAAACTCGCTCAACGCACGCAGCTGCCGGGTGAATCTTACACCTCTTATATTGAGGATGTCCTTGCACTGTGCAAGCGCGTTAACACCGGCATGTCTCAAAACGACCAAATACGCCTCATTATTAAAGGCATTAACACCGTCGCCTTTCACGCCCTCGCCACGCAAAATCCTGCCACCACCCAGGACGTGATAACCATCTGTCAGCGACTTGACGAGCTTCAGTCTCTTCGCCTTTGCTACGATGCCACCGACGTTCCTTTGCCTGCACCCCTCAACTTGCGTGCGCTTATTCGCGACATCGTTCGTGAAGAGCTGCACGGGCGCTGCTCTTCCTGTGCTGCGGAAGTTACTTCACCTCCTGAAAAAGATAGCTTGCGAGACCTGATTAAACAAGAGATCGCCTCCGCATCGCATGTGACGTGTTCCAACAGTCCCTGTGTGCGCCAGACGCGCACGTACGCCGAAGTTGGCGCGCTCTCTGCCGCACCCACCGTTTCTGTGCCTACAACAGCAGACCATACGCCTGTGGCTTCGTTATCACCGCCAGTGCGTGCACCACCTTACTACGCACCTCAGCGTAGAAGGTGTACGTGTTGAGGCTCTTGTAGACACTGGCGCTGCCGTTTCGATTACATATTCGTGCTGATTTTTGTTCCCGCCTTCGAAAAGTCGCCACACCTTATGGCGGCCCACCTCTACGTGCGGCGACCAACGCTCTCATTCGTTCACTTGCACAGTGTACTGTTCGTGTCTGCATAGAAGGCATTCGTCATCACATTGTTTTCGCGGTATTTCGTGAGTGCACCCACGCTCTCATTCTTGGGTGGGATTTCTTGTCTTCTGCGTCCGCTTTCATATCATGTGATCAGCGCCTCCTGCATCTAAACGCCACTGACTCTTCTCCGCTTGAACAAGGTGGACGCATCGGACTTGTCACCACGTCAGATTACGTACTTCGGCCATACATCGAAGAAATTAAAAGTGTTAATTGCACCGACATTGTGGATGGCGACGTACTAATTCTCCCTTACGGTCATACCCTACGTAGGGGCATTATGATCACACCGGGGCTTATTCGCTTCTTCGATGGGTGTACGTACCTAACCGCCATAAATCAAACGTCAGAGTGTGTACTGCTCCCCTGTGGCTCAACAGTATCTTGCGCGGTCGACAGTGAGCCTGTTGCGATTGTTACTCTTCCGAACAACAACCACAACGATGTTCCGAAATCGCAATCATTGCCACTCAATGCCTCTGCCACACCTGTGTCGGCGACAATAAGCAATGACTTAACACCTGATCAAACTGAAGATTTGCTCGCCCTGTTAAATAGACACTGTTCTCTATTTGACGTGAATTCGCCCGCCCTCAGCATGACTACCACCGCTACTCACAGCATCCAGACTGACGGCTCTCGTATTGTACATCGGCGTCCATATCGTGTGTCTCAGGCAGAACGCAAGATCATCGAGGAAAACGTCTCAGACATGCTACGACGTAACATCATACGTCCTTCCTCGAGTCTCTGGTCATCCCCAGTTGTTCTCGTTCAAAAGAAAGATGGGACAGTGCGTTTTTGCGTCGATTACCGTGCGCTAAACAAAATAACGCGCAAGGATGTTTATCCCCTCCCTCGGATCGACGATGCACTGGATTCATTCAACACCACCTAGATTTTTTAAGGCCCCTCCACGGCTCCATGACGTCACCGCACTACGACGGCTCTGGAGGTTCGGCTTGCGCGTGCGCACAGCTTTCGACGCAGTTCCGCGTGCGCCTGAAGGCTTTCGAAGCTGAGGAAGGGCCAGTGACGTTTTTTTTTTTCTTTTTTCAGTCGCCTCCAATAAACGTTTTACTCGGTCGCAGAATCGTGGTTTAATTGCACAGAGTTTAAATGAATGTTTCTTCTGGTTTCCTTGATCGTATAACGAGTAACATTCAGGCATATCATTACTGATTTTGTATCGATGCGCAGGTGTACGAAAACACGTTCGTAATAATTTTTAAGGACCACGCACGCGATTTTGACAAGTCATGTTTTATTTTAGGAAAAAGAAACAGCCAGCAAAAGGTTATCAAACTGCTACAACAATAACTCATATGAAATACGTGAAGGCTGCCACAAAGTTCTCAGTACACACAAGAAAAGATGCAGAATATGAAAATACAATACGTGAAGGCTGCCACAAATTTCTCAGTACACACAAGAAAAGATGCAGAATATGAAAATACAATGAAAAATCAGTTTCTAAACTCTCGCATAAAAAAAGAACAACAGTCACAAGCCAACACCCACAAGCAGAGTAGTCACTTCTTCAATGTCTTCAATTTTCGCTCTTTATCTCTTGCGGCCTTTTCAACAACCAACTGATCATTTTTTCGTTTGCACAGGTTATTCAAAAGCGTGTTTGCTGCTGCACTTAGGACATAATGCATTACCAACTGGGGACTGTGCCCATTTTCACACACATCAAAGTCAACATTGTTGTTTATCGCATCATGAGTGAGTGCCAAGAGAGCCTCCTTTTGATTCGGTAACGCATGAAATTGCTGTGCATGCTGTTCGCTCCTCAGTTTGTCAAGAACTATTTCCGCAGTAACAACGGCATTTATTATGGCAGGCTGCGGAAACTTGAGACCACCACGTGTCATGGACTTGATCAACTCTCCGCCTTCAACTTCAATGTCGTCATCCAGCATTAAACTTTCTTTGCAAGCCATGCACAAAAGCTTCTTGAATGCAGCATGGGCGCAGTAGCCAGCAACGTATGTGATTGCTGGGAGATTTGGCACCTTCACGTCATAGTCCTCATCCGTTATTTCAATCTCAAAATCATAAAGTACAGCATTATTCACTGCCACCGAGTCTGCTGCAGCCTCCATTTCTGGGAGCTCCAGAACGTTCTGCAGACGAAGCTTTCGCTCAGACTCATACACTTGTCTGATGGAAATGTGGTACTGAGCACCGGAGAGTTGGCGGTATTTGCCGAACCTCTCTTCCAAAGAGTCCGTCTGAAACTTCCCTAAAAGCACATAATCAAAGTTCAGCTCATTCAGGCAATACTCAGCAACCTTTACTAAGGTTTCTGTCGTGAGACGGAGGGCACTGTGAGTCTCTCTTGTGAGCACACCTGCGTCAAATCTTAGGGACTGCCACAGATCTAGCCACTCCACTATATTCAGCAGAAAGTGAACCTGTGGACTTGTCACTGATGCAATCGGTGACTGCAGCTCATCCCGAAGTCGAATGCCCTTGTTGCATGTTTTTACATTAACAATGCTCCACCACTTAGTTATGAGTTCTAAAAACTCTGCTGTGCCGGCCACATGCTCGAGCTGAAGTTTAGGCCCACACGCTCGAAGAGCTGCTGCTGTAGACGGGTTGAAAATCTTTAGCGCGAGCTTAACATTTTGTCGTTCCATATTCGAAGGATTGAGAGATTTTGTCGTAAGCGCCGGTGCAGATTTGATGAGCTGACCCTGTTCTTTCAAGTGTAGTTCTCGAAGTGTACGAAATGACGCTGTAAGTATGGGTGGCTGTACGCTAGATTCTGTGGCGCTAGGAAAGAACATGCATGTTCCAGAGTTTCGCTGATTGAGCCAGTTGTTCCTCACACACTTCATTAAGTGCACAGGATCAATCAGGAAAAAAAGAGGACGGTCAGGGTCAGCAGGGTGTGGATACACACTCTGAAGTTTGCACGGTGCCCCAAAAAGTGACATTGTTTTGCGGTTGATTGAGTTATTGTCAGTTATTACAGCAATGATACGCAACCCAACATTTTCCAACTGAGTAATGATACTACGCAGAAGAGTGTGCAGCTCCTCCGCATTGATGCGCTCTACTGGCAGTATGTGCACAACATTCTTCTGACTTGAAAGTAGGCTTTGCATTATAAAAACATGCGCTGTTTTTGCTGCATTAGGGCTATTGCTAGCCGCACCAACAATCGTTCCTCCCTTATAGTCAAAATAAGGCTGCAGGTGAATTTCATCCATCATGAGAACAACAATTTTTTCGTGCTCTTTCATAGTAGTGACCAGCTTCTTTGCATACGAAAGAAAAGAAGCGCCTTGCTGCTCAGCTTCTGGGCTTACATTGTATGAATTACACACACGACGTATAGTGGATGGATGGGGCAGCCTAACATTACCGGTACTGCGCAAGAATCTATAGGCATGCGGAGAAATTGTAAATAAAATGCTCGAAAGTACCAGGAACTCTGGAGAATACCGAGATTGCTTGCTATGCCTGACGAGAAGAAGAGAAACTTGCTCTTTCAAAAAACGGATAACATTGAGTCGTTCAACATCTGCCAGTTCACAGTTTGAGGCATCTTCAAGCAGAGAAAATGCCAACTTGAGCAAACCCTCAATTTTGTCTTCATGCTTACAGGAAAGTTCTCCATGTAAGGACTCTACAGAATCTAGCAGGCGTGTCAAACAACGAATGTCGTTCACTTTGTGAGGGATGGCACCAATGCCATCAATCGTAGTAAGCTGCACATCTTGGCAACGAACTTTCACCGTGAGATCCTCTAAGACCGTTATTGACAGCAAAACACGAGGGGCGTCTTCAAGAGCAAGATTCAGAAAATGAATGCACGCAGGTCTAGAAATAACACTCCAAAAGTTCGAAAGCTTCATTTGAGGAAGGCATTCCAGTAGAGCCTGGAAGGTGTCAAACTTGTGCTTTGTTTCCTCCTCCTCATGTGTCTCAAGTGAATTGGCGATGGCTTCTCGTAAAGAGGCTGCTTCAAGGCGCATCCTTTTCTCAGCGGGCGCCTCTCGCGACGTAGCGGCGGGCGCGGAAAGGTACGCTGGACAGTTCGGGAATACACTGGGAACGGCGTCGGAGCTGAGTCGAGCGATCTTCAGTTTTGCCTCGACGACTTTGCCGGTTTTTGAGTCCACATACTTAGAGGAAGTCAGAATGTCTGACTCTCTAAAGTGCCGCTCGCAGACCTGTAAAACCAAACCCAAATAATGTTAGCGTTATTAAGACAGTTAATTTCATGAGCGAAACAGCAAATTCATAACTTAAAACTAGCATAGTTTAATACGTCACCACAAAAACATCGCGCAATAAATATCACGCGTTTTAGACTTACCACTGAGCGCTTTCCGGGTTCAAAGTCGGCACGCGGAATGGCTTTCAACCACCTCCTCCTTCTGTCGGCATCAGCTGGGAAAGTGAAGACTCGCACAGTCTTTTCTCCGTCGTAATTCCCGCGGCAGCCGGGAACACAACAGTGCCCAGGCATTTTCACAAATCACTCAGTAACTGTCACACAGGCACACATCACTTTCTCGGACGTTGTCCAGTAGTTCCCTTCAAGTAATCACGGCCGTCAACAAAGCTTCAGCAAATGGCAAGGAAAGAACGGAGAAACAGCACGTAATGCATATGAAACGCACGTGCCACGGTGCAAACAAAGCACTCAAATGAAAAGAAAAACACGACGATGGTGATGTTTACAGCAATAGTGATGCCCTTTCTGAAATGCTTCTTTCGAAAGATTACAAAAAAAACTACTCAATTTAACTTTTAAAAATTACACAGTTTAAAAAAAATAAAACAAAATACTTCTCACTTTTTTATATTTTTTTTATTTTCTAAAAGAGTTAAATTAAGTATTTTTCATTTTGTCTACGAAACCATGGCTCACAGTAATCAGCATGAACGGCGGCTGGCTGCCGCTCGAGCAGGAACGGCAGCCGCTGCCGTCAGATGGCGCTACCGCACCGGTTGCTCCCGCCGTCGTAGTGTGGTGACGTCACGCGTCAAAGGAGAATTCGTGGAGGGGCCTTAAAAAATCTAGGTGGTGTTGATTCATTACAGGGCGCAGAGTATTTTTCCAGCTTCGACCTTAGGTCAGGCTACTGGCAGATACCAATGTCGGAGTCTGATAAAGAGAAGACCGCCTTTTCAACGCCAGATGGGTTGTACGAGTTCAATGTGATGCCTTTTGGACTCTGTAATGCGCCCGCCACCTTCGAACGCATGATAGACGGCGTATTGCGTGGTTTGAAATGGAAAACATGTCTGTGCTATCTCGATGACATAGTAGTGTTTTCATCCACGTTCTCGCAGCATCTACAACGTCTTGACGAAGTCCTCACATGCCTTGCAAAAGCTGGTCTACAGCTTAACACCAAGAAATGTACCTTTGCTAGCAAGACAATCAAGGTTCTCGGCCACCTTGTCAGCAAAGAAGGAATTCGGCCCGACCCCGAGAAGCTTGCCGCTGTCCTCGATTTTCCTCGTCCACTACGTCAGAAGGACCTGCGCAGCTTTCTTGGGTTATCTTCTTACTTCCGGCGCTTCATACGTGGTTTCGCGGAACTTGCGTCTCCGCTCCATCAACTCCTCGCAAAGAACGTCCCCTTCATTTGGTCCGAAGACTGCGAAAGCGCTTTCACGGCATTGAAGCAAGCCCTCACGTCGGATCCGGTACTGTGCCACTTCGATTCCACCGCACCCACCATCCTTCACACCGACGCAAGTAGTCATGGTCTCGGTGCGGTACTCTTGCAGCGTGACAAAAACTCACGCGGACGCTTCGTTGCTTACGCAAGTCGTGCTCTTACCGCTCCAGAAAAGCACTACACTATCACAGAGCAGGAGTGCCTTGCTGTTGTTTGGGCAGTGCAAAGATTCCGACCATATCTTCACGGCCGTCATTTTACCGTCGTGACTGACCATAATGCCCTATGCTGGCTTTCATCGCTGAAAAACTTACCGGGTCGCCTTTGTCGCTGGGCGCTTCGCTTACAGGAGTATGATTTCGATGTCACCTACAGATCTGGGAAGAAGCATCAAGATGCTGATGCTCTATCGCGCTGTCCTTTGCCCAGCGGAAGCAATTCACCATCGATACTCCAAAACAACAGCACCTCTCCAATCGCAGCGCTAAGTTCATCACCTGCCACCCTATCCGTCCTTGTTTCACAACAATGTGTCGACCCATACTGCCGCACCATTGTTGACCGCTTGACCGGCTCTACTACTCCTCCAAACGCCAGACTCCGTCGACAACTTAAACAATTTAAGCTTGTCGGTGATGCTTTATGTCGCTACGTTTACCACATCGATGGCAACAAGTGGGTACCCGTCATCCGACGTTCTCTGCAGCGTGAAGTTCTGGAAGCCTTTCATGATGATCCAACCGCTGCTCATCTAGGCTACCACAAGACTTACGACAAAATACGAAGTCGTTGTTTTTGGCCTGGCCTCTCTTCAGCCGTCGCTAAGTACGTCGCCTCCTGTGTCCATTGCCAATGGCGAAAACGACCGACAACTGCTCCGGCTGGCTTAAATGCAACCTCTTCCTTGTCCTGCCTCACCTTTTGAAGTCGTTGGAATCGACTTGTATGGCCCTCTTCCTATATCATCCAATGGGAATCGCTGGATTGTCACGGCAGTCGACCACCTTACCCGCTACGCAGAAACAGCTTCTATACCATCTGGGACTGCCACTGAGATCGCCGATTTCTTTTTTCGCCACATCTTTTTGCGTCATGGAGCTCCACGCATTCTCCTCAGTGATCGTGGCAAAGTCTTCCTATCTTCCATTGTCGAGCAAGTTTTGCGTGCCTCAAACACTGTTCACGAGACCACTTCTAGCTACCACCCGCACACCAACGGATTGACTGAACGGTTTCATCGGACCCTATCGGACATGATCGCCATGTACATTCACCTTAACCACACGAACTGGGATGCAATTCTACCCTTCGTGACATTCGCCTATAATACGGCTGCTCAACGCACTACCGGCTTTTCTCCATTTTTTCTCGTCCATGGTCGCTCGCCGAGTTTCGCTCTGGATGTCTCTTTCCTTTCCGCCCCTGCACCCTCGACGGCTCCTTTCTCTGAAGAATTCCTATCTCGTCTCGCACACTGCCGTCACCAGGCCCGTATTATCATCGGCCTCTCTCAAGACACTCGAAAATCTCGCTACGACTCGTCTCGCCGTGTTGTGAGTTTTTCCCCTTGTGACGAAGTTCTTCTATGGACTCCACTACGCGTCCCCGGCCTATGCGACAAATTCATCAGTCGCTTCATTGGGCCATACACGGTGGTCGAACAGACATCTCCTGTCAATTACCGCATTTCTCCTCTTAGCGCTAGTCCTGATCATCGTTGCCGAGGAACAGAGATAGTGCACGTATCTCGTTTAAAGCCTTATGCGCGACGCATTTCATAATACTGTCAAGCGACCAGGCGGCCGCTTTCACCGCGCGGGGGAATTAGTGTGAGCGCGACAAGCGAATGACTCTTTATTCTCTTTGTAATCATCATCACCTGTAGATCTTCTTCATCTAAGAATATCATCACCGGCGTGATTGAGCTCGAGCCTGGCCGAATAAACCGGTTCCTCACAATATTTTATTGTAAATGCAATGCATAAGGGAACTTCAGAAAGTCAGTTCAGGTGCTGCAACATCACTGATTCATTCAACACATGAATATTACACAGTCAATTGTGATGAAGTTGACAAAAAGTTGTTGCCTGCAAGAAAAACAATTGTCCCTTGCCTGTTTCAACTGCAAACCTGTATGTACAGTCTGCTGGTATGTTCCATGTGGCCTTTGCAAAAACTCCCTTTTGGACAGCTTGGTGACATTACTACAGGGTAAGATCGGGCACCGCCAGGGCATGTCTTCTTAGCTATATGATGTGAGCCATGATCACGGTGTAAGAATAAGCAAGGTGTCGACAATTGCTACTCCGCGCAAGAAGGGAGCAAAGGCAGATTGTGTTTGCCGGTGACCTTCAGGTACGAGTAGTTCCTGTCACGCGAGTTGAGATGATGCTACTGTATGGGGCGCCAGGTATTTGAGCGCGAAAGAACATATTCCTGAAAGGTTTGCAGGCATGGGATTTGGGGATCTAGTCACACATTTTCCTGTGCCCGTAAGCCCTGCCTGTGTTTTAGTGCATGTGTACTTCGACGCGGCTTATGACTCCTAGTACACATCGGTGGCCTTGTCACTGGCTGCGCCTTGAAAGGGGCAAGTGGTGTTTCTTCCTGAATTGTAAGTCGGGGTATCGAACTTGTACGGAGCGTGTGTCGCTTTTCAAGGCTCCGTGTAAACCAGAACGCTAGGATAACGGGCGGTGGGTGATTGCGAAAGCTGACGGAAGCTTCAGCCTGCTGACCATACATGCGCGAAGCAGTTCCTGGAAGAAGCAATCTCTACCACATATCATTCAAAATACAAGAGAAACGTCCTGTTGCACACACCAAAAAAAAACGTGTTCTCACTCAGGTGGCTGTACCTGCAGTTTACCGGGGCTGCCCAACATACCTGACTGTGCAGCAAACAAAAACTAGGAAAGCATTGTGAAAACTGCTGGCTCTACTGCCGACTTCTCGGAAGCGACGGGGGGCCAAAATGTTCAATTGCATCTGAAGTGCCTGACAGGCATGCTAAAAGCACATCAATTTATTATGCGTAGAGGGAGCGGCTTCGCAGCACGGTGATGATGAATCAACAGGCACTGACAAGGAATACATCGCGCGAAGGTATGGCAGTAAGCCTAACTAGCTCTCGAATTTCATCTAGTGCAAACACGTGAACGCAATCACGGTAGTTTTGGGGCCGTTCTTAGTGACGTCTGCTCTGAAAAATCTGTTGTCCATGCATGCAGTCCACTAATGAACAGAAGAATTGTGCAGACGGTTCGGCTAGGAGATGACGATATAGAAACGAACTGCCACCGAAGACTAGCGATGTTGTTGCAGGTTTTGTTCTTGCGCAGCAGCTTTTATGTTTTGTTGAAGACGATGCTGAAGAAGCACTTCAACGTGTGTAGTGCTGGAAAACTTGCTAGGCGCAGCCAGGTTCACAAGAGACGATGACAGTCTATTTTCTTGGAGGACTGTCAGGTTAGAAGAAATACAAATTATAGAGACTCCAATGTAGCAATTACGAGCTTTGACAGGGGCCAGGTTTTAAGGACTGTGGTTAAACTTATGAACGAAGTCGATGCTGACGAAGAAAGTGCTTAACAGCGCAAACGACAGGACTGGATAGAAGAGTCGAGAATAGAGCACCAACCAGCCCAATCAAGCATTTTGATGAAGTCAAGGCTATCAATGCTGACATCCGATGATTTCTTGCGCATATGGGACAAAAGGACGAGACCCAGGTCAAGCTCCACGAGGGGTGCGAATGACGTGGTACGAGGACTCCAGTGCTGGTGAGACCCAACCCGACGCCTACCGCTATTCCGGGGATCATAAAGATAATTTAATCACATACGACATCACAAAATATTATTACTTTGGGCATAGGCGATTCCCACTGCCACACATAATGTTGAAAAGGGCTCACGCAGTCACGCTACACTTACTGCAAAACGAGAACTTGCCCAACTACGTATTTTCTAAATAAAGTTCACCCTGATAGTGAAATTCTAGGCGAGTGTGATACGTGTGATACGTACGATGGCATGATTAGAATTAGACACATGCTGGTGGGCTGTCCCGCGACTCTTGCCGACCCCGAAGAACATTGGTTTTACTGGCAGAAGATGGTACAAAGCGCGTGTTATCAAGATCAACTATGGGCAGTCCAGAAGATCCATGATAGTCCATGATGTCAGGCTGAGCCATAATGCCTGGTACTGTCAGCTTGGCCTGACAGTACCGACGTGGATGTGGCCCGCCTCGGTCTGTAAAGACTTGGCTTCAGCACACCAATAAAGTTTCATGAATCAATTAATGAAAGTGTACTTTATAATGCATTTTTCTTATTTGGAAGTTGGTTTGATTCAGTTTTCTGCCATTGCTGTGAACATCCTGTTAACGAAATTTTACTGCAATGTAAGTTAAGTGACATAGTCTACGACACAGCTCTGTTCTATGGTCCATAATGTCTACGTTGAAGTCGCCGACTAGTTTGAAGGCTTTGTAGTACTTCTAGGTGTTTTATATTGTTTTGTCACAATAATGATTGCTGTTAGTTCATTGTTGTACATTTTTTTGTTAGTCACCCACGAATCTCCCAGTGACTGACTGGCCCAGATGGCTGCAAAGCTGGGCCCTTAGGAGTTTCGCCCCTAAATGATAAAGCTGCCACAATAGAAGCTTTATGATAGTTGGAAACAGCTGCAGACTATATTCAGCACCATATGCCGCTGTCTACAAAAAGTGCAGACTGTAGTTAGCGCGTGTGCTTTCCTTATCATTACTGCGACTGGAGTTTGAAGCAAGGGTGATAGGCCCTCGCACTCATGCCATTGTGAACATGACCTGTGAATACGAGTTTTCACCCAGTTCGCTTCAAAAACGCAGCAAAGCAAAATGCAAAGAAAACTCTAAAAATGGCGGTGGTGTGCTGCACACGATCATGATGCTCTTTCACCTCCTGCATTCGGGAGGATGGAGTCGTCGGGTAACCCATTGTGCTTCTTTTGTATTTTATATCCAATACTCTAATTATTTTATCCAGTCTGTGGATTTTGTTTGCATACTGATTGTGTGTTAATGAAATAAATTCTACTGTTGTCTGTATAAATGAATATAAGTGATCATGAAAGAGCAATTCTGCTTGCGTTGTTACTCTACCTTTTGCTACATACTCGCTGACCCTAATTATATAGCTACTGCATTGAGTATTGCCTTTTTCTACATCTAAATTAGAGCCAAATTTGGATTGTATTCGCATATGAAAATGCTGCACTTTCACTAATAGCATATCTCATTGCATGAACTGTGTTTCTGTAATTCACTGCGTCAATTACACTCAAACCTTGTTATAACGAAGTTGAAGGGGATTGATGATTTATTGATTGATATGTGGGGTTTAACATCCCAAAACCACCATATGATTCTGAGAGACGCCGTAGTGGTGGGCTCCGGAAATTTCGACCACCTGGGGTTCTTCAACCTGCACCCAGATCTGAGCACACGGGCCTACAGCATTTCCGCTTCCATCGGAAATGCAGCCGCCGCAGCCGGAATTCGATCCCCCGACCTACAGGTCAGCAAGTTGAAAGGGAGCCGCACTTATTTCGTTATACAGTGAAATTTCGGTATGACGAACTTCAGCGGACTGCGGAAATCTGTTCGTTATTTTGAAAGGTCGTTATAGTGAAAGCTCGAAAATTAATCATAAATACTTATTTTTCACCGACCAGAATGACTTACCTTTACAGCGGTGGGTCCTTGAACTTGTTTTTCATGAGAAAAAAAAAAATGGACAAGCAAACACCAGAAAATGCACGTTTACTTCAAAAAGTTTGTGATTTTTTTTTTTTTTGACGCGAGCAGCATAAATTTTGCAGCGCGAAGGCCTCAAGCTCATCCACATTCCTGTGGTGCAATTCGGTTCTTTGGTCACAACAGCCTACTTTTTGCCTTCCTGTTGCTGAAGAATATTCATTGTCTCGCTTAGCGAAAACTGCATCCGCTTCTTCATCGCAAGAAGAGATGAACTCATTTGTAGTATCATCGCAGAGCGAACGCAGGCTTGCTTTGCGAACCCGATAAGTAATCACCAAAAAGAGATGAACACAACTGAAAAATAAGGCCTCCAAAGAAAAACCTGAAGCGTCACGGCTGTCATCGCCTCTTTCGAAGAAAAAAAAAAAAAGGTGCTAAAAAAAAAAAAGGAAATTTCTCGCGTTTTGTTTTCTGCTTTCCCGCTGTCTCGGGTTTTCTGCGCTCATGCTTCCTGCTCCGCATCTCTCACTCTGTTTCGCTGACCTTGCCCTCCCGTGTTGTCCTCGCCTCTGTGCTCACTTGTAAACCTGCAGCGTCGGCGTTTCAACAAGAGGAAGGAAGAAAAGAAAGAAAGGAAAGTCGCCTTTTTTTTTTCCCTGCACACCGTCGCGCGTCTTGCGAAAAGCAGGGCGATCGTTCGCTTTGTCGTCTGCTTGCGTATCCCTCCAGTGGTCGCGACGGATTTCAGTACATAAGTTCGTAGTACTGAGGCGTTGTTAATATAACGTGGAACTAAATTATGGCTCATTATTCTGAAAAGTTCTGTATTCTGTAGTATGTCTTAGTGAAATAGTTTTACATTGAAACTATTAGCAGTCAGCGCAGGATTTTTAAAAGTTTGTTAATCTGAAAAGTTTGTTAGTGTGGGGTTTGTTCTACCGAGATTTCACTGTATTCATTATTTCGTTATATCGAATATAACAGCTTGTGGCAATGTTTGCTCGGATGGGCGCACACCTATAAGCATGCAAAGAAGGAAACTGCCTCGTGGCCCGATGTACCACTACACGACCACGCGTGCGACGGAAAATAAACACAGTCGAATCTCATTATTCGATCTCGCTTAATTCGAACACGTGCTGTGGTCCCGTCAATGCTATATGTATCCCAATGGGAAAAAACGCACTGTAATTTCAGCATACCGCGCTCCTAAAATGTTCTCAGCACCATGCCCAATCCCGCGGCGGTGCCTGTGCCACGCTTCTGCCTTTTTCGTCTCTGCACGTAGAGACTCTTCTCCTTTCAAGGCTGTGCGCGGAGAGAGAAGAAAAAAGAAAGAAAAGAAAGCTGTCGTGGGGAGTTGACTTTCTCTCTAATGCTGATCTGCTTCTATCTGCATACGCTCCTTCTTGGTGCAGAGGGTAGCAGCGAAGACGCAGTTGTTGCCGTCATTTTTAGAGAGTGTTGGTGCTAGATTTAGGTGCGCGCTACCATGCTTTGCAAACTGCGTGCGTAATGGATTGATTCGCTGCAAGCCAAACGTGTGCGGACACGCATCACAAATTGCTTCAATTAATGACGGATGTCCTCTGATTTATGAATGATTGTGTCTTCTGAAGCTTCCCCATCGTGTGTTCTTTAGTGAGAGGGAAATCGCTTTGCACCGCGGCGCTGCTTCTAAGTCATGTGACCCGCTGAGCGCTTCCTCAATCCTATCTACTGGCTGTGTGAAAAGGACAACTCTCTCGGCCGCGCGTGGCGTGACTGTTAGGTTGGTGAGGGAGCCTTAAAAGAGCCGCGCCGAACGAGCGTCAAACTCTGCAGAAAATGATATACTTAACACACAATGGTCAGTTTTTTGTAGACTAATTTAGTTCGTTATATTCATTTACCGGTCAGTTTTACTTGATTGCAAAGAGGTTTAAAATGCATGGTTCTCAATGGAGCTTTCAAGGGGAACTTCATTTACTTTGTTGTTTGTATCCATTATTTCGTTTTATCTCGTTATGTTATAACGAGGTTTGAGTGTACTTGCAAGAGGGTCTTCTTGGGCTCTTCCGAGAAGCACTTAATTCTAACAAGTGGTCTTTCTTGCAGGGTTCGATTGTCCGCTCGGCAAGAGCTTCAAGCCAGCGGGCAGTGCAGCAATGATGCGGTTGCTGGAACGTGAGTGATGGCAGTTTTTCCTACTTCAGTGGTATCATAATAATTTACTTAGGTATCATACTTAGGTAATAATACTTAGGTATCATAATAATTTATGCCCTATAATGAGGCAGATACACTACGCATTACGCCAACTCATTGTGGCACTAGAGCCAAGGCTATACAGACCGAGCTTCCACACATTTGTCTTGCTCCTTAAGTAGCACACAGCCTGCTACTAATTTGGGTTCGGCTTGCCCGCAACCTCAACCCGTCTAGAAATGCACATACACGAACAATGTGAATGGGGACAGACATTTCAGTTGTTCAGTGTTCATTTTATGATCGCATATTATATGAGTATATTTTTTGTGGAGAACCAAAAAGTGCGTTTGCGGCCGCGCACTAATCACTCGTCACAGTCGAACGTCATGTTTACTGTGAAAACCCGGCGGCCTGAGAAGGTGGTGCTTTTCAAGAAATATAAAGAAAATTGTAGTATTGTGTGGCGAACACGCCGCGCAGAGAACACTGGGCACAGCGCTGAAGCGCCGGCCGACATGAGGTACGCAGCAGCCAGTAGCCAAGCAGGAACTTCTTTATAATCTACAATGCCGCGCATATATACACAGGGTAGTGCCCCTGAGGGCGAAAACACTTCACATGAAACCAAATCTGGCAACCATGAAAACTAAACCGAAACATCACATCATTCCCCTAGAAAGAAAAGGACATGTGGCTCTAAGATCCTTATACAATGATTAACAAAACCTGAGTAACTTTTATGACCTTATACAATTTTAGAAGAATGTAATGACACAGAACTTCTGTATTTCAAACCTTAACATTCCCACTCCTTTTGTCTTAAAGTAACTAATTGAATAACAGAGAAGCGGCATGAGAAGAAGAAAAAACATAACTCTGTACACAGCGCACCATGGCTGAAAGCACTTATGCAGACAATATACAACAAAAATCACAGCATGAAAGTGTATCCTTTATACCTTTATACAATAAACAATGCACAGCTTCCACACAACAATGAACATGTATGTTACAGATTCCAACGTACGAGTAAGAAAATAGAATTCGGGCCACAAAGTCTGTAAACCTGGATGGTTTCTTACGCGAACGCTTAGAACGCTGAAGCTCATTGTGCTCTGAAGTGCTCCCTTGCAAAGCAGCAAGTTCGGTGTGTAAAGATGAGCCTACTGGCTTGCTTACGCGCTGCTCAGGCACAGCTGAGAGCATTGAGTATTCCGACAACTCGCTTAAGCATCCCTCAGCTGTAGCTGGGGACGGAGAACCCGGATGCGAAACATGGAAGCCTGAAGGTTTGGAAGAATGTTCATTAGTGTTAGGAAGAATACTGGCATGGGGACTGGGCTCGTCTGTCAAGTATTGATACAAAGCCCGAGTCCAAGGACTCTGAAGCATGCTCGGTGCACAGTAAAACTTGATGGTGGCTGGGCACCACAGCCGGATTTAAAACCGTTGCCTGAATACCATTTCCCCCAGGGAAAGATGGTGATGCTGCAGGAATAGGGATAGGAGCCCATTGTGGAACCAAGGCAGAGTATTGCCACTGGTTTTGCAAAGGTATTGAAGGGTGCAAGACTGTAAGTGGTTCCCATTCGGAATGGACAATCACAAGTTCAGAAGCATTACAAATCGATCCATCACTGCGTCCAAATGTCTAGGATCCTACTGCCGACATAACAGTAAACGGACCTTTATACTTGTGTTGTTTCTCTGGAACACATACTTTGATTCTTCGGCCAACCTAAATGACTGAAGGTTTGGCTCCTCGCTTATGATCGACACAATTCTTCATGCACTTCTGCCCATGAAAAACTCTTGTCCTTATGGTATTGTCCGAAAATGACCTCAAAGTAGAAGGCAACAACAGATCAGTTATGTCAACCGCTGTGCGAAGTTGATGCTTATGAAGCAACATCGCGGAGGACAATACCGTAGTGGCCTGAGCAGAAAAACGGTAACTACCAAAGTACTCCGTAGTTGCTTTCTTTAGAGGACGGTGTTTTAGTTGGGCTAGTTGAATGTACTTTTTCAGGGCCCTGTTGAACTGCTCGACCTGCCCATTGGCTTCAGAATAGTAGTTGGAAGAACAGAGGTGTTGAATACCTCGTTCGTAAAGAAAAGTTTCAAACTGACGAGACCTAAACTGGGGTCGTGGTCTGTTAATAAGCATGCTAAAAACCCTTCACGGCAGAAGACTGAAGTTAAGAAGATGATGACTGCATCAGATGCAACGTCTCAAACAAAACAAACCTCAGGCCATTTGGAGTAATAGTCAATCAAAGTGACTGCAAAGCTACAATCTAAGGGAACATTTGAAAGAGGACCAATAATGTCCATGCGTAACTTCTCCCACGGTTTCTCAGGAAAAAGAACTGGTTGTAGCGGTGCAAGGACAGGTTTCGCCGATTTGTCGGCAGCTTGACAGATGCAACTGTTCCGAACCAAACCTTTCACTTGTTTGTCAATGCACAGTCACCAATACCTGTCACGAAGCAGCTGCTTTGTACGAATCATGCCTGGATGATTCTCATGGGCTAACTGAATCAATTGCCCCCGGCAAGTTTCTGGAACTGTAACATATTCCCCATGAAAAATAAGCTCATCTGCATAAGACAGTTCGTCTTTCACTGCAAAGTAAGGTACAAGTACTGAATGCAAATGCTTCTTTAGAGGCCCACCTTCAGCAATGTATTGAATAAGCTGCTGTAAGGTACCATCATTAGCAGTGGCTGTCTGTAATTCTTCCTTATTTAAGCATGCAGCAACTAAAGAAATTATCTTCTTCTAGCGCCTGTGCTGGTGGAAGCTGGACTGGCAGCCGAAATAATGCGTCCGCTACGAATTATCGGCACCTTTGCGATATTGTTCAGAAAAGTTATAACAGCCAAGCGCACCATCACAAAGTTTGCCAGGGGCTTCGCCCCGCCCCGCGCCAGCTGACAACAAAGTAGTTAAAGCTTGTACTTGAACTGGTATAGCGCATTACGGGGAAGAAGAAACGGCCGAGCAGACCGACGACACAAGAGGACAGAGCGCTAACTGAGCTTTATCGTCAAACTGCATCAAATATGTAGAGCCGCGCAAACATACAAAACCACCCTAACGCAACGACAAGATAACACACAACATCGCACCCTCACATATCACAGATTCATAGGCGGTTATCCTGATTAAGGAAGGCCACTTCATGTTCAGATAAAACCAAAGAAGGGGCGCTAATACACGTGCTGCCAGCTCTTTTTTACCACTTCACATTGATCAAACATGGGGGTACATTCACAATCGCGGCAGTGAATTCCAATGTGGTCCTGGATTGCTTTGTGAACATTATAATGGTGCTCTTTTAGCCTTTCATTAAGGCATCGCCCCGTTTGGCTGAAATACCACATACCACATGAGAATGGAATCACGTAAACAACCCCCGCTACACACGGCACAGAGTTTTGTGCTTAGTTGCGCAACCAGTGGTACGTGATTTGAGAGGGTTGAATGCTTTGCAAAGCCGCTGTAACTTATCCGGCGCTGAAAACACCACTTTGACGCTGCATTTCTCCCCTATCTTTTTTAGCCGGTGGGAAATGTCATGCACGTAGGGTAAAACTACGGGTCTTTTTCGGTCGTTAGATTCCGGCTGAGCCTCGGAGTTGTAGCCTTTCTTTATCTGTTTTAATAGCTTTTCAGCTATAGATGCTAGTAGGATAGCTGGGTACCCAGCACTCAAAAGCCTTTCAACTTGAGCTGCAAAGCTGCGCTGCATGACATGGTGACACGATTTCCTAAGAGGATTGATGAGAGAAAGATTTGTGATGCTGCGCTTAACTAACTTCGAATGGGAAGAGTCATAGGGTAAAAGGGGTTTTCCATTTCTAGGTTCAAATAGCCAGCACGCATGGTCAGGTGAAAAAATTAAATTCAAATCTAAAAAGCGTAAGCTATTGTCAACTGGCAACTCACGAGTCAATAAAAGCGGTCAGTAAAAGAGCACCATTATAGTGTTCACAAAGCAATCCAGGGCCACATTGGAATACACTGCCGCGATTGTGGATGTACCCCCATGTTTGATCAATGTGAAGTGGTAAAATAGCACCCGTCACAATTAACTCGAGAAATTATAGAAGCGCATTGTATAGCAAGAGCTGGCAGCACGTGTATTAGCGCCCCTTCTTTGGTTTTATCTGAACATGAAGTGGCCTTCCTTAATCAGATTAACCGCCTATGAATCTGTGATATGTGAGGGTGCGATGTTGTGTGTTATCTTGTCGTTGCGTTAGGGTGGTTTTGTATGCTTGCGCCGGTCTACATATTTGATGCAGTTTGACAATAAAGCTCAGTTGGAAGTTGGCGCTCTGTCGTCTTGTGTCGGTCTGCTCGGCCGTTTCTTCTTCCCCGTAATGCGCTATACCAGTTCAAGTACGACGAACCAAGTCGCCCAATCTTCAACACTTGTAGTTAAAGCCTGGTGGTCAATTCTTAATGTAAAATGCCAACCCCAAAGATACACATGTCATTTTTCTACCGCAGACGAGCAAGAGCTTCATGCTCTCCTGCTGAATACTGGCGTTCCGCCGAGGACAATGTTCTAGATGCAAAAACAACAGCTAGCAGCTGATCTCCTCTTTGTTGTTGGAGCACTGCTTTGATGCCGACATTGGATGCCGACATTGGAACCACCACCGAAAGATTATCAAAAATATTTATGACCGGGCGGTCAGCAAGAGTTTTTTAATCTGGTTGAAACTGGCATTGACCTCAGCAGACCAGTTAAAACTCACCTTGCTGGAGCATGCGGTGCTGAGGCTCAACAACATCAGCATAATGTGGTAGAAACTTTGCGTAATATCCAACCAATGCCAAGGATTGGAGATTTTTAACATCAGTGGGTACAGGGGTATCAAGTATGGCAGCGACCTTAGACTCAACCGGCGATAACCCGCGAGCACTTATGTTAGGACCTAAGAATGCAATTTCAGTAGCAGCAAATACACACTTGTCATTAAGCTTCATGCCACAGGGATCTATTTTAGACAAGGCACCTTTCAAGTGCACATCGTGCTCTTCCCGATTACCGCCCCAAACTAAAATGTTGTCTAAGTAACAGACAACACCTGGGCACCTCTCAGTACATCGCTCATAATTTTTTGGAAAATAGCTGGCCCAGATGCCAGCTCGAAGCACACTCTGCGAAATCTGTAAAGCCCTTGATGAGTTAGAAAAGTAGTATGGTCACGACTCTCCTCCGCTAACTCAACTTGATGGTATGCGGATGCAATACTGTTAACTGTTGTAAGAGTTCCTCGATGTGGGGTAGAGGGAACCCGTCCACCACAGTAGCCTTGTTCGGCTCATGGAGATTGACGCACAGTCGGATGGAATTGTCCTTCTTGAGGATGACGACCAAGGGAGACACCCAGTCCAAAGCATCCACCCTCTCAATGATGACACTCAGCTCTAGTCGTTGCAGCTTATCCGCGACTTGTTACCTCGGCAAGAAGGGAAGACGACGCAGTTTGGCCGCCACTGGCTGCAGACCAGGTCGACACTTGACACGCTGAATGTAATTCAGGACCCTGCCGATGTACGACGAAAACAGGGGGTGATACACCGGTGACGCATTCGCCGGAACCGCCGAGGAGTCGACGAGAGAACAAGTGAGGGTCTCGCCTCTGATGATTATTTTCAGAGCTCAGATGACATGACATCTATTTCCAGGAGCGAGCTGCAGAACCATTGATCTATACGGTTAGATGGAGAAGTCCAACAGTGGTGACCGTTTCGTCCACTTGCAGGACAGCAACTATATTGGTCACCGTCGATGTGCCTTGATGACCGGTCGAGTCCTTAGTAGTGCGGCAGACCCGCTTGAAGTGTCCTCGACGTCTGCACCGCGAATACCTTGGGCTCCTGGCAGGGCATGCGGCAAAGTTCGCCCAATGCTGCGTTTACCTGCAGCGGTGGCAGGCATCCGCGCGTGCTGGTGGCGAAGCTAGAGAGGACGTGTCCGCAGCAGCGCAGGGCGAGGATGTGCACACAGGAGAAGTCCTGTCGGCGCCATCTTGCACCGGACCTTGGGGAGGACTGCCCCCATTCGGTCTGGCATCTTGAATAGGGCGTGAAGACACTGCGTCGACTTGCGCTCCAGATAACTGGCAACGCGCAGTCGACGCGCTCCTTTTTTCTTGCTACGTCGAGCGCCTTCTGTACGGAGTAGTCCTTGCCCATCTTGAAGAAAGTTCTTTGTAGGTGCGGCGACGTGATGCCAGAGACGATCTGGTCGAAAGCGAGGATGTCGCCCGACGCGCCGAAATCACAAAGCTTGGCTACTCGGCACACCTCCTGTATAAATTTTACCGCCGGCTGGTCCGAGCCCTGACGCAGGGCTTTGAAGTAGGCGCGCAAACACGGCGGGTCCGATGGAGAGTCAGATTTCATTAAGCAGCACAAGGGCTGCGTCGTACACATTCGAACACGTCTCCTGAGTTGGCCGGACGGCTCCCAGCTCATCTTCGGCGGCCTGCAGGTAAGTGTTAAGTCCCTCGACGCCCAAGGCGTGCAGGAGCAGCGCCTTCTTCTTCTCCGGGATGGCATCCCTAGCAGCGGCATCAATGTAAATTTGAAGAACCGTACCCCACTGTCGCCATGAAATAGGAGGCACTGCAGGAGCTCGGATGGAGGTATCGCAGCGTACATGCTTGCCGAAGAGAGCATCGAGACAGCAGTTCAGGAGAGACGCGCACATAGGTAGGCCTCGTGACTGGAGTGGCACGAAGTGTCAAAAAGTGAGAATGTAAGCAGGAAATACAGTAGTGGTGGGACAGCTTGCACGGGTGCTGAGTCAACAGCATGATGAAAAAGGCTGAATGCCCACCTTGACGCCTGATGCACGTGGATTGATGATCCTTGTCGCCAAAGTGTATCATGCGGCGAACGTGCCGCACGAAGAACACAGTGGGCACGGCGCTGAAGCGCTGGCCGACACGAGGTACGCAGCAGCTGGTAGCCAAGCAAGAACTACTTTATTATGTACAATGCCGCGCTTATGTACACATGGTAGCGCCCCCTGAGAGGCTTTACATGAAACCGAATCTGGCAACCATGAAAACTAAACCGAAACACCACAAAAATGAAAGAAGTTATGCAAAGCAAACTGGTATTTACCTACTTCTTTCTGCTACTGCTTGAATCTCACGATAAACCTGTATTTATTTTAGCAAGCAGACGTGAAAATAATTGCAGAGTTTATAAAGTAGTTAAAGAGAAACAATGACTTCAGTTATATTGATAAACTGCTTTTTGAGAACTCTGATGCCATAAGTTTCTCTTTCATAAATCCAATATTAACAGGGAAAATAAAGGTTGAAGTTTCATTTTTGAATGTCGCACCGAAATCTTTGAGTGTGACATAAATTCAAAGAATTTCATTCACTTATTCATTTATTGTATATTGGTGACACAAGCTCAATGAAATTTTCTAAAGCTTTGTATGCTTGGTTTATAACATTCTTAATTTTCATTGAGTAGAAGCTATGTAGGACCCTATAGATGCCTTGAAAATCGCTTGCAGTTTGACTTGTCTTTTCTAGGCGAAAGTTTGCTGAAATAACGAGTTGCGTCTTCAACGGACTGACTGAAGTCTTTGTTGCTGTGATGACCACGTCAGAGTGTTATGTTGTCACGCGCTAACCCTAAATCGCCCACCACACACCGCTACGTCTTGCCACTCCTTCGAACCAGCCCGAACTCTCCCTTCCCCACACACGCAACCCCCACCACTCCAGTCCCAATGATGATGATGACGCAGTCACGTAGTGCCCTCTCTCGGCCAAGTCCCGATGATGATGACGCCGTCACGTAACGCCCTCTCTCGGCCACTCTCACAGGTCTCCCCCCCCTCAAAATGTGAAGCCACCACTACACATCGCCTGCAGCGTCATGGTACAGTGTCAGCTGATCTGCGTGTCTCACACCGTGGCGACAACCCGTTTTGGGGTCCACTAGAACAAAGTCATTCTGTCCCACACGTCTCACTGCCCGAAAGAGACCGGAACGCCGGGGTGCAAGCTTCGAGGAGAAGCCCTTGGTGGCATCGCTGAGGGAGTGGCTTTCGAGCAGAACAAGATCACCCTCCTGTATTGTCAGTGGCCGCCTGTGCTGGTCGTAGCGAGTCTTCTGAGCGCGCCACATGTGGTTTTGGTGTGTCCTGGAGAAGTCAAGCACCTCCTGCAGACACTTGGAGACCTCAGTAGCAAATGCACGGTATGCTGTCGCAGGAGGCTCCGCGTCGTTTTTGGCCTCAGCCTGTGTCCATGGGGTTCTCAGCTCCCGGCCATAACAGAGGAAGGCAGGCGTGTAGCCCGTGACAACGCTTTCAGCCGTGCGCATGGCCAGGGCGATTTCAGGGATGTGCTGGTCCCAGTCTTTGTGGTTGGAACAATAAGCCCTAAGGCACTGCTTGATAATGCCGTTGTGGCGCTCCACCATTTGCCCGGCAGGGCGGTACGGAACAGTGTGTCGGTCTTGTATGCCCCAATGCTCAAGGAGGCCCTTCCACAACCTGCTTACAAACGGTTTTCCATTATCACTTGAAATGGAGACAGGTGTGCCATGTCTGCAAAAAACCTGGATCATGCAGGCCACCACACTTTTGCTGTTTGCTGCCCGCAATGGAAAAAGTTCAATGAACTTGGTGAACTTGGTGAATCACCACGAGAAGGTACTTGTGGCGTCGAGGTGTCATAGGCAAGGGCCCAATTATGTCCACGCTGAGCTGTTCCATAGGGGCAGTGGCCCATTGACTGCTCATCAGCCCTTCTGGCTTCTGCCGGTGGGCTTTGGTGCGCTGACAAACCTGGCAGCATCGCACATACTTGGATATGTCCGAGCGCATACCCAGCCACAGGAAATTCTGAGAAACGCGTTTGAGGGTCTTAAAAAAGCCGGAGTGGCTGCTAATCGGGTGGTCATGGGACAGTCGCAGGACCAAGTTGCAGAGATGGTTTGGTAGCCAAGGTACTTTCCTGTTCCCTCGGTGCTGTACAAGCAACCCACTTTCTTCCATCTCGGTCGTCTCCGCCAGGTCTTTTATCAAGGGTTGATCACTGTCAGTGGGCGGAAGCTTTCCTCCCTTCATCACTGTTCGTAGTTTTGACAGTATGGGGTCCTGCTCTTGTTCCTGGGCGAGGAGCCCTGCATCATTCAAGACAGTAGTGTCGTCCACTTCAGATGCTACAGCAGCTGCCTCAAAGCTGATTTGTGGGCTGGGCTTTGGAACAGCCATAGGGAACAGCGTCTCGTGTAGACTCGGGCTTGGAACTTCCTGGTGCTGAAGGGGAGCTCTGCTCAAGGCGTCGGCTGGCACATTTGCAAGACCCGCCTGTGCTTGATTCGGCAGTTGAAACCTTGCAGCCGCAAAACCCAACGCTTTACACGTGGTGAGGCCTGGTCTGTGGTGAACATCCAGGATAGTGAGGAGTGATCACAGTGTACCTCAAACTCGGTGAATTCAAGGTATGGTCGGAACTTGTCCACTGCCCACACCACAGCCAGACACTCCCATTCTTGCACTGTATAGCGCTGCTCTGCCTCAGTGAGTACCCTGCTAATGAAGCTTATTGGACGCAGTTGAGCATCACTCTCGGCTGCCTGCAGAAGCACCGCTGCAATGCCGACTCCACTGGCGTCTGTTTCCACCACGAATGGTCTGTTGAGGTCCGGCAAGTTTACAACAACATCGTCGGCCAGGGACTGCTTAAGTGCTCTAAAGGCTTCCTCTTGCTGCAGCTCCCACCGCCAACGTTGCTTTTTCTTAAGGAGTTCTGTGAGTGGACGTGCAGTGATAGAAAACTGAGGTATGAACCCTCTGTAATAGCCTGCTAGTCCCAGGAAGGCCTGCAGCTGTTTGAGTGTTGTTGGTTGAGGATAGTCCAGCACCGCTCGCACTTTTTCCTTGTCCGGCCTACACTGCCCGGGCGATATTTCATGGCCAAGGAACTTAAGGTATTGACAGCACACGTGCACCTTCTCTGGGTTAATGGTCAGCTGTGCCGAACTTATCCGCTTCAACACCTCCCAAACATGCTCAAGATGATCCTCTAGGGTCTCCGAATACACCAGGACATCATCAAGAAACGCCATGGCAAACTGGTGATTAATTCCCTCCAGTAGTCGGTCCATCAGGGTCTGAAACGTGGCAGGATTTCAGTGCTCATTCAACCCTTTGGGGTAGCGACAAAACTTGCGCAAGAGGGCAAGCCGTGGAAGATTTCATTTTATCAAATGACATCTGCCTTCTTAATTCCTGGGCTTTTACCTACTTTACACCAACCTCACGCACTTTTAGTTGCCTAGATCTCGCCATGTGTTCATCGTGTATTTTTAACGATTTTAAATGGGACGTGGTCAACACGTCTTATGGTAGTGATCATCAACTCGGCATCATAAAACTCATACTATCCTACCCAACTTTAACAAGCAGGCCACGCCGGTGGAAATTACAGCTCGCGAACTGGCCAGTTTTCACAGAAAACGCGAAGCTCGATGAAGTTTTCTCATCGGAGCTTTCTGTTGCGGAACTAAACGAAGAGTTCGTCAAAGTTTTAATCTTAGCAGAAGAAAAAGCAATACCGCAATCATCTCATTTTATTTCATTTCATTTTATTTCCTTAAGGACCCCTTGCGGGGCATTACTTAAGGGGTGGGTACACAAAAATTGAGCAGAAAACAATCGTTTGTCGTAAAGTGAAAGATGATTATTGATACTGGTTGTGAAGGTAGAAGTACAAGTAATGGCAGGAATGTCGCCTGAAAGGCCATTCCAGGCAACTGCTGTGCGAGGAAAAAATGATGTTGAAAAAGTAACGGTGCGTGCACGTGGGCGTGCGACTTGAAGAGGATGATTAGTTCGTTGAGAGATCCGGCATGGTACGCAAGAAACTCAACCCTTGGTGGACAAACGAGTGTACTGATGCCAAAAAACAACAAAATAAGGCCTGGGGAATTCTAAGAAGATACCCCACCTACACCAACCTCATCAACTTCAAACATGCAAAAGCCAGAGCCCAATTTATTCGAAGACAGGCAGAAAAGGATTCATGGCAAAAATACATATCATCAATTAACAGTTCAGTCACTTCTAAACACATCTGGGACTAGGTGAGGAAGTTCAAGGGAGAGTACTCCTCCTACACAATACCACTGCTTACAAGTCCAGACACACAATCAACACTAGAAGACCAGGCCAACCTATTAGGAGAACACTTTTATAAGGTATCATGCTCAGCAAATTACACCAATACATTCCTGAAATATAAAGAAAATGCAGAAAGACAAAGATTGCCTACTAGCAGTACCTCAAATGAAAGTTATAACCTTCTGCTTACGCTGCACGAATTAAACAGGGTACTTTCTGCCGGTAAAAAAACAGCAACAGGGTCTGACCAGATACACTACGCAATGTTGGCACACCTATCCCAAGCATTCGCGAAGGCACTTCTCCAATTCTTCAACAAAATATGGGACTCTGGCATAATGCCTGAAGATTGGAAAAAAGCCATAGTCATACCATTCCTAAAACTTGGTAAACCCCCAACAACCCCAAGTAGCTACAGGCCCATTGCATTAACAAGTTGCCTTGCAAAAACTTGCGAAAGAATCGTAAATATTAGACTTACTTTCACTCTGGAATCGGAGCACCTAATAGACGCACACCAGTGCGGATACAAAAAGGGCTGTTCCACCACTGATCACATTGTTTGGCTTGAACAAGAAATAGGACAAGCATTTCTACACAAACAGTTATGTCTCTTGGTCTTCTTAGACTTAGAGAAAGCATATGACACAACTTGGAGATATGGAATTCTCAGAGATCTAGCTAACTTAAGGATTCGCGGAAGAATGCTGAGCTGCTTACACGATTTTTTATCGAATAGAACTTTTCAAGTACGTTTGGGTACGGTACTATCACGAATATTTGTCCAAGAAAATGGTGTACCACAGGGCTGCATTTTGAGCACCACCCTGTTTATAGTGAAAATGAACTCCATCAACAGGGCTATACCCCGTACAGTCATGCACTCCATCTATGTTGACGATCTCCAAATCGCATGCCGAGCCTCCAGCCTATCATCCTGCGAAAGGCAACTCCAAATTACAATAAATCGTCTTATGAAATGGGCCGACCAAAATGGTTTCCGCTTTTCAGCCCAAAAAAGCACGGCTGTTCTCTTTACGCAAAAAAGAGGATTGTTCCCTGAACCCGCACTCAAGCTATACAACATCAACATGCCGGTAAAACAAGAACACAAATTTCTAGGAATCACATTCGACCGAAAACTAAACTTTCTGCCACACATAAACGCACTGAAAACTAAGGCAAACGGAGCACTCAACGTGCTCAAAGTACTCTCCCATAAACACTGAGGTTTCGATCGACTCTGCCTTATACGCATTTACCGATCTCTTGTACACAGCATTTTAGACTACGGATGCGCCCCGCCGCGGTGGTCTAGTGGCTAAGGTACTCGGCTGCTGACCCGCAGGTCGCGGGTTCAAATCCCGGCTGCGGCGGCTGCATTTCCGATGGAGGCGGAAATGTTGTAGGCCCGTGTGCTCAAATTTGGGTGCACGTTAAAGAATCCCAGGTGGTAAAAATTTCCGGAGCCCTCCACTACGGCGTCTCTCATAATCATATAGTGGTTTGGGGACGTTAAACCCCACAAATCAATCAATCAATAGACTACGGATGCGTAGTCTACGACTTGGCACGAAACTCATACATACGCCGTCTTGACTCTATACACAACCTCGGTCTCCGTCTGTCAAGTGGTGCTTACAGAACATCACCTGTGCAAAGTCAATACGTAGAATGCAATGAGCCCCCTCTATGTGATCGAAGAGCAATGCTAACCTTATCATATGTTTTAAGAATAAGGTCGTCGCCTGAACACATCTATGCCACTTTCTGAAAGAATGTAACCTGGTAAATAAGCTTTAAAATATCATCTTTTCTGTGTCCATTCCTGAAAGTCTTGTGTCTGGCGCAGCATAGCTTTAGCTGCTTTTGCGCAATAAAAACCAAATTAACCTAACCTAACCTGAATATCATTAAGTGTTGTGCACAACAGAAAGCAGCAAAACTTTCCTCGGTCTCGGCAGCTGATCGCGAATTGAGTGTTCTCTGAGTGAGCGCGGCATCGAAAGTTCGTCGGCACGACGTAAACAACTGTTGACCTGGACTTGGTAAACAGCTTATTTCAGAAATGTTCTTCTTGTCGAGTGTGCCGGGGACAGCTGACTATTGAATGTGACTCAAGTGAGTACGGTGTCGCCGTGAAGCTATAGCTTCGCTGCAGAAACTGCCAGGAAGTTCGTTCAAAATGGAGTTCGTGAGAAACTGCGGGGAAGTTGGTTCAAAATTGAGTTCACGACGTGTTGGCTGTAACAATAACTGCAACCTGTTTGAGATAAACGTTCGCCTGGCACCTGCTGTGCAGAGCACAGGAATTGAGTTGATGACACTGAACGACATCTTTACCGCTATGGCCGTTTCACACCAAGGTCTTCATACTTCATGCTGGTAGGTCTTCATACGATCTCTGTTAGAACCCACTTCCCCGCAGTTGGTACAGCTGGTAGGTCTACGCATGAAGATTACCAGCAGTTCCTAAAAACAAAGCTCCAGCCAGTAGCAACGAGAGCTTGTGCCGACTCATATGACTAGTTGTGCCGCAACAGTGATGAGTGTCTACAAGGACCTTAATTTCGGCAACCCTGAAAATATTGCACTCTTTTTATGAAAGCTGGCATGCAAGAGGACACACCTCACACATTGGAGTGGCCTCTGTAGCAGAAGTTTTTTCAAGATATGTGCTTGACTATGTAGTGCTGTCTAATTTTTCCCTCTGCTGCTAACGTGGCCCAAAACCCGACAGCCCAGAGTATGCCGAGCGGAAATCTAAGTATTCATGTCAGAAAAACACCTCATGCAAAGCTGGCCAAATGGACGTAGAGGCAGCAACAATTTTATTTCAGCACTCACTTTCGCTTCATAGTCTAACCTTGCTTTGTGATGGTGACAGCCGGTCATAGAGTGCTTGCTGTCAACGAAGGCAAAGTGTATGGCTTCATTAATGTTCAGAAACAAGATTGTGCGAACCGTGTGCAGAAGAAAATGGGGACTACAGTTGGAAATTTTGTGCAGAAGCACAAAAGAGACGCCGGCGAGCGCATGAGTGGCAAGGGTTATCTTACGGGTGACCTTATAACATGATTGACAAGTTACTATGACTGTGCTCTCAAATCCCATTCTGGGAATGTGGACAAGATGCACAAGGCTGTGTGGGCTATATATTACCATGTGACGTCCACTAGCGAGCAGCCTAACCACAGCTATTGTCCACAGGGCCCCGAGTCATGGTGCATGCACAATGCAGCCATGGAAAAGAATGGGCCCATGCCAAAAAGCAAGTACAACTCGCCAGAGGCTGTCAGCCATGCGCTGGACCTTGTGTATGAGAGCTTGTCTGACAAGAAGCTCATGCGAAGATGTGCGAGAGAAAAAACACAGAATGCAAAAAAATGAGGCATTGCACTCTGTTATATGGAGCCTGTCACAAAACGACAAGAATGTGCTGTTGAGACTGCCGTGGCAGATGCTAGCTTGTATGCATTTCTATCTGGGAAACAAGGAGTCTAGTTCACTTATTTTGCGTGAACTACAGTAAGAGCCAACAAGCCAAAGCAGCCAGCGGACTGGCAAAAAGATTACTACCGTTGTGCATCTAGCGCGAAGTGAAAGTTCTTCAGTGGCATTCTAGGCAGCCACAATGAAGAAGCACGAGCATGAGCTTGGTTCAGATTACTCTCCTGAGACTTTCTGAAGATCCTAATTATAAGTTTTGTGGCGGCATATTTATTTTCGCAAGTTTTAGTTATATGCGTTTTTCTCAAATAAAGATTTTACAAGGTTTAAATTCTGGAATGAACACTTTGTCGCCAATACTCATTCATTGTCTTTTTTTCTTCCTTGAATGCTATAGGATCAGCAAGTGGGAAAAAAATGATGATAAAGTATTTTAGGACGGAACATTATGAAATCTTCTAGAAATCAGCAACAAAAATTCACAGCTAAGAGACTGCGAAAAGAAGACTTAATAACTTTGGCTCAAATTCAGAGACAAGCAGTAAATTTCATATTTGCACTGTTTGAACATTCAGGAACATGCCTGCTGAACGTGAGCTATTCGAATGCAATACTTTTTAAGCAAGTCGCATCCCGAATTCATAAAATAAGAATTGTTGTAACTTTTTTCTTGGACTGGTGTAAAAAAAATGCAATTACGTGTTTGAAATCAGTATACAAAGCTGAATATTTGAGCTATTCGAATGCAATACTTTTTAAGCAAGTCGCATCCCGAATTCATAAAATAAGAATTGTTGTAACTTTTTTCTTGGACTGGTGTAAAAAAAATGCAATTACGTGTTTGAAATCAGTATACAAAGCTGAATATTCTCTGAAAATTTTGTGTGTCAAGTGTCAACAGTAACAAATTTTGCTTTCCGGACACATGCCAAAGACAGTTACATAAAACTCGTTTCTCTACAATGAAGTTGTTATAATAATAATAATAATAATAATAATAATAATAATAATAATATTAATAATAATATAAAATAATAATAATAATAATAATAATAGGTGATCTCATGCCCCTTCAGTAGGAATTGTACCATTTTGGTGGGCACAAGAAATGCATTGAGGCCATCTCCATGGTCGCCACACCACTTAAAACAGCAAGTAGCTGGCAATAGAGACCACAGCCGCTTCGTTCTTATAACAAGATTGTATATCTTTCTACAATTTCCCTTTATCTCAGTTTATTTTACTCTCGAGTGAAACATAGACCTACTGGTCTTGCAGAAGTGCATGACTGTTTGAGCACTTAACACGCAACAGGGAAAATGTTGAGAAAAGTCCTGTGCACAGTGAAATATGCTAGATATATTTGAATGAATAGACTTGGTGTAATTTTTTCATTTTGTCTGTATTTTTCTAGGAGGCCTTCGGCCCCGTCAATTGAAGGAGTCCTCTACACAGACATGTAAGTGTTATATTAATCTCATTTGTTTAAGTAAATATTTTATTATAGATATAATGCATAAGAGAATTTTAAAAAGTCATTTCAAATGGTGCGGCATCACCGTTGCATGTGACGCATAAATATTACACAGTCAGTTGTGATGGAGTTGACAAAAAGTTGTTGCCTGCAAGGATAAATAAATGATTGCCCTTTGCCTGTTTCAATGGCAAAGCTGTTTAGGTGAGCTGTGGTATATGCAGTCTGTTGGTATGTTACGTGTGGCCTTTACAAAAACTATCACCCTGAATGGGTTGGTGCTACAGAAATTGGTCTGATCTTGCCACCTGTCCATTACTGGGTGGATGGATGCAGGCCGCTGCCACGTCAGAACAAAAATTCCAAGTCTGTTGCATCGGGGGCCCGTTGGACTGCCCATAACTCTTTGAGTCTGGAGCTGGTAATAGCACCCTTCCATTTGGACAGCTTGGTGACTTCAACACACCAGGGCTTGTGTTCAACACACTAAGGCACCACCAGGGCTTGTGTTCCTGGCTGTATGATACAGGCCATGATCATGGTGTAAGAATATGTTAGGTGCTGACACTCGCTGCTCCGCACAAGGAGAGGGTGGGGGCAGATTGCGTACGCCGATGACCTTCAGCTACGAGTAGTTTCCATCACGCGACTACCAAGTGGTTCTTAGAGAGAAAGGAAGAGAAAAGTGAGCCCCGTAACTGTCAGCTTCAGAGAGCGACACCTCAACAGTAGCTCACAAGGAATGGGGGTGAGGAAAGGTTAAAAGAATAGGATTAAGGGTATAGAGAGATAAAATGATGCGCTAGGCCAGTGAGCGAGGACAAATCGAGGGGATAGGAGAGATAGGAAAGATGGAAACACGGTCACAGGAGTCCGAGGACAGGGCGCCACTTGCGAGAGCTCTTGTCGGCGTCGGGAGATGGCGTAGGGCAAGTTTGGTAGGTCAGAGCTGCACTGTTGTCGAAGGTCGGTGTCAGGAGCTGACGTAGGGCCAGCCCAGGCCAGAGGTACGCTGACGTCGGAGATCGCGAGGGCACAACTGGTCGGCATGGAATTTAGCGAGCGAGTCCCCGTCACGCGAGTTGAGATGGCGCTACTGAATGGGACGGCAGCTATTTGCATGCCAAAGAACATCTTTCTCAAAGGTTTGTGGGCATGGGATTTCGTGATTTAGTAACACGTTGCCCTGTGATTGTGAACCCTGCCTGTGTATTTTATTTGTTTAGCTGATTCGCGCTTTGTAATTCAGTGCACGTATACCTCGACGCGACATATATGCATCAGCGGCCTTGTCTTTGGCTGCGCTTTGAAAAGGGCGAGTGATGTTTAGTCTCGAATAGCAAGTTGGTGTATCAGAATTGTATGGAGCATGTGTTGCATTTCAAGGCTCCGCGTAAACCAGAGCGACATAATAGGTGGCGGACAAGTTTGAGAAATACCGAAAGTGCCTGACGGTGCAGCAAAAAACAAGAAAACAAGAAAAGCTCTGTGAAAATGGCTGGCTCTACTGCTGACTTCTCTGAAGCGACGGGGGCCAAAAGTTCAATTGCATCTGAAATGCCTGACACGACCGCGTAAAGTTCGGCAAATTTATTGTGCTTAGAGACAGCGACTTCACAGCATGGCAATGATGAATCAACAGGAACGCATGCAAAAGGCAGCGCTTAAAGTTCAACAGTTTCAGGTCCCTCCACGCTAAGAGCAGGACGCTTCTCAAAACAACACTGATAGCGTGGGCCTATGAGCTAGCGACTCAGTTCCTCATCATGCAAAAAAAGTACATTGGACTGCCAATAAACGAAACTCGCTTAAACAAAAATGCCTCATTAACGGAACTAAACGGGCTCATATGGCTGTATTTCTATGTGTTGCACAGTAAAATTCATCGGTTAATCGAAACAGTGCTTATTGGTCACCTACGGTTAAACGGCACAAACTCTAAACACAGCATAGACTCCCTCATGCCACAGGTAGTCTCACAACCATGGCAACACCTCGAGATCGAGACAAGCCAATCCAGTATCCATTCTCGCTTGTGGCTGTAGGAGCAAAGTCGGCAAGTTGCGGTGGATCACTGTGTTAATTCAGTCTGATCGAAAGGAAGTGGCCGCACCATACACACCCGCTTGATAAAAAGCTACAAATTCTTCAAGAGCTCGATCGAAGCGGCCTGCCCAAGATGGAGGTGGCAAAAAAATACATCCCAAAATCGACGCTGTCGCGGATCTGGAAAAACAGAAAAAGATTGAAGGCACTGTTAAGGACGGTACCTTTACATCTAAACGAATGCGAACGACGCCTTATAAACATCTAGAAAAGTTCTTTTTCTTTCGTTCAAGCGTGCACGGACTTCTAATTTGCCCATAAGCGAGGCAATTCTTGAGCAGAAAGCTCGAGAGATCGCCATGGCTCAGCCGCTTCAAAACACGCCATGGCCTAGTCTTCAAAGCAATCTCGGGTGAGAGTGGTGCAGTCAACAGGGACATTTGCACCAACTGGCAACAGGGGCAGTTTAAGGAAATTTCGGTGAGCTTTGATCCACGAGACGTCTTCATCGTCAACGAGATGGGTCTTTTTTATAAGGCGCTTCCATCAAAGACGCTCACCTTCAAAGGCGAAGCCTGTAGTGAAGGAAAAGGCAGTAAAAATCGCATCATTGTGCTGGTGGGTGCAAACATGGCAGGAGATGAGAAATTGAAGCCGTTGGTAATAGGAAAATCAAGGCACCCACGTTGTTTCAAAGGCGTTCGACCAACACCACCTAGAATATTGACAAGGCCCCTCCGGGGAGAGCGTGACGTCACGCTAGTTGCCCACCTGCACCCCGGCCGTCGTCGGCACTCGTTCTCGTTATATCTGCTGTGGGCACTTATTGAAAGCCGGTGTTTCTTTTTTTTTTGTTCTTTTTTTGTTCCTAGGCGGTCTGCATTTGTTTACGCCTGCCTTTACACTTTAGTGATCAATCTGTAATAGTCAGAAATGCATTTGTAGAAGTGGTTTTATTAGGACGAAAGGCTAAAACCATCCTACCTCATTTCTTGTTCAATGTTTTGATTTTTCTGTCAGCTGCCTTTTTTTTTGTGCGGTGCTTTGGATGGTGTCATTTCGAAGTCTACAAAAGTTGTTCAGAGCGACATTTGTTGCAACACGCACTACATGCCGCACGATAGCCTCAGAGGTATGGCCATTTTCACAAGTCTCTAGCTCAACATCTCCTAGCAGTGATGTGGTAATGGAGCTTACAATGCCACGTTGGTTGTTCGACGCGAGGAACGCCTTTGCATTTTCTCCCTTGGTGAGCTTTTCGACAACAAGCGTTGTCACCAGCACCATGTGCACAGTACATGGCTGCGGAAACTTTAAGCTTCCTCTTGACAAGTTGTCAATCATTGTGTTACCTTCCACATCTATGTTCCTGTTCTCCAGGACGAGCACGCTGCTGTAAAATGAGCATGACAGCTTCTTCAGAGCTGAATGAGCACAATATCCAGCGATATAAGCAACGACCTCCATGTCATGCTTTGGGTTGGAAATTTCATCATTTGAGATGTGAACAGAGAAGTTATGTTGCGATACTTCTGTGTCACTTTTGCTGCTGATGTCTGGCTGCTGAAGCATCAGCAGCTTTTGCAGACGAATTTTCTTTTCAGACTCCAGAAGCTGCCTCAGGGAAACATGATATTGTGCACCAGCAAGCTGACGGTAGGGACCGAAGCGATCTTCAAGAGTGTCAGTTTGAAATTTTCCCAGCAAGACATACTTGAACTTCAGTTCTTCTAAATAGTACCGCGACAGCTCAACAAGGGAGTAGCAAGTGAGTCTCAACGCAGAATGTGTTTCCCTTGTCAAGCAGCCACGGCTCATGTTGACGCTGCTCCAAGCATCTAGCCAGTCTACCATGCCACTAAAGAAAACCAGCTGTTGATCCACCGTAGAATTCACTGGATTTTGAAGGGTGTCGTTCAGTCGGCGACCTTTCGAAGGGGTCTTCACGTTGACGATTTTCCACCACGTCGATATGATGTTTATGAAGAGAGCTGTTGAACTGGCACATGTTGTTTTAAGGGCATCGCCACGCGTCTCAAGTGCGTTTGATACAAACGGATTAATGACATTTAACACCAACTTTACATTTTGTCTCTCCATAGGTGTTGGATTGATTGCCTTGGAATTCAGCTTGTAGCCAAGCTTGAGAAGCGATGTCTGCTCCAGTGCATACAGCTGCCGTACGACTTCAAATGATGCTGGTTTCATTCTGGGCAGCCCGTCGGGCAATATTCCTGACAGGTTCACTTCTGGAAACTAAAAGCATATTCCTTCGTTTTTTTTTTATTCATCCAGTTGTTCCTGATGTATTTCAGTATGTGCACAGGGTCTACGACATAAAACAGAGGCCGATTGTTGTCGGCTGGATGAGGATATACAATGCGCACTTCCTGTTTCTCTGAGAAAAACATCATTTTCCGGTTGTGGGAATTGTTGTCGGTAATTACAGCAATGACGCTGAGGCCCATAGATTGCACTTCTAAAATTACTTTCTTGCAGAACTCATGTAGAATTTCGGCGGTCATTTTAGCAACAGGAAAAATGTGAAGCACATCTTTGTTTGATGACAAGAGCGACTGAAGCATGAAAACATGAGCGGTTGTGGCTGCCTCTTGAGAATTGGCTGCAGATCCAACTATGCTGCCCCCTCTCTAATCGAAGTATGGCTTGATATGAATTTCATCAACCATTAGCGTCACGGTCTTTTCGTTCGGCTGCATGCACTTCACTCTTTCTCGAATGTAGGAGAGGAAGTTCGCTTCGTTTTGCTCCTTCAGTGGATCGCCTCCATACTTGGAACAAACGCGGCGCAGGGTTGAAGGATGGGGTAAAGTCAATTTCGACGCTGATCTGGCAAAGTTATAGGCGTGCGGAGATATGGAGTGCAGAATGCTAGAAAACACTAATGTTTCAGCACTGTAGCGACGAATGGGGGCAGCGAGTGCGAGAGCTATTTGCTCATTTAGCAAACGAAACGAAGCACTGTGTTCTTCGGTCGTGTCACTGTCTTTGGACAGTTCATTCAATAAGGAGCCGATATGCTGCAACACTGACGCTGTTTTCGACGAACTTGCAACTTCAGGCGTCTCAGTCATGTGGTTTTCCAGCTGCTGGAGCAGTGCGGTAACGTCATGATGTCGCGCACTGCGCCTGGAACTGCGCCTCCGCAAGGTAATGAAACCAGCTCTATCATACCTGCTGAGACTGCAAGTGAGAGATCAGCAAGCACAGTGACGGAAAACCTCACGTGTGGTGAAGGATTATCTTCGATGCGGAGAAACATCACCAACGATCGTTTGCCTTGATGGTCCAGAAATCATTACTGCATACAGCAGAAAGCTTGCCTCTTAAGTGTTCGAAAGAGGACACAGCATTTCTCTCCTGTTCGCTTTTTTTTGCGCATATAGAGTTCTTAATCGCTTTGCTCAAGACCTCGTCTTCCATTCGAGCTCGTTTCGAGACGGGAGATTCTCGGCGATTGCGATTCGTGCTCAGGTAGGACGGACAGTTCGGAAACACCGAGGGTATAGCATCTCACACTAGGCTCACCCTCTCGCTGTCGACTGTCAATGTTTGTCCCAACGCTGCGTTGAAATGTGACAGCTTTGTGATGAAGTCAGCCTCGAGGAAGTGGAGTGCACAGACCTGCGCCAAGCATAACAGTGACTTCATTACTTTCATACGAAACGGGCTAATGGGAACTTTGACACGAGCCTGAGTATTTCTTTTCTATTTTACCGCACTGCCCTACCTGAAGCGCGACAAAACTATCATCACCACTCACGATAGTCGCTCGGTTCAACAGTAACAGAGCCAGAACGCCAGTAATGCGATAGAGCCGGTAAGACAACAAACTTAAGCAGTTTCTCACCTTGGAGTGTATGCTTGGTGTGAAATCCTTTCGCGGAATGGCTTTTATCCAAGACTTCTTCCGAGCTTCATCCTTGGGGAATGCGAAAACACGCACTTTGGGAGCACTGTCATAATTGCCGCGGCACCCGGGAACACAACAACGTCCCATTACGCACTGATCGATGTGTAATCACATACTCACAAATACAACACCAATAAAATAGGACACGTGGGAACGGACGAAGACTCGGAGCAGTGCGATGCAGCACCAAGCCTAACACAGTCTAACCAGCGAAGCAGGTAGCGTTGAAAGGCAAACCTGTCGTGGCTTGTCCGCCGTTCGGGGTAAAAAAGTGCGCGGGGTGACCAACACCACAACCTGAGCGACACGTCCTCGGCCACTGGACAGTCGGTGATATGTCCGGGGAGACGTTGAGGCTGCCACCCAGGATCCGGCGAAGGACGACTTTTGCGACGCGTCTCACGAACAAGTAGAAGATGCGTTTAATTTACATATTTGCAAGAGAAGTACATTGCAACGAGAGCGTTCAGACGCGCCTTTTCATCACAAGGGCCCTGAGCGCACTCGAGACGAGCGGGCCAGCGAAGTCCAGAGAGAGAGCACAGCGCACTCCCGACACGCTCCTTTTATAGCCGTCCGTGCACGCGCTAGACACCGACTGTGTGTCCCAGCGACGCTGATGTGCATTTCCTGCGGCGCACACAGACGCCTCCCGCGTTCCTGCAGGACGCGGACAGCGTTTGACCGTTACGCCGATGAGCGTCCCTTGCAAGCCACCTCCTTGCTGTGCCGGTCATAACATCGGACAACTAGCGTGACGTATGCCGTCTGGAGAGAGGGGTATGAATGGGCCTTGTGAATAGTCTAGGTGATGTTGGTTCGACACCTTTCCGTTATGTAACATGGGAACGGAAAAGCGTGGATGACCATGGCCATATTGGAAAACTGGCTTCGGGAGGAAGACGCTAGATTTACGAGGCAAGGCAAAAAGGTTGTCTTCATCGTGGACAATTGCCCAGCCCACGGTCAGGTTCAAGTACTCCAAGCCATCACTCTGGAGTTCTTGCCAGCCAATTCAATGGCATTGATCCAGCCAACAGATCAAGGGATTATTCAGAACATTAAAGTTCATTGCCACAGAAAATTACTCCATCATATGCTGCTGAGAGCAGGCAGCGAGAAATGCTACAGGTTAGATTTATTGGCAGCCATCCACATTTTGGCTTGTGCCTGGGAGCAAGTGAAGGCAACAACAATACATAGATGCTTTCACCATGCTGGCTTTCAAGTGCAAGAAAGCAGTAGCTGATGAAGAAGAAAGCCCTGCTAATGCCGACATTAAGACAGTATTCAGTCAGGTCGTACCCTCTGCCCCTTTCACTCTGCAGGACTACGAATCAATGGATGAAAATGTTGAAGAGACTGTCAAGTAAATGATTGCCGAAGTGCAAGATGAGGATCAATCTTCCAGTGTTGAATGTGATGACAGTACTGCCAGTTCAGTGGTGCCACCAGACCGATCAGCTAGAGAGGCTGCTGAACTTTTGCAGCGCTACTTTGAGAATGAGACTTGTCCAGAATTCTAGCTAGTTTGTCAGACATAGGTGCATACCTTGTGAAAAAACAACTCAATCTTGCCAAACAAAGCACTCTTCACTCCCTTTTTTTTTTCTCCTACTCATCCTCATGAGTAAGGTGAGGTTTGTGCAATTGGAATAAAGGTCTTGGTTTACTAAAAAAGGGTTTACTAAATAAGTGTACTTTGCTTAAATGAAACTTCTGATAAATGGAACAGTTGTATGCTTATAAATGGAACAGTTGTATGGATCCCCTTCGAGTTTCATTTAAGAGAAGTTGACTGTACTTTCTTGTTTCAAATTCAGATGCCACTTTTTGAGCTGGCTCATCTATGCCTACTTGGACCAAAAAAATAATTATTGTTGTAGAATAACCAGTGAACAGAAATCGGTCTTCATACTATTTCCCTGATGAAGCCATGTTTTTTTCCTTCTCTTTTATGTTCACTATATTCGTGTGATTATTAGTTTGACATGCTTTATGTCGTCAAGCCAGATTTTCTCGGTTTTTAGATGTCTTTAGTGCTTCGTCGTCACCGTCTTGCAACATTGCAGGCCCACATCCCACCATGGTGCTGACAACACAGCACTGTTTATTAAGGGGTCGGTGGCGATAAAAAAAACTTTTTTCGTTTGTTGACCTAGAGCAATGAAATTTCGCATGCATTCTCATAAGTGTCTTGAATAAAGAAATATGCAGTTTCATCATGATACTTTGAGTAGTTCCCAAGTTGCATCATGCTACGTGGTTTGGCTTATGTGGTATGTTCGTGGAAAGCCTAGCGCTGTAACAAAACATACCAGAAAGCTGCAAATGGTGCTGATCTTTACTCAGAAGAAGACTATTGGGTATGAGAACCGCAGAATATTTTTATCACTTCTCTTTTTTTTTTATAGAGATCACGGCTGACTACACACATTGTCAGAAACAGTGTCACGTACAAGCCATCTTCTAGAAAAAAACAACAACAAAAAACTGAGCCATAAACAAGAATTATAAGATTGTCAAACCCTCAAAAAATGTTTTGGGATTCTGAAAAAAAAAACTGCATCAAAATTTGTCCAGGCAGCCATAAACAAGAATTATAAGATTGTCAAACCCTCAAGAAATGTTTTGGGATTCCGAAAAAAAAAAAACTGCATCAAAATTTGTCCAGGCATTCCCGTGCTGCACTTTTCACGAGCAATGCATAATGTCCAAAACACACTTGTGAGAAAAAGCGTCGACAGGCTTTTTTTCGATGAACTTTCTTGTTTCTCGTTGGATATTGATGAAAATTGGCCCAGGCACTAAAAATGACCTCACAATCCTTCCATAAAAATTTTGAGGCGATACCACAAACACTTTATGAGAGACAAATTATTTCTTCATTGAACTTCATGGAGGAGATGAGCATATTGTTAAAAAAAAAAAAAAAGCAGTATTGAGAAAACTGCGTTTAAAGTTTCAACTTTTCTTTACGTCTGACACCTAAAAATTGTGATCTCAGGTTTGTCTTGTGATATTTGACTTCTCGGGCATCTGGTCTCTGACCAGTGTTCCTTGGTTGTTTTTTTTTCCCATAACCTCCTTTTCATGATTTACAAAGAACAAGCATGGATTTCAAACCAAGTTCTCTGTATGAAGGAGTGGTGTGATAGGCATAACAGAAAGGTTGTAATTGAATAAGACCATATACTGAAATGATTACACATATTTTTTGTGCTGAAGTTGTAATTAGTGTAATTGAGTACTTGATTACAAATAATCACTGAGCATTGCTTTATTTGGAAAAAGGTTTGTTGCATCAGAAAACTGGATCACACCATGACGCCCGATGCCTTCTTTCCAAATAACAAAGTTATAGGCAGAAGACTTGTGGCACAGGAATTTTTAGCAGTATAATTAATGAAGCGAAACGGGCATATAAAAATTTGTGCCCCTGATTGACACATGTTCTTTTGCCACTCTAGCAGTAAAGCGCATCATCATACAGCCGGTCGTGGAAACTCTAATCTATGGGGCTTTCATTGCCTTCAAACATTCATACACTTCGTGGCGATATCAAGCACGGCTCCAAGCACGTCTAAATCGCATCACAAAAGCTTATTGACAGCACTCCATATGACGGTGGAGTGCGTGGCCGCGTGGACAGTGCAGCCGGCGCGTAATGCACTTGCCGGCGGCGTTCGGTGACGATGCCCAAAATGTGTAACTACGATGACAAAAACACGGCGCACACTGCGCTTGGCATCGCATTTTCGAGTGACGATGCGCGAAACTGCTAGCCGCTGTTCCGAGCAATCCTTGGCTTTGAAGGGGGGGGGGGGGTGACGAGCTTCACTGTGTGGTCTGTTGTCGATGCGTAAAATGCCCAAACGTGGTTCAGAGGAGGTAGTGAGTGATGTGCTTCATTCCTTGCGAAGAAGCACGGTCGCCAAGAGTGCGCTAGCGCGTCGTTTCTGCCCGCAGTCTCGCTGTCAGCAGAGCTAGGGCTAAAGCCAACTCCGATGGCACGCCGCGCTCGTAGACCACGCGCCCACTCGTAGTAATCTGATCGTGCCGTCCCTTACCGCTTCGTTGCTTGCGAAGAAGCACATCGCCACAAGTGCGCTAGCTCGTCGGTCCTGCCTGCAGTCTCGCTGTTGGCGGAGTTAGGGCTAAGGACGACTTTGATGGAAAGGACTCATGTTGTTGTTGCCAGTCTGCCATCTTGGCTGAAGGACTCTGTGTACTCTGTCTACAATATGTAAATACATTTCTTTTATTTACTCGCAACCCAGGACATTCCGGTGGAGGTGCTGGGTACGAAGACAGTATAACGAAGCTACACAGCGGCCGAAGCTTAGTTTATTCAATGATGGCACAACAGAGTCCCGCTTCCACAGCTGCAATGGCGACGACGATAGTTGCTCTGCCCCAGCTCAAAAACCCTGGCGTGTTCTGCGGGACCTACAATGTCGACATTCAAGAATGGTTGCCGTTGTATGAGCAAACAAAACAAGCAAGAATTATCGTTGGGACGAAACACTCATGCTGGTGAACATATCATTCTATCTGAAGAGAACAGCCAAAGTGTGGTTTGAGAATCACGAAGCGTTAATTGTCAGCTGGAAAGCGTGCAAAAAAAAAAGATGCATGTACTGTTTGGCAAATCTACTGGCATGAAGGCAGTGACCAAAAAGGAGCTTGAATCTCGCACTCAAAGGTCATTGGAGTCGTAGCTGTCTTACATACAGGATGTGCTCGCCCTTTGCCGCAAAGCGTACGATGGCATGGGGGAGTTTGAGAAGGTAGCGCACATATTAAAAAACATCGTCGATGATGCATTCAATCTGCTGATTTGCAAAGACTGTGACACAGTAGATGTATCATGTTTTGAGTGTAAAGACTTCGGCGAAGTGATAGCGACATAGACGACCATGCTGTTGAGTCACTGTGACACAGACTACAAAAAGAAAAGAAAAACATGAAAGACGCGGAAAACTCTCGTGGCAGGAGCACCGAGAATAAAAAGGCAGGAGTGGAAGGGCAGCGCATGGTGCAAGTACCGTATTTACTCGATTCTACCGTGCCCTCGATTGTAACGCGCACCCGATTTCCACCACGAAAAAAAAAAAAAACAAAAAAACATAGGACATCGATTTCAACGCGCACCCATTTTTCTCGCTGGCCCGCACGATCACACCACTCAAAAAAACGACTCCTTTCGGGAGCGTCTTCGATTTAAATATGAGGTACGGGCGAAGCTTGTGCTCATCTGACGTGTAACAGAGCATTGCCGTCCCTGCAGTTTTACCGTGGACCGATGTCAGCACGCGAACTTGCTTCGCCCCATTCTTCTTGACAGTTGTGGTGCCGGGCATGTCGAAGTAAAGAGGCGTCTGATCGGCATTCCCGATTTGCCCAAGCAGGTAGCCGTTGTTGCGCCGCAAGTTTAGAACGAACCTCTGAAAACTGTGAAGCTTTTCATCGTACTCCACCACAAAACTTTTCGCATATGCATGTTCCCCTTCGGAGGGAAAAGCCTTTCCTCTTCATAAAGTTTGTTAGCCAGCACCTGCTCGCTTTAAACTGGCTCCGCATTAGACCTTTTTCCAAGACTAATTGCATAGCCCGCACTTGGAGCAGTTCTGTCGTCACGGGCCGCTGTGCCGCTCGCTGCTCAAGCACATACTCGCCGAGCAGCTCTTTATTTGCCGAAACCGACCCTGCTGTGGTCCACTGAAGCCTTTGCGTGAAGCTTTGCTGTCGACAATCTTCTGCTTTTGTTTCCGCCGGTCCCGCATGCACGTTTCGGGAACTCCGAGCGACCGCGATGCGGCCCGATTTTCGTCCGTTTCTGCACACGCGATGACTTTTCTTTTAAAAGCGGCATCGTGGTGCGCTCGTGTTTTTAGAGTTGGCCCTTCCACGCCGTCGATGCTAATGCAGTACTAGATGACGAGCTCCTCAGCACACATACGAAGTGCCGCACATGGGAAACACGTAGGCAGAAATGGCCGACGCGCCATGCCGACGCACGTAGGGGGCGGCCATTTTGGATTTGCCGATGGCAATAAATTGACTGCAATTTTTTTGTTTGTACTCGATTCTAACGTGCATGCGACTTAAGAACTCGCTTAACCGGAAAAAAAGGTGCGCGTTAGATTCGAGCAATTACCGTAGCGTTCGGTGGAAGAGGCAGCGATGCGAAGAACAAATCCCTGTTCCTGCCGACGCCTAGTGCCTCAGAGTTTGTGGCTCTGAATTATCAAGAAGTCCACGGGCCGCCCCAGAGTTCACCTGTACGTGAGTCGTCACGAGGGGTCCCGACGACAACCGTTCACGACTCACCGTTTGACTCTCAGCAGAGTTGATCTTCTATAGATTAAATGTTTGGATGTGTGGGTGCTACTTAAAACGCCCGCTTTGTCTTTATTTCTTGAACCTCATACGGTGAAGCTAATACACCGTGACATTTTGGCATCCAGGGGACAGGACGAACTTGTTCTCTGTGGCACAGACACATTGTAGATGCTATGGAAATGCAGAAATTAAGGGAACTGGGGAGCGAGTGAGCTTGTCAGAGGCAGAGTTGAGAGGGTGGAGGAGACTGCAGGAAAATCGTCAGCGAGATGATAGAGCGGCTCAGCATGAAGCGGCGAAAGAACACGACCTGATGGCTGTTGAGCGAGAAAAAATACCGGCAAACGTGTGGCCTCGGAGCAAGCTCTAGCCAAAGCAGAGGAACGCAGCCTTCCGCTACGCATAAGGCTTGCCGAGCTAGATGCAGCACCAGCGTACCGAACGCCACCGGGAGAATGACCTGAAGTACAAGCAGTGCGCTACCCTTCCATAAATCTTCGAAAATTTCTCCTGCAGTTTGAGATTGCCCGAGACGACTTTGACGCGTACCTCAAGAGGTTCGAATGCGTGAGGACAAGCCGAGGCTGGGACAAATTACAATGGGCAATCGCCTTGAGCATGTGCCTCACAGGAGAAGCTCTGAAAGTGTATGGAAGACTGTCTTCTGACTACTGCCTAGATTATACTCATGTAAAGATAGCTCCTCTGCGGCATTTTCGTCTCATGGCAGAAGAGTATCGTGAGCGTTTCCGAGCGTCAAAACCATAGAACGGAGAGACAGCTACACAGTTTGTAGCTAGAATTAAAGGACATTTTGATAGGTGGATTGATCTCTCGGAGACCCCGTACTTTCGATAGTCTAGTTTAGTTGATCGTCAAGGAGCATTTTTTGTCCAATTGTATAAGAAGTTGGTCACTTGCTTCCGCAAAGGGAAATGCTCCACCTTGGGTACCTCTACCTAAGCAGCTGATGAATTTATAGACGTTCAGCACCAGAAAAACTTGGCCCCGTATATGCATGTAATCTGCAAATGTGGTCGAAAGACTATAGTCTTGCGTGTGGAGAGAGTGAACAATTTATTTTATGTTCTCCGTAAAAAAATCGGTGGATGGTATTCTGGAGGCACTGCGTTAGAGTGCCTGGAGCGTGCAGCGGAGGCGATCGAGTGCATCAAGTCAAGTCACATGTGAGACATGAGCGCCACCTGGCAGCGTTCTTAAAAAAAAAGCGCGTGACTCCGAGACGGGTGTGTGCGCCCGTCGCAGAGGTGATAAGGTTTAGAACGCAAGGCAACGGGTTGGTGCCACCACCATCGCGTCTTAGCAAAGCGTTAGAAACTCCCCGTTCCGTGCAAGCGTTGCATGGTCAGCGCTGCGTGATAAGTGCTACGGTTCTAAAAATTGCTTATGTATGCCTTTTCTAGTAAAAGATGTACATGCCAGTAAAGGATGTACATGCAGAATATATACGTATTATGGTGCCCCAAACTTGCACAATAGTTGCTTATTAATTGACAATTGCACAAGTATAAACGCTAAACCTTGAGCAGCATTGGTGGGCGCTGTGGATGGAGTCGGCTGTTTCAAGTACCGGTGCCGTTAAGAGTGGACAAACAGACAAATGTACAGACACAGACAGACCAACTTTCACTACTATTCCAAGTACCCGATGGGAAAGAAGTGGATAGTTACACTCAGAAAAGGGAAAGCACCCCCCACCCCCCTTAATCAGCCGTGCTTGCATCGTTACTATGCTTGCGTTGGTACTTTACCTTTTGCTACATACTCGCTGACCCTAATTATTTACCTACTGCATTGAGTGTTGCCTTTTTCTACACCTAAACAGAGCCTTATTTGATTTGTATACGCAGATGGAAATACTGCACCATTTACTAATAGCACATTTGGTTACATGAAGTGTATTTT